>NC_134408.1:69775420-70505420 GCF_038048845.1 Mixophyes fleayi
GGGTACTGTTACAACTCACCTGTCCTCACTCCGGCGCCGCAATGCTCTCTCTCTTACGGGTCGCGGCGGCGCTGTCATATGACAGTACAGGGCGGGGAATTCAAACCTGCAAACTACTAAAGACCTGCTTTGACGCCTGGTCAGCATCAGAGCAACTTCCCATGTTCCCTGACTTGGTGATTTCTGTGTGATTTTTCGTGTAACAGTTCTGCTTTGCTGACTTCCCAGGCTTCTCTCTCCAAGTGTACCAGACCCAGGCTTGCTGACCACATATTATCTCCACTCCAAGTGTACCAGACCCAGGCTTGCTGACCACGTATTATCTCCGCTCAAAGTGTACCAGACCCCGGCTTGCTGACTACGTATATATCTCCACTCCAGTGTACCAGACCCAGGCTTTGTGTACCATGCATTATCTGTATCCAGTGTACCAGACTTCGGCTATCCTGACCATGGAGTGGTTAATACTACCTTCCAGTTCCATTGTAATCGTGAGCTACCTCCTACATTCTTACCTCTAGAGGCAGACCAGTGGACCGCGACCTGCGATCCTCTGCAGCAAAGCCCATCCCGCCTTGCTGCGGTTCTTGGTGAACACCAGGGGGTTCGTTAGACTCCGCACCACCGGCCGGCCAGCGCTGATCTAGAGTAAGTCAAGTAGTCCATATTTTATACCTACATTACTGCATTGTTGTACAAGTTATATAATTGTTACAGTTTGCTCTGACCAAAAAATATGGATACTTCAGGAGACCCCTCCCCTAGGGATTTGCTCCAACACCTGTTAGGAAGAGTAGAAAAGCAGGAAGCCAATCAGGATCAGTTGCTAAAATTTTTACAAGGACTATCAGCCCGAATGGATACCTTGCAGACAACTTTAGCGGCATCAGGAATGGTATCAGCCCCCGTACAGGCTGCTCCTGTCGCCCCCTTACCTGCAGGTGCAGCCTCATCTTTGCGTATTCCTAACACACTTAAGTTTGATGGGGAACCTAAGTTATGTAGGGCATTTTTAAACCAATGTGCTATACAATTTGAGCTTCTTCCTGGAAATTTTCTTTCTGAAAAGGCTAAAGTAGCATATATAAAATCCCTCTTGTCTGGTCAGGCCCTAGCCTGGGCATCCCCGCTCTGGGAGAGAGATGATCTCTTACTACATAATTACTACAATTTCCTTTCTACCTTCAAGAAGGTTTTTGATGAGCCGGGTCGAGTCGCTAACGCAGCTACCAGTATTCTTTGTCTCCAGCAAGAAAGCCTTTTTGTAGGTCAATATGCTGTGCAGTTTAGAACAATGGCCTCAGAGCTCCGATGGAATAACAAAGCTTTAACAGCTGCTTTTTGGCAAGGTCTTAAAGATGAATTGATTTCCCAAGAACTCCCTACTTCTTTGGATGACTTAATTTCCCTATGCATTAAAGTTTACCTTCGCTTCAAGGAAAAGAGGCGTCTAAGGGGAGATATGATTACTATGTACAAATACATTAGGGGTCAATACAGAGAGCTTTCATGGGAACTTTTTACCCCAAGGACCATACACAGGACACGTGGTCATCCCCTAAGGTTAGAGGAGAGGAAATTTCACAACCAGCAAAGGAAGGGGTTCTTTACAGTAAGGGCAGTCAAGATATGGAATTGATTGCCAGGGAAGGTTGTGATGGCAGATTCAATAGATATGTTTAAGAAAGGGTTAGACAAATTTTTAGCGGAAAGGTGTATCCAGGGATACGACCGTTAATTTAAAATGAAGGATAGTAGTGTATATAGGGTAAAAATAGGACTGCAATATTGAGTCTGGGGGGATTTTCACAATTGAAACAGATTGGCGGTTGCTTACTCTGGATTAATTTCAAATATAAGTGCAGGATCGCAGGAGATCCAAAATAGGTTGAACTTGATGGACTGGTGTCTTTTTTCAACCTCATCAACTATGAGCGATCTTTAGAAAAAGAACAATCCCGGCGTGGTCCCTTTCGTCTTGCTCCTAGTTTCCAGACCCCTATTCAGCCTCTGTAGGAACCCATGTAGCTTGGAAGAACCCGCCTTTCGGCTGAGGAGAGAGAGAGAAGGTTCAGGAACCGATTGTGCTTGTACTGTGGCGAGGGGAGTCATCTTTTGGGTACCTGTCCTAAGCGACTGGGAAACGACAGAACCTAATGTTTAGTAGGAAGGATTCGTTAGGTCCTCTCTTCTTTCAACAGCAAAGATTGTCTTATTATTCCCTGTGAAATAATGGTAGGTTCCAAGGTCCACCCTGTTTCTGCATTATTGGATTCCGGGGCAGCAAGCAATTTCATTTCTTTGACTACCATCTTTCAACTAGGTATTCCTACCGAGTACCGAGTCCTTAGAGAGGGCCATCTCCCTGACCGCCATTGACGGAGGTACTATTTCTGGAGGACATATTCTGTTCAGAACCATACCTTTAACTTTCAGAGTTGGAGCGCTACATGTTGAGACCATCTCTTTTTTAGTGATTCCTAAGGCCATTAATTCCTTGTTCCTGGGCCTGCCATGGCTTTGTCTTCACTCTCCTGGGATAGACTGGCATTCCGGTGAGATTCTTTCCTGGAGTTCGGCTTGCCACAGCAGTTGTTTGACTAAGGTAACCCCTGTTTTTTCCAAAATTAATGCTCAACTGGGCAACCCCCAATGATTGCCGATTCATTACCAAAGTTTTTCAGATGTCTTCTGTGAACAGGAAGCTACTAAACTTCCACCTCATAGGAGTTGGGACTGTGCTATTAATCTTCAACCTGGTAAACCTATTCCCCGCGGATGCATTTTTCCCTTGTCTGTTCCTGAGACCAATGCAGTATCTGAATATATTCAAGAAATCTGAACAGAGGATTCATACGAAAATCATCATTTCCAGCAGGGGCAGGCCTCTTATTTGTAAAGAAAAAGGATGGGGGCCTTCGCCCTTGTATTGATTACCGTGCTATCAATTCTATCACGGTAAAGAACAGATATCCCTTACCTCTGATCTCTGAGCTCTTTGATCAAATAAAGGGGGCCTCTATTTTTTCCAAGTTGGACCTAAGAGGTGCATACAACCTAATTAGAATAAAAGAAGGGGATGAGTGGAAAACAGCTTTTAATACACGGGATGGACACTTTGAGTATTTGGTAATGCCCTTTGGTCTGTGTAATGCTCCTGCTGTTTTCCAAAACTTTATGAATGAGATCTTCCAAGATTTACTCTATCAATTTGTAGTTATCTACCTAGATGACATCCTTATATTTTCCCCAGATCTCTCATCTCATCGCAGACATGCAAGAGAAGTACTGAGTAGGCTTCGGAGATATCAACTATTTTGCAAACTCGAAAAATGTGTGTTCGAACAAAGGAGCCTTCCCTTCCTAGGATATATTATATCCGAGACTGGCCTTCAAATGGACCCATCCAAGCTTAAAGCCATCCTGGATTGGACACAACCATCAGGCCTTAAGGCTACTCAGCAATTTCTAGGGTTCTCTAATTATTATCAACAGTTTATTAAGGGTTATTCTTCATTAGTAGCTCCCATAACAGCGCTCACTTGTAAATCCACCAATCCTAAAATCTGGACTCCTGAAGCAGTTCAAGCTTTCAAGGATCTCAAGACCTTTTTCTCTTCAGCTCCCATTCTTCTTCAACCAGACTGTCAACGCCCCTTTTTCGTAGAGGTGGACGCATCCTCCGTAGGGGTCGGAGTGGTACTATCCCAAAGAGATTCAGGTGGCAAATATCATCCTTGTGGGTTCTTTTCTCGTTGGTTTCTCCCTGCAGAGAAGAATTATGGAATCAGTGATAAGGAGCTCTTGGCAATCAAATTGGCTCTCTCTGAGTGGAGACATTTACTTGAGGGTGCTCAGTTTCCGGTAACAGTATACATCGATCATAAGAATTTACTTTATCTACGGTCTGCACATTGTCTAAACCCCGTCAAGCCAGATGGGCCATCTTCTTTTCACGCTTCAATATCAATATTACCTTCCGCTCAGGCTCAAAAAATGTTCAAGCGGATGCCCTTTCTCGCTCATTCGATGCTACCGATACCAAAGCCTCAGAGAGAAACAAACCAATCTTGGATACCAACTGTATATTGGCTTTGTCCCCATTGACCGAGGGAAGTTGTCCTCCAGGTATAACCTTTGTAACTACACCCCTCCGTGTAAAATTATTGCATTGGGCTCATTCTTCTCTTTTTTCTGGACATGCGGGGAGGCGGAAGACCTGGGAATTAATCTCCCGAAAATACTGGTGGCCTACCATACGTAGGGATGTTAAGTCTTTTGTCTCTGCCTGTTCAAGATGTGCCCAGCATAAAATTCCCAGACAAAGACCGACCAGTCCACTTATGCCTTTACCCGTTCCTGATATTCCATGGTCTCACATTTCAATGGATTTTATCATGGACCTTCCAAGTTCTAAAGGATGCACCGTCATCTGGGTCGTCACTGACCGGTTTTCTAAAGTAGCACATTTTGTTCCCTTGAAGAAACTCCCCTCGTCTCCTATCTTAGCGGATCTATTTATTAAAGTGATATTCCGACTTCATGGCTGTCCTGCACACATAGTATCTGATCATGGGTCACAATTTATATCTAGATTCTGGAGAGCTTTTTGCCAAAAATTAGGAACCAAACTGAATCTTTCATCTGCATATCATCTCCAGACTAATGGGTTGACTGAGAGGACTAATCAAGAATTTGAGAAGTTTCTAAGGTTTAACATCTCTGCCAATCAAGATGATTGGGTTGACCTCCTTCCCTGGGCAGAGTTCGCTCACAACTACCATTACCATGAAGCAGCCTCCAATTCCCCCTTCTTTATTTCTGTATGGTTGTCATCCCAGGCTACAAGCGTTCTATTCTCTTCCTCACTCAGAGGTACCAGCGGTGGATTCTCTCTTTTGCAGGTTTTCTAACATCTGGGATCTAGTGAAAACCAGCCTGAGGAGATGCGCTATCCGCGCTAAGAAGGCGTATGATAAGAAGAAGAGGGTAGCTCCTCAATTCATCCCAGGGGACAAGGTGTGGTTATCCACCCGTAACATCCATTTGAAAGTTCCTAGCAAGAAATTGGCTCCTAGATTTATCGGCCCTTTTGAAATATCTGAGGTTATCAATCCGGTGGCTTTTAAATTAAAGATTCCTTCTTCATTACGTATTCCTAGTGTCTTCCATGTTTCTCTCCTTAAACCTGTAATTAACAATCAATTCTCTACTACAGAGAGGTCTCCACCTCCTGTGGTAATTCAAGAACAGTCTGAGTTTGAAGTCAAACAAATTCTGGATTCCCGTCGGTCAAGAGGAGTTCTGCAATTTCTAGTGGACTGGAAAGGGTACAGTCCCGAAGAACGTTCATGGGTCCCTGCTGTTGATCTACATGCTCCACGACTTCTGCGAGCCTTTCATAAGAAATTCCCCACCAAGCCGTTATAGGTGTCCGGAGTCCACCTTTTTTGGAGGGGGTTACTGTTACAACTCACCTGTCCTCGCTCCAGCGCCGCGATCCTCTCTCTCTTCCGGGTCGCGGCAGCGCTGTCATATGACAGTACAGGGCGGGGAATTCAAACCTGCAAACTACTAAAGACCTGCTCTGATGCCTGGGCAGAGTCAGAGCAACTTCCCATGTTCCCTGACTTGGTGATTTCTGTGTGATTTTCCGTGTAACAGTTCTGCTTTGCTGACTTCCCAGGCTTCTCTCTCCAAGTGTACCAGACCCAGGCTTGCTGACCACGTATTATCTCCACTCCAAGTGTACCAGACCCAGGCTTGCTGACCCCGTATTATCTCCGCTCCAAGTGTACCAGACCCCGGCTTGCTGACTACGTATATATCTCCACTCCAGTGTACCAGACCCAGGTTTTGTGCACCACGCATTATCTGTATCCAGTGAACCAGACCTCGGCTATCCTGACCACGGAGAGGTTAATACTACCTTCCAGTTCCATTGTAATCGTGAGCTACCTCCTACATCCTTACCTCTAGAGGCAGACCAGTGGACCGTGACCTGCGATCCTCCGCAGCAAAGCCCATCCCGCCTTGCGGCTGTTCTTGGTGAACACCAGAGGGTTCGTTAGACTCCGCACCACCGGCCGGCCAGCGCTGATCTAGAGTAAGGCAAGTTCTCCATATTTTATACCTACTTTACTGCATTGTTGTACACGTTACATAATTGTTACAAATACCTTGTTTCACCACAGTGATATTCAATTTACCGAAAGAAGCAGCAATATATATCGGTCCAGGGTGAGCTGTAGAACCACCAGCGAGGTCTCCAGGCTTGTAAGAAATAGGAACACATCAACTGCAAAGAAACACAATTTGTGAGAGGATGAATTGCGAATGATCCCTGGGACATCAGGCGCAGATCGTATTGTTTGGGGCAAAGGTTCAATGGCTAGGGCAAACATAAGCGGAAATAAAGGGCAGTCCTCTCTAGAACCATTAGAGATAGAAAAAGAGGAGGAAAGAAATCCATTACTAAAGATCCTGGCTGTTGGGTCCTGGTATAGAGCTAAAATTGAGTGAAGAATGTTACCATGGAAGCCAAATTTAACACCTCCCACAGATAAAGCTAGTGGAGCCTGTCAAAGGCTTTATCCGCATCAAGGGAGAGCAGAACCAACTCATCTTGGATGTTTTGTACAAAGTATAGCAGATTAAGAATTCATCTAATATTGTCTAATGCTTGGCGACCAGGTATGGAGACTACCTGGTCTGGATGAATAAGGTGAGGGAGAAATGGGTTTAAGCGGGTAGCAAGGAGTTTGGCAAATATCTTCAGGTCAGAATTGAGCAAGGTTATGGGTTTATATTTTTTGCTCTCTGAGGGATCTTTAGCAGGCTTTGAAATCGTGATGATCTGTACTTCAAGCATTTCAGCTGGGAAACTACCGCAATTGATTATGCTGTTGTATAGAGAGGTAAGGAGAGGAACAAAGGTTTCCCGGACAGTAGTATAAAAGGTGTTGATGTATCCATCCAGACCAGGGGCTCTATCTTTTGGTCGGCTTTTAATGACTGATACTACTTCCTGTTGGGAGAAGGGGAGATTAAGAGATGTCAGACAATCGCTGTCCGGGGAGGGGAGGCATAGATGTATCCTCTGGATTGTTCATTTTGGTATAAAGCACTAGAGCCTCAAAAAGTGCTGTTTTCAGTTCTAAGGAAGAGATAAGGGGAAGGAATGTATTCTCCATGGCTTAGGGGTAAGCTTGGTTTGGTGAAGGTTCCAGGATCATTCGACAGGGTCGTGATCAGACCACGTAATGGGTAAGACTTTCATGGAGCCGTTGTGTTGTAATGTCCATTTATCAGTTAGAATCAGATCTATTCTGGAATAGGAATTGGGGACTGCTAAGTGATAAGTATATTCTCTAGCACCTGGAGAATTGACCCGCCATAGGTCATAGAGGTCACATTTCACTAATAGTTCACAGAGCGCTAAGGAGGGACCCATGGTAGTACTTGTGCCAGTTGAACTCGGATTTTGTGACTTATCTAGTTTAGGGTCCAGAGTTAATTTAAAGTCTCCCAATATAATCAGGTATCCTGTTGAACCCTGGACACTGCTTCACATAACAATTTAAGAAAGTATGTAATAATATATAAACTATGCTCACTTACCTGAAAGTGCGCACAGTTTTATCGAAGAGGCACAGCGATTAGTTGTGCACTTATATTCTCGGGAAATAAAGTGGTAATAATAAGGGGCCTGATTCATTAATGATCTTAACTTGAGAAACTTCTTATTTCAGTCTCCTGGACAAAACCATGTTACAAGGGTGCAAATTAGTATTTTGTTTTGCATTAGTTAAATACTGACTGTTTTTTCATGTATTTCTGGAATTCTGTATTATATACTTGGTTTAAGATTAGAAATTGGAACATCGATTTGAGTGGATGTTTATTATTACATATTTGTCTGAAAATGCGCATAGATTCATTGAGGAGTTATAGCGATTATAAAGAAGGTATTTGTTAAACTATTGTGTATTTACATTTTATATATTCAGTACATTAAATAGTGAAGTAGAAATCTCAGTGCTTCAGAGAAAAAATAGCACAGATTCTATAAAATAAAGACCGATATTTTTATATTTAAAAGAGAAGAAAGAAAAGAAAAGGAGAAGGATGAGAAAGAGGAAGATAAAAGAGAAGATGAGAGGTGGGGGGGAGAAGAGGAAGGGCGTGGGAGATCGCTCTTGAACCAGAGGCAATGAGATGGGAGGGGGGAGGGGGAACGATTAGGAAAAGGGGGAGCGGTATTGGAAGTGAGACATCCAGGGGTCCCAGACCTTGTTAAAAGATTTGGCCGTGTTTCGTATAATGCTAGTCATATATTCCATCTTATACGTATGCCAAATCCTATTAGTTACAGCGGAGAATGAAGGGGGGGTAGCCTGCCTCCAATCTATGGCGATTTGACATGTGGTCGCTGAAATAATGTGACAAGCAAGTTTATTTTGGTGTCTAGTGGCCGTGGGGGACCCAAGGGGTAGAAGGAAAAATTTAGGGTCAAAGGGTATGGGGGTTTGAATTAACATTTCCATCAAAGCTTTAATTTCGCGCCAGATGGGAATCAGCTTCGGGCAGTCCTACCATATATGTAAGAAAGAGCCCGCGCCAGAGCATAGACGCCAACATCTGTCAGAGGAATCAGGCAGTATCTTTTGTAGTCGAGTAGGAACATAGTACCACCGGTAAAGAAGTTTGTAAACATTTTCCTTTATTCTGACGCAGATTGAGCTGGAGGCAGCATTGTCCCGAATTTCCGACCACTCCTCATCATCAAGAGGAGAGCCCAGGTCATGTTCCCATGACATCTCATGGGAGTCTCGAGGAGGAGTAGAGGGAACAATTAGTTTATAATAGATATTAGAAATAAGACCTGACGTCGATGCTTGGCGCAGACACAGTGTTTCAATTGTTGTGAGATGTCGAGAGGTAAGACGTGGTTTGGAGAGGGAGTGAAAATTGCGAATTTGTGTTACGAACCGCGGCTCTCCGACGGGCCGCCGCGGCTCGCTTCCGGTCTTCTTGGACGCCCCGGCCGTCTCCATGACGACCGGGGTGTCACTTCCGCCTCGGACGTCCCGGTTGCCTAGGCAACAACCGGGACGCTGTTATCCAGAGGCCGCAGCGCCCGGCCAGCAGGCTGACACCCGGGCACATACCAGCAGGGAAAGGTAGGACTATTTATGTTATGATGTAGACTCTGGTGATAGTCTTTCTGATTTTTATTTATTGTGCTGTCTTGTGATTGCCAGTATTTCCTCGGGGCAGTGATTATGCAGTGGGAGGGGTTTTATTACTTTGACTCCTATTGGATCTCCTTGCTATTTAAGGCAGTGAGGACTGAGCCTCATTGCCAGTTATAGCTTCCTGTTTAGCTAGGCTCCTGTTCCTGTTTCCCTGCTCCTGTGCTTATTCTATTATTGGATTTCCCGTGTATGACCCCTGGCTTGTTTTTGGACTTCGTTGTATTGCCTGTGACCCCTGACTTCGGCTCGTTTTCTGATATCCCTGTCTGCTGCCGGCCCTTGACCTTTTGCCTGGATCTCACATCGCTGTGTTCTTCTACACTGCCTCAGGGTTCTCCCCAGTCAGTGCACACTACACGACCCTCCGTTCGTCTGCAGCCAAGTCTGTCCCCACCACTAGGGGCTCCAGTGAACACCAGACATCGGAGCAGATTCCGGGTTCTGTCGTGCTGACTGAAGGAGTTCCTAACATTATAACTGGCCCAAAAATAAAGACGATCCTATTTTCCACTGATGGAACCCAGTCCGGCTCAGGTCCTAGCAGGGCAGATCCAAGTTGTGTCGCAGATGGTTCAGGATCTTTCACACAGGCTTTCTGCTCAGGAAGAAGCCGCCAAGGCCTCACAAGCAACTCCGGCACCTGAGCCAAAGTTAAATCTTCCGGACCGGTTCTCTGGAGATAGAACCTTATTCCGAAATTTTAAGGAGGGCTGCAAGCTGTATTTTCGTCTCAGGCCCCGCTCCTCGGGCTCGGAGCAACAGAGGGTCGGCATTGTCATCTCCTTACTCCAAGGCGATCCCCAATCCTGGGCGTTCAGTCTGACTCCTGTTAATCCAGCTCTGCAGTCCGTAGACGCCTTCTTCAACGCACTTGGTCTCTTATATGATGACCCAGATAGGGTGGCCTCGGCCGAGTCCCACCTAAGAGCGCTGAAACAGGGACGGCGGACAGCGGAAGAGTACTGTGCCGAGTTCCGACGTTGGTCGGTCGACAGTCAGTGGAATGACCCCGCACTACGGAGTCAGTTCCAGCTTGGGCTCTCGGAGCAGATAAAGGACTCCTTAGTCCAGTATCCTTCATCATCTTCCTTGGAGGCCTTAATGCAATTGGTTATTAAAATTGACCGCAGGATCAAGGAAAGAAGGTCCGAGAAGGAGGCCGCCTCACCATCCTGGTCCTCTCCAGCCGTCTACCCAGTTCCTCAGGATTTACCAGAGCCCATGCAGTTAGGGGCTTATCGCCTGTCCCCTGAGGAGAAATCCAGGCGGCGGTCATTGGGGCTATGTCTCTATTGCGGCAATAAAGGCCATCTCCTGCGTAGCTGCCCGAACAAGGCGGGAAAAGACCAGGCCTAGGAGTAAAGGAGGAGGTACACCTAGGTCTCCAGATGGTCTCCTCCAAGAATTCTGTTTTAATCCCTGCTCGGATCATGTATGGTAATCGATCCGTTTCTATCCCTGCCTTTCTTGACAGTGGGGCAGCCGGAAACTTTTTGGATATAAACTTTGCCAAGACTCTGGGCATTCCGTCCATAAACTTGGACTCGGAGATCACGGTCTGCGGACTGGATGGCAGACCGTTAACTGACGGAAGGGTCTCATATCAAACGCCTCCTCTGCAGCTTACGGTGGGAGCTCTCCATTCTGAAGTCCTCTCGTTCTTTCTGATTCCTTGTTCCTCCATACCATTGATCCTCGGGCATCCCTGGCTTCAACTTCACAACCCTCACATAGATTGGAGCACGGGAGAGATCATACGATGGAGTAAGGCTTGTTCCTCAACCTGTCTTGCTCTTCCTCTCCGGATTGTTCAGCCTTGCCCTGGATCTCTTCCATTGCCTTATCGTGAATTCCACGACGTGTTCTCGAAAAAAGAAGCAGACTCTCTACCCCCACACCGTAGCTACGATTGCTCCATTGATTTGGTTCCGGATGCCAAGCTTCCTAAGGGAAGATTATATGCCTTGTCTATTCCCGAGACCAAGTCTATGGATGATTATGTGGAGGAAAACCTACGTAAGGGATTCATTCAACCATCCAAATCACCCGTAGGAGCGGGTTTCTTCTTTGTAAAAAAAAAAGATGGGAGCCTCCGGCCGTGCATAGACTATAGGGGTCTAAATGGGATTACCGTGAAAAATACCTATCCGTTGCCACTCATCTCCGTGCTGTTTGATCAGCTCAAATTAGCCACAATATTCTCCAAGATCGATCTGCGGGGGGCATATAATCTGGTTCGAATCAAAAAGGGCGATGAGTGGAAGACGGCCTTCAACACTCACTCAGGCCATTATGAATATCGGGTCATGCCCTTCGGCCTATGTAACGCCCCCGCAGTGTTTCAAGATTTTATTAATGATGTCCTACGAGAATTCCTGGGGAGATTCGTTGTAGTGTATCTTGACGACATTTTGATTTATTCCCAGTCGTTGGAGCAACACCGTACTCATGTCAGACAGGTACTTCGGAAACTCCGCCAGCACTGCCTCTTCGCTAAACTCGAGAAATGCGAGTTTGAAGTCACTCAGGTCACGTTCCTCGGATATGTCATCTCTCCTCGTGGCTTCTCCATGGATCCCAGTAAGGTACAGGCCGTTCTCGATTGGATCCGGCCAAGCAATCTTAAAGCCATTCAGAGGTTTTTAGGATTCGCTAATTACTATATGCGATTCATCCGGTCATTCTCGGTATTAGTGGCTCCAATTACAGCCCTTACCCGAAAAGGGGCCGATACCGTTAATTGGTCCTCTACTGCCTTAACGTCTTTTCAGGAGTTAAAAGAGGCGTTCATCTCTGCACCTGTCCTCCGACACCCCAATCCAGAGTTACCCTTTATCATCGAAGTGGACGCTTCTGACGTCGGGGCAGGTGCCATCCTTTCTCAGAAAGACCTCAATGATCACTGCCTGCACCCCTGTGCATTTTTCTCCAGGAAATTTTCCTCCGCTGAGACCCACTACGACGTTGGAAATAGGGAGTTGCTGGCAATCAAGTGGGCATTTGAAGAGTGGCGCCACTGGCTGGAGGGAGCTAATCATGTTGTTACAGTATATACCGACCACAAAAATCTACAGTACATTCAATCTGCCAAGATTGTTAACTCCAGACAAGCCCGGTGGGTCCTCTTCTTCTCCCGTTTCAACTTTACCATTACCTTCTTACCGGATCCAAGAACATTAAGGCGGACGCCTTGTCTCGCAGTTTTTTCGCCTCTCATCCTTCCCTCGCAGAAACCACTTTCATTATTCCAGCATCCAAAGTAGTCCTTGGCCTAACTCAGGATCTTGGCACAACTCTCCGTGGTCTCCAACAGTTGGCACCATCAGCCACTCCCAGGGGTAAATTATTCGTACCGGATTATCTGAGGAGGACGGTCCTCACCGAATGTCATGATAATAAAACCTCAGGTCACCCTGGAGTATCCAAGACTTTGGAACTTCTGTCTCGTTCCGTCTGGTGGCCTTCCTTGGCAGCAGATACCAAAGAGTTTGTGTTATCCTGTGAAACCTGTGCCAGGAACAAGTCTTCTCGCAAACGTCCTGCCGGGCCTCTTATGCCACTGTCCATTCCAGCGAGACCCTGGACCCACATATCGATGGATTTCATCGTGGAATTACCGCGCTCATCCAGCTTTAACACCATCTGGGTGATAGTGGACAGATTTAGTAAGATGGCACATTTCGTCCCTCTTGTAGGATTGCCATGTGCTAAAACCTTGGCATCTCTATTCATTCAGCACGTTTTCAAGCTCCATGGACTTCCTGTTAACATTGTCTCTAACCGCGGCTCCCAATTTGTAGCCACATTCTGGAGAGCATTCTGTGCCCAATTAGGAATCAAACTATGTCTGTCTTCGGGGTATCACCCACAGTCCAACGGACAAACGGAGAGGGTTAATCAATCCCTTGAGCAATTTCTCCGTTTATATGTAACTAAATGCCATAGTGATTGGGCTGCTCTGCTTCCATGGGCAGAATTCGCCTACAACAACTCGTGCCATTCGTCTACTCTGGTATCACCATTCTTCTGTAACCTCGGATTCCATCCTCGGTCCAACTCGCTGGAGGTCTGGAATCAAGCTAAATCTAGTTCTTCGATTTCTTATCTGTGCCGGATATGGAGAAAGGTTCACCTTGCCCTCAAACAAGCTTCATTTAAGTCTAAACATTATGCTGATCAGCATCGTGGACCATGTCCTTTCAAGGTCGGGGACAAGGTGTGGCTATCTACCCGCAACATTAAACTTAAGCAACCTTGTAGGAAGTTGGGTCCTAGGTTCATTGGACCCTTCGCCATTATTAAACAGATTAATCCTGTGGCTTTCAAGTTGAAACTTCCTCCTTCACTCAAAATTCCTAACACATTCCATTGTTCCTTGTTGAAAGCAGCCACATGGTCACATAAATTCAGACCACGTCAATTGCACAGACCTCGTCCTGTCTCAGTCAGAGGACACCAAGAGTTTATTGTTGAAAAGATCCTAGACTCCAAAAGGGTGCAAAGTCAAATCCACTTTTTGGTCCACTGGAAGGGCTACGGCCCGGAGGAGCGATCTTGGGTGCCGCAAAAGCATCTTCATGCTAACCAACTCATTAAGGACTTCTTCAAAAAGTATCCTGGGAAACCTGGAAGTCGGGGTGCATTGACCCCTCCTCAAGGGGGGGGTACTGTTACGAACCGCGGCTCTCCGACGGGCCGCCGCGGCTCGCTTCCGGTCTTCTCGGACGCCCCGGCCGTCTCCATGACGACCGGGGTGTCACTTCCGCCTCGGACGTCCCGGTTGCCTAGGCAACAACCGGGACGCTGTTATCCAGAGGCCGCAGCGCCCGGCCAGCAGGCTGACACCCGGGCACATACCAGCAGGGAAAGGTAGGACTATTTATGTTATGATGTAGACTCTGGTGATAGTCTTTCTGATTTTTATTTATTATGCTGTCTTGTGATTGCCAGTATTTCCTCGGGGCAGTGATTATGCAGTGGGAGGGGTTTTATTACTTTGACTCCTATTGGATCTCCTTGCTATTTAAGGCAGTGAGGACTGAGCCTCATTGCCAGTTATAGCTTCCTGTTTAGCTAGGCTCCTGTTCCTGTTTCCCTGCTCCTGTGCTTATTCTATTATTGGATTTCCCGTGTATGACCCCTGGCTTGTTTTTGGACTTCGTTGTATTGCCTGTGACCCCTGACTTCGGCTCGTTTTCTGATATCCCTGTCTGCTGCCGGCCCTTGACCTTTTGCCTGGATCTCACATCGCTGTGTTCTTCTACGCTGCCTCAGGGTTCTCCCCAGTCAGTGCACACTACACGACCCTCCGTTCGTCTGCAGCCAAGTCTGTCCCCACCACTAGGGGCTCCAGTGAACACCAGACATCGGAGCAGATTCCGGGTTCTGTCGTGCTGACTGAAGGAGTTCCTAACAATTTGCAGGAATTGATAAAATATCCGTGTGGGCAAGCCAATTTTAGTTTGAATATCCGTGAATTGGGGAAAAGTTATATCGCGGGTTATGTCATTTAGGAAACGTATCCCTCGGGAATGCCAAGGAAGGAATGCAGAATGGTGCAGGCCAGGAGGGAAATCAGGGTTATTAAAGAGGGGGATAATTGGTGATAGCTGCGGAGAGAGACCATAGAGCCTGATGGGTGAGTCCCATATAGCCAGAGAGTGGGAGATTATGGGATGAGACAAAGCTTTTTTGGGGCGACGGGCCCTTGGAATCCACAGAAGGGAGGCAGGAGTGAGCATCCCCAGACTTTCCGCCTCTAGTGTCACCCAGACCCTAGCAAAAACAGGACCGTTCCATAGGACACATTGAGCGATTTGGGCCGATAGGTAGTATTTTTTAAAATTAGGTATACCTAGACCACCACCCCGTGAGGATCTCTGTAGGACCCCGAGCCGTACTCGTGGGCGTCTACCTGCCCAAATAAATTTAGAAGACTCAAATTGGAGGAATTTAAATACATAGGGGGGAATTCGGATAGGCAAGGTTTGAAAAAGGTACAACAGTCTGGGAAGAATATTCATTTTAACAGAGTTTATACGACCTATCCAGGAGATAAGTTGGAGGGACCAGGTGGGGAACCAAAAAAACAAAGAGGGAGAAAGGAGAATTAGCCCGAAAGATGGGGCTAGAGCATTTGCTACAGTGGAAAGGTAGTAGAAAATAGGTACCATGTGGTGGAAGAAATTACACCACCCATGTGACATCCCAGGAAGTGAGAAGAGGGAAATGAAGATCCCCTTGGTAAATTGTTGAAGGATTGAGTTAGGGATGCAAATCAACATTTAACATAATAAATACAGTTAAAAAATTATCTGATAACATTTGAACATTAGAAAATTAGAATGGAACCTTAGTATAAAGAAGAATAAAATGTGTCATGCGGCACAGAAAGATAACAACTAAACTGTGTAAGGCAATATATGCTCCGCCCTCACCTGCAAACATAGGCACTCCTGAGGGGCAGCACGAGGGGTGAAAACCCCACTACCGTCACCCCAAGGGGAGAGCAGCATAAACAATGCTAGATGTAAAGACAATGTTAGGCATAAGTATACATAATAAGAGAATCAACTACCATAAGCATGACATAACAAGGACACGCATACTCATCTAGCAGGAATCAGAAACTGAGACAGTCCTGCAAGAAAACACAATGATGACTAGTTCCTTGACACTTGAGACCATTCTGTGCAGAGCAGGAATTTCTGTGGCTCTGGACCAGATGACATTTGCCATTCTGCCAAAAGTTTAAGTCCAGCTTCTATCGATGACATGCCGTTGGTGGAGCCCTTACGGTGGACCAACAGTTTGACTGGGAAATCCCAGTGATAAAGAACATTGTGCGCTTGCAAAGCTGCTGCAATGTGTTAGAAGGAACTCCATTTATTGATGGTTGTCAATGAAAGGTCCTGCAATAGTTAAACATCGCCAAGGTGTTACAGATTGTCAACATTCCTTACAGCATGAAGAATAGCTTCCTTGATGGGGAAGACGTGAACTTGCAGGAGAGTGTCCCTCTGCTGATTGAACGTGGACGTGGCAGGTGGTGGATATGATCAATTAGGAGATATTTTTCGTTGTCAGAAGGTAATAACTTCTTAAACAGAGACATAGCATAGTCCTGAAGGTCCCAGCTAGAGATTGAATCCAGGATGCCCCTTATCTTGATGTTTTTCCTGCATGAGCAGTCCTCAAGATCTGCCACCTTGTCCTTAAGCAATGAAGTCTCACTTTGGAGATGGTGAAGGGAGTTAAGGAGGTCATTATGGGAGGTGACCAATTCTTCCATCTTAGACTCTAGATGATCTGACCTGTCTCCCAGTTTCACAATGTCCATTCTCAGACCACCAAGCGATGCTCAAAGTCCATTAGACAAATACGATCTAAGGGCAGTCAACATGTGGTGCAGAGTACGAGCAGTGAGCATCCAAACTCTGAGTTGGAACCCAGAGCAGGGAGAGGTAAGGATGATGGAAGAGCGACAGCCCCGAAGCTTACACATGTTGGGAACAATCCTTACTAGAAGGGAAGAACTTAGAGGAGGCCTTTGGCAGAGGAGGCCTTTGGCAGAAAGCGAAAGTGTTAGGTTTTTGCATCTTGGGTGGCATGGTGGCCTAGAGGACAACTTCAGCAAGCAGGGAAATCAAGGATCCGTTCGGGCACTATAACTGCAGATACAAAAATAGTCACATGGATGGAAGGAGCAACATTACAAATCAGCCATACTCCATCATTTTAGAGAAGTAGGTTGCTTGTGTGCTAGAAAGGCAGTTGGAATGGGTCTCACAAGGAACAGTGACAAATGGCAGGTATGCAGCCCATTGGAAAAGGTGCTGGAGGCACTCGAAACCTATAGTTGTGAGGTTCCTGCCCGCCTTTATCTTGTGCAATTGGAAGTGTTATGTCACTTGTTCTGTTGCTTTGGACGTGGACGTTTGTCTATAGGTGATAAAGTTTAGTTTATATGAATTGAAGTATTTTGAGTTGTTGGTTGGAAGAGATGTTAGGCTGTTTGTTCCATGTCTGATCTCCATGTTGTTGGGTGCTGGCTGTGTGGCAGCTAAAAGATTCACAGGTGTGATGGTAAGAAGTGACCACTAGGTGGTAGCATAGGCAAAGCTGAAGAGTTTAGATAATAAACAGCCCAGCACAAGCAAGATAGGCAAATCAGTCCATAAAGCTTGTCTCTGCCTTAGCTCAGACAGTAGTGAGTCCCGAAGACAGGGCTCTGGAGCATTGTAGTGGAACTTCAGAGAGGTGTAAAACAGTTGCAGGGGCCCCTGTACACCAAGCACTAGTAGTTTGTAGACACACTGTGTGAGCAGCATACAAATTATGCTTTATAGTATCACCAGCACGACTCTAAGAAGTTCTGAGTGCAAGTGAAAAAGTAGTGAGCAATGGGTTGGAGATCCCCTCATTGGAGCCCGATTTGCAGAGAGGTGGATGGCACAGGAGCGGCAGATAGGTCGATTATAAAAGGACCCTTTACTGACCTGGAGGCTTGAGTGGGTCGCCGAGGACAATGTCTAGCCTGCTGGTGTAGACGGTGCTGGCTTGACGTTTATGTTGAGAATAGAATCTGGCAGACAGCCCCAGTGCATTGACTTGCAGCACTCAGCCACGCCCCCACCGGAAGTTAATCATTGGTGGCACAGTTAGTACTAGGCACAGAGGCTCACGACCAGAAGTAGGCTTCTCTCCAAGGAAGCACCTCCGAACAGGCTGAACGTCGACTGACAGCACGTAGGGTAGGGACGCACACCGGAACGGATGTCCCGATCAGGGAGGTGAGTCCAGAGGCCGGTGAGCAAGATGGGCTATGCGTCCAGGCCTACAAGTGCGGCCAGATCCCATGTAGACCAGGCAGGCAGTGCCCATGATTCTAGACATGAAGGGGGTGCCTTGATCAGTCAGTATTTTTTTAGGTATTCCTACCTGGCTGAAAACATGCACCAATTCTCTAGCTATCATCTTAATTGAAATATTGTGCAAGGGGATTGCTTCAGGATAGCGGGTAGAATTATCCATTATTACTAGGATATCCATTTTCCCCTTGCTTACTTCGTCAGCTGGTCTGTAGATGGGGGGTGAGGGAGAATGGAGGGAGGAATGTTCTTCCTGCACAGTTTATCTGGTTTGCTTTCTCTCCCTCAGTAACTGATGATTGCTGACCACTCCTACTGGTGTCACCTGCCACTAGATACTCACCGACTTGTGAATGCCAACTTCGCAATAGTTCTATGAGAATTTGCCTGCCACCACTACGCTCCTTCAACAGTGCCTAGAACCGCTTACTTCTGGGTAGCTGGTATAGATGCTGCAGTGCCTCTTTGCTGTGTGCTGGCTGGTACCTCCTGACCATTTACTATGGATCAGAACTGCTGGGTAGCGGGCAGAGCAACATAGAGACACTGGGTTCAACACAGGATAGCCAGGGAACAGACTAGGGGCTAGATTTACTAAGCTGCGGATTTGAAAAAGTGGGGATGTTGCCTATAGCAACCAATCAGATTCTAGCTTTCATTCATTTAGTACCTTCTACAAAATGATAGCTAGAATCTGATAGGTTGCTATAGGCAACATCCCCACTTTTTCAAACACGCAGCTTAGTAAATCTAGCCCTAGATCTTATCTGTTGGTCACAGGATACAGCAGGTAATAGTCTCAGGCAGAATCTTCAAGAAATGATGTTTCATTGCTCAATAGTCATGACAAGAACTTTTACACACCAGTTAATGGTACATCATCCAAAAGTACAGATGGAATACTACTACATTACATGGTCAAACAGGGCTCTTTTTATAAAGTTTCTGACACACTTTGTTGCTGGGTTTAACTCAGCTCCCTGATCCTAGATGGCACAACAACGTCTGAGATATTATATCCGATGTTTGTCCTCAGGATGAAGTTTTCTCTAGACTTAGAGATATCGCAATTCTAAACAAAATTTACACCAGTCTGTGATTTCTTAAACTACTTGCTGTTACTTTATTCAGATAGGTTCTAAGGCACAGGACGCAAACTACACAAGGTAAAAAGTTAATGATGTGTCGAAGTCAGCTTATTGGATAGAGTCATTTCAATTAAAATCGAGCAAGCTACGGCGTGAAAGGGCACGCTACGGCGTGGAAGGTCGTACGCAGCTGCAACACGTGGCAACAACAGTATTTAGTCTTTTACATACATTCGCACAAACACTCACACTTGTAAAATAGTACACATTAAAGGTAGTTGCAACACATAGTCATTTATGTCGAAATATACTAGTATTTATATGTAATAATATAAATTATATGCATACCAGTAAAACATATGGTACACGTTGAAGGAATCTAGTCATGTGTGGTATCATACTAATCCTCTTCGCATTTGCGACTGTCCGTTTCACTCTGCGAAGGAATCACAGAGTGCATACGCAAGCTATTAATGTTAAGGAATTATGGACTATTATGACTGAGTAATCTTGGCGGGAAGATCAGAGCTCATCCCCTGGAGAGATGACCCCCTCCTTTGGATTCCTGAGCTTAAACTAGCCAATGGTGGACAACCCCTTGGACCTTCCTGAAACCTGGACCAATAGAAGCAAGCTATACCATCTGCATTGTTTTACTGTATTTCTGTGTGCATATAAGCAGCAGCTCCTCATCTAGTATTCTAACATCTTGTCTCCAGACTTCAGGATTGAATGACTGTACACTGGATCCAGAGCGCCTGCGATAAGTAACGGCTGTACTTATTATAATTTTCGCTTGAATATCTACTGCTACTTTTAGAGAATAAATCTTTGTGCGTTGGAAACACAAATCGAGATTCGACAATCGTTATTGGTTAGCGACAATACGCACTTAACAATTTGGGGGCTCGTGAGCTTTGGAGGTTTCGTTGCCGGACGATACACAAGACCAACGGATTTCGGTTCCGCAACAAAGGGTGGAGACGCGTCATATACGGGTAAGAACGCAATGTGTTCAAAACCTGAATTTTACTCTGTGTTGTGAAACCGAATGTCCGTTTTGCATTGTCTAGGGCACGCTAACTAGAACCTAGGGACAAAAGAGAAAACTGTTTCTTTTTACTGTCATTGTGCATTTTAACTGTATTGCATTGCTTAGCGTATGTGTATTTCCTGCTGTGCGTACGCGAACTTCCGGTAGATTTGCCACGTGCTTAAACAATCGTTTTGATAGTTATTATATGTGCATAGTATAATTACTTGTGAAAACCTCTGGGACATTATTACTATTGTTGGGAACTTTTATTTTCTGCGCAGAAAAGGTGTATGTCGTGTGATTTGTTGACTTTAAATACACTAAGGTTTTATCTATTGTAAAATAGAGTGTCAGTTGCTGTTTGACGAGGCAGGTGCCCAACTGGTATACGGTATACAAGGCAGGTATACCGGGGACGGAAACTGAATAAGTTTTCGTGACGTGCACCCAAGGGTAATCGTATCGCTTACGGATTAGCTTTAAGCGTTGCGATTGCACCACATGGCAAGGAAAGCCGTGATTGTGACTTGGGAGTAACGGGGAGGAATTATGTTGGTAAGGCTGGTAATTGACTTTACCGGATGCTACCAGTTGTAATAAACTCAACAGATTTTGTTGGAGAGTCAGGGGTGATCAGGGAGCTGATAACCCTTTAGTCCGCATTGATATTTCTGTATTAGGGGTCCTCGTTCAATACGAGAGGAAGCGAGTGGACGCGGCTTGTAGCAAATACGTTCACGGGCCGGTAAAATATCTCTAGCGGTAGTGTTGAAATTAGTGGCAGGATATTGTGTTATTTCTGGAACCCTATTTTGTGGCAGGATATTGTGATATTTCTGGGACCCTATTGTTCAACATGGGTGCTAAGCAAACGCTAGAGAAGGCCAAGGTACTGCCTAAGGAAGGGCCTATTGGTTCAGCGAGATTTCTCATGTGTAAGAAATATGGTGTATACGCAACTGCGTATTGCGACGCGTGGGTCAAGATGACCAAAGATTGTGATAGTCCTTTCCCAAAAATAGGGAGTTTGATTGCAGAGGTACTAAATACTGTAAAAGATAAAGTATGGTTGATTAAGTCAACGAAAAAGAGAAATAGACATAATGATTGTTTAAAATTGTGGCAAATGGAAGGTAACACGTGGCAGAGCAGCGAATACACAGCGGAAGTAGGCGTGATGAAAAGCGCGCGCACGGCGGAAGTAGCCGTTGAGAAGCGTGGCAAACTCAGCGCAAGCCCGCCCCCGCCACCTTATATGGCGGGAGGGGTAAGTACAGCCGTTATTAAAACTGAAAAAAGAGAAATTGCTAAGTTATATACTGTTTTAAGCCAGTTTAAAACAAATGTATCAGAAGATGAAGATGAACCCACTGTGATTTCGGCCATTGCTCATGCTGTTAATATGCTAGAGGTTCAGCGTAAGTATGGGAAAGGAGCAATGGCCGAGATAGGTGAGAGTAGTGTGATCACTAGGAGTGATAGCGTTCTAAGTCTTGAAACAGCAGATCCGGTAGTGACTTCTGGAGCCAGTGAACCAGTGGGTGCGTACCCAGTCCGCACAATATCAGTTCCCAATGGGAAAGCGGATAAGGATGCTGTAGTCCCTTTAAAGAATGTTACAATGCATTGTCCCTGGACTGGATCAGAATTACGTTCCATTATGACTGAATTCCCAGACCCTAGAAAGGAGTTGGCTAAGTGTCAGAAATTTGTTAAAGACTTAGGAAATGAACACGAACCAACCAATAAGGATTGGCGTGTAGTGTTGAGGGCGTGTCTTCCTCCCAATACTGACATACAAAAATGTATTAAAGATTGTTTGTTGGACGAAGATGACACCTTGACTGATGAGATTAAGCAAGAGAATATAGAACAAATTGTTAAACATTTAGCCATCTATTTTCCAGTAGTGGTAAATTGGAGTAAGATTTTCACCATAAAACAAAAAGATAGTGAAACTGCAGCGGACTATTTTGGTAGAGCTCTTGCATCAATGACACAGTTTACTGAGGTATCAGATATAAGGGAGAACCCACATCATAGGGAAGTAGCGGTAACAGTACTGATGGATGGTTTAAAGGAAAATCTAAAAACAAGAGTACAAACCTCAACCACTGGTTGGAGAGGCAGCACGGTAGATTCTCTTAGAGAAATTGCTGTGGAACATGACAAAAATATTTTTAGGAAAAGGGAAGAAAAGAGTGACAAGTTGATGACGGTGAGTATACAAGCATTAGAGGGAATGCATACACGACCACCAGCATATAACCCACATAACAGGAAACGCAGAATGTTGAGATGTTATAATTGCAACGAAGAAGGACATATGAGAAAAGATTGTAGAAAGGGAAGGTATAATTCTAATGAAGGGTCACATAGATATCCTCCAAGGAGGGATTCACATAGACTAGAAGACTCACACCTGCCCGTGCATGTTACAGCAGCAAATGCTGTGCAGGAAAGCAATAGTCAGCGCTAGGGGTCAGGTCATACCTGTAGTCTACAGCCAGTGAGGTTAACTGAGAGTCAGAGAGAAGAACCAACAATGATAGTTGACATAGCTGGTAAGAAACAAACTTTTCTTGTAGATACAGGGGCGGCCAGATCTGTGATAACCTCTCCTTTTAATCTACAGGTGAACAGTAAAACTATTCTAGCTATGGGGGTAACGGGAAGAGTGTTACATTATCCTCTAACTAAACCCGCTGAAGTTACTATCGGGCCTCTGCATACTAAGCATTCGTTTCTCTTGGCTGCAGCGGCTCCTACTAACTTGCTAGGAAGAGACTTGTTATGTAGAATGGGATGTGTCATATACTGTACTTCAGATGGTGTGCTCCTAGATATACCCGAGAAGGTCGCTCATGAGGTACAGGACATATTGGACACCCCTCAAAGGTTAATGTTACACTCTACTGTTATAGAACACAGTCCATCTCAAATAAAGGGGATGTTGCTGGAAATACCAGGTTCACTATGGACCAGAGATGGACAGGACACTGGACTGATGGCAAACGCAGCCCCTGTCATGTAAATCTAAAAGTGGTAGGATAGCTCCAAAAATCCCACAGTATCCATTAAAACCGGAGGTGGAACTAGAGGTATATCCTGTTATTGAGAGGCTGTTACAACAAGGGATTTTAATTTCTGCAGCCAGTACAGCAAATAGTCCCATTTTCCCTGTGAAGAAGAGTGGGGGAAGGGGCTATAGATTAGTCCAGGACTTAAGGGGAATTATTAAAGTTATTGAGAGCCAATTCCCCGTAGTGCCGAATCCAGTTGTCATGCTCATGCAGATTTCACCGTCTGCTAGTCATTTTACTGTCATTGACCTATGTTCTGCTTTCTTCTCAGTCCCCCTTCACCCTGACTGTCAATACCTTTTTGCATTCTCCTCCTGGGGAGTGCAATACACATGGACCAGACTAACCCAGGGGTTCATTGATAGCCCCAGTATTTTCTCCCAAGCCTTACATGACTGTTTGCAATCCTTTCAACCCCGCAATGGGTCTGTTCTAATTCAATATGTGGACGATTTGTTGCTATGCTCTGATTCTTTTATGTCATGTTTACATGATACTAAATTGTTGTTGCTTCATCTCTCACAAACAGGGCACAAGGTGGCAAAGGATAAATTACAGCCATGTCAGACTAAGGTCAAATACTTAGGACACTGCCTCACCAAGGGGCTAAGACACCTGACAACCGACAGGATTGAGGCCATACAACACATGACACTGCCGCAGAGCCAGAAGCAGATTCGTACTTTCCTGGGGATGTGTGGATACTGTAGATCCTGGATCCCAGGTTTTTCTATTGTGGCATTACCATTGCAGGAGCTAGTCTCTTCCTCAAAGCCATAACGTGTTGTACACACAGAAGAGTCAGAGCAAGCATTCTTTAATCTTAAAGAGAGTCTGACTAGAGCACCTGCATTGGGAATACCTGATTATGAAAAGCCTTTTGAGCTATACTGTACGGAAGCTGATGGTTGTGCAGCAGGTGTCCTTACACAGAAACATGGTGACGCTAGCAGACTGGTAGCATACTACACTGCACAATTGGACACCGTGGCAAGATCACTCCCAACATGTCTCAGAAGCGTAGCAGCAACTGCTCTTCTGGTAAGTAAGAGCGAGGACGTAGTATTAGGACATAATTCAACTATCTATATACCCCATGCTGTATCAGCTCTGTTAAATTCAGCCCAACCCAGACACGTTTCTTCAGCTAGATTCACAAAGTGGGAACTAGCCCTGATGGCACCCTCAAACATCACCATTAAATGATGTAGCACCTTAAATCCAGCTACATACCTTCCATATGTGTCTCTAGAGACACAAAGGGTGGGAGGTGAGGAGACCCTGGTCGATGATGAGTTAGGCAAGAGTACTGACACGCATGATTGTATGGAACACCTGAACCAGACCTTTACTGCAAGGCCCGACATACGTGACACCTCCTTAGAAAATGTAGATTTTATGTTTTATGCAGACGGGAGTTGTCATAGACAGACAGAGACGGGAGAGCTATGTACTGGTTACGCTGTTGTAGACGATCAGGATGTGGTAGAAGCTGAACCCCTTGGCCCACCTCACTCAGCCCAGGTGGCGGAACTAGTAGCATTAAGGAGAGCTTGTGAGTTGGCAAAAGGAAAATCAGCTAATATATATACTGACTCCAAGTACGCCTTCGGGGTAGTGCATGACTTTGGGGCCCTTTGGCGTCTTAGAAACTTTACGACAGCAGCAGGTACGCCAGTGGCACACTCACAACACATAAAAGGACTTATGACAGCGATACAGTTACCCAGAACAGTAGCCGTCATAAAGTGCAAAGCCCATACCTTTGAAGAAGACCCAGTGTCATTGGGCAATAACAGGGCGGACGGAGCTGCTAAATGGGCAGCAGGACAACCTATGACTGTATCGACCGAGACTATGATGGTTTTTCAGACATTAGACATGCAGAAATTAATTGAAATGCAAGATTTGTGTTCCCTGCAGGAAAAGGCGGTCTGGAAGGCGAAGGGATGTGGTCAAGAGTCCTCAGGACTCTGGAGGGATGAACAAGGTAAGCCTGTAGCTCCCCGAACGTACTATCCAAGCCTGGCTGAAGCAGCACATGGCCTGACTCACCTGGGTAAAGAAGGTATGTGCAAACTGGTGAGAGCATACTGGTGTGCTCCCGGACTTTCCTCTCAGGCTGGTAAGAAGGCAATGTCATGTCTTACTTGTTTGAGGAAAAATGTCGAAAAAACTATTCCAACTGAGCCATCCCACATCCCTCCTACAGACGGACCTTTTCAGGTAATACAAATTGACTATATCCAATTACCACCGTGCAGGAATCTAAAGTATGTGTTAGTGTGTATTGATGTGTTTTCCGGTTGGGTAGAAGCATATCCGGCAGCCACTAATACTGCTGTGTTCACTGCAAAGAAAATTGTACAAAATTTTGTATGTAGGTTCGGTATCCCTAGAATCATTGAAAGTGATAGGGGTACCCACTTTACTGGTGATATCTTCCAAAATATGTGTAAACTCATGGGAATCGGTAGCAGACTTCACACCCCTTACCGACCACAAGCCAGTGGTATGGTGGAGAGAGTAAATGGTACTATAAAGAACAAGCTTGGTAAGGTAATGGCTGAAACTGGGTTGGCATGGCCTGAAGCTTTGCCATTGTCTCCTCCATAGCATTCGGACCACTCCTAGACCTCCTATTAATCTGTCCCCCTTGGACATACTGTTCGGACGACAACCTAATTTGATCGTGAGACCACAAGACGACTTGAAGTGTAATAATGAAGTGACTGTACAATATCTTATAAGAATGAGTAGACAGCTAAAGCATCAACAACAAAAACTAAAAATGCTGTCACCTGGTATGCCAGAAACGAACTGTCATGATGTTGAACCTGAAGTCTATGTTATGATCCGCAATTTCTTACGTTCAGGTTGTTTAACAGACCGTTGGGAAGGCCCGTACCAAGTGCTGCTGACCAGTACTACATTACTGAAGGTTGCAGAGAGAGAGACTTGGGTCCATTCCACCCACTGCAGGAGAGTCCGTAATCCGGAGAAAGTGCAAGATAAAACTGAGACCGACGACATAGATCTGTCACTTGTGAGTCTGTTCCGGGAGACCTAAAGCCTGTAGTCGAGACACCTGAACCAGAGACGTTGCCCCAGAACTATCTTTCCAGCGATGGAGTGGCGGTTTTTGTTTTTCTTTTGTTTCAGGATTTTCCTTGTTTTTACTTTTTCTAGGACATTCTATTTTTGTGAAGGAGGATGGAGGACGGAGGAGGGTTCTGGTAGTGATGCGGATGAGATGGAGGCAGAGGAAAAGTTATTAGAATAATCAGAGCAGCCCATTATCAAGCTTGGTCCGGGGGTTATGAAAAGGTCTGCTAGCTCAGGAACTCGGAGGCAGTGTGAGGGGCTATTGTCTGATGAGTATTGTATCTGCAAGTTCTGCGACTCCTTCGTTGAAGAGAGATGCATCCAGCGATGTCAGTCCACCGGTAATCTGAATGTGGGCGGGCATCCTTTGGAGGATTATCACTCCCTGGTGGGTAAGGTGCTAAACCAAACCGAGTGCTGGGTGTGCTCTCATGTGCCACAGGGGCAGCATAACATAGGACTAGTGCCATTCCATTTAAACATCTCCGAAGTACTCGAATTGAGGGGTGGGGGGCCCATAGAGGGAAGGTACAATAACACTAGGTCCCCTAGTCTAACGCTTCGACAATACTCTGTAGACAGATCTTTGCTGTGCCTGAATATCTCTCATGCAAAACGTCTGGAGAATTGGGAAGCTGTCACTCACCGGAGTGTGAGTGCCTCCATTCTGGTACGTGGTTCTCCATCTTTCCCGCTCACACCTGTGTGGAACCGCGGCCGTCCGCCATCCTGTTACACTGGGCATGCGCAGGTCCCTTTAACAACTACACCTGACCACTAATGTGATTGATGGATCAATCACCCCTCCCTACTTAAGGCACCTGCAGCCTTAGGTAGTTGCCTGATCTTGAAGTCTCACTCCCTGTGAACTTCTATAGGTGTGTGCAGTTTCTAAACTGCTTCCAGCTCTACTCCTGTGTGCAGTTTCCAAACTGCTTCCAGCTCTACTCCTGTGTGCAGTTTCCAAACTGCTTCCAGCTCTACTCCTGTGTGCAGTTTCCAAACTGCTTCCAGCTCTACTCCTGTGTGCAGTTTCCAAACTGCTTCCAGCTCTACTCGTGTGTATAGTTTCCAAACTGCTTCCAGCTCTACTCGTGCTTCAGCTTCCACGCTACAATCCCTGCTCAACTCAGCGGCGGTTCCCATACCGCTACAACGCTTCACTTCTCAGCTGATTCCGGATCTACACAACTGGGTATGCTCTACTGACTATTGACTATCGCTCGCATACCAGTTGTATCCATTGTTGTTTGCTGCACAGGGTACAAGTACCCATATAGACTGTGTTACTGCATTGCTTCATTTAGGACAAGCTTTCACTCAAGCTACGATATCTCCTCACGCTACTACTTAGCGTTATTGTGCATACCTGCTGTGACCAGCTTCTCCTCCCTGCAAGGCATCTACTCCATACAGACTATTCCTTGTGCCTTCCATCTCTGCCTCACAAGACATTGCTCTACTCACGCTGTTTCCATACAGCCACAGTTTGCCTTTCAACTTCACTCTCCTGCACCTGAACAAGTCCTCATTCCTTCTCTCAGCAGTGGTACAACTTGCTGCACGCAGACCACTGACTTCCCTGCTACCTACCCACACCTGGACAAGTCCTCCTATCACAGCGGTGGTACAACTTGCTATATGCAGACCACTGACTCTCCTATTACCTACCTACACCTGGACCAGACTCCTCACCATAGTGGTGGTACAACTTGCTGAACGCAGACCACCGACTACCCTGCTTCCTACCTGCACCAGTACTATTCTTCCCATCACTGCAGTGGTACAACTTGCTGTACGCAGACCACTGACTCCTCCTCTACCTACCATCACCTATCCACGTCCACTCCTCGTGTCTACTTTATCTTCAGCCTCCAGTTTACTGCTCCAAGTCGCTGACTTTCCTCTACCATAGCTGCTAGTCGCTGACTTCCTCAGACTATCTCTACTCTCCTGCTGTTGTGTCGCTCCAATCATTCACCTGCCTGCTTTGAGGTGCGTGCCATAACCCCGCCTCTCTAGCAGAGTTCCATCTGGTGAAACTCGGGTAAGCAACTCCTAGTGCCCGTGACAGTAAGATCAGACCATGACAGACCCAGGATTGGAACCAACAGCTAAGGAGATGCTGCAGCATCTGATCACTCGGGTAGAACAACAGGATGTTCAGCAGCAACATCTGTTCCAGTGTTTCCAGACTCTGGCCACCCGAGGAGTTCCTCTACAAACTGTTTCAGCGACTGTTGAACCTCAAGCGCCTTCTCCTTCCCCAGTGCCATCCCAGGTGTCTACTGCTTCCACGCTACACCTGCCTACTCCCTCAAAATATGATGGAGATCCCAAGACGTGTAGAGGTTTTTTAAATCAGTGCTCTCTCCATTTTGAGCTTCAACCTCACCATTTTGCCACTCACCGTGCCAAGATTGCCTACCTCATTTCTCTGTTTTCCGGGCAGGCTCTTGCGTGGGCCTCCCCTCTGTGGGAGAGAAATGACCCCCTATTGGAGGATAGTGCACTCTTCATTTCCACGTTCCGCAAAATTTTCGATGAACCTGGCCGCATTGTCTCTGCGGCTTCCAGCATTCTCCGACTACGCCAAGGATCACACTCTGTGGCCCAGTATGTCATTCAGTTTTGGATACTCGCCTCTGAACTACAGTGGAACACCGAGGCCCTGATAGCTGCCTTCTGGCAGGGTCCGACGGATAAGATCAAAGACGCACTGACCACACAAGAGTTACCCTCCTCCTTGGACGATCTAATTTACCTATGTCATAGGGTAGACATGAGATTCCGTGAGAGGGAGTCTGAAAGAACAAGCACCTCTAAGGGGTTCACTCGCCCATCAAGTTCGTCACCTCCCCCCTCCAGTGGAACCCATGGAGGTAGGACGTTCTAAGTTAACATCTAGAGAGAGGGATCGACGAATACAAAATAGACTCTGCATCTATTGTGCTGACCCTACTCACAGCCTGAACTCATGTCCTAAGAAGTCGGGAAATGCCAGGCCCTAACCAGTTCTGGAGAGGTAAGGTTAGGGTCCCTGGACTCCTCTCCATCTTCTATGGATTCCAAAGTGTGTGCATTTGATGTTACCATCTTCTCAGCCACCAAATCTTTTATCTCTCAAGCACTTCTGGATTCCGGCGCTGCCGGCAACTTTATCTCCAGTGCTCTTGTTAACCAGTGGTCCCTACCAGTGGCCCCATTAAAAACCGCCATAGCGGTCACCGCTATAGACGGCTCTCGCATCATTAAAGGACTTATCACCCACTGTACGACTCCTTTGACCCTTCAAATTGGAGCCTTACACCGAGAGAAAATCTCTTTGCTGGTCCTTCCTGCTACTACTAGTCCCATCGTTCTTGGACTTCCATGGCGTCAGCTTCATTCACCACAAGTTGATTGGAGTACTCCCCAAGTCACATCCCGGGGCCCGGACTGTCATCATAGATGCCTAACTCGAGTGGTACCACTCAAAATCAACAGATCATCTATAATACCTGGTCCTCCGGGCCTTCCTCCACAGTATGCCCCGTTCGCTGATGTGTTCGATAAGGCGCAATCTGAACGCCTGCCACCTCATCGGGCATGGGATTGTCCCATAGATTTACTACCTGGCAAAAACCCTCCTAGGGGCCGTGTATACCCTCTCTCGCTACCAGAGACACAGGCTATGTCAGAGTATATCAAGGACAACCTTCATCGCGGATTCATTCGACCTTCCAGCTCTCCCGCTGGAGCGGGCTTCTTTTTCGTGAAAAAGAAAGATGGGACCTTAAGACCCTGCATTGATTATCGGGGGCTCAATGCCATAACCGTAAAAAATCGGTACTTGATTCCTCTTATCACCGAACTCTTTGATCATATAAAAGGTGCTCGGATTTTTACCAAACTTGATCAACCTAATCCGGATCAAGTCAGGCGACGAATGGAAGACAGCATTCAACACCAGGGATGGGCATTACGAATACCTAGCTATGCCCTTTGGACTGTGTAATGCCCCAGCTGTCTTCCAAGGATTCGTGAACGAGATCTTCCGGGACCTATTATACATGTGCGTTGTAGTCTATCTGGACGACATTTTAATATTCTCTCAAGATCTTGTCTCCCACCATCAACATGTGGCAGAGGTTCTCTCCAGACTGCGGAAGAACCTCCTATTCTGCAAATTAGAAAAATGCTCCTTCGAATTATCCCAAATTCCATTCTTGGGATACATCGTGTCCGGAGTAGGTCTGGAGATGGACCCAGACAAAATTAATGCCGTTCTACTTTGGCCCCAGCCAACTACCCTCAGGGCTATACAACGCTTCCTGGGGTTTGCGAATTATTACAGACGTTTTATCCTGAACTTCTCATCTATTGCTTCTCCTATTGTGGCCCTGACCAAGAAGGGCGCCAATACTAAACACTGGTCCTCCGAGGCCCTTCACGCTTTCCAAAGCCTTAAAGAAGCATTTTCTACCGCCCCTGTTCTTCGGCAGCCTGACGTAAACCTTCCCTTCTTTCTCGAGGTGGACGCCTCCAATGTCGGACTAGGAGCTATTCTCTCCCAAAGATCTGAGCAACAGAAATTCCATCCTTGTGCCTTCTACTCCCGGGGTCTTCTACCCGCGGAGAAGAACTACACCATCGGTGACAAAGAACTGTTGGCAATAAAAGTCGCATTGGAGGAGTGGAGATATCTACTGGAGGGGGCTCATTTTTCGGTAACCATCTTCACCGACCACAAAAATCTCCTCTATTTACAAACAGCCCAATTTCTAAACCCTCGACAGGCGAGGTGGTCACTTTTCTTTTCTCGCTTCGAACTCATTATAACGTTCAAACCTGCTGCAAAGAACAGGAAAGCAGATGCTTTATCCCGGGCATTTGCTCCTCCTTCTGACATCTTGGATTCTTCCGATCATCCTATACTGGATCCCAAATGTGTGACTGGATCTCCAATAGTGGCGGAATAGCCCGTCTCTTTTTGTCCGCAAAAGACTTATATCTGGCAGATGTCTTCTTTAAACAGGTTTTTACCTGAGCCCAAATATTTTTGAAGGTTTGACACAAAGTCTCAACAGCAGGAACTCGGGTGGGCGGGAGGGCAAGAAATTCCGGGAAAGACGGATGGTGACCGTAAACCACAAAGAATGGAGTTTTAGATGATGACTCATGGTACATGTTGTTATGAGCGAATTCAGCCCAAGGAAGTAATTCTACCCAGTTGTCTTGATTGGCTGACGAGAACATCCTTAAGAAAGTCTCAAGATCTTGGTTGACTCTTTCAGTTTGTCCGTTCGATTGAGGATGGTAGGAAGATGAGAGTGCTAATCGTATGCCCAAGGTCTTGCAAAGGGCCCGCCAGAATCTGGAAACGAATTGTACTCCTCTATCTGACACGATCTCGGACGGACATCCATGGATACGGAAAATTTCTCTAATGAAATGTTCAGCCAGGGTAGAAGAAGAAGGTAAACCAGACAAGGGAACGAAATGCTCCATCTTCGAAAATCTATCCACCACTACCCAAATGGTGTTGCAATTCTTACTAGGAGGAAGCTCAGTAACAAAGTCCATACTAATATGGGTCCAAGGCTTAGATGGAATGGGTAGTGGCTGAAGCAACCCCGCTGGAGTTCTGCAGGGGGTCTTGAACTGGGAGCATAAATCGCATGCCGCGATAAACTCTTTGACATCTCTCCTCATAGAAGGCCACCAATAACTTCCAGAGAGGATTTCAAAGGTCTTGAGTTCACCAGCGTGTCCAGAGAAACGAGAAGAGTGAAACCATGAAAGGATTTTTTTCCTAAGAGCAGGAGGCACGAGGGTCTTCCCAAATGGTAGCACTTTAGTGGAAGAAGCAGCCAGAGAAACACATTTGGGGTCTAATATAAAGTGGTTAGGACTCTCTTCAACGTCTGAGGACGCCACAAAGGCTCGAGATAGAGCGTCTGCTTTTTTATTCTTTGCAGCTGGTTTGAAGGTTATGATTAGATCAAAACGGGAAAAGAAAAGAGACCATCTTGCCTGACGAGGATTTAAACATTGAGCAGACTGTAGGTATGACAAATTTTTATGATCCGTAAAAATTGTCACCGGATGACGAGCTCCCTCTAACAAATATCTCCACTCCTCCAATGCTACTTTAATAGCCAGCAACTCCTTGTCCCCGATGGTGTAATTCTTCTCCGCAGGCAGAAGACCCCGAGAGTAAAAGGCACAAGGATGGAATTTTTGTTGCTCCGATTTCTGGGAGAGAATGGCTCCTAAACCAACATTAGAGGCGTCTACTTCTAGGAAGAAGGGAAGCGTCACATCAGGCTGTCGAAGGATGGGAGCAGAGGAGAAGGACTCTTTAAGAAATTGAAAGGCTTGGAGAGCCTCAGATGACCATTGCTTAGTATTGGCCCCTTTGCGAGTTTGAGCCACAATGGGAGATGCAATTGAAGAGAAGTCTTGAATGAAGCGTCTATAGTAGTTGGCAAAGCCTAAAAAACGCTGAATGGCACGAAGAGTAGTTGGCTGAGGCCTAAGTAACACAGCATTCACCTTTTCTGGATCCATTTCTAGACCAACTCCGGAAACTATATAACCCAAAAATGGAATCTGGGGCAACTCAAATGAACATTTTTCTAATTTACAGAATAATGAATTTTTCCGGAGTCTGGAAAGAACTTCCGCCACTTGTTGGTGATGTGAAGGCAGGTCTTGGGAAAAGATGAGTATGTCGTCCAGATATACTACGACACATACATATAACAAGTCCCGAAAGATCTCGTTAATGAAGACCTGGAAAACAGCAGGGGCATTACATAACCCGAAGGGCATTACTAAGTATTCATAATGCCCATCTCTGGTGTTAAAAGCTGTTTTCCATTCGTCACCGGACCTGATTCTAATCAAGTTGTAGGCACCACGAAGATCCAACTTAGTAAAAATCCGGGCTCCCTTGATCCGATCAAACAACTCAGTAATCAGAGGAATGGGATACCGATTTTTGATAGTGATAGCATTAAGTCCACGAAAATCTATGCAGGGGCGTAATGATCCATCTTTCTTCTTCACGAAGAAGAACCCAGCTCCAGCGGGAGAAGTAGAAGGTCGAATAAATCCTCGCTGGAGATTCTCTTGGATGTATTCAGCAGTAGCCTGAGTCTCAGGTAATGAAAGTGGATACACACGACCCCTAGGTGGAGTCTTGCCAGGTAACAGGTCAATCGGACAATCCCAAGAACGATGAGGGGGAAGACGTTCAGACTGAGCTTTATCAAAGACGTCGGCAAATGAAGCATACTGAGGAGGAAGTCCCGGTGAGGAAGGTGAAATGGAGGTTTGCTGTATTTTACGAGGAACAACACGAGAAAGACAATGTTGGTGACATTCAGGTCCCCAAGACGTAACTTGAGGAGTGCACCAGTCAATCTGGGGAGACTGACATTGAAGCCATGGAAGGCCTAAAACAATCGGACTTGTAGTAACAGGAAGGATTAAAAACGAAATTTCTTCTCGGTGTAGAACACCAATCTGAAGGGTCACTGAAGACATACTTTGGGTGATGAGACCGTTGATAATACGTGATCCATCGATAGCAGTCACCGTAACAGGAGTCTTCAGGGTAATCACTGGTAGGGACCATTGATTTACAAGGGATTCAGAAATGAAATTTCCCGCAGCTCCTGAATCAATCAGAGCTTGGGACTCAAAAGACTTAGTAGCAAATGAAATGGTAACGTCAAATGCACAGATATTTGATTTCGTAGAAGATGGAGAGGACTCCAGGGACCCTAACTTCACCTCTCCAGAACTAGTTAGGGCCTGGCATTTCCCAATTTTATGGGGCATGACTGGAGCATATGTGTGGCATCAGCACAATAGATACAAAGTCTATTCTTAATTCTTCGATTCCTCTCTGCAGAGGTTAGTTTGGAACGTCCAATCTCCATCGGTATTACCGGAGGTGAAGCAGGACGAATTTGAGAAGTGGGACGAAGAGATGTTTTAGCTGAAGTAGTTCTCTCAGAGTCCCTCTCACGAAATCTGAGATCCACACGATGACAAAGAGAAATCAAATCTTCTAAAGACGTAGGGAGTTCTTGAGTAGTCAGTGCATCTTTAATTTTGTCCGAGAGCCCCTGCCAGAAGGCGGAAATTAACGCTTTAGTGTTCCACTGAAGCTCAGAGGCTAAGATCCTAAATTGAATGACGTACTGTCCTACTGTACGAGAACCCTGTCGTAAACAAAGAATTTCTGGAGGCAGCGGAAATAACACGACCTGGTTCATCGAATACATTACGAAACATGGAAATAAATTTGGCACTATCCTGTAACAACGGATCATTTCTTTCCCACAGAGGGGAAGCCCATGCGAGAGCTTGTCCGGAGAATAATGAGATGAGATAGGCCACTCTGGAACGATGAGTAGAAAAGTTTTGAGGTTGGAGCTCAAAATGTACTGAGCATTGGTTGAGGAAACCTCGACATGTTTTGGGATCTCCATCATACTTTGACGGAGTTGGCAGGTGAAGCGTGGAAGCCGTAGACACCTGGGATGGCACTGGGGAAATGGAGGAAAGCACAGGAGCATCAACAGAAGCTTTAATATTCTGCCCAGACGTTCTTTGGGAGACTAACGTCTGATAACATTGTAGTAATAGTTGTTGACGAACATCCTGTTGTTCCACACGGGTGACCAGATGCTGCAGCATCTCTTTAGCTGTGGGTTCCGAATCTGGGTCTGTTATGGCCTGATCTTACTGTCACGGGCACTAGGAGTCTTTACCCAGTATCACCCGCTGATGGTCTTATCAGAGCAGTAGAGTTGGTATATGATACTCTGGTGGCAGGGTGATAATGGAACTGGAAACAGCAGATGGTTAGAGAATGCTCAGAAAGTCTATGACTAGCAGCACTGGTAAACAATAGGTAACTGAACACGAGGATCTGGATGGACAAGGACACGTGAGGGTAGTCAGTGGTCTGTGCACGTCAAGTTGTACCACTGCTATAGTGAGAAAAATGTCCAGGAGTAATAAGGAGGTGGAAGTCAGCGGTCTGCGTATAGCAAGTTGTACCGCTGTCTGTAGTGAAGGAATGGAATCCAGGTGAAGGTAACGGGGAAGTCAGTGGTCTGCGTGTAGCAAGTTGTACCACTGCTTATGTGAGAGGATATATGCAACTGGTGACACAGGGAAACAGGAATCAGTGGTCTGCCTCTAGCAAGTTGTACCACTGAATATATATGTGAGGAAGGACACGAGGAGATAAATGCAATGCAGAATCTACACGGGTACACTGAACTTGATCCCACGTTGAACTGCACACAATAATAATAATGAATGAACAGCACTGCACAGATAAACAAAGTCACTAGAATAGTCCAGCAAAAGGAAACACAGTCAATAATAGCAATAGTCTCAGAGAATGGAAACTCCGGAGGAGAACAACTCAGTCCAGATGGATATGCAATACACCAGCACAGTCAATGAGAAGCATGCATACCGTGGTTCAGATGAGCAGGCTGTTAGAGATAGCTGCAGGGATACCTGAGCGGCAGGGAACTGACGAGATAAAAAGTCCTTGCAGAATGGAAGCGGCAGGTAGGTGCAGCGCACTGTAGGTAGACCAGCAAGGATGACAAAATACTCAGGAAGCAGTAGTATATCGAATTGAACAGCAGGAGACCACAGGAGAGCTGAAGCGATGTAGCAGAGCTGGAAGCCGAGGAGCGTAGACTCGATGCTTAACAGGCAAGTTGACACGAATGGACACACTGTAGAAGCAGTAGGCAGCGGGTCAGCTGACGGCAGGTGGAATGCAGACTGGAGCGCTGAGACGAGCAGGACTCTGTAGACACGCTGAAGTAGCTAACAGGAATCAGCTGGAACAGTAGCGATGTAACACAGGAGAGTTGGAGAGATCTGTAACTTGTTAGACACACGGAGGCAGCGGGTAGGAATCAGCTGCTGGAGTCACGATGAAACACAGGAGAGTTTGAAGTAATCTGTAACTGTAGATATACGTAGGCAGCGGATAGGAATCAGCTGCTGGAGTCACGATGAAACACAGGAGAGTTTGCAGTAATCTGTAACTGTAGATATACGGAGGCAGCGGATAGGAATCAGCTGCTGAAGTCACTAGGAACACGAGGAGTAGAAGTGGTCTGGAAACCACAAACAGCAAACAGGAATCAGCATAAGCTGAACACACGAGCAGGCACTGGAACACCTTCAGAGACTCATGAGGAATGAGACTCCAAGATCAGGCAACGTGGTATTGACCACAGGTGCTTAATATAGGGAGTGTTGCCTGATCAGCCAATTAAGTTAAAGGAACAGAACTGAAGGTTAAAAGGGACTGCACATGCGCAGTACCTCATAATAATAGACGGACACGGTTCCTAGCTACCTTAGAAGTAGCACTCACAGTCCGGTGAGTGACAAGATAATACCATCTGGGTAGTGGTGGATAGATTCTCCAAGATGGTTCACTTCGTCCCTCTCACCGGATTACCATCTTCTTCTACCTTGGCTGACCATTTTATTAAAGAGATTTTTCGAATTCACGGCTGTCCGTCCGAGATTGTGTCCGATAGAGGAGTGCAGTTTGTCTCCAGATTCTGGCAAGCCCTTTGTAAGAACTTGGGTATCTGACTGTCTCTATCATCGTCTTACCATCCCCAATCAAACGGCCAGACCGAAAGGGTCATTTAAGATCTCGAGACCTTCATAAGAATCTTTTCCTCAGCCAATCAAGATAATTGGGTAGATTTACTCCCGTGGGCTGAGTTTGCCCACAATAACATGTACCATGAGTCTTCAACAAAAACTCCTTTTTTCGTGGTTTACGGTCACCATCCGTCTCTCCCAGAGTTTCCTCCCCTCCCTCCCACCCAAGTCCCTGCGGTGGAAAGACTTTGTCAAAACTTTAAAACCATCTGGACTCAGGTGAGATCATCCCTGAGGAAAGCATCAGCCAGATACAAATTCCACCACTCAAGCTTGGAGACCGTGTATGGCTTTCTACAAAAAACATCAGCTTGAAGGTTCCGTCCATGAAGTTTGCGCCACGCTTCATCGGACCATACAAGATCACTCAAGTCATAAATCCGGTATGCTTCAAGCTACTATTACCAAAGAACCTCCGGATCTCCAATGCCTTCCATGTCTCTCTGCTCAAACCTCTTGTTATCAATCGTTTTTCTGCTCCTCCTTCTGTACCTAAACCAGTACAGATTCATCAAGAAGAGGAGTTCAAAATCTCTCAGATCCTGGATGCTAAAAATTCGCGAGGAACTCTCCGATTCCTCGTTCATTAGAAGGGCTTCGGTCCAGAAGAACCGCGGCCGTCCGCCATCCTGTTGCACTGGGCATGCGCAGGTCCCTTTAACAACTACACCTGACCACTAATGTGATTGATGGATCAATCACCTCTCCCTACTTAAGGCACCTGCAGCCTTAGGTAGTTGCCTGATCTTGAAGTCTCACTCCCTGTGAACTTCTATAGGTGTGTGCAGTTTCCAAACTGCTTCCAGCTCTACTCCTGTGTGCAGTTTCCAAACTGCTTCCAGCTCTACTCCTGTGTGCAGTTTCCAAACTGCTTCCAGCTCTACTCCTGTGTGCAGTTTCCAAACTGCTTCCAGCTCTACTCCTGTGTGCAGTTTCCAAACTGCTTCCAGCTCTACTCCTGTGTGCAGTTTCCAGACTGCTTCCAGCTCTACTCCTGTGTGCAGTTTCCAAACTGCTTCCAGCTCTACTTGTGTGTACAGTTTCCAAACTGCTTCCAGCTCTACTCGTGCTTCAGCTTCCACGCTACAATCCCTGCACAACTCAGCGGCAGTTCCCATACCGCTACAACGCTTCACTTCTCAGCTGATTCCGGATCTACACAACTGGGTATGCTCTACTGACTACTGACTATTGACTATTGGCTATTGCTCGCATACCAGTTGTATCCATTGTTGTTTGCTGCACAGGGTACAAGTACCCATATAGACTGTGTTACTGCATTGCTTCATTTTGCTCTACTCGCGCTGTTTCCATACAGCCACAGTTTGCCTTTCAACTTCACTCTCCTGCACCTGGACAAGTCCTCATTCCTTCTCTCAGCAGTGGTACAACTTGCTGCACGCAGACCACTGACTTCCCTGCTACCTACCCGCACCTGGACAAGTCCTCCTATCACAGCGGTGGTACAACTTGCTATACGCAGACCACTGACTCTCCTATTACCTACCTACACCTGGACCAGACTCCTCACCATAGTGGTGGTACAACTTGCTGAACGCAGACCACCGACTACCCTGCTTCCTACCTGCACCAGTACTATTCTTCCCATCACTGCAGTGGTACAACTTGCTGTACGCAGACCTCTGACTCCTCCTCTACCTACCATAACCTATCCACGTCCACTCCTCGTGTCTACTTTATCTTCAGCCTCCAGTTTACTGCTCCAAGTCGCTGACTTTCCTACCAAAGCTGCTAGTCACTGACTTCCTCAGACTATCTCTACTCTCCTGCTGTTGTGTCGCTCCAAATCATTCACCTGCCTGATTTTTTGTGCCATAACCCCGCCTCTCTAGCAGAGTTCCATCTGGTGAAACTCGGGTAAGCAACCCCTAGTGCCCGTGACAGAAGCTGACCCATCAGATCAGACAATGGCTCGCCACACTCATTTTAGAGGGAGACTCACAAGGTCACCAATATGCAGGAATGTTGATGGAAGTTATAAATTAGGGCGTATAACCAAACATAAGAAAATGTCCATTGGTAAAGTCTCTATAGTTAATTGTGAGAATGTCATCCATGCTGACATGTGTCTTGAGCAAATGAAGACTCTAGGCATGAGTAGTTTCGTCAAAACTCTGTGCGATATAATTAATGGGCATACTGTTCCTTATGTGCTCCCTGATGATGTGTACTTTGTTTGTGGAAGAGAAGCTTATTCCTGGGTGACTCTGAGTTCCAAGGGCTTGAGGTTCTTAGCTAAACTGGTTCCTGAAATCATGACTATTACTCATGAAGAAATGGTTGTTATTCACAAGACTACATCACCACCATACATACACACACAGTATGAACACCGTGGCAAGAGAAATATGATTCCTGGTGAGGAGCCCATAGCTACAAAATTGATTAGTGAAACCGCTGGGTTTCAAGTTATGGTTGCTCTAGATCTCACCAGGACCGTTCGGAGAACATTAAACTTTAAATATATCCAAGATTATTAATAGATAATATCACTGAGATGTATGATGACACTTTCAGGTATACTGGAAGGGAGCTACAGGCGTACAAGAAGGAGTTGGTGCAACATAGACTGGTACTAAATTATCTCACCTCTATTACTGGTGGGTACTGTGTGACACTGGCCACCTAGTTCGGTGTAAAATGTTGCACGTACATCACTAATAATACGGATGACCCTAAGGAGGTTATAGACCGGAAGATGGATGAAATTCTGCAACTGAAATGGGAATTTCGAAGGAACCATAATTCTTCGTTATATGAGGTCGGGGAAAAGGTGGCAGGTTGGTTCTCATGGTTGAACCCTGTGAAATGGTTCTCTGGTCTTGGGGAATGGGTACAGGAAATGGTTGCTAGTGTAGGTAAGCTCCTTCTCCTTTTTCTGGGTGTCATCTTAGCAATTGGTTTATTTGTCAAATGTGTTCCTACTGTGTTGAAGTGTGGGAAACAGTCTTCTAGGAGAAACACTGAGAACGAGGCAGAAAGGGTGGTGCAAGACACCAAGATCATGGTATGTTAAGAAGTGTTGTATAACCCTGAACTTGAATCGGTGATTAGGTGATAGTTTATTATACTATCAAAGGGTGGAGCTGTCGAAGTCAGCTTATTGGATAGAGTAATTTCAATTAAAATCGAGAAAACTTAGTTGTCTTTGTCTGAAAAGATGCGTACGGTACGCTACGGCGTGAAAGGGCACGCTACGGCGTGGATAGGCGTACGCAGCTGCAACACGTGGCAACAACAGTATTTAGTCTTTTACATACATTTGCACAAACACACTTGTAAAATAGTACACATTAAAAGGTAATTGCAACACATAGTCATTTATGTCGAAATATAGTAGTATTTATATGTAATAATATAAATTATATGCATACCAGTAAAACATATGGTACACGTTGAAGGAATCTAGTCATGTGTGGTATCATACTAATCCTCTTCGCATTTGCGACTGTCCGGTTCACTCTGCGAAGGAATCACAGAGTGCATACGCAAGCTATTAATGTTAAGGAATTATGGACTATTATGACTGAGTAATCTTGGTGGGAAGATCAGAGCTCATCCCCTGGAGAGATGACCCCCTCCTTTGGATTCCTGAGCTTAAACTAGCCAATGATTGACAACCCCTTGGACCTTCCTGAAACCTGGACCAATAGAAGCAAGCTATACCATCTGCATTGTTTTACTGTATTTCTGTGTGCATATAAGCAGCAGCTCCTCATCTAGTGTTCAGAAATCTTGTCCCCAGACTATAGGATTGAATGACTGTGCACTGGATCCAGAGCGCCTGCGTTAAGTAACGGCTGTACTTATTATAATTTTCGCTTGAATATCTACTGCTACTTTTAGAGAACAAATCTTTGTATGTTGGAAACACAAATCGAGATTCGACAATCGTTATTGGTTAGCGACAATACGCACTTAACAGATGCTCCTCCTGGGAATTCATGCTAAAAGAGGTTTTGGTCATTGAGAGGAACGTACTTAATTAGCATGCAATTAGTCTGCCTTTAGAAATTACAAAACGGATTTCCTCCAGCATATGGCTACTGCAACAGAAATCAATACATTTTTAATACAGAAATACAACACAATATACAAAAATCAGCTTATTTGCAATTATATACACACAGAGCCACTAATTGAAATACATTTTTACAATAACTTATTTATTGTGTCCCAGCCACACTCCCGAGCAGACGTTTATAGGGGCCCAACAAGGTACATGGCTATCCTATCAAATGGGACCTCTATGATGGCCATGGACACTAGTGGGCTCCTGAAATGGAGTCTGGAAGCATGATACTGACACTCGGGACAGGAAGAGCAATAATCAGATACCTCTTTATGCAGCCCTAGTCAAAAGAACTGCTGTAGGATCCTTTCAGTGTTTTTTTATTCCCCTAAGTGTCTGGATTTGATCTGGCTACACTATGGCATCTTCTCTGTAGATGCTGCTTTGCCTCCTGCAGATCCTGTCTGCAAGGGGTTAACTCCTCATCATTGAATGCCTTCCCCTGCAATCTGAGTGAGTTCATCAAATGTCTTGCTGTTGCTGGTTTCTTTAAGAAATGTCTGTGTTTTGATCCTAACTGACTCCCTGATCATCTCTCGTGTGTGGCATCCAACTCTAAGCTTCTGATCTTATCTGGATCTCCGTGCTACCTGTGCCTGCAGACTATCACTGCAACCTGGTATCCAGCTCCAAGCGTTCCATCTTAGCTGGACCGCTGTGCTACCTGTGTCTGCAGACTATCGCTACTACCTGGCTTCCAGCTACCAGCTTACCTGGACATCCATCCTACCTGTGCTACAGACTGTTGCAACCAGCTCAACCTGGACATTCAGACTCTCTGTGCCTATAGATCACCCTCACCAGCCTGGAAAGTTAGAGCCTTCAGGTTCTCAGCCAATCCTGCATTCTCTGACTATCTAGTACTTGTGTTATCTGCCTTTCATTTGCTACATCCTAGTTTAGCTGTGTGTTCTGTGCTTAAATAAACCACCTTGTTTCATTTATATTTCTCTCCATGGTGTTTATACTAGGAATCCTGACAGACCATGAGCTAGGTCCAACACAGAGTTCTCCAATATGAGCTGGAAACTAGCAGTTGCAACCAATAGTTCCACTGCCACACGATACCTCTATATTTTGACCAGATTGTCAGCAGCCTGAGGGTCTTCATGGCTCAGCCACTTGCACAAAACAACAGGTAGAGACCTTAGATACTGGTGGTGTGAGTAATCCTAGAATCTGAAAATTTTCCTTTCTGAAATATGCTTGGGGAGTCAGGAAGTGATGATGGCAGCAGTGGAGAGCAGGATAATGTACCTGCTAGTGAAGGAGGAAATGTTGTTGAACCAGTTGACTGTATGCCTGAACTTGAAGTAAGAAAATGTATGTTTGCCTTAGAGCAGTTAAAGGACCCCACTCTGTTTAAGGCAAGAGAAAATGCAAAAATGGCTGATGGAAAACTCCTAGAGCTCAATAGTAGGTTGTCGTACACGCACATGGCAATGAATGAAGGGTTGTTATATCAAATGTCCAAAAAGGGTGAGGATATTGTGGAACAGCTAATAGTACCTAAGGTTTATAGGAGAACGGTGAAGAACTGGCTCATGGTCACATAACTGCATGGCATCTAGGGGTAGAAAAAACCTCATAAAGGATATTGCAACTTTTTTCTGGCCAGTGGTCCATAAAAATGTGTCTGACTACTGCGCATCCTGCCCTGAATGGCAATACCATGCTCCTAGGCCACACTTTAAAAGTCTGCTTGTCCCGTTACACCTCACTGAGGTACCGTTTGAAAGGATAGCCATGGATTTGGTATATCCTTTACTAAACTTTGCCCAGGGTCATTAAAATATTCTGGTGATACTAGAGTATGCTACAAGGTACCCGGAATCAATCCAGTTACGCAATACAGCGACAAATGCTATTGCTAGGGAACTCGTACATGTCTTTAGCAGAGTTGGTATTTCTAAGGAAATCCTCACTGACCAGGGTACTCCGTTTATGTCCAGAATTATGAAAGAGCTGTGCCTTCTGTTTAAGGTCTCTCAACTAAGGACCTCTGTGTATCACCCACAGACTGGTGGTTTAGTAGAGAGCTTTAACAAAACTTTAAAGCAGATGTTAAATAAGGTAGTGGATAAAGATGGGAAAAATTGGGACTGTTTGCTACCCTACTTGATACTGGCCATTAGAGAGGTAACCCAGTCCTCCACAGGGTTCTCACCTTTTGATTTGCTGTATGGGAGACACCCTATTGGATATCTCCAAAGAAACATGGGAGGGGCAACCCAGTCCCTATAAAACTGTGGTTGAACATGTTTCTCAGATGCAAGAAAGAATATCTGCAGTAGTGCCAATAGTAAGAGAGCTCTTAGAACAAGCCCAACTGGCACAGCAAAGGGTGCATAACCGTAATTCCCAAGTACGCACATTTGCTCCTGGAGTCCTTGTTTTAGGGACTACCGTAGAAAGTAAATTTATGGCTAAATGGCAAGGACCCTTTGAAATAATGGAAAGAGTGGGAGAAGTTAATTACAAGGTATATCAATCCAGGAAAAAGGAATCCGGAACAGATCTACCATGTAAACCTTGGAAAGACAGAGTAGCTTTGTCTGCCACACTGGTTTCCCCGGCAACTGCTATTTGGTTCCAGAAGTAGTAGTAGCTAACACCCTCTCAGTTGCACAACAGCGTGAGGCTCAAGAGTTTCTCATAAGAAGCATAGACTTATTTTTGATGTACCTGGTAAAACAAGAATCATTACACATGATACAGTCACTGAGCCGGGGGTTAAGATCAATATGAAACCCTATAGAATACCAGAGGCCCAACAGGAGTTAGTGTCTAAAAAAAATAATTTTTTTTTACAGTTGGAGGTAATTGAAGAGTCACATAGTGAGTGCTCATTCAGAAGCCTGACAGGAGTTTAAACTTCTGCAATGACTTTCGTAGCATATGGGTCATGTTAGGACAGTTGCAAGCTAAGTCTTAATTTCGACACTTAAGGACAATGATATTTGCACATTAGCCATTAGTCTGTGTCACAAAACAAACAAACAAAAACATTAGCTGAGTGCATTTTCACTATAGACTCCAAACATGAAACTTATACTTACAAGACAATCGTGATTCATCTTCTATCATGGTTTTGGAAAGTACAGTCAGTAATTATTGGAAAAAAAAAAAAAAAAAACTTGCATCAATACTCAAGCCATAGTGAAAGAGAAAAGACACCTCACCATAATGCGACAGAAAGAGATACACAACAGACATAAGAGTGGGTGCCACTGAATACTTACCACACACAAAAACACAAAAGGCACCTTGTGCAAGCCCAAAACCTTTTCCTAAAGTTTGTATCAGATAATCTGTTAGGGAGGGGGAGCAGGTAATAAAGAGAGAAAAGAAAAGGGGGAATAAAAAAATGAAAAAAAACACAAAACTTGCATCAATACTCAAGTCATAGTGAAAGAGCAAAGACACCACACCAGAGACCACCTCACTATAAAGAGACAGAAAGAGAAACACAACATACATAAGATTGGGTGTCACTGGATACTTACCACACACAAAAACACCAATGGCACCTTAGGTAAACCAAATTCTGACCCTTTTTCTCATATAATCTGTTAGGGAGGGCGAGCAGGTAACAAATAGAGACAAGGAAAGGGGACACAAAATAAAGCAAACTATAAATAATTCTGTCAAGATGCAGTCCCTATTCAAAGTGACAATACACAGTGCAAGAAGGTAGTCAATCTAAAATTATTTTCAATACTTTACTCCTACCATCCAAAATCCAATAGAAAAAAGCAAATGTAAACCTCTTACTTCACAAAGTAGAGAAGAGAAGTTAAATTAGCATTAATGTTTTAAACAACAAAACACATCGCAATGCTATTTTAGCTCATAAAACATACTTTGATCGGTGAAAGGTACTGCTCCAAATACCTCTAAACAGCACTTCTTCATCTGTCTTACTCACCAAAACCACTGAACTCCCAACCAAAAACAAGTGCAGCTGTTTTAAAGGGAAGCATAATTAATGAAGTATCTGCAGGTTCATACGCTGACGCTGCTCAGATGACGGCAGACACAGGTGCGTTTAGAGAGCGAGTGTGTTTGTTTTGGCCCAAAAAAACACCATGCATATTTTTGCATTGGATTACAAAAAAGGATGTAAGTGTATGTGGTTCGTTTGATTACATTGTTTGCTAATATACTTAGGTGTTACTTCTGTGTTAAGAATCAGGTTTCGCAATTGCAGATATGTTGCATGATCTATTGTTTCAGTATAGCCTATATAACATATGCACTCTTTAGTCTAGGCGTTAGTGTGGTGGTTAGCCATTCCATCTGCCAACAGCAGGCTCATAAGTTCGAAACCAGAATCATGCCTGTATCTGTGCTGCCTTTGAATATCCCTATTTTTCTGTGGATATACTCCACTGTGTAACTTATAGAAGAGTAAGCTAGTATATGTTTTGCTGTTTAATATGGCTATTGTCGTGCATATTTATTATTGCAAAATGTTAACCGTTACATGCGCATCCACGTTGATTTACATTTATTAATTTCCTATGACACATTTTTCGCGATGGAGAACTAGAAAATGTGTGTGTGTATTACTTTAGTGTTTATCTTTTAACCTTCATGTTGGCAATAATACATGTGTTTGTGTTGGGAATTTCCATATCCAAACATTTAAACTGTGCATGTAGCAAGGATTGAGGGCTCAAATAATTCATTGTAGATTTGATAATAATCATATAATTGATTAATTATTACATTCATTAAAATTATTGACATTAAACTGGTTGTTTCAAAAGGAAAAGTTCTATAGCAATGATTATAGGGAAGACCCTCATTCACATCAATCTGTAGATTCCTCTCAATGAATGAACTGAGGAGTGCTACCAAAAACTTATGTATACATACATTTGCGAAGAAAGATTAGAAGGTTTTTTTTAGAAAGAAATAGGTGCACTAGATTCCCTATTTCATTAATATCTCATTTACTTTATGAACATCAAAATGAAAAGAAAATAATAAAATATAATCTTTATTAATTTTATTAAAAAACATTGATATTAAAATTAGCAAAATATAGAAGTGTTAGTGATTAGTGAGTACAAATACTGTGTGATAAAATCACTGGGTACATTGCCAATAAACTCTTAAATGGCTTGATTAGACATGAATTAACTGGAATGGGATTAATTAATAGGACAATATTATGTTAGTTTTGTTTCCCTATGCTGTATATCTATATATTGATAGTTGGTTTATAGCTACAACATAAGGATGTAATAATCTAATATAATGAGAAATAATGCTAAAATAAGTATTCAGTCCATTTTCTCCATCCAGTTAATCACTATAATTGGGACTGTTCCACAGTTGTTTTCACTGTCTGGCTCTATAGAATTTGAACCAGCTGTCCTCCCATTTATTCTAGACTATGCCAGTAAAGTGAGAGAGGTTTCCTGCCTACTATATCCCCGATATAGTTCTACTTCTGATATCCTAAAATAGTGGGGTATCAGTAATTCTCCTATTTAGGCTGTTTATAACATGCACAAAGAGAGAGTGTAACCGCTATTTTTCTATCTCAGGTAATACATGGAGAGCGAGTGAAACTTCCCCCCGCTATATACACAATGTAGTTATACTTCTGATATTCTAAAATAGTGAGGTATCGATAATTCTCTTATTCAAGCTGATTATAACATGCACTGATGGTATAGCCGCTATTTTTCTATTTCAGATCAAATTGCTTATAGCTAAATAGTCATGTCTAGTCTTTCTATTTCTATTTAGCTGAGTATGATATGTTGCCAGTGAACCGCCGACGCGCTTTTCGCTGTGCTTTTTCAAGGAGTAACTGAGCCGCTGTTCTGACAGTTCTTTTATACTCTTGCGGACACCCCCCCAATGACGTGAAATGGTTCTGTCATTATTGAGTCAAGTGGGTGTGTATGAGATTGATACTTATTCATTCCACTTTGAATTGCGAAGAATAACGTCCCGCCTACTTGGTTAATTCTATTGGTTAGATCACGATCTTTGGTTTACAAAGTTTAAGGGGCACATTTATCATTATTCACATAAAGTGAAAAGTAGTTTTCAATCCTTATCGCAATGATAAGAATTGAACTACTTCTCACATTTATGTACAGCCGTGCAGAGAAACAGCAGTTCCGAAAAACTGCTGTTTCAGTGATAAAAAAAATCATACTTACCCCCCTCTTCGGGAGCGCTGTCTTCGGGTCTTCTCTTCACTCTTCAAGTGCGCATGTCCAGTTCCAAGAACTGGACATGCGCACACAGATCCCCTCTCTGTCTCTGCAACGATAGTTGCAGAGAGAGAGGTGTGAGTGACAGGGAGGGATCATGTGATCCCTCCACACATGCGCTGTCCAGCTCTGCTCTCCGAAGCAGAGCTGACAGCATTAGATTTCCTCATGTACGCCAGCTGCAGCTGGCGTACATTAACATGACAAGTTCCCGAAAAAAATGTTTTTTCGGGACTTGTTAGATTGCGGCCAGGAGCAGTCACCATTCTGTTGAATGGTGACTGCTCCCAAAAATGAAGAGGAATGCAAAGCAGCAGATATCCATGATATCTGCTGCGATGCCCCCTTAATAATAATAAATTTGCGGAGGACACTGTGGGACCTTAATTATCCGTTAAAAGCACTATCGTGCTTTATTAAATATGCCCCTAAGTACGAGTTAGATGTCCTATCTTCTTTACTTACATGCCGATAATATCTACGATTCTTCCAATTAAAGGTTACTTAACCCTATTTTCATTCCGATGATCATAACTTTGTATGAAGTATATTCGGATTGTTTTAGGATCCTATAGTTTATATACCATTGGTTTGTATCTAGTTATTCATTATATGTCTCTTTCTTTTACATGTTGATTTATATCTACCGATCTCCTTTGATGTTAATATATATATATATATATATATATATATATATATATATATATATATATGTGTTAGTCCATACCTATCAAATTGAGTAAAAACTTTTTAAATTCCTTTGATGTGATTTGTGTCTTGTCTCATCTATTTTCAAATATTTATTCATTAAGTGATTTCTATTTCTTTGTACAGATATATGGTGTATTATTAATTTATTGATCTGTGTCTTTTTATGTAGTATAACCTTATATTAATTCATATATTTTGAATAATTAACATTACGGTTAAAATTATTTTATTCACATCAAAATTAGAATAAATTAAATTGAGTTAAGTTGATTAATTATGATTAAGTTGATGTTCTATGTCATGTTTTATATTATGTGCTACATATTACATTCTTTCAAGTAACAGTGCCTGAAATACAGGATATGATCCTAGCAATGTGGTGATAAGATAAGGTGGGTAAGATCATCTGAAGATTAATGTATATAAAACAGAAAGGGCGCAATGACCATGAAAAAAACGTAAAAACAACAAAATGTAAAGACAACAAAAATGTTTATAGCTCCTTTGAAAATGTAAGTGGAAGTACCGCGGGATAGTACACCAGATGGCGTGAGGAGGGGAGAGCAAATAAAACTAATTCTTACCCTAGAATTCCCTATGTATGCTGGCAGTCCTCGGCAAGCTGTCCAGGTAAAACGGTGAGTCTCCTATGAATAGAGGCTCCGGAGTGTCCGGGTATCTCGTGTAGCCGCGTCTTGGAACGCGGAAGTGATAGGTTGACCCGCACAAGTACGGTGGCTGATTAGGTACAAAAATGTGAACCAACGCGTTTCATCCAGATAGGACTTTCTCAAGGATATTTTTAGAAAGGAATTGGAGGGTTCTTATGGGTCCTGCCTCTTCCTGATTGGGTAAATACTTTAATAGTAAGAAATGCATGAAAATGTGGTACATAGATAAAAGAAATGAATAAAAATGGATAAAAATGGATAAAAACAGGCAGTTAAAAATGCCAATAAACAAAGAAAAAGTAAAAGTAGAAGTAAAATAAAAATAAAAATAAAAATAAAAATAAAAATAAATGAATGAAAATTTACAAATTTAAAAATGAACCTAAATCAAAATCACTGTTAAGACCAAATGGCATAAGGGTTCTCATCATATAAATCCATTTGGATTCCAACCGTGATATATTTTCCAGATAGTTTCCACCTCTCCAAAATCTGTTAACATGTTGTATTCCCAAAAATTTTAGTTGTTTTGGGTTGCATTTTCGGATTGTTAATGCAAACTTGTTTGTAGCTAAGTGGGAAGATGATTCCATATGGAGTAATAATCCTTTCACTCAGAACTTAATACAGTGGCGGAGGTACATAGACGACGTCTTTTTTGTATGGGATGGCAGTAACGAAGTTCTCCAGCAATTCCTTAAATATATTAATAGTAACACTCTTAATATGGAATTTTTAGCTGAAGCCAGCCCCTTACAAGTTAATTTTTTAGACCTAACTATATATATTGAAGACCACTCTATCAAAACCAAGACCTACACTAAAGAAGTTGACACTAACAATTATCTCCTAGCCTCAAGTAATCATCATAGAGGCTGGATACGTAACATACCATCAGGCCAATTCAGGAGACTGAAAAGAAACTGTACCAACCAAGATACCTTCGAAACACAAAGTGATATTTTACGATTAAAGTTCGTAGAAAGGAAATATGATGAAAATCTGGTAGACTCAGCTCTGAATAAAATAAGAGATTCAGAAAGGTCTACTATGCTTGAATACAAAAAGAAGAAAGAAAAAACTATTGCTCCAGAGATTTCTTTCATAACCCAATTTAATAGCAACTCTAAAGAAATAGAAGACATCATTCGTAAACACTGGCATATTTTAAAACTGGATCAGGAAACTATTAGCTTTCTACCTGTAAATCCAAGATTTATATATAAAAAGGCAAAAAATCTACGACAAATATTAACCAAGAGTTTTATTCCTTTCTCTCCAATAGAATCAAACAAAACAGAGAAAAAAGGTTTTTATTATTGCTTAAATTGCAAAACATGCAAGGATTGCAATATAACTCAGACTCAAGCTATCACTCAATTCAAATCTACATCTAATGGGAAAACATTTTACATCAAACAAGCTATCAGTTGTCATACAGAAGGAGTCATTTACATGTTGGAGTGCACTTGTGGCCTCCAATATATTGGTAGAACAAAACGTACCCTTAAAACAAGAGTGGCCGAACATTTCTATAACATCAAAAAAGAACTCAAAACTCATAGTGTTTCCAATCATTTTATTAACAATCCGAAATGCAACCCAAAACAACTAAAATTTTTGGGAATACAACATGTTAACAGATTTTGGAGAGGTGGAAACTATCTGGAAAATATATCACGGTTGGAATCCAAATGGATTTATATGATGAGAACCCTTATGCCATTTGGTCTTAACAGTGATTTTGATTTAGGTTCATTTTTAAATTTGTAAATTTTCATTCATTTATTTTTATTTTTATTTTTATTTTTATTTTTATTTTACTTCTACTTTTACTTTTTCTTTGTTTATTGGCATTTTTAACTGCCTGTTTTTATCCATTTTTATCCATTTTTATTCATTTCTTTTATCTATGTACCACATTTTCATGCATTTCTTACTATTAAAGTATTTACCCAATCAGGAAGAGGCAGGACCCATAAGAACCCTCCAATTCCTTTCTAAAAATATCCTTGAGAAAGTCCTATCTGGATGAAACGCGTTGGTTCACATTTTTGTACCTAATCAGCCACCGTACTTGTGCGGGTCAACCTATCACTTCCGCGTTCCAAGACGCGGCTACACGAGATACCCGGACACTCCGGAGCCTCTATTCATAGGAGACTCACCGTTTTACCTGGACAGCTTGCCGAGGACTGCCAGCATACATAGGGAATTCTAGGGTAAGAATTAGTTTTATTTGCTCTCCCCTCCTCACGCCATCTGGTGTACTATCCCGCGGTACTTCCACTTACATTTTCAAAGGAGCTATAAACATTTTTGTTGTCTTTACATTTTGTTGTTTTTACGTTTTTTTCATGGTCATTGCGCCCTTTCTGTTTTATATATTGCCGTTTGTACTATAGGGGCTGCATATTAGATGAGCGCTTACCTCTTTTTTATTGAAGATTAATGTAATTGGTAAGTGCTCTATATTAATGCATGGTGGTGCTAGTGGTTGCGTAACTAAAAAAGGGTTTATTTATTTTTTTGTGAAGAACTAATTGGGTGAAGATAATATTTGATGGAATACTAGTGAAACAGTAGTATAAAAAAATGGATAATATAGTGTACAATATAGTTAATAATCCAATTAATAAATTACTAAATAAGGATATGAACTAGAGGATTTTTAGTATTGTGTTGAATGGTTCAATAGGGCTCTAAGATGACTGTTTCATATATTATATTCAATTGGATAATTAAAAAAAAAAAAAGTATTTATAATCAATATTCTCATCTATGTTATCTATACCATGTATTGTTTGACATATTCCTTAATGGTATAGTATGATCACATATCTGAATTTAAAAGTTAAAGAATCATAATTTTATATATCTTTTCTGATCGTATTCTATTTCTCACTTCACTGAGAGTAACTCACAGAAACATTGTAAAATTGTTATATTCATTCAGACCTTTTGGATATGTTGTGTCCTTTAGAAATATCATGTTGGTTTCTTTTTTTAATTGTTGTTGTTGTAAAGCTCCTCCTCTAATACCCAATGTTATTTTCTCCATTCCATATGCCGTAAGATGTCCAGGATTACAGTTGTGTTTTTTCAAAAAATGTTTTGCAACCATAGTTAAATTTTTACATTTTTTCGCATCTTGTGCTGCGTTTCGGATATTTCCAACATGTTCTAAGATCCTTTGTTTCAATGGCCTACTGGTCATCCAAATATATTGTAGATTACAAGTACATGTAAGGCAATAAATTAGACCTTTGGTGTCGCAATTAATGAAATTGTTAATAATATGTTTTTTATTAAACGTGTCCCTGAAATACTTCATGTTCTTCATATATTTACACGCTTTACATTTTCCACAGGTAAAAGAGCCCATAGTTATATTCATAATTCCAGAGATCTTCTCTTGGAAATGACTATGTACAAGTAAATCTCCTAAATTCTTTGATCTTCTCCAGTCTGTCCCCCACAGCTTCTTGGAGATCATGGTATCTTGTTGTAATATATGAATATGTTTCTGTAATATGGAATGTATTTGTTTCCATTGGGTATTAAATGTACCAATTAATCTAATAGGTTCCATTTTTTGTTCCATAGATCTTTTGGGGAAAATTAGACTCTCTCTTTTCATCTTAATTGTTGTATTATAAGCTTTCTTAATTGACTTATTGCTATAACCACTCATTTATAATGTTGTTCGTAGTTCTCCTGCACGTTCATCGAAAATTGTTTGATTACCGCAGTTACGTTTTGTACGTAGATATTTACCTTTTGGAATTCCTTTTATGGTTGAGGGAAGATGAGAACTAGAAGCATGTAAAATGCTATTTGTAGCTGTTTCTTTTCTAAACATATCTGTTGATAGTTCTCCACTTTCTGTAACAAACATGGTTAGATCCAAAAAGGTGACCTTTGTGGTACTCACATCCTTGGATGTAGTCATAAAACCCTCAGACAAAGGGGGAAATATAGTCCTCTGGTCTATTGAGGACTATAAAAAAGAAGTATTAAGACAACTTAATGACAAAAACTGCTACCAAAAGTTAACTTCAAATCCAACAGATGCCTTCTTAAAATTGTATCAAGAATTAATTACAGATGCCCGAGAAAAAGGAATAATAAGTAAAGGGGAATATGAATTGCATAAGTACACAAGAATGAAAAGAAACCACCAGGGAGACCAATTGTTTCCGGTATAGTGAATATGACCGAAAAAGCCAGTATGTATGTAGATGTTCACCTAAGAGAATTCGTCTTCACCCTACCATCCTATGCACAAGATACTTTAGACATCCTGGGGAAGCTTCAAAATATTTTAGTGACAAAAGAAACTTGGTTATGTACTTGTGATATAGAAGCACTTTATACTAGCATACAGCATAAAAGAGGTTTATATGCTGTAGGAGAATTCCTCAAGATGAAGATAAGAACTGACCATAACAACTTCATTCTGAGATTATTAGAATTTTTCTTAACCAAGAATTATTTTATATTTGGCATCAAATTTTTCCTCCAAATAAGAGGCACAGCAATGGGGACAACATGTGCCCCTACATATGTGAATGTCTACCTGGGATGGTGGGAGAAAAAAATGGTATTCTCAGCAGAAAATGAAAAATATAGAAAATCTATTATCGTTTGGTTATGATATATAGATGATATATTCATCGTATGGGAAGGAGATGTAGATATTCTCAAAGAATTCTTGAATTTATTGAACATCAATCAAATGAATTTTAAACTGACCTTTGATGTGAGTACCACAAAGGTCACCTTTTTGGATCTAACCATGTTTGTTACAGAAAGTGGAGAACTATCAACAGATATGTTTAAAAAAGAAACAGCTACAAAAAGCATTTTACATGCTTCTAGTTCTCATCTTCCCTCAACCATAAAAGGAATTCCAAAAGGTAAATATCTACGTACAAAACGTAACTGCGGTAATCAAACAATTTTCGATGAACGTGCAGGAGAACTACGAACAACATTATAAATGAGTGGTTATAGCAATAAGTCAATTAAGAAAGCTTATAATAAGACAATTAAGATGAAAAGAGAGAGTCTAATTTTCCCAAAAAGATCTATGGAACCAAAAATGGAACCTATTAGATTAATTGGTACATTTAATATCCAATGGAAACAAATACATTCCCTATTACAGAAACATATTCATATATTACAACAAGATACCATGATCTCCAAGAAGCTGTGGGGGACAGACTGGAGAAGATCAAAGAATTTAGGAGATCTACTTGTACATAGTCATTTCCTAGAGAAGATCTCTGGAATTATGAATATAACGATGGGCTCTTTTACCTGTGGAAAATGTAAAGCGTGTAAATATATGAAGAACATGAAGTATTTCAGGGATAAGTTTAATAAAAATCTGTACAGAGAACTCATTCACATCTGTCCCTGCCCCATTGGAGCTTACAGTCTAAATTCCCTAATATAGACACACACTCACACAGACAGACAGACAGACAGACTAGGGTCAATTTTTGATAGCAGCCAATTAACCTACTAGTATGTTTTTGGAGTGTGGGAGGAAACCGGAGCACCCGGAGGAAACCCATGCAAACACAGGGAGAACATACAAACTCCACACAGATAAGGCCATGGTTGGGAATTGAACTCATGACCCCAGTGCTGTGAGGCAGAAGTGCTACCACTTCGCCACCGTGCTGCCCAGGGCAGCACAGTGGCCTAGTGGTTAGCACGTCTGCCTCACAGCACTGGGGTCATGAGTTCGATTCCCGACCATGGCCTTATCTGTGTGGAGTTTGTATGTTCTCCCTGTGTTTGCGTGGGTTTCCTCCGGGTGCTCCGGTTTCCTCCCACACTCCAAAAACATACTGGTAGGTTAATTGGCTGCAATCAAAAATTGACCCTAGTCTCTGTCTGTCTCCCTCTCTGTCTGTCTTTGTGTGAGTGTGTGTATATATTAGGGAATTTAGACTGTAAGCTCCAATGGGGCAGGGACTGATGTGAATGAGTTCTCTGTACAGCGCTGCGGAATTAGTGGCGCTATATAAATAAATGATGATGATGATGATGATGATATTATTAACAATTTCATAAATTGCGACACCAAAGGTCTAATTTATTGCCTTACATGTACTTGTAATCTACAATATATTGGGATGACCAGTAGGCCATTGAAACAAAGGATCTTAGAACATGTTGGAAATATCCGAAACGCAGCACAAGATGCGAAAAAATGTAAAAATTTAACTACGGTTGCAAAACATTTTTTGAAAAAAACACAACTGTAATCCTGGACATCTTACGGCATATGGAAAGGAGAAAATAACTTTGGGCATTACAGGAGGAAATATAAAACAACAACTATTAAAAAAAGAAACCAACAAGATATTTCTAATGGACACAACATATCCAAAAGGTCTGAATGAATATAACAATTTTACAATGTTTCCGTGAGCTACTGTCAGTGAAGAGAGAAAGAATAAATAAAATTATGATTCTTTAACTTTTAAATTCAGATATGTGATCATACTCTACCATTAAGGAATATGTCAAACAATACATGGTATAGATAACATAAATGAGAATGTTGATTATAAATACATTTATCTTTTTGAATTATCCAATTGAATATAATAAATGAAACAGTCATCTTAGAGCCCTATTGAACCATTCAACACAATTCTAAAAATCCTCTAGTTCAAATCCTTATTTAGTAATTTATTAATTGGATTATTAACTATATTGTACACTATATTATCCATTTTTTATACTATCGTTTCACTAGTATTCCATCAAGTATAATCTTCACCCAAGTAGTTCTTCACAAAAAAAAATAATATATTTTTCTTTTTTAGTTACGCAACCACTAGCACCACCATGCATTAATATAGAGCACTTACCAATTACATTAATCTTCAGATGATCTTACCCACCTTATCTTATCACCACATTGCTAGGATCATATCCTGTATTTCAGGCACTGTTACTTGGAAGAATGTAATATGTAGCACATAATATAAAACATGACATAGAACATCAACTTAATCATAATTAATCAGCTTAACTAAATTTCATTTATTCTAATTTTGATGTGCATAAAATAATTTTCACCATAATGTTAATTATTCAAAATATATGAATTAATATAAGGTCATACTACATAAAAAGACACGGATTAATAAATTAATAATACACCATATATCTGTGCAAAGAAATAGAAATCACTTAATGAATAAATATTTGAAAATAGATGAGACAAGACACAATTCACATCAAAGGAATTTAAAAAGTTTGTAATAAATTTGATAGGTATGGACTAACATATATATATATATATATATATTTATATATATATATATATATAAATATATATATATATATATATATATATATATATAAAAATATATATATATATATATATATATATATATATATATATAAATATATATATATATATATATATATATATATATATATAATACAATCAAAGGAGATTGATAGATATAAATCAACATGTAAAAGAAAGAGGCATATAATGAATAACTACATACAAGCCAATGGTATATAAATTATAGGATCATAAACCAATCCGAATATACTTCATACAAAGTTATCGGAATGAAAATAGGGTTAAGTAACCTATAATTGGAAGAATCGTAGCTATTGTAAGTAAAGAAGATAAGACATCTAACTCGTTCTTAAACTTTGTAAACAAAACATCGTGATCTATCCAATAGAATTAACCAAATAGGCGGGATGTTATTCTTCGCAATTCCAAGTGGAACGAATAAGTATCAATCTCACATACACCCACTTGACTCAAAAATGATGGAACCATTTCATGTCATTGGGGATGTGTCCGTAAGAGTATAAAAGACCTGTCAGAACATCGGCTCAGTTACTCCTTGAAAAAGCACAGCGAAACGCGCGTCGGTGGTTCACTGGCAACATATCATACTCAGCTAAATAGAAATAGAAAGACTAGACACACATATCAACTTTAAATTTCAGTCTACAAATAAGCTATCAAGTATTTGTGTGCTACATGAAAAAACAGGCAGTATTTAACTTATGTGCAAAACAGAACACTCATTTGCACCCCTTGCAATGTAACATGGTTTTGTCCAGGAGACTGAAACAAGAAACCTCTTTATTTAAGATCCTTAAGGAATCAGGCCCTAAGACCTTTGACATAGGAGCTCTGCAAACCAAAGTAAAATATGTGGATTCCCCTTTAGCCTCCTTGCTAACTATAATGGGTAATAAACACTACTGAGAGACCCCCACAGATCAAATTTTAACAAAAGTTCAAGGACATTGCCCAGATGCTGCAATCAGAATGGCGGGAGAGCTCAGCCAGACTCCGACCACAGCCTCCTCCTCCACAGCGAGAGCAATGGCAACAAGTTCGTCATCAGAGCAGAAGTCCTAGAGACACTCCTGCCCTCAATCCGACTGCAACCCCGTGATCCGGGGATTGGTTTTGTTTGTCTGGCTTCTTAGTATTGCCTTGAGTAAATACGAGGGTCTCGGATCTCTGAATCATGCTTGATTTATTTATATAGTTTTGTTACACATTTATTCGCTCAATAATTATAATGTATATTTACTATAACCTCACTGATCACACTCTAGTATAACATCTGGGGAGCTCCCCCAATCTATAATGCTGCCATTTAGGGTAGTGTCTGTTTTCAAGTGATATCCTACTGTTAATGTTGAATTTATGCCTAGGTTACTTCACACGGTTATTTTTTTATTTTCTTTTGACTAATTATTTTTTACTCAGTTTAGGTTACATAATAGATTTTGTATTCTAACATGTTGGGGGTGACGGTAGCCGCGTGCCCTCATTCTTTACACCGCTTGACTTTTCATACCTGTCACCGTGTACTCGGTTGATCCCTACATGGTCTTCAGGTGCAGTACACTGTACTTGTTCTCATATTTGTCATGTTTCTATGTACAATGACTTCCCTCTACTTTGTGCTTACTTCCTCCTTTTTCCCCTCCTGTCTTTCCTATCTCGCCTCCCGACTCCCCCTGGCCCACACTTTTGTGCTCTTACGTCCCCTCCCTAAATGATGCCACCAGCTACTAACACTACAGACGCCCCTCCTGCCTCAGGTCACTTTCTGATAATCTATTCCATTAATGCTAAAGGTCAAAGGCACTACATTCATTCCACTCTGACACGGCCGATGTGGTATTTATTCAAGAGACCCACTTTAAATTAGACTTGGTGCCCATTCTACGGAGTAAGCACTATCCTCATGCCTTCTATAGCAACAATCCCTCCGGGAATACAAAAGGTGTTGCAATTTTACTTCCTAAGTCTATACTGATGTATCTCATCATTTCTTTGGCAAGGGCAGATGGGTGCTCGTAAAATGTAAGATTTACATCACCAATTCACTTTTCCTAATCAAATCCAGGCAACCTTCCTAGCGACTACTCTGGATTATCTGGAATCTCGTTTAGAAGGGGTGGTGGTGTTCGGAGGGGATTTAAATTGGACCCTAGACCAGGCCTTGGACACTTCGGGAGGGGCTCCAAGACATCCGGGTACTGTGTATTGCAATGTAAGGTGCATTCTACATGACTTCCAGTTGGCTTACTCCTGGCATTTAAAACACCCCCTAGACCGTGATTACACCTTTTATTCACACCCCCATACAGCATACTCCAGGCTAGACTACTTAGTTAGCCATAGATATCTACATTTGAATCAACAGACTGGATATTGACCAAATAACCTGGTCTGATCATGCTCCAGTGTCCCTCACTGTTTGTATCCCTCTTAGCGTCTCTAAACAAATGACATGGAGACTTAATGAGCCGCTCATGTACAACACCTACTGCAAAGACCAAATAGGTGCTGCTATTGAAGATTTTACCACTTATAACGACTCCACTGACATGTCAAAAGTGACGATCTTGGAGGCTCACCAATGTGTCCTACGGGGCAAGTTCATTCAATTAGGGTCATTTGTTAAACAACAAAAGCATGTTCTCCTGATTAAAATTAGAGATCTGGACACTAAACATAAGTCCTCTCTTGCTAGGGAAATGCTCCGAGAACTGACAGAAGCTAGGATTGCCATTAATAAATTACTTGGTGATAGAATGAAAATGCCATACGATAGGTGCAGACACAAATACTTCCAATGGGGAAACAAGCCTGGGAAATGTTAGCTTGGACTCTAAGAGCCTAACGTACTGCCTCTTTTATTCACTCTGTGAAAAATGTAAGTGGGAAGGAGACCCATTTGACAGTGGACATAGGTTCAGTGTTCCATGCCTACTACTACGGTTTATATAATATGGGGATCTTCCCACCTCGTAGGCTCAGATTCAAAACGAGAGCAAATCAGTGATTACCTTCAGAGGTGCAACTTCCCCACGCTTTCGGATTCCGATAGGGAAATGCTGGATCAACCTTTTACCCTTAAGAACTAGAGGAGGCCATTTCCTCCACACCGACCAGCAAAAGTCCAGGGTCAGATGGGTTTGGGTTCACCATTGGCTATTACAAGATGTTTGGCCAGATGTTAAATCTTCTTTTACTAAGGGTTATGAATAAGATCTCAGAATCATCCAGCTTCTCCCGGCAGTCTCTCAAAGCTTATATTACAATTATCCCTATGGAAGGAAAAGACCCTTCCCTGTGCTCAAGTTATGGTCCGATCTCCTGGTTAAATGCAGACTTAAAACTTTTCGCAAAATTGACGGAAAACCGCTTGAAGAACCTCTTGCCTCATTTAATACATAGTGATCAGGTGGATTATTGACCTGATGCATTTGATAGAGGGAGGTCATACACCTACCCTTCTACTATCAACTGACACAGAAAAGGCCATTGATAGGATAGATTGGCAATTTCTAGAAGGCGTATTGGAGCATATGGGACTGGGTCCAATCTGCCTTCATAGAATCCTTTCCCTTTACAAGAATCTACAGCTTGTATTAAGATTAATGGTTCTTTGATTCCTTCTCCATCTATAATGGTACACGTCAGGGCTGCCCGCTTTCCCGGCTGATATTTGTCCTTTGCATGGAGGCTTTGGCTCGCTTTATTAGGAATAACCCCAATATATCTGTGGTGAGAGTGGGGTAACGGAGCTCAAACCGACCCTTTTTGCAGACGATCTGCTGGCAACGGTTACCACCCCCTTGATATCACTGCCTATTCTCATGCTCGAATTTGAGAGATTTGGGACATTGTCCAACTTTAAAATTAACTACACCAAATCTATGGCTCTGAATCTCTCTATCCCGCTGCCCATTCTAGAGGGCCTTCGGTGCTTCTTCCCCTTTACCTGGCTTTCCCTTAAATCAAATATCTAGAAGTGTTGTTGTCAAGGGATCTGTCCACTTTACATAAGATGAACTTTATCCCATTAGTCCTCAAGTTTTGAGCGGAATTCAGACGCTGGCGTTCTCTGGGCTTTTCCTGGTTGGAGAGGATAAACATAATCAAAATGAACATTCTACTAAAGATTTAATATGTTCTCCAAACTCTCCCAATACATATCCCTCCCAGGTTTTTCCTGGATCTACAAAAATTGGTGCGTGAGTTTGTATGGGCAGGTAAGCTCCCCAGATTTCGCCATGATAATCCTTATCAGAGAAAGAAACAAGGGGGCTTCAGCTACGCCTCTTCGCTAAATATCATCAGGCTGTACTCCTTAATAGAGTTATGGAGTGGACTAGAGCAATATATTGAGGGACAGGTCATGGGGATTTCTACAACTATACATCCCTGGTTACCCAAACTTTCACACACCCTACATCCCACCATTGGCCCTACACTTCAATGCTGGGCCAGGATGCAAGCTTAAATTTATTTCTTCCCCATTATTGCCCCTTACTCAACTGACCGCCAATGCAGATTTTGAACCCGGATTCACATCAGGAGCCTTTAGAACATGGTCTACAGCTAAGGCAATCAGGAGTGGTCGGCCAATAGAGTATGTGCCTTCTCTCTCCTGCAGGACAAACTGGGCTTATCTGCCTCAGCGTTTTGGCTATACCTGCAGGCTAGACACTACTTACAACCGAAAGAGGTTATGGGGGTGTGGGCAAGAACTTGACTAGCTTCGAGGAGCTGTGCTGCGTCTCCGCTGAATTAAAACACACTATATCAATGATTTACCAAATGCTTATTGTGAATTTATACCCCCAGGCTACCTGGTTAAGAATTGAGTAGACATACCTCTTCTAGCCTATCTGTGGTGGAGACACTGTTCAAAGTTCTTTATTGCTGGTACAGGTGCCTCTCTCAACTTAACAAGATGCACCCGGGTGTCTCAGGATCATGCTGGAGATGTGGGTCTGGCCCAGGAACCCCCTTCCACATTTGGTGGTCGTACCCAGTAATTGCCTCATTTGGCGTAAGGTGAAAACAGTTGTGTAACTGGATCACTTATAAATAACTTCTGATATAAATTCCCAGCAACAACAGACAGGGTGGCATAGGCGGTCCATCTTGTCAAAAGTTGCAGAGGCAATCATGGGTGTTCATATTCCGGAGGGTCCGGATTTCTGGCTATTTAGTTTTGTGAATGTTCTCATCTCTCAGTATAAAAAATCTCTACTCCGACATTTATGCAACGCTGCCATAGCAGTCGTTCCTGTCCATTGGCAATTGTAAAGCGCTACGGAATATGTTGGCGCTATATAAATAAATGATGATGATGATGATTGGTGGTCTTCTGTGCCCCCTGACATGCAGGAGTGGTTTAGACGGATAGATTTTTACTGGCTTATGGATGCCATTACACTCTCTGGCCAAAAAAAGGTCACTGAATACACAGCAATGTGGCTCCGCTGGCTCGAATTTAAGGAATCCCCGTCTTACCGCTCTCTTATGGATTTGGGCTAGGTCATTTTGGATGGAGTTTAGGATGGACCGACACACGAGAAATTAGACAAACTATACCTTTTCCATTAGCACACTTCCATTCATAATGCGATTTGTACACCAAGGGGAGATGTTCCCTCTACCTTCTTCTTCCTTCCCTCACCCTTTCCCCCTCTCTCTTTTATTTTCTCCTCTGTTATATATTTCCATGTCCCCCTGTCTGTTCTATAATGTATGTCTGCACAATCAGCGCTACTTTATAGGTTGATGGACTGTGTAGTCTACCTATGATTTTGTTCTTGAACTATGCTTCCATTGCTGCTTGTATTCCAAGTTTGTACTCACCTTAATATTTCAATAAAAACAAATTACACAAAAAATTAATTTGTTGAGAACACAGATGCGTCAAGTGTAGGGATAGGTGCGGTGTTACCCCAAAGTAAAAATGGTGAGGAGCATTCTATTATTTATTTAAGCAGGAAGTTGAATGCACATGAAATAAATTATACCAGTATTGAAAAGGAAGCCCTAGCAATTAAATGGGCGCTAGAAAAGCTAAGGTACTACCTTTTGGGTCGGAAATTTAGGTTAATTACCGACCATGCTCCGTTGAAGTTGATGCCTGTGAACAAAAAAAACGAATGGAAGAATACCTAGGTGGTTCTTTGCTCTCCAAAATTTTAAATTTTCTTAAGAGCATAAGCCAGGAAGCCAACTGGCCAATGCAGATGCATCGTCCCGAGTCCATTAATTAATTAAGCAAGTGGGGATGCTTTCAGGGCTTGGCCCTGATTAGCTCTTAGTATTATTTAAGACACAACACATGCATTACTACCAACATGAATGTTGAAGGAGAAACACACACACATTCTCTTGTTCTACATAGCGAAAAATGTGTCATAGTACAATTATTAAAAGTGGATGCGGATGTAATGGCTAACAAATCGCAATCATAAATCTGCACACTAATAAATCATATTACATGGCAAAACATATACTAGCGTACTCTTCTATAAGTTACACAATGGAGTACATCCTCTGAAACATGGGAAGATACAAAGTTATCACAGGTAAAGGCATGATTCTGGGTTTGAACTCTTGACCATGCTGTTGCCAAATGGAATGGCTAATCACCACACTAACGTCCAGACTAAAGAGTAACACTTAAGTATATTAGCAAACGATGTAATCAAACCAGCCACGTACACTTGCATCATATTTTTTAATCAAATGCAAAAATATGCCTTGTGGTTTTTCAGGCAAAAACAAACAAACTCGCTCTCTAAACGCACCAGTGTCTGTCATCAACTGAGCAGCGTCTCAGCGTATGCACCTACTAATAGTTCATTAATTAGGCTACCCTTTAAAATCTAATTTTTTGCAATGCTTTTTGTTCGTGAATTCAGTGGATTTTGGTGAGTAATACAAACTAAAAACTGCAATTTAGAGGTATTTTGAGCAGTACCTTTCCCAAATTAAAGAATATTTTAAGAGCTAAAAAAGCATTGAGATGTGTTTTATTGCTTGATACACCTATGCTAATTTAACTATAGGTTAGGTTTAGGTTCTCTAATTTGTGAAGTAAGGGGTTTACATTTGATTGGTTAGATTTGCTTTTTGAGGGTAGGAGTAAAGTATATAAAAATATTTTATATTGTCGACCTTCCTGCTCTGTGTATTGTCACTTTGAATAGGTACTGCATCTTGACAGAATTATTTATAGTTTAATTTCGTGTCCCCTTTTCTTGTCTAAATTTGTTACCTGCTCCCCCTCCCTAACAGATTCTATGAGAGAAAGTTCATAAAATTATTTGAGAGTAAGGTGCCTTGGTGTAATTTTTGTGTAGTAAGTATACAGTGGCACCCACTCATGTCTGTTGTATTTTTCATTCTGGTGAGTGTCAGGAGCCGTGGCGGCCGCGGGCACTGCCGAGACTCATAGCCCCTGGTCTCTGGCGTCCTGGCCGTCGCTATGATGAACGGGACGTCACTTCCGCTCTACATGTCCTGGTTGCCTAGGCAACAACCGGGACGCTTGCATCTCCCTGTCCTTTATTACAGCCACCTGGCTGATTGTTAGGTACTTGGGCACTGCTTCTGCATTGGCCGGCAGGGCCATTAATTAATTAAGCAAGTGGGGATGCTTTCAGGGCTTGGCCCTGATTAGCTCTTAGTATTATTTAAGGCACAACACATGCATTACTGCCAACATGAATGTTGAAGGAGAAACACACACACATTCTCTTGTTCTACATAGCGAAAAATGTGTCATAGTACAATTATTAAAAGTGGATGCGGATGTAATTTGGGAAAGGTAAATAACTAGCCTCACTGCCAGTTATAGCGCTCTGTTCCAATCTGCTACCTGCTCATGTGCTTTATTGGTGTTTGAACCTTGGATTGACTTTGCTGTGTATGACCTCTGCCTATTCCTGGACTCTGAACCTTTTCCTGTAACCCTAACCTCCTGCCTGTACCTGGACTCTAAACCTTTGCCTGTGACCCTGACCTCCTGCCTGTACCAGTCATCTCTGCCAGTGCTCTGTCAGGCCCGTCGGACATTACCATCACTGCCCAGACCACAGACTTCTGGCCTGTCCTTACTCCGTGTATTACCTCCTGTACCTTACTGCTGCCGTGTGAACATAAACTTGTACTACGCAGAGTGTAAGTCCTGGGGGCATCCGAGTACCTCTGAGCATAACCAGTCTCTATGGGAAAGGCAGCTGCTATAGGTGAAGACCTCTCCGCACTGGTGGCCATAACATTATAACTGGCGTAAGAAGATTGGAGGTAATTTTGTCATGGACAACAGCGAGCCAAACCTTTCTCCAGCCCAGTTCCTGGCGGATCAGATCCAGGCCTTGTCACAAGTTGTACAGAGTTTATCTCATCGCTTGTCAGCACAAGAAGAGTCCTCCAGAAACCCGCAGGTTCAATAGGCCTCCTCTGGCATCTTTACTGAGCCGAAACTGAAGCTGCCCGATCGTTTCTCTGGAAGTAGATCCACCTTCCGCAACTTTAAGGAGAGTTGCAAGTTATATTTTTGTCTGAGACCAGCTCCTCTGGCTCTGAACAGCAGAGAGTCTTCACCCTTCCACCAATGAGTCCCTCCTTACAAACCCTGAATGCCTTCTTCCAAGCCTTGGGTCTGCTATATGATGACCCAGACAGAGTGGCCTCAGCTGAGTCCCATCTTTGGGCATTAAGGCAAGGGCGTCGCTCTGCTGAGGAGTATTGTGCAGAATTCCGGTGGTGGTCAACCGATAGTGAGTGGAACGATCCGGCGCTGCGAAGTCAGTTTTGCTTGGGCCTTACGGAACAAATCAAGGACTCCTTAGTTCAGTATCCTACGCCAACCTCACTTGAAAGTTTGATGCAACCTGTAATCAAAATTGATCGCCGATTCAAGGAGAGGAAAGCTGATAGAGAGTCATCATTACCTCCTTGCTCACCACCAAAGTCTGGTTCTACCTTTCTGGACACCCCTGAACCCATGCAGTTGGGCGCTTACCATCTGCCTCCTGAAGAACGTTCCAGACGGCGCTCCATGGGCCTCTGCATGTATTGTGGTCAACCGGGCCACCTAGTTCTTTCCTGTCCCATCAAGTCAGGAAACTCCTAAACCTAAGCACTGGTGAAGAGGTGCGCTTAGGTCTTCAAATAATCTCTTCAGAGAATTCCTTATTAGTCACTGCATGCCTAGTCTTCATAGGTGTTAGCTTTTCTCTATAGTGGTGCAGCAGGTAACTTTCTGGATATCCACCTGGCTAAGACGCTTGGTATTCCTGAAATCAAACTGGGTTCAAGCATTACCGCCTGCGGTTTGGATGAAATCCCTTGATTGGGGGCAGAATACGGGCTAAGACTCCATTGGTTCAGTTATCTTCCTGCGTGTGACATTAGGGTTCTTCAGCCTAATCCGAAATTGTTACCTGCACCTTACCAGGACTTCAGTGATGTCTTCTATAACAGGAAAGCGGACTCTCTCTCCCGCCTCATCGGGATTATGACTGTGCTATTGATAACAATGCCTGGTTCTAAATTGCCGAAAGGGCGTCTGTATTCCTTATCTGTCCCAGAGACCCAAGCTTTGAAACAGTACGTGGAGGAGAACCTGAAAAAAGGATTTATCCGCCCCTCCAAATCTCCAGTAGGAGCTGGATATTTCTTTGTGGCCAAAAAAAGATGGCAGTCTGAGAACCTGCATAGACTACCGTGGCTTCAATAAAATAACGGACACAAATCCCTTGCCGTTAATTTCTGTTTTATTTGACCAGCTCAAATCTGCCACCATTTTCTCAAAAATTGACCTCCGAGGTGCTTATAACCTTATACGCATTAGAGAGGGAGACGAGTGGAAGACTGCCTTCAATACTCACTCGGGGCATTACGAGTATCTGGTGATGCCGTTCGGGTTGTGCAACGCCCCGGCAGTCTTCCAAGACCTCATCAACAACGTCTTACGTGAATTCCTGGGAAAAACAGTGGTGGTTTATTTGGATGACATTTCAATTTACTTTCTATCTTTTTCTCAGCACCGCCAACAAGTTCGGGACTTTCTGGAGAAGTTACGCCAACACCACCTTTATGCAAAATTGGAAAAATGCGAGTTCGAGGTCTCCAGGGTGACCTCCCTAGGATATATTATCTCATCATCTGGTTTCTCCAAGGACCCCAGTAAACTTCAAGCACTCCAGGACTGGGTCCTCCCTACTAACCAGAAGGCAATGCAAAGATTCATTGGCTTCGCCAACTACTATCAGAGATTTATACGCTTGTTTTCTTCCCTGGTGGCTCCTATCACTTCTCTCACCCAGAAGGGGGCTACCACGGCTAATTGGTTTCCAGAGACATTGGCAAGCTTTTCTTTTTTTTTTTATTGAAGATTTAAACAGCTTTTACAAACATCTCTGTTTTGCATTGAGCAGTAAATTGAAAGTATTACAGAGAAATACAAATACAAGATGGGACAATAGTCCAGCATATAAAATACTATTTAGTATTCAGTAATAAAACATGTAGGGATGGGGGAAAGACAGAGAGGGGTAAGGAGTGGGAAGGAAAGGCAGAGCTGAGAACAGGAGGGGGGGGGGTTAGAGGGGTTCACATATTCCACTGAGAATATAGTGGTGTACCCTTGAATTCAAGTCATATAAACCATATATAGTAATATTCCCTATCTTTATCTCTTGATAAATAAAGTATATAATCCATTATTCTGTAAGATTCTAATTGGGCAAACCACTCTTTAATGGTAGGGACATTCGGGGATCTCTAATGAACCGCAATCACGGCCTTTGCCGCGTTGCTAAGATTTTTAATTGTTGATTTTTTATATTGGGAGATGGTCATTTTATTATCGTTTAATAGCCAGTATTTGGGGAAATTGGGTAGCTCAACACCCACTATTTCCTTAGCAACTAGAAGGACTGCCTCCCAAAAAGTTCTGAGTTCTGTGCACTCCCAGTATATATGTAATGGGATACCTGGCACCGACAGACATTGCCAGCACATGTTTGACATGCTGGGAACCATCTAAGCCAGCAGACTGGGACATCGATACCACCTAGTCATCACCCTGTACTGTGTCTCAACTATCCGTATACTGACCGAGCTTGACTGAGTGCGTAAAAAGAGGTCTATCCAATCTTGGTCGCTTATTGAGCAGGCCAGCTCCCTCTCCCAGTCTCGTGTGAAGGTGGGTTGTTTATTAAAGGCATGTGCAATGAGGATACTGTAAATGAGAGACAAAGTATGTCTAGGACATCGCGGGGTAGTACATAAAGATTCAAACTGGGTAAGCGGCCGCCCTACAGACTTCCATAACTCCGAGGATCCTAGAAAGTGGCGAAGCTGTATGTGTCTCCAAATCTCCGCATCCGGGAGTTCCCATTTGGACTGGAGATTGATGAAAGGCAGAACCCCAGACGCGTCCACCAGCTGGCCGACCCTGTGGAGTCCCTCCCCTATCCAATGTCTGAAAGTCCGTCTTGCATGTCCTGGGGGAAATTCCGGATTGTCAAATATCGGGGTCAAAGGTGAGTGTCGTGAGAAGATGTGAGAAACCGAGCGCAGTCTGCCCCATCTAGCCAGAGTTGGTGTAACCGTCTGGTGAATAACTTTAGGGAGTGAGTGCAGCCATGGTGCGAATTGGAAAGCCTGACCTGAAACATAGCTCTCTATCCAGACCCAATGCTTGTCCAGTCCCTGCCTTGTCCAGTCCATCACCCTATTTAACATAGCCGCATCGTAGTATAATGCAAAGTTGGGGAGTTGCAGTCCCCCAGCGTGTTTACGCATATATATTGTATTGTGTTTAAAACGGGGACGCCTACCCTCCCATACAAAATCTCTAACTGTTTTATGTGGCGTCTTGAACCAAGAGGCGGGGAGGTGTATGGGGAGCGTGTGGAGCAGATAGAGGATCCGTGGCAATATGTTTATTTTTACCACATTGACTCTGCCTATCAGGGAGAAGCCTTTTGGGCACCAATTTCTCAGAACCCTTCAAATTGTGTTGGTGATAGGTATAAAAAATCTTCGAGTTGTCTTTGTTGATAAACACCCCCAGATATTTAAGACGTGAGGGATGCCACGTGAATGAGAATACTGGCTTCAGGCCTTCAACTACTGCCTCAGGCGCAGAGATGTTAAGTGCTACCGATTTTGAATAGTTAATTTTAAAGCCCGATAGTTCGCCATATTGCTGAAATTCTGATAGCAAATTAGGAATTGAGACCACAGGGTTAGTAAGGATTGCCAGGAGGTCATCCGCGAAGAGTGCCAATTTAAAGCTTTTGTCCTCCATCTGTAGACCAGAAATATCAGGGTTTGCCCGGATAGAGCGGGCTAAGACTTCCATGCACAGGATAAAAATCAATGGGGACAAGGGGCAGCCCTGTCTGGTACCATTTGATATGACAATGGGCTCTGATAATTCCCCATTAACCCTAACCCTTGCAGTCGGCTGTGCATACAAGGCGGCAATTCGAGACATACTCAAAGGGCCTAGTTCCAGATGACTGAGGACCCCTCGGATCCGTGGAGAGCAAAACTGTTGGAATATTGGCGATGTTTGCATACTGTACTGTACTAAATTTGATTATTTTGGTGGTATTGTCCCGCACCTCCCTCCCCAGAACAAACCCTACCTGATCATGGTGAATGATTTGGGTTAAATACGGTTTTAACCTATTTGCTATCAGCTTAGCGTTCAGCTTAATATCCCCATTAAGTAGAGAAATGGGCCTATAACTAGCACACAATGCTGGATCTTTCCCTTCCTTTGGCAAAATAGTGATCTGGGCGGCTAAAGATCGAGGGGAAAAGTATTTCTGGGCAGAAGCAGAGTTAAAGGCCTGTAGCAAGAGAGGGGCTAACCGTGCTTTAAAAGTTTTATAGTATGCCATGGTAAAACCATCCGGCCCGGGCATTTCCCTGATGGTGTCGTCTTGATCGCCTCTTCCAATTCCTCGATAGTAAAGGGTTCTTCTAACAATTGTGCTGATTCATCATCTAATGTGGGGAAATCTATGCGTTTGAGATATTCTGCTATGCGAGCCTGTTTGATCGGGTGTATAGCTGTATTCGGAAACAGATTGTAAAGCTTAGTGTAATAGGCATGGAATGCCCCAGCAATATCAGGAGTATGAACTAATGTGGACCCTGCTTCTGTCTTAATCTGAGGAATGTATAGTTATGCGTGCGCAGGGCATGAGCCAGGAGTAGGTCATGTTTAATTTTATCGGACATTAGTTGATTCAGGGCCTTCCTAGCTTCTGTCAATTCCGTCCTAACGGAGGGATCCAGAAAAGATTTGTGTCGCATTTCTAAGGTCTTAATTTTTTCTAGGAGCAAGTCTCTATGTGCTATTCTTTCTCGCTTTCTGACCACACCCATTTGAATAAGTTTGCCTCGTATAACGCATTTATGGGCCTCCCACAATGATATCTTCGAGATGTCAGGGGTATCATTAGTCTGGACGTAGTCCGTTATGGCCTCCTCTATCAATGTCTTGTTATGCAAGTCTTGAATTAAGAGCTCATTTAGCCTCCAGGTAAAAGGTCGGCTTCCTGTCCTGGAGATAGAGAGCGTCAAATATATCGGCGCATGGTCGGACCATGTAACCTGGCCTATAGATACCTCTGTGATCAAGGGCAGATGGTTATGTGTGAGAAAGAAATAGTCCAATCTCGAATATGTATTGTGTGGGTGCAAAAAGAAAGTATAGTCACTGTCTGTGGGATGTTTGAGACGCCACACGTCGACCAGCTGGTGTTTGTGCATAGTACGCCTCACCCTTCGATACAGCTTACCGGCAAATCTAGCAGATACCAAAGAGGAGTCCATTGGGGGATGCAGAACCCAGTGGAAATCTCCGCCTATTATAGTGATGCCTTTCTTTATCGATTCCACCTTGTCCAAGAGCGTTTCTAAAAAAACAGGCTGGTTAGAATTCGGACCATATATGTTAACAAAAGTATACATTTGGGTGGAGATTGTACACGTCACCGCCAAACCTCTACCTTCTTGCAGTGTATGTGTGTCTATATTCTGAACAGGCAGACGTCTGAACATAAGAATTGCCACTCCCAATGACTTACTTTCTGCATTATTACTCATAAAAGAGTGCGGGAACTGATGGCTATGCAACCGTGGAACCAAACCTTGTTTGAAATGCGTCTCCTGGAGGAAGGCTACATCAATTTTCTTAGCTATGAGGTCGCGAAGTAATCGGGACCGCTTTTCCGGTACATTCAAACCCTTAACATTAAGGGTAACACATCTGAGCCTACCCACCATTACCGAGCAATTCTAGATAATAACATGTGTGCCACCACAACACGGAAAGGTGTATGAACCCATAAGTGGATAGAAGTTGGGGAAAGTTGGAAGAAGTAGGGATAAGGGGGAAGGAAGGAGGGTCAGGGAGCCATAAATGCTTAAACTGAAGTAACAGTATCAACAAAGAACTAGGAATCTTTGCCAAGTGTATAAGACCGTTCCGGTAGGCCATATAGGACCGTGGTAAACACATGGTCCGTAATATAACACTTGGTATGGGAGCCCTGAGGAGAGCAACAAACAGCGACACTCAAACAAACATAAATGGTGTTCTGCACCTCACCTCCAAGAGAGCCCTGGGTGAACCTACCCTGGGCCCCAACCCAAAAGAGTGGCGAAGAACCTTGATTACACATATTGATTACAAGTATTCGCCCCAGGAAATTACTCCACTGGAACAGACCACTGACGTGATCTCAGGGGAAGTCCTCCTCCAAGGAATGGATGCTCGTACTCAACATGCATAATCAAGTGTTCCCTTGTGCCTGCTGATTCGGGAATTTTTGGGGTGACCGTTTAGGTCTCCTTGGCAATTGGAACCTGTCTTCATGATGAACCTCCATCCCCGGATACAAGTGTTGATGGCACTCCTGCCATTCGTCCAGGGGAATTAGCGGAATGTTAAAAATGATACAGAAGTCCGGCAGATTTCTAAGAACTGCTGATTTCCCCTCATGTGTAACTTGCAGCTAGAGTGGAAAACCCCATCTGTACTTAATAGATTTTTTCCGGAGCTCCTCCGTGAGAGGTTTAAGCATCCTCCTAAATTGTAGCGTTTGCCAGGATAGGTCTTGAAAGATGTGTATTTCCTGGCCGTTGAACTCCAGTCCTTGGAGACCCCTTAGTTTCCATAGTATCTCATCTCTCTGGGTGAAATAGTGGAGTTGGCAGATGACGTCTCTAGGCCGTTCCGTTGGGGCCCCCCTTGGACGTAGTGCCCTATGCGCCCTGTCAAATACAATTATATTGTCTGGTGGTAGTCCCAGGACTTCATTGAACACCTTTGTCAGAGCATCCATTAGGTCCTGTGGGGGAAATCTTCCGGTAAACCTCGTATTCGTAAATTGTTCCGACGACCCCGATTATCTAGATCATCCATCTTTTGCTGGAACCCTTGCAGAGCCTTAGCCTGTTCCGCCACTGTCCGCTCTAGAGCTATAACATATTCACCTCCTTTTTCCTTGTGTTCTTCAAGGGCCATCAAGCGATGGCCAAAGAGGGCGATGTCCGCTTGCAATGTGACCACTTCTTGGTGAACAATTTCTTGCAATTTCGCTTCTAGAGCTTCAAAATCTTTTTTGGAGGGTAGCTCTTGCTTAGTCGGGAGAGACTTAAGCATTTGTAAAACTTGCGACAGATCAGACTGCTCTTTTACCCCGGTCCCATTCTGGCGCCGTGTGTCATCCTGGCCTGGATCAGGCGACGCTGAGTTAGAAGCGACAGAGGAAGATGCCATTTCTGGTTCCTTCGCAGCCACGGGAGTTTTTAGGTATGAGCGAAGATTGGAACGTTGAGGTGTCTCCTGGGGTTTTTTGTGATTTTTCTTGGCCAAGCTTTTACGGTCTTTGCCCATCAAGGCGGTTCCAAACGTGTTCAGCAACTTGTACAAAGTAGAATAATCATTGCAGGTAGTACATAATGTTGGGAAAAGACTGACGCTGATCTCGTCTCCTCATAGTTGGTCTAGGCAGCCATCCCGCAGAACGCAGCCCGCGGTCTGCTTAAAAGAATATTACAGTTTCTCCAGTGTGCCCCTGTCTGACCAGGGAGCTAACTTTAGAAGAACATACTTGGTAAATGTATATACTTGTAGACTTAGAATAGATGATGTAGTAACGAATAACCACCACCAGATGTCAGTGTTGCCGCACCAGGAGGTCTATATCCAGACCTATTACAAGCTGCTTTAACGCAATAGTATGTGTTTCCACTGAGAGAGTCCCGGCATTCAGCAGGTATTTATTTCTATCTGGAGGGGATCTATATTACAGCCCTGTTAAATGTAGAGGACCAGCCCAGCAGACTCCCAGTGTAGGCTTCTCTCGCTCAGACAAACGATATAAAAGGGTGAAGTAAAGTTGTACCTTGTTTGATTACTGTCAGCAGAAGAAGGCTGGAGTGTTAGCAGCTGTGTTATCTGTTTCTGTGCTGCCTGTCACAGGGTGTGTATCGTCAGCCAGCGGTTTTGGCTGTATTGCAGTAGGTAAAGTGCCAGCAGCGAGTGATGCACCGCCCGGCGTCCTTAACTGTTTTGCCATGGGTGAAGTGCCAACAGGCGTTGGGATCCCTGGCAGCACCGCAGCGGCCTCTCACAACTGCAGTCCCCGCTACCGGAGCGTGCAGCAGGCCAGTGAGGGACCCCCTCTGGATGAAGGCAGGTGATTGCACTCGTGTGGCTACACTACCGGAAAGGACACCACACTGACAGCGAAACCCGCAAATGGGAGAGAGCAGCCCGGAGAGGTAAACCTCAGATAGGCTCAGTTAGACTGGTGGTATTCCGACTTGGGGTGCAGGTATTGAGTTGTAGTATAGTATAGGAGGGCACATGGAGGGCTAGGCAGCACTCCCGAGACCCAGGTGCAAAATGGAGCCACGGGTGTTAGAGGGCTCACCGTACAGCTCCGGTGCAGGGAGATCCAATGCTGACAAAAAGTGTGTAATAAGCGCACTCAAGCACTTGATTCTGAGGGATTCCACGGGTGTTGGAGCAGGAGCTCACTCCATGCATGTCCGACACGAATGGTCGCCAAGCCATGCCCCCTGGCAAGCTTTTCTGCCCTTAAAGCCGCCTTCACATCTGCACCCTTTCTTAGGCACCCAGACCCAGAACTCCCATTTATTGTGGAAGTGGACGCCCCAGATGTAGGAGGATGCGCCATTTTTTCTCAAAGAGATCCACAAAGTAAGAAATTGCATCCTTGTGCATATCTGTCCAGGAAATTTTCATCTGCTGAGTTTAATTATGACGTTGGAAATCGCAAACTGTTGGCCATCAAGAGGGCTCTCGAAGAGTGGCAGCATTGGTTAGAAGGAGCAACCCATGTCATTTCACTTTTCACTGACTACAAAAACCTCCAGTATATTCAGACTGCCAAAACTCTAAATCCCCGACAGGCCCGCTGGACTTTGTTTTTCACATGGTTTAACTTTATCATCACATTTCGTCCAGGTTCAAAGAACACCAAAGCTGACTCTTTGTCTCAGAGCCTCATGGCATGCCATCCTCAGCCTCCTGACCCGCAACCTATTATTCCCTCATCCTCCATTCATATCGCTTTAACTCAAGACCTTGGGGCCACACTACGACAGTTCCAAAAGATTGCTCCAGCTCAGACTTCTACAAATAAATTGTTTGTTCCGGTTCATGTGAGAAAGTCCATCCTCATTGAATGCCACATAAACCGCTGAGCAGGTCATCCTGGAATCCTTAGGACTATCAAAATACTTTCCCGCTGGCTTCGGTGGCCCACCTTATCTTCTGATGTGGACAAGTACATATGCACCTGCCCAGAATGTGCCAGAAACAAATCATCTAGGAATCGTCCTGCTGGTCAACTGCTACCCTTGCCTACTCCAAGCAGGCCTTGGACCCATCTTTCAATGGACTTTATTGTCGACCTCCCATTGTCCTCGGGTCATAATACCGTCTGGGTGGTCATTGACCGTTTCAGCAAAATGGCACACTTTGGACCGCTACCCAAGCTGCCGGATGCCAGAAGCTTGGCCACTTTATTTACTACACATATTTTCCATCTCGACGGCCTTCCGGAAGACATTGTCTCAGCGTGAGGGTCCCAGTTTATAGCACAGTTCTGGAGGTCTTTTTGCAAATCTCTCGTGATCAAAATCAGTCTGTCCTCAGATCAAAATCAGTCTGTCCTCAGACAGAAAGAACCAACCAGTCTTTGGAACAGTTCCTGCGCATCTATGTTTCCAAGTTCCACAATAACTGGTCCTCTCTCTTGCCCTTGGCGGAATTCGCTTACAACAATTCCTGCCATTCCGCAACACACACATCCCCATTCTTGTGCAACCTCAGGTTCCACCCGAAATCTAACTCCTTCTCTTCTGCTGTTCCCGGTGGTGATTCTGGAACACCTGACTTCACTGCCAGGTTGAGGTCTGTCTGGAAAAAGGTGCACTCTGCACTAGGTCAAGCCTCCCAAAAATCCAAATCCTTTGCTGACCGCCATCGTGGTCCGTGTTCATTGAAGGTGGGGGATTGAGTTTGGTTGTCCACACGGAACATCAAATTAAGACAACCCTGCAAGAAGCTGGGACCCCGATACATTGGACCATTTACCATTGAAAAACGGATAAACCCAGTAGCATTCAGGCTTAAACTACCACCTTATTTAAAAATACCTTGTACATTCCATTGTTCTCTTCTTAAAAGGCCGCTGCTCCTATCAAATTCAATCAAGAATAGGCTGGTGAATGGAGACCATGGGGTAAATGTATCAATCTGCGGGTTCTTCAACACCCGCGTGTTCAGCCTCTTCCGCGATTAAATTTCAAGCGGCGCTGCATTGTAAAGGGTTAGCTTCCCTTTACAATGCAGCGCCGCTTGAAATTTAATCGCGGAAGAGGCTGAACACGCGGGTGTTGAAGAACCCGCAGATTGATACATTTACCCCCATGAGTTCATCATTAAAAAAATTTTGGACTCAAGGAAAGTTCAAGGTCAAGTTGGAGTCCATTGGAAGAGTTACGGCCCAGAAGAGCGATGTTGGATACTACAGAGGCGTCTCCATGCGAAGAGATTAATTAAGGAATTCTTTCAAAAATTTCCTACGAAGCCTGGATGTCAGGGTTCCTTGACCCCTCCTCAAGAGGGGGTACTCTCAGGAGCCACGGCGGCCACGGCGGCCGCGGGCACCGCCCCGACTCTCTGCTCCTGGACCCTGGCGTCCCAGCCGTCGCTATGACGACCAGGACGTCACTTTCGGTCCCTACGTCCCGGTTGCCTAGGCAACAACCGGGACGCCTGTATTTACCTGTCCCAGCGCCCGGCCAGCTGTCAGATAGCCGGGCGCGTGCGTACAGGGGTGGTTTGATTTAGCTAATAGTGGCTAATCTAGGGGAGCTGATTATCCATCTTACTGACTATAGGCCAGTAACTGATTTGTACTAGCTGGGCACCGTTTACTCTCATTGGCCACTAGTAATCTATCAATTAAGCTACTCCTGTGGATGATTGTAGGGCTCTGTTCTGATTGGCTCTTTGTACTATTTAAGGCACTGAGGACTGGGCCTCACTGCCGGTTATAGTGTCCTGTTCCAGTACTGCTACCTGCTCCTGTTCCTGTGTTTGGTGATAAACCTGAGATTGATTACTAGTGTATGACCTTTTGCCTGTCCCTGGTTTCTGAACCTCTGCTAGTGACTCTGACCTATCGCCTGTCCCTGGATCCTGAGCATGTGCCTGTGACCTTGACCCTTTTGCCTGTACCTGACATGCTCTCTGGTGCTCTGTCCAGTCCGCTGATCTCGCCTGCCGCTGCTCCGTGTGCTACCTCCTGTACCTGTGCGCTGCCGTGCTAGCATAAACTCATACTACTCTGAGCATAAGACCTGGGGGCATCCGAGTACCTGTGAGCATAACCATTCTCTACAAGAAAGGCGGCTGCTAAAGGTGAAGACCTCTTCTGCTAAGTTCTACAAGTTTATGCCGCACTGGTGGCCATAACAGTGAGGTAGTCTCTAATGTGGTGTCTTTGCTCTTTCACTATGGCTTTTTTTATTGTATTGTGTGTATATATATTGTCAAAGTCAGCAAATTGGATAAAGTCATTTCAATTGATATCGAGCAAACTTGATTGTCCTTGTCTGAAATTATGCGTAGAGCACGCTATGGCGTATCCAGCCGCAACACGTGGCAATAACAGTTTTTACACTTTAGTATACATTCGCACCAACACACACATTTGTAAATAGTACACATTAATCGTAGTTGCAACACATAGTTATTTATGTCGAAATATAGTAGTGTTTATGTGTAATATTATAAGTTATATGCATATTAGTGATACATATGGTTCAGGTTAAAAGAAATGTGTCATGTCTAATATCATAGTAATCCCCTTTACATCAGCAGCTGTTTGGTGCATTCAGCGAAGAGATCGCACATTGCATACTCTAGTTATTGATGTCAGGGAATAAACCTTTAATATGATTATTAACTGTCAAATGCTAATAGACTGATTGTAATTGGAGTGTGGCGGGAAGAACAGAGCAGTTTGGCGGGAAGAACAGAGCTCATCCCCTGGAGAGACCCCCACCTTTGAATTCCTTAGATTGAATCAGCCTATGATGTGTAACCCCCTGGACCCTCCTGATGCCTGGACCAATAGAAGCAAGCTATACCACCTGCATTGTTTACTGTATCTCTGTTTGCATATAAGCAGTAGCTCTCATGTAGTGTTCAGTCACCTAGACCACAGACTTCAGGACTGAATGACTGTACACTGGATCCAGAGCGCCTGCGAAAAGTAACGGCTGTACTTATTATTATTTTTCTTGAATTATTTTGCTACTTTTTGAGAATAAATATTTGTGCGTTGGAAACACAAATCGAGATTCGACAATCGTTATTGGATAGCGACAAAACGTTCATAACAATTTGGGGGCTCTTGAGTTTGGAGGTTTCGTTGCCGGACGATACGCAAGACCAACGGATTTCGGTTCCCCAACAAAGGGTGGAGACGCGTCATATACGGGTAAGAACGCAATGTGTTCAAAACCTGAATTTTACTCTGTGTTGTGAAACCGAATGTCCGTTTTGCATTATCTAAGGTACACTGACTGAATCTAGGGACAAAAGAGAAAACTGTTTCTTTTAACTGTCATTGTACGTTTTAACTGTATTGCATTGCTTAGCATAAGTGTACTTCCTGCTTTGCGTACGTGAACTTCCGGTAGATTTGCCACGTGGTTAAACAATCGTTTTGATAGTTGTTATACATGCATAGTATAATTACTTGTTAAAACCTCTGGGACATTATTACTATTGTTGGGAACTTTGATTTTCTGCGCAGAAAAGATTTATGTCGTGTGATTTGTTGACTTTAAATACACTAAGGTTTGATCTATTGTTGAATAGAGTGTCAGTTGCTGTCTGACGAGGCAGGTGCCCAACTGGTGTATGGTATACAAGGCAGGTATACCGGGGGTGGAAACTAAGCGAGTTTTCGCGATGTGCACCCAAGGGTAATCGCATCGCTTACTGATAAGCCTTAAGCGTTGCAATTGCACCGCATGGCATGGAAAGCCGTGATTGCGACTTGGGGGTAACGGGGAGGAATTATGTTGGTAAGGCTGGTAATTGACTTTACGGGATGCTGCCAGGCGTAATAAACTCAACAGATTTTGTTGGAGAGTAAGGGGTAATCGAGGAGCCGATAAGCCTTTAGTCCGCATTGATATTTCTGTATTAGGGGTCCTCGTTCAATACAAGAGGAAGCGAGTGGACGCGGCTTGTAGCAAATATGTTCACGGGCCAGTAAAATATCTCTAGCGGTAGATTGCGGGTAGCAGAGTGTTGAAATTAGTGGCAGGATATTGTGATATTTCTGGAACCCTATTTTTGTGGCAGGATATTGTGATATTACTGGGACACTATTGTTCAACATGGGTACTAAGCAGACGCTAGAGATGGCCGAGGTACTGCCTAAGGAAGAGCCTATTGGTTCAGCGAGATTTCTCATGTGTAAGAAATATGGTGCATACGCAACTGCGTATTGCGACACGTGGGTCAAGATGACCAAAGATTGTGTTAGGCCTTTCCCAACAATAGGGAGTTTTAATGCAGAGGTACTAAATAAAGTAAAAGATAAAGTGTGGTTGATTAAGTCAACAAAAGTGAGAAATAAACATAATGACTGTTTAAAATTGTGGCAAATGGAAGGCAACACGTGGCAGAGCAGTGAGTGCACAGCGGAAGTAGTGGTGGCAAAAAGCACGCGCACAACGGAAGTAGCCGTTGAGAAGCGTGGAGAACTCACCCTATGTGGCGGGGGGAGTAAGTACAGCCGTTATTAAAAATGAAAAAAAAGGAAATTGCTAAGTTATATCCTGTTTTAAGTCAGTTTAAAGCAAGTGTTTCTGAAGAAGAGGATGAACCCACGGTAATTTCAGCCATTGCCCATGCTGTTAATATGTTAGAGGTTCAGCGTAAGTATGGAAAGGGGGCAATGGCTGAGATAGGTGAGAGTAGTGTGACCACTAGGATAGACAATATTCAAAGTACTGAAGTAGCTAACCCTGAAGATAGTGAACCAGTGAGTACGTATCCAGTCCGCACAATATCAGTTCCCAATGGGAAGGCGGACAAGGATGGTGTAGTCCCTTTAAGAAATGTTACAATGCATTGTCCCTGGACTAGATCAGAATTACGTTCCATTATGACTGAATTCCCAGATCCTAGAACAGAGTTGGCTAAGTGTCAGAAGTTTGTTAAAGACTTGGGAAATGCACACGAACCAACCGATAAGGATTGGCGTATAGTGTTGAGGGCGTGTCTTCCTCCCAATACTAACGTACAACAATTTATTAAAGATTGTTCGTTGGAGGAAGTTGACACTTTGACAGATGAGATTAATCAAGAGAATATAGAACAGATTGTCAAATATTTAACCATCTGTTTTCCAGTAGTAGCGAATTGGAGTAAGATTTTCACCATAAAACAAAAAGATAGTGAAACAGCATCAGATTACTTTAGTAGAGCAGCGATAACACGGTTCACTGGGATATCAAACATAGGTGAGGACCCACATCACAGGGAAGTAGCTGTAGGAGTACTAATGTATGGTTTTAGGGAAAATTTAAAAAACAGAGTACAAACCTCATTACCTAATTGGAGAGGCTTTACGGTAGATTCCCTTAGGGAGTCTGCTGTGGACCATGATAAAAATATCTTTAGGAAAAAGGAAGAAAAGAGTGACAAGATGATGACGGTGAGTATACAAGCATTAGAGGGAATGCATACACGACCACCAGCCTATAACCTACATAACAGGAAACGCAGAATGTTGAGATGTTATAATTGCAAAGAAAAACGACATATGAGGAAAGATTGTACTAAGGGAAGATATAATCCTAATGAAGGGTCGCATAGATATCCTCCAAGGAGGGATTCACATAGACTAGAAGACTCACACCTGCTCGCGCATATTACAGCAGCAAATGCTGCGCGGGAAAGCAATAGTCAGCGCTAGGGGTCAGATCATACCTGTAGTCTACAGCCAGTGAGGTTAACTGAGAGTCTGAGAGAAGAACCAACAATGATAGTTGACATAGCTGGTAGGAAGCAAACTTTTCTTGTAGATACAGGGGCGGCCAAATCTGTGATAATCTCTCCTTTTAATCTACAGGTGACCAGTAAAACTATTCCAGCTATGGGGGTAACGGGAGGAGTGTTACATTATCCTCTAACTAAACCCGCTGAAGTTACTATCGGGCCCCTGCATACTAAGCATTCGTTTCTCTTAGCTGCAGCGGCTCCTACTAACTTGCTAGGGAGAGACTTGTTATGTAAAATGGGATGTGTCATATACTGTACTTCAGATGGTGTGTTCTTAGACATACCAGAGAAGGTCGCGCATGAGGTCCAGGATATATTGGACACCCCTCAAAGGTTAATGTTACACTCTACTGTTATAGAACAAAGTCCATCTCAAGTAAAGGGGATGTTGCTGGAAATACCAGGTTCACTATGGACCAGAGATGGACAGGACACTGGACTAATGGCAAACGTAGCCCCTGTCATGGTAAATCTAAAAAGTGGTAGGATAGCTCCAAAAATCCCACAGTATCCATTAAAACCGGAGGTGGAATTGGGGGTATATCCTGTTATTGAGAGGCTGTTGCAACAAGGGATTTTACTTCGTACATCCAGCACAGCAAATAGTCCCATTTTCCCTGTAAAGAAGAGTGGGGGGTGGGGCTATAGATTAGTCCAGGACTTAAGGGGAATTAATAAAGTTGTTGAGAGCCAATTCCCCGTAGTGCCGAATCCAGCTGTCATCCTCATGCAGATTCCACCATCTGCTAGTCATTTTACTGTCATTGACCTATGTTCTGCTTTCTTCTCAGGCCCTCTTCACCCTGACTGCCAATACCTTTTTGCATTCTCCTACCGAGGAGTGCAATACACATGGACCAGACTGCCCCAGGGGTTCATTGACACCCTTAGTATTTTCTCCCAAGCCTTACATGACTGTTTGCAATGTTTTCAACCCCGCAATGGGTCTGTTCTAATTCAATATGTGGACGATTTGTTGCTGTACTCTGATTCTTTTATGTCATGTTTACATGATACTAAATTGTTGTTGCTCCATCTCTCACAAACAGGGCACAAGGTGGCAAAGGATAAATTACAGCCATGTCAGACTAAGGTCAAATACTTAGGACACTGCCTCACCAAAGGGCTAAGACACCTGAAAACCGACAGGATTGAGACTATAAAACACATGACTCTGCCGCAGAGCCAGCTGCAGATTCGTACCTTCCTGGGGATGTGTGGATACTGTAGAACCTGGTATTAAAGTAATTATATTGTTTTTAAATAAGCATTGCCCAAGCGATTGTATTGTGTTTCTAACGCACAAAGTGATTTATTTTAGCAGATGTAAATAGTCAACAATTCAATACATTATTATATTATGATACAGTACAGCACAGCCAATACCAAAATATACATACATACCGCTGCTATCGCATGCGCTCGCTGCGCTAACCACGGGAACCCCTGGACATTGATTCACCCTTGAATACTGTGATCAGTGAAGTCTAAGGCTGTTGGGGGTGCAGCTATGATTATATATGCAGTCAGTGTTACACATTGAAAAATAGAGATGATGTAGCTTGCTTCTATAGGTCCAGACAAGGGTGATTCCAGGGTAAACAGGTCATAGGCTGATTCAATCTAAGGAATCCAAAGGAGGGGGTCATCTCTCCAGGGGATGAGCTCTGATCTTCCCGCCAATGCTCCAGTTACATCTCAGTAAATTAGCATTTCATAGCCAGCATCATACAAAGGTTTATTCCCTAACATCAATAACTAGAGTATGCAATATGCGATCTCTTCGGCGATGGAACCGGACAGCTGCTGATGAATAGGGTTTTAATATGATACTAGGCATGATACCTTTCCTATAACCTGAACCTTGAATATCACTGAAGTGTACATATAATGATAATATATATGGACTAATAATAAACCAAATACTATCTGCTCGTAAATTACAGTGTAACGGAACCAATATGAATATGAATTATATAAATAACTAAATGTTGTAATGTGAGTGTGTGCGTGCGTATTTTACCGTGCGATCGCACCATGCCACATGTTATGTGGCGTACGGATCGCAATCGCATGGCAAAACAATATTAACCAATATACTTTTGTTCATCCAATTATACGACTTTGACAGTCCACCCTTTGATAGTATAATAAACTATCACCTTAAAGATGTTATATGCAGGATCTCAGCACCACGTTTCATTGTTATGTAATACAAGTCCCCCTTTGTGTATGACCATTGTCACGGAGGAGGTAGCAACACCTGCAAGTATTGGCACAACTACACAAGGAGGCGCGGAGTCTAACACGCTGCCGGTATTCACCAGGGACCCCCGCAAGGAAGTTTGGACTTCGCGGCGAACGATGTGCAGGTCGTGGCCCTCCCAGGTAGCTACTTGCAGGCAGAGTCAGGATCCAAGCGGGCACCACGTCGCCGGGAGAAGCGTCCCCGTTGCTTATCAACGGGGCACCCGGCCGGAAGTAGATGCTCGTCCCTGCGTGATGAGGAGGCGCAGGGACGGCATCTGATAGTACCCCCCTCCTCACAATGGGGAAGGACATCGGGTCCAGGGTGTCGCTTAAGGAAGGCGGCCAATAGTTTTGGGGCATGCAGATCTTCCTTAAAAACCCAAGATCTCTCCTCCAGGCCGAAGCCCTTCCAGTGTACAAGGTACTGATAGCGTCCTCGGACCTTACGTTCAGCAAGGACTTGACTAACCTCATATTCATCGCCCATAGTCGTGGGAATGGCTTGAGGAGCAGAAGTGGTATGATGAAATTTGTTGAGTACCAACGGTTTGAGGAGGGATATATGGAAGGTGTTGTGAATCTTCAGTGCTGGAGGGAGTTGGAGTCTGACAGTAACTGGATTAATCACTTGAATCACCGAAAAAGGTCCAATAAAGCGAGATGCAAGTTTCATGGAGTGAACCCGTAGTTTTAGGTTCCGAATGGACAACCACACTTTATCCCCAACCTGGAGAACCAGCACCAGTCTTCTGTGGTGGTCAGTAGAAGACTTGTACTGACGTCCGGATCTTAGAAGATTTTGTTTCGTGGAAGTCCATAGTTTAGTCATATCTTAGGTCATAGCATGGGCGGCAGGAACCGCAGAGGGAGGGGAGGAAAACGTGGGAAGAATAGGGTGGGTCCCATACACAGTGAAGAAGGGAGAATATCCAGAAGAAGAATGATTATGGTTGTTGTGTGAGGAAAAGCAACGTAGAAATAATTCTAAGTCTTGGTTTACTCGCTCCGTCTGGCCGTTGTGGGTGATAGCCAGAGGAGAATTTAAGACCAATACCTAGATCCATGCAAAAGGCTCTCCAGAAGCGAGAAACAAACTGGACGCCATGGTCAGAGATTATTTCCTGAGGACAACCGTGGAGGCGAAAGATCTCTTTAATAAAGATTTGTGCTAGCTTAGATGCGGTTGGAAGACCCTTTAGTGGAACGAAATGGGCCATTTTGGAGAATCTGTCCACAGTGACCCAAATAGTGTCGTAGCCATTGCTGGGTGGCAAATCATTGATGAAATCCATTGATATGCTAGACCATGGAAGATCAGGAACTGGGAGAGGTTGTAACAGTCCAGCTGGAAGTTGTCTAGGTACTTTATTCTGAGCACAAGTAGTGCATGAGGCTACGAACTCCCGAACATCTGTACGGACAGTGGGTCACCAATAATGTCGTGAAAGCAGTGAGAGAGTCTTCTCTGTACCGGCATGAACAGCGAATTTTGAGGCATGTGCCCATCGGAGTGCCCTCAAGCGTAGGTGTGGCTCCAGAAAGGAACAACCGGCTGGAGGTGTACGAGTGATAGCCACAATACATGAAGGTTCTAAGACTGGTGGAGGTTCTACTGAGGGTGGAGTGTCAGAGGTGTCAAAAGAACGAGAAAGAGCATCGGCCTTGGAATTCAGAGACCCAGCACGGTAGGTGAGTTTTAGATTAAACCGGGCAAAAAATGAGGACCATCTGGCTTGACGAGGGTTTAGACACCGGGCATCCCGAAGGCAGATGAGGTTCTTGTGATCGGTAAGAACCGTAACCGGGTAGAGAGCACCCTTCAGAAGATGACGCCATTCCTCAAGTGCAGACTTTACTGCAAGTAACTCTTTATCTCCAATGCCGTAGTTAGACTCAGAGGGAGAGAACCTTCTAGAGAAGAACCCACAGGGTAATAGTCTCCCCGAAGTAGCCTCTTGTGACAGAACTGCCCCAACACCGACAGAAGAAGCGTCAACTTCGACTATGAATGGTCTGTTTTGATCCGGTTGAGCAAGCACAGAAGCAGAACAGAAGGCTTTCTTAAGGATTCCAAAAGCGGTGACAGCCTCCGGAGACCACACCTGGGGGTTAGCTGATTTTCTGGTCAAAGCGGTGATAGGCGCGATGATGGAGGAGAATTGCGGTATGAACTGTCGGTAGTAGTTGGCAAAGCCAATAAATCTCTGAATAGCTTTCAGTCCCATAGGTCTAGGCCACTTGAGGATTGCGGATAACTTCAGAGGATCCATCTGCAGACCAGCCCCCGATACTATGTAGCCCAGGAAGGGAATCTGTGGCATCTCAAAAACACACTTCTCGAGTTTGCAATAGAGCTTATTTGCTCGTAAACGAGAGAGGACCTCCCTTACATGACCACGATAACTGGTCAAGTCAGAAGAGAATATTAAGATGTCGTCTAGGTAAGCTACTATAGAAACATAGAGGAGGTCTTGAAAAATTTCGTTAATGAAGGACTGAAAAACAGCAGGAGCGTTGTACAATCCGAAAGGCATCACAAGATACTCAAAGTGACCCTCTTTGGTGCAGAAGGCGGTCTTCCACTCGTCTCCAGAGCGTATACGAATGAGGTTATACGCGCCCCGCAGATCCAGTTTAGTGAAGATTTTTGATCCTGCGATCCTATCAAACAGTTCAGAGATGAGTGGCAACGGGTATCTGTTTTTAACGGTGATGGCATTCAGTCGCCGGTAATCAATACAAGGCCGTAAGGAGCCATCTTTCTTCTTAACAAAGAAAAATCCCGCGCCCGCGGGGGAAGAGGACTTCCTAATGAATCCACTCTGTAGATTCTCAGATATATAAGCAGACATAGCAGAGTTCTCGTGAAGAGATAAGGGGTAGATTCTGCCCTTAGGGAGAGGTTTGTCTGGTAATAATTCAATTGAGCAATCCCAGGGACGGTGAGGAGGTAAAGCCTCAGCAGCGGCCTTGCAGAAAACATCTTGGTAGGAGAGGTATGCAGATGGTAGTTCAATCTGAGGAGATGTCAGGCAACAAGGGAGAGAGGAGTGGCCAGGTCTCAGGCCAGCGAGGCAGGACTTGAAACATTGTGGGCCCCAAGAGGTAACCATCGCACGATTCCAATCAAATTGGGGTGAGTGAAGCTTGAGCCAATGTAATCCAAGAATAACTGTATTAACAGAACGAGGGAGAACCAGGAACTCGATGACTTCAGAATGTAGTACCCCTACCATCAACCGGATAGGGGAGGAGATATGGGAAACTGACCCGTTGGAGATCCGATTCCCATCCACCGCGGTGAGAAATAACGGCTGAAGCAATTTTTGTACACTTAATTGGAGTTGCGATACCAGAGTGGCAGAGATGAAATTCCCGGCAGAGCCGGAGTCCACAAAGGCTAAGTTCTCGAAGGGGCTGACAGGTGTGTCCAAGGAGATGGGCATGAGGCAATCAGTGCCAGAAATGGTGTAGGGAGTAGTAACTCCAACTCCTAAGTCGGCCTCCCTGCCACCGACTAGGAGGAGGCATTTCCCGATCTTTTGGTGCAAGACGATAGGGTATGCCCAGGGTCCCCGCAATATAGGCAAAGATTTTGCTTGAAGCGTCGCTGACTTTTCTCTGGGGTAAGCCTGGACCGACCAATCTGCATTGGCTCCTCCTGAGGTACCGGGTTCTAGAACAGGGGAGCAAGGCGAGTGGAGGTCCGTCTGGTGGCTGAACGTTCCTGGGTACGCTCTCGGAAACGTAGATCTATGCGATTGCATAGGGAGATCAGAGAATCCAAATCTGTAGGAAGTTCCCGTGAGGTTAACTCGTCTTTGACTCGGTCTGTCAACTCTTGCCAAAATGTCGCTACCAAGGCTTCATTGTTCCAAGCAAGCTCAGAGGACAAGGTGCGGAACTGAATAGCGTACTGACCTGACTGTCAGAGATATCTGACGGAGAGCTAGGAGACTGGAGGCAGCAGAAGATATACGACTGGGCTCAGCAAAGACCTTCCGAAAGGCCTCGATGAAGGTAGAGGCGTTGGATAGCATTGGGTCATTCCGTTCCCACAGAGGAGAGGCCCAGGCTAGGGCTTGTCCGGACAACAAGGATATAATAAAGGCCACTTTTATGTGTTCCGAGGGAAAGGATGCTGGATTACACTCAAAGTGGATAAGACACTGATTCAGAAATCCTCTACATGTTTTGGGCTCTCCATCAAACTTATCCGGCGGAGAAAGCTTCAACGCAGCAGTGGACGCCACAGCAGGAGTGGATGAGGTTGCTGCAGTTGCCGAAGTCGCCACGGGAATAATTTGAGCAGATGTCACAGAGGCCTGGAGGGACTCGAGGCGTGCAGCGACTCCTTGAATACATTGGAGCAGCTGTGCCTGTTCAGACTCCTGTTTCTCAACTCTGTGAGCCAAGTGGAGTAGGAGGTCCCGAGCAGAAGGTTCGTTAGACGTCTCGGTTGACATGGCCAGAGCAAGCTGTCACGGAGGAGGTAGCAACACCTGCAAGTATTGGCACAACTACACAAGGAGGCGCGGAGTCTAACACGCCGCCGGTATTCACCAGGGACCCCTGCAAGGAAGTTTGGACTTCGCGGCAAACGACGTGCAGGTCGCGGCCCTCCCAGGTAGCTACTTGCGAGATGGTAGGCTATACGTGTTCGTACAGGCAGACTCAGGATCCAAGCGGGCAGATAAGGTACCGAATCAGAAGGCAAAAGAGGAGTCAGCAGGCCGAGGTCAAACCGGAGTATTCGGTGCAGGACAGAAGGGAGATCCAAGAGCGAGGTCAGAGGAAGCCGGGTCAGTAACAGGAGTCAAAGAGTAATGGAGGTATATATGGAGGTATATATGGATATATATATATACACAATACAGGAACGCTGGAGGCTAGATAACTAGTTGCTCTGGCACCCTAATGGTGTCAGAACCAAATATATATAGGAAGTGGCTGCTCCTCATTGGTGGGCAGTGATTCGGCGGTCAGTGGCACTGACCGCCGACAGGAAGCTCCAGAGTGCGTCCCGCTGCTACGTCGCCGGGAGAAGCGTCCCCGTTGCTTAGCAAAGGGGCGCCCGGCCGGAAGTAGACGCTCGTCCCTGCGTGATGAGGAGGCGCAGGGACGGCATCTGATAACCACGCTGTTTGTAAATCTAAACAAGTTATCTTAAGAGAGAGTCTTAATCCTCTAAACGACTTCTTCTTTTACTATAAACCGTCAACTTCTGGAGCTTGGAGATAACCTTTTGTATGCCCTTCAAGGGTGCAATAAAACACGTAATACATTATTTGGAAAGGTACAAGGTACAATAGAACATGTATCAGCTATACAGAATACTCTACTACAGTTCTTCAAGTTTAACAGGTTCATCTGTCCAACGCATGTCTTTAAGCTCAGAATACATTTAAACACTTCATGTTCATCAATAGCATCATCCTATGTCTATCAATAATGTCATATACAATCTCCTTCATCTTGCGTTAATATACACTTCTAATAATGTCATCAGTTCTTTTCATCAACACTTGTGGGCAGGCTATTGTCTGTACGTTCTTCCCAGTCTCCCAATACTCAGATTTAACAGTGATCGGCTTGTAAACTATTGGGAGACTCTAGACTAAGGGACCTTGGTGTGGTACTTTTCCCCTAGTGACCTCCCACCCATAATTCGGGTACTTCAAGAATATTTAGTGGAATGAGAACTAATCCTACCTGATATAATCATTGAGGCACGTGAGAGCACGCCCAGCACTTTGTTTGGTCTAAAACCTTACCCTCCCAAGAATGATAATCATTCTCAAAGATGCCTGCTCAAGTCCAAATATTACTGGACTGGCATCGCTGGTTGTACCTCTTTTTAATTATTGGTTCGCCGTACTTACAGACGTACTGCTACTCAGACAATAGCCCCTCGCACTTTCTCCAAGCTGCAAGGTTTCCAAATTTTCCTTTACCCCTGAATTGAATAGAGTAATTGGCTGGACCGATTATGCTACTAACTTCTCCTTCATCCCCAATACCTCCTTATCATTACCTGAACCAGCCTCTGTCACCTGCTAATAATCAGAGGAATTAACCGTCCTGAGAAGAGAATGAAATGAGAGAACACAAAACAGGAAAAACTACAACTTCATGCTGGACAACAGTCTTGGCCTTTGGCTCAGGTGCTACTAACTGCATTCGAGGCCTTCCAGAACAGACTCATGAGTGCGCTTGGACCCTTCTCTGAGTGTTGGTTCCTCTGCAGTGGGTGGAATGGGCACCAGTGTGTCTCTGCTACCCTTGAAGCCGTGATGATAGTAGCCTACACCTGGTACCTGTCTGTCCAATAATCTGAGCCTAAGAGATTTCTGTTCCACAACTTACTTTCCCGATCCAACATCCTGACAGTTAGTGTGACTTTTCAGGAAACAGTGTTTTGGACGTTTTTGGTTGCTGTCTCACTATTTACCTTCTCTCAAGGTCTAACCTAGACTCCCAGTTACAATCTCATCTCACGAGGGGTCAAGAACATTTCAAAAACTGGCAGGTTAAGAGGCTGCCCAGGAGTGATCTTTTGGTAGCGGGGAAGGACTAGTGGCCGAAGCCATCAGTCACTTCAATCAAGTTCCAACTCTTATTCTATTCAATTCGTTCTACCTAGTACCACTACTTTATGTTCACACTGGTTTATGGCTAATTGAAAGTATGTGATTTGTTACCACTACTCATACATTATACATCTGTTATCAATAACATGAATACCCCTATCATCTATTATAACTCTAGTACTATCACATTGAATAACAAAAGCTTTGAGTATGACACAGTAATACATTAGACACATTTCAATACACCTTTACCCAGACATTTTTATTGGTACACCAGTGTATACTTGAGGATACTGCATGGTGGTAATTGGATGACGTGGATTTGTTTTACCTGGAGGAAAACCCATCTGTAGGAGGGATATGGGATGGCTCTATTGATATCATTTTCCTGACATTCTCTTAATCAAGATAGGACGTTGCCGTCCTACTAGCTTGAGAGGAAATATCTGGTGCACCCCAATATACTCTTACCAGCTTGCACATACCTTCTGTACCCAGCTGAGCCAGACCATGTTCTGCCTCCACTGGGTCTGGAAGTACACTTTGGGAGCTACTGGTCTACCTTGTCCATCTCTCCAGTGTCCACCAGACTCCTCACCACATCTCTTCACCTTCCAGACAGTTAATTCTTCAAGTAACACAAATCTTCATATATTAACCAATATGGGCCTGAGTCATCAAGGGACGTATGTCCCTTTTCAGCGCGTAGCGAACGCCAAAGTTTAGTGCGCATGCTCGGTTGCCGGATCTAATTACTTTCGCGAATGCAAAAACTGTACGGCCATGATCGCAAAACCCATTTGCGACGAGCTACGAGTTCTGGGCGGGAACAGGGAGGTTCAGGGGCGTGGTGACGTAATCAATTTCTCATAGGGGCGTTCCCGTCTAACTACGTCCAAGTCATACTGGTGCGAACGCAGGTGATCGCGTTTGTGGTGGCGTACGCTGTGCGCCTGCCAAGGATCTAGTTTATCTCTCAGATCTAAACCACGAGCACACACAATTTATCTGAAGGAACGCCCATGTGATCAGGACGCATGCAGACCCTCACCTGCATACTCTGTGCTAATTAACCACTGCTATAAAGCTCGGCGTAGATGATGTGCCCTGTTCACTGCTGATTCATTTACTGGTATGTTTGCATGATATATTTTAAGATATTACTATGGTTTCCTTGGTTGATTTGTTTTAACATTTTATTGTTTGAATTGTCTTGGACTTTTTTGTTATTTTGGGTGTTATACTTTGCTTCAGATAATAGTTACAGATAATAGTTTGCTTGTATTGGGCTGTGTAGTACTTTGTAGATTATTTTTATCTTTTGTTTACTTTTTTTTATCTTTTTTAGTTTCCCATTGACAATTGTTTGCAAGTGAACAGGATAATCCTGCTCCATTTTGAGGTAAGTAACATGGGTCTAGGTCTGCAACCTGACATAGCATGGAAGCAGATGGAATAATTGTATTTTTTTTTTTTTAGTTTTCCATTGACAATTGTTTGCAAGTGAACAGGATAATCCTGCTCCATTTTGAGGTAAGTAACATGGGTCTAGGTCTGCAACCTGACATAGCATAGAAGCAGATGGAATAATTGTATTTTTTTTTTAGTTTTCCATTGACAATTGTTTGCAAGTGAACAGGATAATCTTGCTCCATTTTGAGGTAAGTTCCATGGGTCTAGGTCTGCAACCTGACATAGCATAGAAGCAGATGCCATAACTTCTTATTCACCCTCTGACAATTTTTGTTTTGTTTTTTAGCCACATTATGAGTTTGGCCAACCCACTTGTTGGTGTAAGTATATTGTCAATGTTTCCTGTGCAAATAGGAGTGACATTTTCCAAACTATGAGTTAATTGTATTTTTTTCACATCCTTCTCTTTTCAAATATAGCGTTTCTTAGAAATGGCCGAGGCACATGTGGCAGCACAGGAGGGCAACCAGCATCGCCGCACCCAAAATCAGCAAGTAACCCATCGTCGCCGACCAAGGGAGCGTGTGCTCAGGCCACGTGTCAGCCTCTTTGGCATGTCTGATGCTGAGGTGGTGCGGCGTTATCGGCTCCCGCCTCGTGTCATCCTGGACACCCTGCGCATAGTGTAGATTGACCTGGAGCCCAAGTGCAACAGCCCAACAGCAATACCGCCATTGACTAAACTGTTGGCGGTATTGCACTTTTGCTTGACAGGGTCATTTCAGACCACTGTGGGAGTCGCTTCAGGGATGTCCCAGAAGTCTTTCAGTCATGTGCTAAAGGTTGTTCTGGGGGCGTTTGTGTCGCGTCTAAGGCAATTCGTACATCTGCCACTCGATGAGGAGTCCCTGGTGCCGATAAAACGGCAGTTTTCCCACATAGTCGGTTTCCCGCATGTCATAGGGGCAGTCGATGGGACTCATGTAGCCTTGGTCCCCTCCGGTGGGAATGCTGCTAATTTTTTAAATCGCAAGCATTTCCATTCTATAAATGTCCAAGCTATATGTGACGCCTCTCTCCAGATTCGTAACCTGGTAGCTATGTGGCCAGGGAGTACACATGACTCCTTTGCCTTCCGGTAATCAGGGATGTGGGAAAGATTGCAACTGAGGCAAGGTGGTGCAAGGCCGAATGGTGATGCGTGGCTATTAGGTATTTTTATTATTTAACAAACATGTCATATATGTAGTAGTAGCTAAGTAGATATATTACAAAGGCACATTGCAATATCATTCAAAAGTACATTTAATTGTGATGTTTACCTTAAAATTCTACCTGGATAGCTGCCCATATGAAAAGTTGTTCAAAAACTTAAACCTTGGTTACAAATACATTGAATATGTTATGTGTCTGATTGCTTCTTTTGCCATTATTTGTCATCCATGTTGCCTGTCTTGTTGCCATAGATATAGTTATTTGTGTCTACAATTATGACATTCGCTCATATTTTTAAACTTTTTCATTCTTGTCACCCCTTGTAGGAGATAACGCATACTCTTTTCGCCCTTGGCTCCTCACTCCTCTATTAAACCCACGTACGGAGCAGGAGATGGCATACAACTCCGCACATACAGCCACTAGATCGGTTGTGGAGCGGGCATTTGGTCTTTTAAAGGCCAGATTCCGGTGCCTAGATCGGTCTGGTGGTGCTCTAATGTATGCTCCATCCACTGTGTGTGTGATATCATAGCTCTGTGCGTGGTGTTCCATAACATCGCCATTAGGAGTGGGGTTCCTTGGGTGGAGGAGGCCGAGGTTGCTGTCCAGGAGGTGTTAGATGCTGACCCCAGCCCTCCAGAATCAGTTGATGCTGTGTCTTTCAAGCAATATGTCCTGGACACCTACTTCTCTTGTAAGTGTTTTTGTAATGTTTTTAAAAAATACAACATACATAGCTAATAAGTTTATAATTATACAATTTATTTACACAACAAAAACACATCAAACAAACAAATTATTTTTTTTACGGGGCCTCTTTGCTGGTATAATGGTTGCATCGCATTGTGGATGAGTCTGGCTTCTGGTAACCCGTGATATAGAAGGCAACAGTGGGCAGGAAGCAGAGGCTAGTGGAGCAGCAGTGAGTGACTGTGCAGCAGCCGACGATTGTGTGGCACAGGGGGGAACAGGGTGCACGGGTGGCAGATGGGGCAGAGATGGCAGAAGGGGCAGCGATGGCAGATGGGTCAGAGATGGCGGAATGGGCAGATAGGGCAGATGGGGCAGAGATGGCAGATATGGCAGATGGGGCAGAGATGGTAGATGGGGCAGATGGGACAGATGGGGCAGAGATGGCAGATGGGGCAGATATGGCAGATGGGGCAGAGATGGCAGATATGGCAGAGATGATAGATGGGGCAGATGGGGCAGATGGAGCAGAAATGGTAGATGGGGCAGAGACGGCAGATGGGGCAGATGGGGCATATATGGCAGATGGGGCAGAGATGGCAGATGGGGCAGAGATGGTAGATGGGGCAGATGGGGCAGATGGAGCAGAAATGGTAGATGGGGCAGAGATGGCAGAGATGGCAGATGGGGCAGATGGGGCAGATATGGCAGATGGGGCAGAGATGGCAGATGGGGCAGAAGGGGCAGAGATGGCAGATGGGGCAGAGGGGGCAGAGATGGCAGATGGGGCAGAAGGGGCAGAGATGGCAGATGGGGCAGAGATGGCAGATGGGGCAGAAGGGGCAGATGGTGGTAAATAATAGTTGTATTGCTGATTAGAATGTGAATATGGTTCAATGTCAACATATGAGTTGGTTTGAAAAGGATGGCGATGCATTTGGGGTCTTAGACTAGAACCAATAGAACCTTGAGAGTGGAGTTGTTTAATATCTGAAGACGGGTGCGCGCGATAAGGCCTACTTGTGGAACGATAATCGGGTGAAGTGTAGTATGATTGATACATGGGACTAAGAGATGGAGAGAAAGAAGTAGGAGAAGATTCCTGTGATATGCGTGATTGGGGATTGGTGATATACACTGCAATAAGGTCAGTGAGATGGGTAAGGGTAGTGTTGATAAATGAAAGGTTTAAGTCCATAGTGTTCTCTATACGGGTGAGGCTACTGTGTAAAGTGTGCTCCATACGGGTGAGGGTTGTGGCAATATCTGTGGTATTGGACTGAATAGTGGCATTTGTGTCTCTAATACTGTGATAGCATGCGTGCAGTGATTCCCGTTTACTGACTTCTGGCTCCTCACTCATCTGATGCTCTTCCACATCACGTGGCTCCTCCACCAGCTCATCCTCTGAAATGTCTTCCACTGTATTGGGCCCTACAAGGGAAAAAATTTAAATAAATAATGCCGTCCTTAGGTAATTTGTGTGAATTTATATATTTATATATATGTGTGTGTATATACCTGTAGCTGTGATAGGCTCGCTGGCGGGTGGGCTACGTCCGGTGTCAATCCGGCCCACACCTTGAACCATCTCCGCATCCAAAGAGGCCAATGCCCTGGTCTCCAATGCAGTCAATTCCAGCGTTGCTGGAGGTCCACCACCTGTCATTCTTGCATGTCTTCTGTGTTCAGAAATTTTATCTTTTAGGCGGCGTTTAAAGTCTTGCCACCTGTATGCAAAATAGACACATTAGCAGGATAATATTATCCACAAAATCTGGACACATTTAATCAATTTTTGTTCTCTTCAATACTTACCTTTTCTGGACCTCATTAACCTTGCGTCTAATTGGAGCCACGGCATTGACCTCATTTGTAATTTCTTCCCATATTCTTGCTTTTGATGGTGCAGAGAGTGGACGCGGAGTGGAGTGGAGCCTATCACCAGCCAATTCGACCAAAATGTTGATTTCATTTTTTGTGAAATTGGGTTGGCGTGTTTTTTTAGCAGCAGCAGCAGCAGATGATGAGCCGGATGGCTCATTGGAGATTTGTTCAGACATGTTCAGGTTCTCCTGTATATCCTGTATCTCCTGTATTGTATTGTATTGCAATTTAAAAAAGGAAAAAAGAAAGTGCAATTATTCCATTTCCTACGATGCTCTCTATGTCAGGTAGCAGACCTAGGCCCATGTTACTTACCCCAAAATGGAGCAAGGTTCTCCTGTTTTTTAGGCACAGAAGTGATCGCAATATAAAAAAGGAAAAAAGAAAGTGCAATTATTCCATTTCCTATGACGCTATCTATGTCAGGTAGCAGACCTAGGCCCATGTTACTTACCCCAAAATGGAGCAAGGTTCTCCTGTTTTTTAGGCACAGAAGTGATCGCAATCTAAAAAGGAAAAAAGAAAGTGCAATTATTCCATTTCCTACGACGCTATCTATGTCAGGTAGCAGACCTAGGCCCATGTTACTTACCCCAAAATGGAGCAAGGTTCTCCTGTTTTTTAGGCACAGAAGTGATCGCAATCTAAAAAAGGAAAAAAGAAAGTGCAATTATTCCATTTCCTACGACGCTATGTCAGGTAGCAAACCTAGGCCCATGTTACTTACCTCAATATCCACCAATATCAACCGTTTCCTGACAGCAACAATTGTCAGAGCGAACTATCGCATGCTGTATGCGATTTTATAGTGGTGCGTTCAGTTGCGTACGCTCCAGAACGCTAGGCACGCTTGAGCAGTGATTGACAGGTCAGTCAGCCATCTTAGTACAGGTTCCGTGATGGACGTGCAGACGCACCGACGTGCACTAAGAACAAATCGGTAAGCAGGATATTAAACTGTCATTTCTGAGAGAAAATGAGGTCTGCAGTATTCTCACGTACCGAACTGCGGGTGCTGACAGCAACGATGGACCGTTGTTTTGAGCCCGCAGGGAGGTACGTGGGAAATGATGAGAAACTGCAGGCATACAGAGCCGTGCGCAGGCGTCTGCGTATGCAGGTTGGTACCCGCGACTCCATCGTGCAGTTGCAACGTCGATGGAGTGATCTGCGGAGACGGCAGCCCGACCTTCTTGCAGATTTGAGGGCTGAAATTCTTGCTAGTAAGTCGTGCTCAAACACTAAATAATATGGCAATTTAATTTTTTCTTCTCACAGGAAATATGGACATAAAAGGCCTATTTTCTGACCATTCTCATAAATTTTAGTGTACATTTTTTTACAAATTTAATGTTATTGACATGAGTACCTTTTTAGCATTCAAAGCTACCATTCGCTGCATGTATGTATGTATTCGCTGTGTATGGTGAATACATTACAAAAATACACATAAGATAACACATCATGGTCTCCAACAGGACGCCAACGCAGCTCCGAACACCACCGCCAACATCAACAGGTGGTCACACCGGAGGCGCCAGGTGGTAGCCAACAGCCACAGGTGGAGTCAGCGGTGGTGGAGGATTCGCCGCAGTCCGCTGACCTGGCAGCATCACCTCTGCTATTCCAGAGCCAACCAGAATCCACCTCTCAGCAACCACAAGTGCTGGTTGAGGAAAGTAAGTACATTACATGGTAATTTTCGTATACTTTAGTTGTGTTTCTTTTTGTCAAGATATGATTTTTGGATTTTTTGGGTAGAACATGACAAACAGTTTTTACTGCCCATTCACAGTACAAGGCATCCTAAGTTCCCACAATGGGAAAAATGTCCTCCCACCAATTCTGGTCTTGTGCGCAGGCCAACTCAGCTGGCAGGCTTTAAAAATGCACCCTAGAGGACGAGATTATCCTTGGCATAATTTTGCAGAAAGTTAATGTATACACCAAAACAATATAATTCTATATACTTTGTATTACTTGTGTCTCCCCCATTCCCTTTTGTTGTGTGCTCCTTCTATAGTACCTTCACCCTCTTGGCCTTTTTTGATAGGCCTGTTTTCCCTGTTTTCTTAAGCTTAGGCCTTCTTCTTGCTGATTTCTACCATCCCTTTCACTATCTGTCAGAGATAATCTGATTTGCTTTACCCTGTCACCTGTCTTTGTATCATGTTGTGTCTTGGTTCTGTTTTCAGTATATGTTATGTACTCCTACATTTATCAAAATTTAATGAATGGGGCCAGTGTTTGGGTAACATTCATTTATGCACTATACCGAGCTTACAAAATGCAAAAGGTACAAGAACCGACAGCTAGCATTTCACCACATTGAAATGTATTAAGAGTGCATTTACTAAATTGTTGTCTTTCATTTATTGCAGCTGATGAGGAGTCGATGGGTCCTCCAAGGCACAGCCAGAGGCTTCTGGGTGAATTAAAAAAACAAGAAAAAAAATATAAAAAGCATAAAGAAAAAGCCAAAAAATGTAAAAAAAAAAAAAAATATCTAAAAAAAATGTTAAATACCTTTTATTGATTATTTTTTTTTGTGTTTCTTACTTAACATTTGTTAATAGTTTTAGTTTATAAATTTAAATATTTTTGTTACAAGAAAAACTGGTATATGTGTGATTTCATTGAACAAATTTACGTATTAGCATTATACACTTAAGTAAAGCTGTTGTTTAAAAGCCAATGGAGAAGGGGCCAACCAATAGGGTCACACCTCACATCCGGGATATAATGTGATAAGGCCCAAAGAAATAACAGTTATGTATGACATAACCTCTTTCTAAAACATATACTGAAAACAGAACCAAGACACAACCTGATACACAGGGAAAACAGGGCTAGCGGCATAACCTCATTGGTGTTATATAGGTTAATAAAGTCATAAAAAAATTCCTTCGGCAAAAGACACTTAACGAATAAAATTGGATCATTGTTTCTTTACAAAATAATAAGCTTCCACTCTTTTTCTATGCTGAAAACTCTGATCTTAAACAGACCAGAGATGCACTTTGTGTTTCAACAAAAGAAGGTTGTACTATAATTTACACCTATCATATAACAATTGGCTGAGAAAGTATTTAGGCGTATTCTGATCCTTTTGAGTCTCCTGGATGCAATGGACAAGTCAAAGAAGTATGTGCAAGTCTTTGTTGAAAATCTCTGGATTGAAAACATAGGTTTTTTGAATAACTACTTAATTTCTGTTCATATTCTTTTCCTTCCAGCTGACACCAAAGGCTTATATAATATAATATATATATAATATAATACATATGACATTATAAAAACACATGAAATATACATGATATACTGATATATGATATACGATAAAATACTGAAAATATTTCAATATTACGAAATTTTAATCATGAAAACTAAAACATCTTGACAGGGTAAACAAAGTAGCATAACAAGGAGAATATATATTTTTACGGTTATTTGCAACCAGCACCATGATTCAACAATTGAGAGATACACCAATGATGTTATTATGCACTAAACAGCGTAGCGTTCGCTTCAGCACGTTATGCAAGTATGTGCCGGCGTGTACGGACGTGAATGGGTAGAATAGGAACACTTGCGCTGCAAGTCATGAAGCTGAGTATGTGAGAATACGCATCTTAATGACTTCGGCCGTTCGCAGCCACAAAGTACGTGCATTAGTGCACGTATGTACGCTGCGCTCATTTTGCGTCCCTTAATGACTCAGGCCCTATGTGTATGTGTGCATGTTTGTGTGTGTGTTCACATTTTAAAACTAAGACAATACAACGAAAAACAAAACAAAACATAGATTTGTTAGCTGTCACATAAAACCCTGCTGTCTATTTGACAGCTATGTTCGCCCTGGTGTGACAGCCATGTATGGTCATGTGTGTAAGTGTGGACTTTACTAGCAGTTACTTCAGTTGGTAACTGTGTCACTGTATAAAGTCCTCTATGTAGTGTCTTAATCATGTGCTGGTATTGCTATAACAAGATTTTTCAGTCAACTCAACATCGCCCCCTAGACTAGAAAAATGCTGAAGACCAATGTATATCAATCGATTTTACCTCTACCAACTCACATACCATTCTCAGTACCTCACATTCAGCTACTTGACTGTGAGAAAGACAAAGGGGTCTATTTCTATAACACTTTCTTCAAATATAACAGTATCCAGTACATGTCTGTCTAACAGTGAAAAAATATAAAACACGAAAATTCTACATTTTCTAGGGTTTCACATTATGTCGTATCTTGTGGTAAAAATCCTACTCCAATGTTCTATACAGAGATGCATATCTGTATGCCTATCTTCTAGCAATCTCCTGTCCCCACCCTTTGTGCATCCATATAAAGGACACAATTTTGTACAGGAGGCACGAACCAAAAAAAATAAAAATAAAATTTGTTTTATGTAAAAAAATAAAAATATGTCTTAGCCCCATTGATGAGACTGTGTCTGTTTTTATCTCTACCAGAGCAGAGAGAGAGAGAGAGAGAAAGAGAGAGAGAGAGAGAGAGAGAGAGAGAGAGAGAGAAGAGAGAGAGAGAGAAAAGAGAGAGAAAGAGAGAGAAAAGAGAGAGAAAGAGAGAGAAAGAGAGAAAAAGAAAGATAGAGGGATACTAGCATTTCTGTAAAGAATGAGAAATAAGAAAGCAATGAATAATGGGAATACAAAGATTTGAATACAAACATACATGCAGAAATGGAGATTTTACAACAAAAATTACAGCTGGATTGGACTCTATGGGAAAATGGCTGTATTCCTTTAACTATGATCCCTCCCCCTACTTGACTAGGGGGTCTTAACCGTGCAATCCAGTGTCGTCCGACATTTGTTCATTAATAACTCAGTATAACATTAACTACATACCTTTTCAACGGACTTTCCTAACTTATGATAGAGAAATGAAAAATTTACTCTTAGTGACTCATATTTTCTCTGAAATACATAAAATGATATTTTGGAGCAAAGTATGTACATACTTCATTTTTGGATAATGATTCTTAGCCAAACAAATTATCATGAGTCACTGCAGCCTAAAACAAAAGAGTGTTCCAATGAGACATTGTTAATTAGTCTTTCAAGAGTAATCTTTCAATTTCTCTATCCCACACCTGTAAACACTACGTCTATATTTCTTCTGTGTACTCTTTATCTGTGAGAGGGAAACAAGATAGTTATCTTAAAACAGCAAACAAATCAAACATTTCCATTCTTTACCATCGGCCAGCGATTAGGAAAACAAGCATTTGACAACATAACACAAACAAACAAAACCAATAAAGATTACCTTTTAAATCAGGTTTTTCTTTCTTTCTAAACCTGCTCACCATACTTACCACAGATTAACTCTAGAGTCGGCTATAGTTCTCCCCCAAAGTATTAGTTGCTATGGGGTGTGCAATCAATTGTTGGGGAACCTCTGAGACTTGTGTACGCCTCCTTTGTGGGTGTCTATATGATTTCCAACCCAGGTATCCCTTTTTCTCTCTACACAGTTTCTACTCATGTGTCCCTTCTTAAGGCAGTAAAAACACGTCCTTGTCATGTCTGCACAATCTTTTGCTAGGTGTCCTATTTTATTTAGGGATGTGCACTGGCCACTTTTGGTGTCTCGTGTTTTGTGTTTTGGATTCGGATTTGCTTGAGGTTTTGGGTTCGGATTTGTTTCGCAAAACACTTGACGAAAGGTTTTGGTTCGGATTTAAGGTTTTGGATTCGGATTTTTTTTGAAAAAAAAAAAAAAAAAAGTGTTAAAAACAAGTTTTTTTGGTTTATTTTCACTCCTACGCTATTATTAACCTCAATAACATTCAATAACAATCATTTCCACTAATTCCCAGTCTATTCTGAACACCTCACACCTCACAATATTGTTTTTAGTCCAAAACGTTTCACCGAGGTAGCTTTCTGGACTGCATAGTGCAGTGGTCTCGGTACACAATTTGGTACCGGGGCCACAATACCTACGCCTTCAAATGGTCTGAATTCCACTGCACAGCTGCCTGCTCCTACATCCTCTGCAGCATATACAGGGTGTAGTTCGAGCGTGTCAATACCTCTTGTTTTTGACGATGACAGGTCATTTTCATTAATTTATGATCTGGCAGCAACAGTCAACATTGTTTAATATCTGATACGCCTCTATCTGGACTGCATAGTGGAGTGGCCCCGGTTCCCAATTTGGTACCGGGGCCACAATACCTCCTCCAACTTTCAAGTGTAGTGTTTATAATTTATAAAAACTACAGTAGTTATAGCACGTCAATAACTCTTGTTTTAGACGACCATGGTACAGAGCATTCCTCATTGAGATCCCATCAAGTATGTAAAAGACAGACAGGGTCGAAGTGTTATTTGTTGACTTTGTTAACCCAAAAATTGTTGCTGTTGCAAATATTCGTGCAATGAAGAGTGACTTTTTCTATTAAAGGCTCAAGCTTTCAAGTGTAGTGTTTCTAACTTATAAACACCACAGTAGTTCAAGCACGTCAATACCTCTTGTTTTAGACGACCATGGTACAGAGCATTCATCATTGAGATCCCATCAAGTATGTGAAAGACAGACAGGGTCGAAGTGTTATTTGTTGACTTTGTTAAGCCAAAAATTGTCGCTGTTGCAAATATTCGTGCAATGAAGAGTGACTTTTTCTATTAAAGGCTCAAGCTTTCAAGTGTAGTGTTTCTAACTTATAAACACTACAGTAGTTCAAGCACGTCAATACCACTTGTTTTTGATTATGACAGGGCATTTTACTTTTGGTTTAATTTGCTGAATTTGTTTTAATTTTGTTTTACTTTGTGCTCATGGCAAACGACTGTTGAATGGTCACATAATGGCAATAAAAGAGTTGCAAGATGGAATTGTCCTTGGGCCCTCCCACCCACCCTTATGTTGTTGAAATCGGACATGCACACTTTAACAAACCAATCATTTCAGCGACAGGGCCTACCAAACAACTGTGGCTGAAATGATTGGTTTGTTTGGGCCCCCACACCAAAAAAGCTATTCATCTCTCCCTGTACAAAATAAACAGGCTCTACTGAGGCAAGATGTCGTCCTCATCCTCAACCTCTGATTCCTCTCCCCCTACAGTGTGTACTTCCTCCTCCTCACACATTATCAATTCGTCCCCGCTGGACTCCACAACCACAGGTCCCTCTGTACTATCTGGAGGGCAGTGCTGTACTTGATTGAGGAATTGATAATTCATTTTTATGAACATCATTTTTTCATCGATCTGAGGAAGCAACCTCCTTCGCTGCTCACTGACCACGTTCCCCGCTGCACTAAAAACTCTTTCCGAGTACACACTGGAGGGGGTACAACTCAGGTAAAATAGAGCCAGTTTGTACAGGGGCTTCCAAACTGCCTTTTTTTCCTGCCAGTAACAATATGGACTGTCTGACATGTCTATTTGGATGGTGTCAGCAAAATAATCCTCCACCATTTTTTCTATTGTGACAGCATCCAATGCAGCAACAGTAGACATGTCTGCAATGGTTGGCAGGTCCTTCAGTCCGGCCCAGATGTTATCAGCATCCCCGCCAGCGGCTCTTTTAGGAAAACTGAGCTTTTTCCTCGCAGCCACAGATGTGGAAGAAAATGAGGGTGGAGCTGTTGGCATGTCACGGTCCTCTTCAGAGGACAATCTCCTGACCAGCAGGTCTTTGCACCGCTGCAGACTTGTGTCCGCCGGAAACAGAGACAAAACATACGCTTTAAACCGAGGATCGAGAACGGTGGCCAGAATGTATTCCTCTGCCTTTAAAATAGTGACCACCCACGGATCCTGGCAAAGCGTACGAAGGGCTTCATCCACAAGAGCTACATGCTTGGTGGAATCGCAATGGTTTACCAGCTCCTCCCTCACTTTCTCCAGCTGCTTCTGCAACAGCCTGATCAGGGGAATCACCTGACTCAAGCTGGCAGTGTCGGAACTGACTTCTCATGTGGCAAGTTCAAACGGCTGGAGAACCTTGCACAATACAGAAATCAGTCTCCACTGCGCTTGACTCAGGCGCATCCCCACTCCTTTGCCTATGTCCTAGGTGGCGGTGTAGGCCTGAATGGCCTTTTGCTGCTCCTCCATCCTCTGCAGCATATAGAGGGTGGAGTTCCAGCGTGTCACAACCTCTTGTTTGAGGTGATGGCAGGGCAGGTTCATGCTTTTTTGATGTGCCTCAAGCCTGCGGTAGGCACTGGCAGAATGCCGAAAGTGTCCAGCAATTTTGCGGGCCACCGCAAGCATCTCCTGCACACCCCTGTCACTCTTAAGGTAATGCTGCACCACCAAATTAACAGTGTGGGCAAAACATGGGACGTGCTGGAAATTGCCCATATGCAATGCCCGCACAATGTTACTGGCGTTGTCTGACACCACAAATCCCCAGGACAGTCTAAGTGGGGTAAGCCACTGCAAAATAATTTCCCTCATTTTCTCTAATAGGTTGTCAGCATTGTGCCTCTTATTAAAGCCTGTAATACACAATGTTGCCTGCCTTGGCACGAGCAGATGTTGTGTAGATGCTGCTACTGATGCAGCTGCTGCTGTTGCTGCGGAAGGGGATGCATCTACCCAGTGGGCTGTCACAGTCATATAGTCCTTCGTTTGCCCAGAACCACTTGTCCACATGTCCGTGGTTAAGTGGACAGTGGTTACAACCACATTTTTAAGAGCACTGAGGACACTTGCTCGTACTTCTCTGTACATCTTTGGTATCGCCTGCCTAGTGAAGTGGAATCTCGACGGGATTTGGTACCGGGGACACAATACCTCCATCAACCCTCTAAATCCCACTCCACTGATGGCGGACACCGGGCGCACGTCTAACACCAACATAGCAGTTACAGCCGCAGTTATACGCTTTGCAATAGGGTGACTACTATCGTATTTTGTGGTCATGGCAAATGACTGTTGGACGGTCAATTCTTTTTTGAAAGACGTAGCGGTCTTACGACTTCCCCTCTGGGAAGATGACCGACTAACAGCAGCAACAGCAGCAGTGGTAGTAGTAGGCGTACCGCTGCAGGATTCCTCGGATGAATCCCGTATAGAAGAGGACTCAGTCTGGCTAGTGACATGGCCTGCAGTTCTAAATCTGATGGAGATTGTGGAGGAAGTTGACGAGGAGGGTGTTGGTGGTGTGTATGCAACAGGACCAAGGGATTTAGGTGTCCCTGTACTGATGACGGTCCTAGGCCCAGTTCCTGAACTAACCACTGAACTATGAAGGTTATTCAGGTGACGTATAAGGGAGGATGTCCCTAGGTGGGCAAGATCCTTACCCCTGCTTATTTGAGCTTTACATAAGCTACATATGGTCATACATTGGTTGTCCGGATTTGGATAAAAATAACTCCAGACCGAAGAGGTGCATTTTTTGGTCTTCTGACCAGGCATGACGATGGGCTTTCTCATCCCATGGACATCAGCTGTTTCCCCCCCTGGTGCCTCATTTACAATAACCACATCACCATCCTCATCATCAAGTTCCTCCACAGCGCCAGCTACATCAATAGCCTCCTCCCGGTGTACAACATTGACACCTTGATTATCCAAATCTGGATCTACACTGTGGGTGATCCTTCCAACATATGCAGAGGGTGTGCTGCAAATGCTGGATGGAGTCACCTCTTCCCGTACAGTGATGGGAAGGTCAGGCTTCACAACCACCAACACCCTTGGACTCGCCTTGGGGATTTGTGATGTCATCTGTTTAGAAGGCAGAGTTCTTTGCTGTTTTGTTGTTGTTGCTGACAGCATAACTCTCTTAAATTTTTTGTAGGGGGGGAGGAGGAGGGCTTAGATCCTTGGGTGAAGCTGGACCACTAATCATGAACACGGGCCAGGGCCTAAGCCGTTCCTTGCCACTACGTGTCGTAAATGGCATATTGCCAACCTTACGTTTCTCCTCAGATGATTTTAAGTTTCAGAGGACAATCTCCTGACCAGCAGGTCTTTGCACCGCTGCAGACTTGTGTCCGCCGGAAACAGAGACAAAACATACGCTTTAAACCGAGGATCGAGAACGGTGGCCAGAATGTATTCCTCTGCCTTTAAAATAGTGACCACCCACGGATCCTGGCAAAGCGTACGAAGGGCTTCATCCACAAGAGCTACATGCTTGGTGGAATCGCAATGGTTTACCAGCTCCTCCCTCACTTTCTCCAGCTGCTTCTGCAACAGCCTGATCAGGGGAATCACCTGACTCAAGCTGGCAGTGTCGGAACTGACTTCTCATGTGGCAAGTTCAAACGGCTGGAGAACCTTGCACAATACAGAAATCAGTCTCCACTGCGCTTGACTCAGGCGCATCCCCACTCCTTTGCCTATGTCCTAGGTGGCGGTGTAGGCCTGAATGGCCTTTTGCTGCTCCTCCATCCTCTGCAGCATATAGAGGGTGGAGTTCCAGCGTGTCACAACCTCTTGTTTGAGGTGATGGCAGGGCAGGTTCATGCTTTTTTGATGTGCCTCAAGCCTGCGGTAGGCACTGGCAGAATGCCGAAAGTGTCCAGCAATTTTGCGGGCCACCGCAAGCATCTCCTGCACACCCCTGTCACTCTTAAGGTAATGCTGCACCACCAAATTAACAGTGTGGGCAAAACATGGGACGTGCTGGAAATTGCCCATATGCAATGCCCGCACAATGTTACTGGCGTTGTCTGACACCACAAATCCCCAGGACAGTCTAAGTGGGGTAAGCCACTGCAAAATAATTTCCCTCATTTTCTCTAATAGGTTGTCAGCATTGTGCCTCTTATTAAAGCCTGTAATACACAATGTTGCCTGCCTTGGCACGAGCAGATGTTGTGTAGATGCTGCTACTGATGCAGCTGCTGCTGTTGCTGCGGAAGGGGATGCATCTACCCAGTGGGCTGTCACAGTCATATAGTCCTTCGTTTGCCCAGAACCACTTGTCCACATGTCCGTGGTTAAGTGGACAGTGGTTACAACCACATTTTTAAGAGCACTGAGGACACTTGCTCGTACTTCTCTGTACATCTTTGGTATCGCCTGCCTAGTGAAGTGGAATCTCGACGGGATTTGGTACCGGGGACACAATACCTCCATCAACCCTCTAAATCCCACTCCACTGATGGCGGACACCGGGCGCACGTCTAACACCAACATAGCAGTTACAGCCGCAGTTATACGCTTTGCAATAGGGTGACTACTATCGTATTTTGTGGTCATGGCAAATGACTGTTGGACGGTCAATTCTTTTTTGAAAGACGTAGCGGTCTTACGACTTCCCCTCTGGGAAGATGACCGACTAACAGCAGCAACAGCAGCAGTGGTAGTAGTAGGCGTACCGCTGCAGGATTCCTCGGATGAATCCCGTATAGAAGAGGACTCAGTCTGGCTAGTGACATGGCCTGCAGTTCTAAATCTGATGGAGATTGTGGAGGAAGTTGACGAGGAGGGTGTTGGTGGTGTGTATGCAACAGGACCAAGGGATTTAGGTGTCCCTGTACTGATGACGGTCCTAGGCCCAGTTCCTGAACTAACCACTGAACTATGAAGGTTATTCAGGTGACGTATAAGGGAGGATGTCCCTAGGTGGGCAAGATCCTTACCCCTGCTTATTTGAGCTTTACATAAGCTACATATGGTCATACATTGGTTGTCCGGATTTGGATAAAAATAACTCCAGACCGAAGAGGTGCATTTTTTGGTCTTCTGACCAGGCATGACGATGGGCTTTCTCATCCCATGGACATCAGCTGTTTCCCCCCCTGGTGCCTCATTTACAATAACCACATCACCATCCTCATCATCAAGTTCCTCCACAGCGCCAGCTACATCAATAGCCTCCTCCCGGTGTACAACATTGACACCTTGATTATCCAAATCTGGATCTACACTGTGGGTGATCCTTCCAACATATGCAGAGGGTGTGCTGCAAATGCTGGATGGAGTCACCTCTTCCCGTACAGTGATGGGAAGGTCAGGCTTCACAACCACCAACACCCTTGGACTCGCCTTGGGGATTTGTGATGTCATCTGTTTAGAAGGCAGAGTTCTTTGCTGTTTTGTTGTTGTTGCTGACAGCATAACTCTCTTAAATTTTTTGTAGGGGGGGAGGAGGAGGGCTTAGATCCTTGGGTGAAGCTGGACCACTAATCATGAACACGGGCCAGGGCCTAAGCCGTTCCTTGCCACTACGTGTCGTAAATGGCATATTGCCAACCTTACGTTTCTCCTCAGATGATTTTAAGTTTCAGAGGACAATCTCCTGACCAGCAGGTCTTTGCACCGCTGCAGACTTGTGTCCGCCGGAAACAGAGACAAAACATACGCTTTAAACCGAGGATCGAGAACGGTGGCCAGAATGTATTCCTCTGCCTTTAAAATAGTGACCACCCACGGATCCTGGCAAAGCGTACGAAGGGCTTCATCCACAAGAGCTACATGCTTGGTGGAATCGCAATGGTTTACCAGCTCCTCCCTCACTTTCTCCAGCTGCTTCTGCAACAGCCTGATCAGGGGAATCACCTGACTCAAGCTGGCAGTGTCGGAACTGACTTCTCATGTGGCAAGTTCAAACGGCTGGAGAACCTTGCACAATACAGAAATCAGTCTCCACTGCGCTTGACTCAGGCGCATCCCCACTCCTTTGCCTATGTCCTAGGTGGCGGTGTAGGCCTGAATGGCCTTTTGCTGCTCCTCCATCCTCTGCAGCATATAGAGGGTGGAGTTCCAGCGTGTCACAACCTCTTGTTTGAGGTGATGGCAGGGCAGGTTCATGCTTTTTTGATGTGCCTCAAGCCTGCGGTAGGCACTGGCAGAATGCCGAAAGTGTCCAGCAATTTTGCGGGCCACCGCAAGCATCTCCTGCACACCCCTGTCACTCTTAAGGTAATGCTGCACCACCAAATTAACAGTGTGGGCAAAACATGGGACGTGCTGGAAATTGCCCATATGCAATGCCCGCACAATGTTACTGGCGTTGTCTGACACCACAAATCCCCAGGACAGTCTAAGTGGGGTAAGCCACTGCAAAATAATTTCCCTCATTTTCTCTAATAGGTTGTCAGCATTGTGCCTCTTATTAAAGCCTGTAATACACAATGTTGCCTGCCTTGGCACGAGCAGATGTTGTGTAGATGCTGCTACTGATGCAGCTGCTGCTGTTGCTGCGGAAGGGGATGCATCTACCCAGTGGGCTGTCACAGTCATATAGTCCTTCGTTTGCCCAGAACCACTTGTCCACATGTCCGTGGTTAAGTGGACAGTGGTTACAACCACATTTTTAAGAGCACTGAGGACACTTGCTCGTACTTCTCTGTACATCTTTGGTATCGCCTGCCTAGTGAAGTGGAATCTCGACGGGATTTGGTACCGGGGACACAATACCTCCATCAACCCTCTAAATCCCACTCCACTGATGGCGGACACCGGGCGCACGTCTAACACCAACATAGCAGTTACAGCCGCAGTTATACGCTTTGCAATAGGGTGACTACTATCGTATTTTGTGGTCATGGCAAATGACTGTTGGACGGTCAATTCTTTTTTGAAAGACGTAGCGGTCTTACGACTTCCCCTCTGGGAAGATGACCGACTAACAGCAGCAACAGCAGCAGTGGTAGTAGTAGGCGTACCGCTGCAGGATTCCTCGGATGAATCCCGTATAGAAGAGGACTCAGTCTGGCTAGTGACATGGCCTGCAGTTCTAAATCTGATGGAGATCGTGGAGGAAGTTGACGAGGAGGGTGTTGGTGGTGTGTATGCAACAGGACCAAGGGATTTAGGTGTCCCTGTACTGATGACGGTCCTAGGCCCAGTTCCTGAACTAACCACTGAACTATGAAGGTTATTCAGGTGACGTATAAGGGAGGATGTCCCTAGGTGGGCAAGATCCTTACCCCTGCTTATTTGAGCTTTACATAAGCTACATATGGTCATACATTGGTTGTCCGGATTTGGATAAAAATAACTCCAGACCGAAGAGGTGCATTTTTTGGTCTTCTGACCAGGCATGACGATGGGCTTTCTCATCCCATGGACATCAGCTGTTTCCCCCCCTGGTGCCTCATTTACAATAACCACATCACCATCCTCATCATCAAGTTCCTCCACAGCGCCAGCTACATCAATAGCCTCCTCCCGGTGTACAACATTGACACCTTGATTATCCAAATCTGGATCTACACTGTGGGTGATCCTTCCAACATATGCAGAGGGTGTGCTGCAAATGCTGGATGGAGTCACCTCTTCCCGTACAGTGATGGGAAGGTCAGGCTTCACAACCACCAACACCCTTGGACTCGCCTTGGGGATTTGTGATGTCATCTGTTTAGAAGGCAGAGTTCTTTGCTGTTTTGTTGTTGTTGCTGACAGCATAACTCTCTTAAATTTTTTGTAGGGGGGGAGGAGGAGGTCCAGCTTCACCCAGCTTCACCTTGGGTGAAGCTGGACCACTAATCATGAACACGGGCCAGGGCCTAAGCCGTTCCTTGCCACTACGTGTCGTAAATGGCATATTGCCAACCTTACGTTTCTCCTCAGATGATTTTAAGTTTCTCTTTTTGCTACTTTTTGAGAACTTGGGCTTTTTGGATTTTACATGCCCTGTACTAGGAGATTGGGCATCGGGCTTGCCAGACGACGTTGATGGCATTTCATCGTCTATTTCATGACTAGTGGCAGCAGTTTCAGCATTAGGAGGAAGTGGGTCTTGATCTTTCCCTACTTTATCCTCCAAATTTTTGTTTTCCATTATATGTAGCACAAGAGAGCGTACCCCTAAGCTACACACACTCTGCAAAGCCTTTAAAAATTATATGCGGCACAGGAGAGTACCACTGGACTTATACTGCTGAATCAGTGAACTTTGTAATAGCAGTACCACTGGACTTATCATCATCATCATCATCATCATCATCATATTTATATAGCGCCACTAATTCCGCAGCGCTGTACAGAGAACTCATTCACATCAGTCCCTGCCCCATTGGAGCTTACAGTCTAAATTCCCTAATATATACACACACTCACACAAAGACAGACAGAGAGGGAGACAGACAGAGACTAGGGTCAATTTTTGATTGCAGCCAATTAACCTACCAGTATGTTTTTGGAGTGTGGGAGGAAACCGGAGCACCCGGAGGAAACCCACGCAAACACAGGGAGAACATACAAACTCCACACAGATAAGCCCATGGTCGGGAATCGAACTCATGACCCCAGTGCTGTGAGGCAGACGTGCTAACCACTAGGACTTATACTGCTGAATCAGTGAACTTTGTAATATATCAGTACCACTGGAATTATACTGCTGAATCAGTGAACTTTGTAATATAGCAGTACCACTGGACTTATACTGCTGAATCAGTGAACTTTGTAATATATCAGTACCACTGGACTTATACTGCTGAATCAGTGAACTTTGTAATATAGCAGTACCACTGGACTTATACTGCTGAATCAGTGAACTTTGTAATAGCAGTACCACTGGACTTATACTGCTGAATCAGTGAACTTTGTAATATATCAGTACCACTTGACTTATACTGCTGAATCAGTGAACTTTGTAATAGCAGTACCACTGGACTTATACTGCTGAATCAGTGAACTTTGTAATATAGCAGTACCACTGGACTTATACTGCAGAATCAGTGAACTTTGTAATATAGCAGTACCAATGGACTTATACTGCAGGATTGTTTTAGGATATTTTTTATTTTTTTTTATAATTACTTTTTTTGAACTTTTTTTTATAACTTTTTTTTAAATTTTTTATAATTTGGGAATAATGGGGAAATAACAATGCCCTTAGAAGGACAGAGCACAGGACACAGCACAGGACCCAGCAACACCACTGAACTCAGAAGGACATAGCATAGGACACAGCACCACTGGACTGAGCAGAACACAGAACAGCACAGCACAGAACTGAACAGCACAGCACAGCACGAGATATAGCAGGACAGAGGACCACCTAACACAACCTCTCTCTACCCTGATCAATGCCCGAGTGAAGATGGCGACGACTAGCGGGGAATTTATAGGATCCGAGTATCGCGAGATCCGACAGCGGGATTATGACTCAGAGCCTCGGTTTCAGTTCTGCAATTGGCGGGAATACTCGGATCCGGCTCGGATTGGCAACGTTCGGGTGGGCTCGGATTTCAGATATCCGAGCCCGCTCATCTCTAATTTTATTGCATTGAAAACACTTCCTCAACTCATATTGTTTCTTTTCCTTAAACCAGGTGTTATTATACTGTGGTCGTCCGTGCAGTCCCTCTGGTGCTGGGTTACTTACCATCCTTAGCCTATCACTTGTGTCTTTTTCTCTTTACATATATTTTTATCATGTCCTATAACTGACTCCCTGAGAACACTTACAGTAATTCCTCTCCAGTGTGGTAATGAAGTTTGCACCCTTCTTTTCAAGTTTTCCCTGAGGCCATCCATTAGAACTCTAACAGCAACCTCGCTGTAGTGTACATTATCCTTTATGTCTGATACCCCAGTATATTTGGCCATTGCTATCAGAGCTCTGCAAAAATAGTCTGTTGCATTTTAACTATCTTTTTGCTTGATAGTAAAAATTTTACTCCAGTCCACTATCACTGGAAAATATATGGCCAACTGTGTGATTATATGTCTAATATTGTCCTGATTATCATCCTCGGTTAAGGATTCATCCTCCTCCAACATACAATCCTTAATGAACTTTTGTATATCAGTATTGAATGGAAGACAGGTCTTCAATAATACTCGCCAATCGTTATTAGTTGGCTCGTATACATTACCATAATATCTAATAAACTTCTGACATTTGGTGAAATCCTTCCTAGGATCAGGGAAATCAGACAAAATTGAAAATGTTTCAGACCTAGTGCATGGATCATGCTTTGCTACATGTTTTAAAGGAGCCTTGTCATCTCTGTCCGTCTTCCCATTGGGAACTGCTGTTGTGAGGACAGAATGCAGACTTATCAAATCACTAAATCCTGAACTAGTTGCTGGTGTTACGAGCCGCGGCTCCCCGAAGGGCCGCCGCGACTCACATCCGCCAGCGATGGGCGTTCCGGCCGTCTCCATGACGACCGGGACGTCACTTCCTCCTCCTACGTCCCGGTTGCCTGGGCAACAACCGGGACGCTGTTACTCTACTGCTGCAGCGCCCGGCCAGTGATCTAACACCCGGGCGCATGCAAGCAGGAAAAAATAATGCTGGCTGCATAGTGCTGTAAGACTCTGTTAGAGTCTTTTAGTAGGAAGTCTCTGGGCGCTTTTCTGATATAGGATTCTATTGTCAGGTAGCAGGGAGGAGTCTCTCTGTTTCACATTCTCATTGGATCTCCTTGCTATTTAAGGCAGTGAGGACAGAGCCTCATTGCCAGTTATAGCTTCCTGTGTACCTAGGCTCCTGTTCCTGTGCTGTATTCTAGTTGGATTTCCCGTGTATGACCCCTGGCTTGTTTCTTGACCTCGTTCTATTGCCTGTGACCCCTGACCTCGGCTTGTTATCTGGTATCGCTGCCTGCTGCCGGCCCTTGACTTTTTGCTTGGATCTCACCCTGCTGTGTACTGCTTCGCTACCCCAGGGTTCTCCCCAGTCAGTGCACATTACACGACCCTCCGTTCGTCTGCAGCCAAGTCTGTCCCCACCTCTAGGGGCTCCAGCGAACACCAGACTTCGGAGCAGACTCCGGGATTTGTCGTGCTGACTGAAGGAGTTCCTAACATTATAACTGGCCCAAAAATAAAGACGATCCTATTTTCCACCGATGGAGCCCCGTCCGGCTCAAGTGCAGAGCACTTGGCAGATCCAGGCTGTTTCGCAAGTAGTTCAGGACCTTTCGCTCAGGCTTTCTGCTCAGGAAGAAGCCACCAAGGCCTCACAAGCAACTCTGGCACCTGAGCTGAAGTTAAATCTTCCGGACCGTTTCTCTGGAGATAGAACTTTGTTCCGAAACTTTAAAGAGGGCTGCAAGCTATATTTCCATCTCAGGCCCCGTTCCTGGGGCTCGGAGCAGCAGAGGGTCGGTATTATCATCTCCTTACTTAAAGGCGATCCCCAATCCTGGGCGTTCAGTCTGACTCCTGTTAATCCAGCGCTACAATCCGTAGACGCCTTCTTCAATGCACTTGGTCTCTTATATGATGATCCAGACAGGGTGGCCTCAGCCCAGTCACACCTAAGAGGGCTTAAACAAGGGCGGTGGACAGCAGAGGAGTATTGTGCCGAGTTCTGATGTTGGTCGGTCGACAGTCAGTGGAATGACCCTGCACTACGGAGTCAGTTCCGGCTTGGGCTCTCGGAGCAGATAAAGGATTCCTTAGTCCAGTATCCTTCATCACCTTCCTTGGAGGCCTTAATGCAATTAGTTATTAAAATTGACCGCAGGATTAAGGAAAGGAAGTCCGAGAAGGAGGCTGCCTTGCCACCCTGGTCCTCTCCAGCCGTCTACCCGGTTCCTCAGGATTTACCAGAGCCCATGCAGTTAGGGGCTTATCGCCTGTCTCCTGAGGAAAAGTCCAGCCGGCGGTCACAGGGGCTATGTCTCTACTGTGGCAATAAGGGCCACCTCCTGCGTAACTGCCCTAACAAGGCGGGAAAAGACTAGGCCTAGGAGTAAAGGAAGAGGTCATGTATGGTAATAGATCCGTTTCCATCTCTGCTTTTCTAGACAGTGGTGCAGCTGGAAATTTTTTGAATGTAAACTTTGCCAAAACACTTGGTATTCCTTCCGTAAACTTGGACTCGGAAATCACGGTCTGCGGACTGGATGGTAGACCGTTAACTGACGGAAGGATCTCATGTCAAACTCCTCCTCTGCATCTTACCGTGGGAGCTCTCCATTCTGAAGTCCTCTCGTTCTTCTTGATTCCCTGTTCCTCCGTACCATTGATCCTAGGGCATCCCTGGCTCCAACTTCACAACCCTCACATCGATTGGAGCACGGGGGAAATCATACGATGGAGTAAGGCTTGTTCCTCAACCTGTCTAGTTCTTCCTCTTCGGGTTGTTCAGCCTTGTCCTGAATCTCTTCCTTTGCCTTACCATGAGTTCCACGACGTGTTCTCTAAGAAGGAAGCAGACTCTCTACCCCCACATCGTAGCTACGATTGCTCCATTGATTTGGTTCCGGATGCCAAGCTTCCTAGGGGAAGATTATATGCCCTGTCCATTCCTGAGACTAAGGCTATGGATGACTATGTGGAGGAAAACCTACGTAAGGGATTCATTCGACCATCTAAATTAACCGTAGGAGCGGGTTTCTTCTTTGTGGCAAAGAAAGATGGGAGCCTCCGCTCGTGCATAGACTATCGGGGTCTAAATGGGATTACCGTAAAGAATACCTACCCGTTGCCACTTATCTCCGTGCTCTTTGATCAGCTCAAATTAGCCACAATCTTTTCCAAGATCGATCTGCGGGGGGCATATAATCTGGTTCGGATCAAGAAGGGCGATGAGTGGAAGACGGTCTTCAACACTCATTCAGGCCATTATGAATATCGGGTCATGCTCTTCGGCCTATGTAATGCCCCCGCTGTGTTCCAAGATTTTATCAACGATGTTCTACGAGAATTCCTGGGAAAATTCGTTGTGGTATATCTTGACGATATATTGATTTATTCCAAATCACTGGAGCAGCACCGTACTCATGTCAGACAGGTCCTTCTTAAACTCCGCCAGCACTGCCTCTTTGCTAAACTCGAGAAATGCGAGTTTGAAGTCACTCAGGTCACGTTCCTCGGATATGTCCTCTCTCCTTGTGGCTTCTCCATGGATCCCAGTAAAGTACAGGCCGTTCTCGATTGGATCCGGCCAAGCAATCTGAAAGCCATTCAGAGGTTTTTAGGATTCGCTAATTATTATAGGCGATTCATCCGGTCATTCTCTGTATTAGTGGCTCCGATTACAGCCCTTACCCGAAAAGGGGCCGATACCGTTAATTGGTCCTCTACTGCTTTGACGTCTTTTCAGGAGTTAAAAGAGGCGTTTATCTCTGCACCTGTCCTCTGACACCCCAATCCGGAGTTACCCTTTATTATCGAAGTGGACGCCTCTGACGTTGGGGCCGGTGCCATCCTTTCTCAGAAGGATCTCAATGATCACTGTCTGCACCCCTGTGCATTTTTCTCCAGGAAATTTTCCTTCGCTGAGACCCACTAGGATGTTGGGAATAGGGAGTTGCTGGCAATCAAGTGGGCATTTGAAGAGTGGCGCCACTGGCTAGAGGGAGCTAATCATGTTGTTACAGTATATACCGGCCACAAAAATCTACAGTATATTCAATCTGCCAAAATTGTGAACTCCAGACAAGCCCGGTGGGTCCTCTTCTTCTCCCGTTTCAACTTTACTATTACCTTCCGGCCCGGATCCAAGAACACTAAGGCGGACGCCTTGTCTGGCCGCTTTATCGCCTCTCATCCTTCCCTCGCAGAAACCACTTTCATTATTCCGGCATCCAAAGTAGTCCTTGGCCTAACTCAGGATCTTGGCACGACCCTCCGTGGTCTCCAACATTTGGCACATCAGCTACTCCCAGGGGTAAATTATTCATACCTGATTATCTGAGGAGGACGGTCCTCACTGAATGCCATGATAATAAAACCTCAGGTCACCCTGGAGTATCCAAGACATTGGAACTTCTGTCTCATTCCGTCTGGTGGCCTTCCTTGTCAGCAGATACCAAAGAGTTTGTGTTATCCTGTGAAATATGTGCCAGGAATAAGTCTTCTCGCAAACTTCCTGCAGGGCCTCTTATGCCGATGTCCGTTCCAGCGAGACCCTGGACCCACATATCGATGGACTTCATTGTGGAATTACCGCTCTCATCCAGCTTTAACACCATCTGGGTGATAGTAGACAGATTTAGTAAGATGGCACATTTCATCCCTCTTGTAGGATTGCCATGTGTTAAAACCTTGGCATCTCTATTCATTCAGCACGTTTTCAAGCTCCATGGACTTCCTGTTAACATTGTCTCTGACCGCGGCTCCCAAATTGTGGCCACATTCAGGAGAGCATTTTGTGCCCAATTAGGAATCAAACTCTGTCTATCATCAGGGTATCACCCACAGTCCAACGGACAAACGGAGAGGGTTAATCAATCCCTTGAGCAATTTCTCTGCTTATATGTAACTAAATGCCATAGTGATTGGGCTGCTCTGCTTCCATGGGCAGAGTTCGCCTACAACAACTCGTGCCATTCTTCTACTAGGGTATCGCCATTCTTCTGTAACCTTGGATTCCATCCTCGGTTTAACTGGCTGGAAGTCTCGAATCAAGTTAAATCTAGTTCTTCGATTTCTCATCTGTGCCGGATATGGAGAAAGGTTCACATTGCCCTCAAACAAGCTTCATTTAAGTGTAAGCATTATGCTGATCGGCATCGTGGACCATGTCCTTTCAAGGTCGGGGACAAGGTGTGGCTGTCTACCCGCAACATTAAACTGAGGCAACCTTGTAGGAAGTTAGGTCCCAGGTTTATTGGACCCTTCTCCATTATTAAATGGATTAATCCTGTGGCTTTTAAGTTGAAACTTCCTCCTTCACTCAAGATTCCTAATACCTTCCATTGTTCCTTGCTGAAAGCAGTCACATGGTCGCATAAATTCAGACACATCCGCCAGCGCCGGGCGTCCCGGCCGTATGCATGACGACCGGGACATCACTTCCTCCTCCTACGTCCCGGTTGCCTGGGCAACAACCGGGACGCTGTTACTCTACTGCTGCAGCGCCCGGCCAGTGATCTAACACCCGGGCGCATGCAAGCAGGAAAAAATAATGCTGGCTGCATAGTGCTGTAAGACTCTGTTAGAGTCTTTTAGTAGGAAGTCTCTGGGCGCTTTTCTGATATAGGATTCTCTTGTCAGGTAGCAGGGAGGAGTCTCTCTGTTTCACATTCTCATTGGCTCTCCTTGCTATTTAAGGCAGTGAGGACAGAGCCTCATTGCCAGTTATAGCTTCCTGTGTAGCTAGGCTCCTGTTCCTGTTTTCCTGCTCCTGTGCTGTATTCTAGTTGGATTTCCCGTGTATGACCCCTGGCTTGTTTCTTGACCTTGTTCTATTGCCTGTGACCCCTGACCTCGGCTTGTTATCTGGTATCGCTGCCTGCTGCCGGCCCTTGACCTTTTGCTTGGATCTCACCCTGCTGTGTACTGCTTCGCTACCCCAGGGTTCTCCCCAGTCAGTGCACATTACACGACCCTCCGTTCGTCTGCAGCCAAGTCTGTCCCCACCTCTAGGGGCTCCAGCGAACACCAGACTTCGGAGCAGACTCCGGGTTTTGTCGTGCTGACTAAAGGAGTTCCTAACAGCTGGAATAGCTGTTGCAGTACAATGAATGTCCCCCCCTGTGATAACCTTTACATTATTCTCACCACTTTCAGCCACTGCCCCTGCTGATCGTTCCTTTTCTTTGTCCTGAAACATTACTTTTAACATTACTTAAAACAACAAACAAGTTACTAGTTACAGTTTTCACATTTTTGGTATTGGCTGTACTTTCCGCCCCGACCGAATTTGTCAGAGGCGCGCTTGCGCTCAGTTCTCCACGCTTTGCAACGCACACTTCCAGAACGCTCATTTCCGGTACGCTGATTTCCGCTGTGCGCGCACTTTTCGACACACTGACTTTCTGTCACGGGCACTAGGAGTCTTTGCCCAGGATATCACCAGATGATGTTCTTACCAGAGTAATATAGCAGGTACTATGGTCCTCTGGTAGCAGGGTGACAACGGAACAGGAGAATCAGCAGATGGTGAAAGAATGCTCAAGGAAAGTCTATGACTAGCAGCAACTGGTAATGACTTAGATGTATGTACACGAGGAACCAGATGGACAAGTAAACGTGAGGAGAGTCAGTGGTCTGCGTACAGCAAGTTGTACCACTGCTATAGTGAGGAGGAATGTCCAGGAGTAGAGAGGAGGTAGTGAAAGTCAGTGGTCTGCGTATAGCAAGTTGTACCACTGTCTATAGTGAAGGAATGGATTCCAGGTGCAAGTAGGTAACGGGGAAGTCAGTGGTCTGCGTACAGCAAGTTGTACCACTGCTTATGTGAGAGGATACTTGAAACTGGTGCCAATGGGAAACAGGAGTCAGTGGTCTGCGTGCAGCAAGTTGTACCACTGCTATATATATGTGAGGAGGGACACGAGGAGATGAATGGAATGCAGAGGATACACGGGGCACACGGAACTTGATCCCACGATGATAACCACAATACAATAATAACTGACAAGCGCTGCTTGAAGTATACAAAGTCACTATAGAGATCCAGGTAATAGGAAACAAAGTCAATAGTAACAATAGCTTCAGTAGATGGAAGACTCCGGAGATGAACACAACACAGTCCAGACAGATATGCAATACAATAGCAAAGTCAATGGAAAGTATGCATACCGCGGTTCAGGAGAGCAGGCTGTCAAGGAAATGTGCAGGGATACCTGAACGGCTGAACGCCGGCAGGAGGAGAGACCACTGGAGAATGGAAGCGGTAATCAGGTTGGTGCAGCACACGGAAGGTAACCGGTAATCAACGGAGCAATACTCAGGAAGCAGTAGTAAGTAAAACTGGAAACATGATGAACACGGGAGAGTTGAGGCTGTCTGGTATCCGGCAGTAGTAGCGGAGGCAGCGGAGGGAAGGCACGCTGAACACGGGAGAGTAGAGGTGGGCTGGAATCTGGCAGTAGTAGCGAAGGCAACGGAGGGGAGACACGCTGAACACAGGAGAGTAGAGACGGTCTGGAATCCGGCAGTAGTAACGGAGGCAGCGGAGAGCAGACACGCTGAACACAGGAGAGTTGAAGTGGTCTGGAAACCACAAACGTAGTAGACAGGAAACAGCTGGAGCTGAATACACGAGGAAACACAGGAACACCTTCAGAGGCTCATGGGGAATGAGACTCCAAGATCAGGCAACCAGGTAATGATCACAGGTGGTTTAAATAGGGAGGGTTGCCTGATCATTCAATCAATTAAAAGCAACAGGTACTGAAGGTTTGATAAGGGCTGCACATGCGCAGACCCTCAGGATGGCGGGCGGCCACGGTTCCTGAACACAGGAGAAATGGCACTCACAGTCCGGTGAGTGACACTTTCGCTGTGCATTTGCTGCTCTGCCACGTGTTACCTTCCATTTGCCACGACTTTAAACAATCATCATGTTTATTTTTCACTTCCGTTGACTTAATCAACCATACTTTATCTTTTACGTTATTTGTTACCTCTGCATTAAAACTCCCTATTGTTGGGAAAGGCCTAACACACTCTTTGGTCATCTCGACCCCTGTGTCGCAATAATCCGTTGCGTATGCACCATATTTATTACACATACGAAACCTTGCTGCATCCCTAAGGCCTTCTTTAGGCAGTACATTGGCCATCTCTAGCGTATGCTTAGCACCCATGTTAAACAGTTTCTTAGATAGCCCGGCTACTACAAACTTCTATGCGGAACACAGATACACTGATTTCAACAATTGCTACAATCACCGCTAGAGATCTCTTACTGGCCGTGGACGTATTTGCTCAAACCGCGTCCACGCGCTTCCTCTCGTTCCAAACGAGGACCCCTAACACAGAAACTATCACTGTGGGACCCAAGAGCTATCAGCTCCTCGATGCCCTAGCTAAACCACAAAAATCTGTTGAGTTTATTACAACTGGGAGAACAAAGTCGATACAATCAACCAGCCTTTCCAATATAATTCCTCCTAGCTGCTTCACCAATTCGCACTTACGGTTGTCGTGCAGTTAGAGCGCACCGCCTACTAATACTAGTTATTAGCAAACCTTGCGATCTATTGGTAGCGCTTTGCGAAAACCCCCATTTGTTTTTCGCATTCGGTATACCTGCCCTGTATACAGTCCTTCAGTTGGGCAACCCGCCTCGTCAGACAGCAACTGAGCACAATGAATAATAAACAGTGTATCTACATTACAAAATCACACACTATACACCTTTTCTGCGCAGAAAATCAAAGGTTCCCAACTATAGTATTAATGTCTCAAAGGCTTTCACAAGTAATTATACTATGCACATATAATAACTATCAAAACGATTGTTTAACCACGTGGCAATATAACCGGAAGTACACATACTCAATGCAGGAAATTCACATACTCTATTCAATGCAATACCCTTTAAAACGCAAAACGACAATAAAAAGAAACATTTTTCTTTCTTGTCCCTAGATTCAAATTAGCGTTCCTTCAGTCTATGCAACAACGGACAATCGGTTTCACAACACAAAGTGAACCACAGGTCTTAAACACATTGCGTTTTTCCCGTATGCAACGCGTCCGTCAATCCACCCTTTGTTGAGGAATCGAATACCGTAAGCGTTGCATACCTGCCGATAACGTAACTCACCTTCGAGCCCCCAAATTATTAAAGTAATTATATTGTTTTCAAATAAGCATTGTATTGTGTTTCTAACGCACAAAGTGATTTATTTTAGCAGATGTAAAGAGTCAACAATTCAATACATTATTATATTATGATACAGTACAGTATAGCCAATACCAAAAGATACATACACACCGCTGCTATCGCATGCGCTCGCTGCGCTAACCACGGGCACCCCTGGACAGTGATTCACCCTTGAATACTGTGATCAGTTAAGTCTGAGGCTGTTGGGGGTGCAGCTATGATTATATATGCAGTCAGTGTTACACAGTGAACAATAGAGATGATGTAGCTTGCTTCTATAGGTCCAGACAAGGGTGGTTCCAGGTTAAACAGGTCATAGGCTGATTCAATCTAAGGAATCCAAAGGAGGGGGTCATCTCTTCAGGGGATGAGCTCTGATCTTCCCGCCAATGCTCCAGTTACATCTCAGTAAATTATCATTTTATAGCCAGCATCATACAAAGGTTTATTCCCTAACATCAATAACTAGAGTATGCAATATGCGATCTCTTCGGCAATGGAACCGGACAGCTGCTGATGAATAGGGTTTTAATATGATACTAGGCATGATACCTTTCCTATAACCTGAACCTTGAATATCACTGAAGTGTACATATAATAATAATATATATGGACTAATAATAAACCAAATACTATCTGCTCGTAAATTACAGTGTAACTGAACCAATATGAATATGAATTATATAAATAACTAAATGTTGTAATGTGAGTGTGTGCGTACGTATTTCACGTGTTACGTGGCGTACGGATCGCAATCGCACTGCAAAACAATATTAACCAATATACTTTCGTTCATCCAATTATACGACTTCGACACTGGATCCCAGGTTTTTCTATTCTGGCATTACCATTGCAGGAACTAGTCTCTTCCTCAAAACCAGAACGTGTGGTACACACAGAAGAGTCAGAGCAAGCGTTCTTTAATCTAAAAGATAGTCTGTCTAGAGCACCTGCATTGGGAATACCTGATTATGAAAAGACTTTTGAGCTGTACTGTACGGAAGCTGATGGTTGTGCAGCAGGTGTCCTCACACAGAAACATGGTGACGCTAGCAGACCGGTAGCATACTACAGTGCACAATTGGACACTGTGGCAAGATCACTCCCAATATGTCTCAGAAGTGTAGCAGCAACTGCTCTTCTGGTAAGTAAGAGCGAGGACGTAGTATTAGGACATAATTCAACTATCTATACACCCCATGCTGTATCAGCTCTGTTAAATTCAGCTCAAACCAGACATGTTTCTTCAGCTAGATTCACAAAGTGGGAACTAGCTCTGATGGCACCCTCAAACATCACCATCAAACAATGTAGCACCTTAAATCCAGCTACATACCTTCCATATGTGTCTGTAGAGACACAAAGGGTGGGAGGTGAGGAGACCCTGGTTGATGATGAGTTTGGCAAGAGTACTGATACGCATGATTGTATGGAACACCTGAACCAGACCTTTACTGCAAGGCCCGACATACGTGACACCTCCTTAGAAAATGTAGATTTTAAGTTTTATACAGACGGGAGTTGTCATAGAGAGACAGAGACGGGAGAGCTTTGTACTGTTTATGCTGTTGTAGATGATCAGGATGTGGTAGAAGCTGAACCCCTTGGCCCACCTCACTCAGCCCAAGTGGCGGAACTAGTGGCATTAAGGAGAGCGTGTGAGTTGGCAGAAGGTAAATCAGCTAATATATATACTGACTCCAAGTACGCCTTCGAGGTAGTGCATGATTTTGGGGCCCTTTGGCATCTTAGAAACTTTACGACAGCAGCAGGTATGCCAGTGGCACACTCACAACACATAAAAGGACTTTTGACAGCGATACAGTTACCCAAGACGGTAGCAGTCATAAAGTGCAAAGCCCATACCTCTGAAGAAGACCCGGTGTCATTGGGCAATAATAGGGCGGACGAAGCTGCTAAATGGGCAGCAGGGCAACCTATGACTGTATCGACTGAGACTATGATGGTTATTCAGACATTAGACATGCAGAAATTAATTGAAATGCAAGATTTGTGTTCCCTGCAGGAAAAGTCGGTCTGGAAGGCGAAGGGATGTGGTCAAGAGTCCACAGGACTCTGGAGGGATGGACAAGGTAAGCCTGCAGCTCCCCGAACATATTATCCAAGCCTGGCTGAAGCAGCACACGGTCTGACTCACCTGGGTAAAGAAGGTATGTGCAAACTGGTGAGAGCATACTGGTGTGCTCCTGGATTTTCCTCTCAGACTGGTAAGAAAGCAATGTCATGTCTTACTTGTTTGAGGAAAAATGTCGGGAAAACTATTCCAACTGAGCCATCCCACATCCCTCCTACAGACGGACCTTTTCAGGTAATACAAATTGACTATATCCAATAACCACCTTGCAGGAATCTAAAGTATGTGTTAGTATGCATTGATGTGTTTTCCGGTTGGGTAGAAGCATATCCAGCAGCCACTAATACTGCTGTGTTCACTGAAAAGAAAATTGTACAAGAGTTTGTGTGTAGGTTCGGTATCCCTAGAATCATTGAAAGTGATAGGGGTACCCACTTTACTGGTGATATCTTACAAAATATGTGTAAGCTCATGGGAATCAGTAGCAGACTTCACACCCCTTAATGACCACAAGCCAGTGGTAAGGTGGAAAGAGTAAATGGTACTATAAAGAACAAGCTTGGTAAGATAATGGCTGAAACTGGGTTGGCGTGGCCTGAAGCTTTGCCACTAGTCCTACATAGCATTCAAACCACTCCTAGACCTCCTCTTAATCTGTCCCCCTTTGAGATACTGTTCGGCCGACAGCCTCATTTGATCGTGAGTCCAAAAGACAACTTGAAGTGTAATAATGAAGTGACTGTACAATATCTTATAAGAATGAGTAGACAGCTAAAGCAACAACAACAAAAACTAAAAATGTTGTCACGTGGTATGCCAGAAACGAACTGTCATGATGTTGAACCTGGGGACTATGTTATGATCCACAATTTCTTACGTTCAGGTTGTTTAACAGACCATTGGGAAGGCCCGTACCAAGTGCTGCTGACCAGTACTACATCACTGAAGGTTGCAGAGAGAGACACTTGGGTCCATTCCACCCACTGCAGGAGAGCCAGTATCCCGGAGAAAGTGCGAGATAAAGCTGAAACCGACGACACTGATCTGTCACTCGTACACCTGTTCCGGGAGACCTAAAGCTTGCAGTCAAGACACCTGAACCAGAGACGTTGCCTCAGAACTATCTTTCCAGCGATGGAGTGGCAGTTTTTGTTTTTCTTTTGTTCCAGGATTTTCCTTGTTTTTACTTTTTCTAGGACACTCGATTTTTGTGAAGGAGGATGGAGGACAGAGGCAGGTTCTGGTAGTGATACGGATGAGATGGAGTTATTAGAATACCCAGAGCAGCCCATTATCAAGCTTGGTCCAGGGGTTATGAAAAGGTCTGCTAGCTCGGGAACTCGGAGACAATGTGAGGGGCTATTGTCTGATGAGTATTGTATCTGTAAATTCTGTGATTCCCTAGTTGAAGACATGTGCATCCAGTGATGCCAGTCCACCAGTACCCTGGACATGGGCGGGCATCCTCTGGAGGATTATCACTCTTTAGTGGGTAAGGTTCTAAATCAAACTGAGTGCTGGGTGTGCTCACATGTGCCTCAGGGACAGCATAACATAGGACTAGTACCATTCCCACTAAACATCTCTGAGGTACTAGAATTGAAGGGAGGGAGGCCCATAGAAGGGAGTTACAATAACACTATGTCCCCTAGTCTGAAGCTTCGACAATACTCCTTAGACAGATCCTTACTGTGCCTAAACATCTCTCATGCAAAGCGTCTGGAGAATAGGGAAGCTGACCTATCCGATCAGACAATGGCTCGCCACACTCATTTTGGAAGGAGACTTGTAAGGTCACCAATAGGCAGGACTGTTGATGGACACAAAAAATTAGGGCGTGTAACTAAACATAAGAAAGTATCCATTGGAAAGGTCTCTACAGGTAATTGTAAGAATGTCATCCATGCTGACACATGTCTCGAACAAATGGAGGCACTAGGCATGGGTAGTTTTGTGAAAACCTTATGTGATATAATTAATGGGCATACTGTTCCTTATGTTCTCCCTGATGATGTGTACTTTGTTTGTGGGAGAAAAGCTTATTCCTGGGTTACTTAGAGTTCCAAGGGTTTGTGTTTCTTAGCTAAACTGGTTCCTGAAATCATGACTATGACTCATGAAGAACTGGTTGGTATTCACAAGACTACATCACCACCATACATACACACACAGTATGAACACCGTGGCAAGAGAAATATGATTCCTGGTGAGGAACCCAGAGCTACAAAATTGATTAGTGAAACCGCAGGTTTCCAAGTTATGGTTGCTCTAGATCTCACCAGGACCACTCGGGGAACATTAAACTTTAATTATATACAAGACCTAGCTAAATTGATAGACAATATCACTGAGATGTATGATGACACTTTCAGGTATACTGGAAGGGAGCTACAAGCGTACAAAAAGGAGTTGGTGCAACATAGACTGGTACTAAATTATCTCATCTCTATTACTGGTGGGTACTGTGTGACACTGGCCACCCAGTTCGGTGTCAAATGTTGCACGTACATCACCAATAATACGGATGACCCTAAGGAGGTTATAGACCGGAAGATGGATGAAATTCTGCAACTGAAATAGGAATTTCGAAGGACCCATAATTCTTCTTTATATGAGATCGGGGAAAAGGTGGCAGGATGGTTCTTGTGGTTGAATCCTGTGAAATGGTTCTCTGGTCTGGGGGAATGGGTACAGGAAATGGTTGCTAGTGTAGGTAAGCTCCTTCTCCTTATACTGGGTGTCATCTTAGCAATTGGTTTATGTGTCAAATGTGTTCCTACTGTGTTGAAGTGTGGAAAACAGTCTTCTAGGAGAAACACTGAGAATGAGACTGAAAGGGAGGTGAGAGATACCGAGATCATGGTCTGTGAAGAGGTGTTGTATAATCCTGAACTTGAGACAGTTATTAGGTGATAGTTCATAACACTATCAAAGGGTGGAGCTGTTGAAGTCAGCAAATTGGATAAAGTCATTTCAATTGATATCGAGCAAACTTGATTGTCCTTCTGAAATTATCCGTAAAGCACACTACGGCATGGAAGGGCGTATCCAGCCGCAACACGTGGCAATAACAGTTTTTACACTTTAGTATGCATTCGCACCAACACACACATTTGTAAATAGTACACATTAATCGTAGTTGCAACACATAGTTATTTATGTCGAAATATAGTAGTGTTTATGTGTAATATTATAAGTTATATGCATATTAGTGATACATATGGTTCAGGTTAAAAGAAATGTGTCATGTCTAATATCATAGTAATCCCCTTTACATCAGCAGCTGTTCGGTGCATTCAGCGAAGATATGGCGCATTGCATACTCTAGTTATTGATGTCAGAGCAGTTTGGCGGGAAGAACATAGCTCATCCCCTGGAGAGACCCCCACCTTTGGATTCCTTAGATTGAATCAGCCTATGATGTGTAACCCCCTGGACCCTCCTGATGTCTGGACCAATAGAAGCAAGCTATACCACCTGCATTGTTTCACTGTATCTCTGTTTGCATATAAGCAGTAGCTCTCATGTAGTGTTCAGTCACCTAGACCACAGACTTCAGGACTGAATGACTGTACACTGGATCCAGAGCGCCTGCGATAAGTAATGGCTGTACTTATTATTATTTTGCTTGAATTATTCTGCTACTTTTTGAGAATAAATATTTGTGCGTTGGAAACACAAATCGAGATTCGATAATCGTTATTGGATAGCGACAAAGCGCTCATAACTATATATATATATCACATACATACATATATACATAGGAGACAACGCTTATCCATTATGCCCTTAGCTCCTCTCTCCCATGTTGAGCCCACACACAGAGCGTGATGTTGTATATAACTCAGCTCATACAGCCACCAGATCAATAATTGAAAGGGCCTTTGTTCTCTTAAAGGCACGTTTTAGATGCCTTGACCGGTTTGGTGGAGCACTGATGTATGGGTTGAGTAAAGTATGTGACATCATAGCTCTGTGTGTGGTGTTTCACAATATTGCCGTCTGGAGTGGGGCTCCAGGGGGGTGGATGAGGTTGCTGGGATGGACGAGATGGGGGAGCCTGAAGCCACTCCACAGGAATCAGACCAGGGAGTCAACTTCAGGCAGTATGTCCTTGATACATATTTTTGAGGTAAAAAAAATCACATTTATTAGTACTGTTTACTTGAAAGGTCAGATACACCAATGCTGTATGATTGCATAATGAGCAAACGATAAATATATTCAAACTTACATTAGAAACTAAGAAATGTCAAACATACATGTGGTGTTGGCCTAATGAAATTGGTTCCATTTGCCTTGCTTCTAAAATCTATGCTAACCTCTAAGTACACTGGAAAATGCTTTAGGAATTCTCCTTCAATACGTGTAATATTTTGGACAATCATTTGTCCTCCAACCCCCAAAATGTTTTGCTGTCAAAAAATACTGGATAATATGCAAACATCAACCTCCTGAAGTGTTGAATTTCTGACTTGCCTTTCAACTGTCCTAGCATGACCCATATGCTGTTTGAATAATATCATTGATTAAATGGCATAATGGTTTTGTATGGCCTGACAATTACCTTTCAATTATGATTGCCTAACATTTTTAGTAAAAACCGAGGTTACAAGTGTTCATCAAGGAATCTAAAGTATATCATCTAATTTGTAATCATTAGACTGAAGAAAATGTCACATTTGTACAACAATTAATGTCTTTCATTTGTAACCACAGGCTGTTTCACCAACATGCCACACCATCTAGGTGCTGGCAGGACTAAGGGCCCACAGCACTTGCCTTTGGAGTTATCAGAGGTGCCTATCGTAATGTAGCCAGTTGACAAATGTAAGTATCTATAGTGTTCTGATAAATAGCATTTATTATTATTATAAAGTGTGGGTGCTGCATGCAATATTGCTGTAATAAACCTATGGAATTGTGATGGAGATTTGGGTGTCTGCCTAGGCCACAGTAGGCAACACACATTTTTAATAGCTGATGATTTTTTGAGTACTTTCAAGACCAAACCACCACAAACCGCACTTCAAATCCAAGATATAGCTTAAACACACAAGCCACTATTACAGAGGGTACTGTGTTGAGCCTTACAAGAAACATTGCATATTAGGTTACAGTGACCACCTTAATGTGCACCAAGGCAGAAACTACGTATATGCCTTAAAGTTAATTGTGAGCTAATATTGGTGTAATACATTTTTCCTTTACCTTCAACAGGCAAAGTTGACATGCATTTAATAGTTCTGAATTGCGTGTCTTCTTACATGTTGAAGTATTTATCCAATGCTACAACCCTGCCTATGTATTTCTTCAAATTGACCTGATTGTTTGCCCATCATCCAAGGAATTTTCTCTCAAAGACCACTGTCTTACTTGCTATGTATTGTGCTGCAAATATTTAATAATGTTTGTTAATAATAAATCTGACCCTGCAATAGTGTCAGCAATCTGTTCCAAAGAAGTATCTGCTGCTTACTATACTGCTATTCTTCCTCTTGTCATACACAACAATCACTCTATAGTCCTTTGTGGCCCATTTAGGTACATGCATACATGTATCATCTATTATAGCAATCCTTATATATTTGTATGGTTACTATGTATGCTCTCTTTTCTTGGTCCACGTGTTATGATTTTGCATTGGTCAAGTTCAACATGTTATATGAACTTAATCCTATTTTTTTTTCTAGTAACCGCTGTAAATGTTGTCAAAGTAGGGTCCTTAAATGTTAGATTCTTTGCCAACAACACTTCCTTGGTTAGGACATGTTCAAACAATAAAGCCAAAAATAGACTCCAGACAAAATCACCACTTTGCTTGGAATCGTGGCCACAGACAAATGCAAAACACCAAGTCCACACAATCAAGTCCAATTGTTAGGCTGCTGGCCCTGATCACCAACCCACAGAACTAGATGACGGAGTTCTTCGCCTATAGCAGCCGCCTTTCCCTTAGAGCTTGACGCACTCACTGGTCCTCGGATGCCCCCAGGACTTAGCTCCAAGTGTAGTGTGGGTTGGTAATGCAGGACCACAGCGGTGGGCCAGGAGACTGGTAGAAAGCAGCGGGTAGTCAAACGGTAGCCGGGGTCAAGGGTCACAGGCAAGCAGGATAGTCAGTTAACACATCAGAGGTCGGGGTCACGGGCAACGAAGCAGGGTCCAAAGTACAAGCCAGAATGGTCAGGGTCACAAGAGAGCAGGCAGGGTCCAAATCCAAGCAAGGGGTCATACACGAGAAATCCGACAGAGTATCCACAGGACAGGAACAAGGAGCAAAGCAGGTCAGCAGAACTATAACAGCAAAGCTATAACCGGAAGTGAGGCTGCAGACCTCACTGTCTTAAATACCAAAGTCCACCAATCAGAGCCTAGCTCTGAATCATACACAGCCCCCTGCAGATAATTACATTAATCAGCCCACAGGATGTACATTTTTGCACGCATGTGCCCGGCTTCCAGCACTGCCGGGACGCGGCGCTACACAAGAGGCGTCCGGCCGTTGCCTTGGCAACGGCCCGGCAGGAACCGGAAATGACGTTCCGGTTGTCACGGTGATGGCTGGGACGCCAGAGGGCATCAAAAGCGAGCCGCGGCAGCTGTGAGTACCACCGCAGCCCGTAACAGTACACCCCTTCCTTGAGGAGGGGTTAAGGAACCCCGACACCCCGGTTTCTTAGGGAATTTCCTGAAGAACTGCTTCAAATGTTTGGTAGCATGAAGCCGTCTTCGCGGAATCCAGGACCGCTCTTCTAAACCACGATTCTTCCATTGAACTAGGAAGTGCACCTGCCCCTGCACTCTCTTAGAATCGAGGATCTTCTGAACGGTATAACTCTGCGGTTTGTTCCTATTCTGCACAGGCGAACTTAACGACTGGGATAGATTAGAGCATAACGCAGGCTTAAGTAGAGAGCAATGGAATGTGTTGGGGATCCTCAGTGAACCAGGAATTTTCAATCTGAAAGCTACCGCATTAATCTGCTTGATAATGGGGAAAGGACCAATGAATTTAGGCCCGTTTCTTGCAAGGCTGTCTGAGACTAATATTGTGTGTAGACAGCCACACTTTCTGGCCCACTTTGAGGGAGCAGGTGGTACGGTGGCGGTCTGAATTTTTTTTTGCAAAATTGAGGCTCGTCTCAATGATGACTGCACTTTTTTCCAGATGACTTTGAGATCCCTGGCTGTGGAACGAATTTCCGGAGTATCAGCGGACTTGAGAGAGCACAAGGAATTAGATATGGGATGAAAACCAAAATTGCAGTAAAATGGAGAGGTTTGAGTAGATGAGTGACATGAATTATTATAAGCAAATTCTGCCCAGAGTAACAAGGAGGACCAGTTATCGTAAAATTCAGAAGTGTAACATCGTAAGAATTGTTCTAAGGACTGGTTAACCCTTTCAGTTTTCCCATTAGACTGAGGGTGGTATGCAGACGAGACGCTAATCTTGATCCCAAGAAGGGTACAAAAAAATTTCATGAATTGGGAACCACGATCAGAAACAATGTCAGTAGGAAGTCCATGGAGCTGGAATATATGCTGGATGCACAGAATAGCCAAATGTCGAACACTAGGGAGCCTGGGTAGTGGTATCAAGTGTGACATTTTGCTGAAGCGGTCAACTACCACCCAGATAGTGTTGTGGCAGATCGACTATAAAGTCCATAGACAAGTGTGTCCAGGGTTTTGCGGGAATGGGCAATGGAAGCAACTGGCCTACAGGACGACTCCTGGGGATTTTACTCCTGGCACAACCCTCACAAGAGAGGACATAACTCTTGACGTCAGCAGACAATGATGGCCACCAGACAGTACGGGAGAGGATCTCCGAAGTTTTCTGTATTCCAGGATGTCCAGCAGTCTTACTATCTGCTGGACATTTTTAGAACCTGGTCGGTAGGTGATCACGAAATTGAAGCGAGTAAAGAACAACGACCAATGGGCCTTTCTGGAGTTCAGGCGTTTGGCCGATTGTATATATTGTAAGTTCTTGTGGTCTGTAATAACAGAGATTTGATGTGTAGCACCCTCCAGCCAATGTCGCCACTCCTCAAAGGCCCATTTAATAGCCAGTAGTTCCCTATTGTCCACATCGTAGTTGGCCTCAGCTGAAGAGAACTTACGGGAGAAGTAGGCACATGGGTGCAGACGGTGAGTAAGAGAGTCTTTCTGAGAAAATATAGCACCAGCACCGACATCAGAGGCATCGACCTCAAGAACAAATGGTTTAGTAGAATCCGGGTGTCTAAGGACCTGAGCGGATACAAAGGCTTTCTTCAAACTTTCAAATGAGGCTACTGCTTGGGGTGACCAATTAGTTGGATCCATTCCTTTGCGGGTCAGGGCGACAATAGGAGCCACAATGTCAGCAAAGCCAATAATGAACCTTCTATAATAATTGGCAAAGCCCAGGAACCTCTGCAACGCTTTGAGATTGTTTGGTTGCACCAAATCCAGGATAGCTTGGACCTTGGTTGGGTCCATGGAGAATCCCTCAGAAGAGATTATGTAACCCAGGAAGGATACCTTCTGCACCTCAAACTCACACTTTTCTAGTTTGGCGTAAAGGTGGTGTTCTCGCAAACTCTGTAGAACCTGTTTGACGTGACCCTGATGTACGGATAAGGATTTAGAATAAATGAGGATATCATCTAAATAGACGACCACGAAATGATCAAGGAACTCCCGTAGCACTTCATTAATCAGATCTTGGAACACTGCAGATGCGTTGCTAAGAACAAACGGCATGACCAGATACTCGTAGTGGCCAGAATGCATATTGAATGCCGTCTTCCATTCATCTCCTTCTTTGATACGGATGAGGTTATATGCTCCACGAAGATCGATTTTGGTGAAGACTGTAGCACCTCTTAATTGATCGAATAATATGGAGATGAGAGGAATGGGATAGGTGTTCTTGACTGTAATGAGATTCAGTCCTCGGTAGTCAATACAGGGTCTTAGTCCTCCGTCTTTTTTGGATACAAAAAAGCATCCAGCTCCTACTGGAGATTTAGATGGCCTGATGAAGCCTCTCTCCAAGTTTTCATCAATGTATTCCTGCATGGATTTGGTCTCTGGAGCAGAGAGAGAGCACAAGCGTCCCTTGGGTAACTTGGAATAAGCTCGATGGCACAGTCGAAGTCACGGTGAGATGGTAAGGTGTCAGCAGCCTTTTTGGAGAACACATCCCAGAACTCATGATATTGGAAGGGAAGTTGCTCCGGAATAGACTGAATAATTCGCAGAGGCAGAGTTAAGCAAGATTGTGTACAATAAGAGCTCCACTGGACAATTTATCCTTTCACCCAATCCACAACAGGGTTATGATGGGAAAGCCAAGGATGGCCTAGGATCAACGGAACCGACGAGCAGTCGATAAGGAGAAAAGTTATGGACTCTGAATGGAGAGCTCCAATGTTCAATTGTAGTAGCGGAGTCTACCAAATAATCTTGCCTCCAGGCAATGGATTCCCATCTAAGCCACAGACTGTAATGGCAGATTTGAGCTTCACAGTTGGAATCCCCGCGGAGCGGGCAAACCCGATGTTGAGGAAGTTGCCTGCAGCTCCACTGTCAACGAATGCCAAGAGGGCCACTGAACTGGCACCGAAAGTGACTTGTGCGGGAATCAGGACAGCATTTTTTGGGGAAACAATTGGCAGACATAGGCGAACATTCCCCTTGTTCCCTAGGAGAGAGGCGTTATGTCCCTAACTGCATTGGCTCCTCAACATCCGTAGAAACAGGAATAAATGCAGACGAAAAGGAAGATTCTTCTTTCTCTGTCTTCCTCTCCTTAATTCTCCTGTCAATTTTAATGGCGAGTTGCATAAGGTTCTCTAACAAGGTGGGAGAAGGGTACTGCACAAGTGAATCTTTAATCTGCTCTGACAGTCCTAGGCGAAACTGGCTGCGTAACGCTGGATCATTCCATTCACTGTGAGGCGACCATATGTGGAATTCAGCGCAGTACGCAGTATTCTTCTGCCAACCGCCGGCCTTGCTTTAAGGCCTTAGATGAGCCTCAGCTGAAGCTACTCGATGTGGGTCATCGTATAGCAGACCTAATGCATCAAAGAAGGCTTCTACCGACTGTAAGGTAGGACTCATCTGAGGCAGGGAGAAGGCCCAAGACTGGGGGTCTACCTGAGGAGGGGGTGGACAGACTACATCCGGGCAGGACCAGCAGATGCCTTTACGCTCACCTCCCTTTCAATGTTTTCTACAGCCTGAACCAAATCTGCATCTGGAATGTGAAACGAGTCCACATAATAGAAGGTTTTGCGGGCACCGGCTAAATGGATGTCCCATCATCCCGCATAAATTGCATCTAATCTTATCACAGGTACGGGTCTCATGCCCAGAATCCCCGCAGTGCCCACACTTAAGAGATGGACAGTTGGCACTGAGGTGGCGGCAGTCCCCACAGCGGTGACGCATCCTTGGCTGGCCCGGATAGAAGCACTGTATTCTATCACGTCCTAGGAATGCCGCAGATGGGATATGTGACAGACCAGCCACTGTGCACCGCAGGTCTACAGTGGCCAACCACCCGCCACCCCAGATAACATAGCTTGGGTCAGGCACCTTGACCAATCGGGACACTAAGTTTGCGTACCGCTTAAGCCAATATGTTAAATCTGATAATGGAATGGACTCGTTCCTGACCAGGACAGTCACCTTGACCCCTTCCTGACGGGTGATTGCCACTTCCCTGAAATTCACCCAGGGATCTATCACCCCACCTGTTCCAAAAGGCCTGTAAGCCACTATAGTAGATGAAGCTCACATCATACTCAGGTGCATTCACAGGGTGAATGCAGGCAAACAGGTCTGAAGGCACAAACTTGAAAGAAGAGAGAAACATTTTCAGGAACTATGCCTTGCTAGGGGGGTCTTTGCCCATGTATTTTAGCTGAAATACATTTCACCTCTAGGGCGGTTGACCTTTTGAGGGGGCCATAACAGGCCTTTGTGTTCCAGAGCCAGATACAATCCGAGCATACGATAACACCCCTGGAACTGGACTGGGGACTGGTGCAGGGATAGAGGGGGCCCGATGAACCAGGACAGGGAAGGGAGCTGGAGGGGGGACAGAGGTACAAGTAAGTGGCACCAAGGCTAAGCCAAATGCAGGCATACCAGACACATAATCCTTAACCCTCCGCCCACCAGAGGCCGTACCAGCTAAGACACTTGTTTCTCTTATGTCTCTCGTACTACAACTAGACCTTTGAGGGAGCATACCGGGCATCTTTTGGGACATATTTTCTATTAGGACTACTGCTGTTTTAGACCTTTCTGACATTTGGATTGGGGCAAAGATAGTATCAACAATTTGGCCCTGAACCCCATTATCTGAGCCAACCAACTGCTTAGAAGCATTTACATTATCTGGAATTGTTGTCACAACCCCAGAACCCAGGACCTTAGTGCTCACTGATCTTACAAAGGCAGCTTCACATGGATTATTGCTACCAGAAAATAGCTCACTGGGAGGCAGCTCTACAGCCTGACATGGCTTCACAGCGCCAACCCCTATTGCAGAACAAAGGGCTGTGCTGCCAGCACTCAAAGAGGTTAACACAGCACCTGCACACTGACCATCAATTTTTACTGAACTCGCAGAAACAGTGCTACTTTCATTTACACTTAACCCTGTTGTGGAGCAAGGGACTGTGCTGCCAGCAATCAAAAGGGTTAACACAACACCTGCACGCTGACCATCAGTTTTCACTGAAGAAACAGAAACAGGGCTATTTTCACATACATTTAACCCTCTTCTGGAGGCAGCACTCAGCGAGGTTTACACTTCATCCACACGCTGACTATCCACAATTACTGGGTTTACAGGAGCAGTATTAAATACATTTAGGTCTGGGCAAACAGACAATGACACATTAGAAGGCAGCACAGGCTGACTAATCTTCACAGAGTTAACCTCCGTGCTAGACTGGGTGACTGAATTACCGACACTTGAAAGAAATAATACCTTACCGGAATGCTGACCAGACGGTGACATAACACACGCTGGGGTGGAACCTTGGATGGTAGCATCAGGTCCCGATGGTCTCCGGACAGAAGCATCGGGGCACCCAGCTTCTGCCGGGAGTGACACAGGGCATGAGGATCCCTACCTGATTACAGGAGCTGCAACCAACACCTCATCGCTCTCCCCAATGCCGTCTGCACCCGCTGGCTCCATCACAGACTGTTCCCCCTCTAGCACCCTGATAACATTATACAAAGAGTCACAGGTATTTACAGGTTCTTGTATCTGTAGATTACCCGGCAAGCGCTCAGAAGCCTCCACATTCTCCAAAGCACGCAGCTTATCAAGTAAAGATTGCAGGGTAGCCGCGTCATCTTTTAGGGTGCTTGTCAACTCATCAATTTCCAGACTTATAACTGCACGGTCGCTGATGTACGCTCTATTTCTTCTCTTTTTCTTAATTAGGATTTGCTTTTTCAATTTAGCCACGGAAGACTAAAGCTGCTCGATCTGAAGCTTGATGGATGGCTCATCTGACTCACTACCATCCGGATCAGGCAGACCAATATCAGCTGGGTTCACTTCACAGACAGATACGGCCCCAGAGGTTTCCTGAGTAAGTACGGCTGCTTGCACAGCACTGAGCCCGAACACACAGTCTTGTTATCACCGCTGCCACCTGACACTTGCTGCACAGACATCTCCACACTGCCAGTTTGTGGTTGCATTTTCCCCAGACCTGGCTTGCAGGCAGATACTCTCACATACATGGTACTTGGTTGTTCCATCAACAGGCCCAAATTGCGAGCAGACATTCCATCCCCAGCCTCCAGTTGTCTCATCACTGGAGCTGGTTTGCAGGCAGACAATTCCATTCCCAGAGTTTCACCAGGATTCTCCTTCTGCACCTCCATATCCTGTGGAGGTTCTGGGTGATCCTGTAACTGCGTCTCAAGGACAACATCAGTCTCCCCCCTGTTATTATTCACAAGAATGTCCCCCAAGTTCACATGGGGATCAAGTAAAACAATATCCACTGCTGGGTTAGTTGCATTTCCAGTCAAGCTGTCCATAGGTTTCCCAGGGTCCAGGCCCGGGCTAGGCCCTGAAGCCTGGGGACTCTCCTCCTCCTCTTCCCCAGGATCCTGCATCATTCCTGGGTGCTATCCCAGGGATCTCTCTGGTTCTCACGAGCACACACAGATATGTCCTGTCTCTGCAGCAGCTAGATCCAGAATGAGGCTGGAAATATTTTTTACTTAAATCTTACAACCTTGTATAAGCAAGAACCAAGTGTGGCACCCAAAGCTTAAAACATAAATATATATTAGGGGGAAATGCCCCTTAAAAGTCCAACTTAATGTCCATAACAAATAATCAAGAAAACATAACATAAAACAGAAAGGGTGCTTACACCAAATGAACAACAGAAATCAAATCATAACAACATATCAAACTAATACAACTCTTATACCAAAACATTTCCAACTCAAGCAAAGAAGAAGTAACCAAGTCATATGCAAAGCCATATTTGAAAAACTACATTTGATTCAAAAAATCTAGGGGGGCTAAAAAGGATAGAAAGCCTTAGACAGAGAAAGCCACCGGACTGTGACCCCATTACGGAGGCCTCAGACCTCTCCAGAGTATGACCCAGTTTGCATTGTTCATCCACTTCCCTGGGAAGGACCTTTTGCCTGATGGAAACCTGACACCTAGCGTTCTAAGTGAAGTATCTAATAAAAAAACTAACTAAAAAAAGGGTGCCAAAATCAAAACCCCGCCACCTTTCTTTAAAAGCACCATAGACCTATTAAGGGTAACTGAGCCCCAAAAGGCAAGGGATGCCCAAAGTCCTGGAGACTCTCCTGTAAATTTCTATGTCAAAAGGGCACTCAAGCAGAAGTGGTCCATGGTCTCCTCCTTTCCCTGACACTCCTCCCGTGGACAACCAGGATCATCGGCACTACTATACTTCAGGTTCCCTCTCACATGGAGTCTCCGATGGAAAGAGAGCCAGGCCATGTCCCAAAACTTCAGAGTAACTCTCCCGAAATTAACCAAGGAGAGACCCTCTGAACACACATCATCTGGGCAGTTCCTCAGTGACAGCTGAACCCAGAAGTGAGAGTGCAGGATTCTCCTCTCCAACTCCCTCCTAGAGGAGTTCCTGACTTCCCTCGCCTCCAGGCCCCAATACCTTGTCACTTTCAATCCCAGAGACACATAGGTCGTGAGATAACCATGACGGACCCGGAAGGTCCTCACCCTGCCACCTTCCATCCAAACATTAAAAAAGGGATGCAGTCAGACCCTATAGCCACCTACCCATTGAGGAGGAGTCTCAAGAAAGAGACTATTGAGGTGCAACTTTAAAAAAGTTGTTAAAAAGAACAGCACTGGGTTAACCATACCCAGGCCACCATCCCTCCTCAATCTGTAGGTCACAGTTCGCTTGATCAGGTTCAGCCTATTCCCCCAAAGTAAAAGGAAGAAAACTGCATAAACCCTAGACCATAAAGACTGTGGCAAAAGGCACACATAGCTAATGTACAGAAACTTCGGGATCAGGTAGGTCCTCTTTCCCTGAGAGAAAGCTTCCACCTCCTCCAGCTCTCCAATTTCCGAGAAGCTTCCTCCAGTTTTATCTCCCAGTTTTGCTTGACATAATCACCAGGTCCGAATTGAATTCCTAAAATTTTGATCTTGCTATTGGCCCGGGGAAGACTGTCCGGGAGGTCGAACAGACCACCTTCCTCCACCATCCAGAAAACTTCACTCTTTTCCTGGTTTACTTTCGAGTCACTGGCCTCAGAGTACCTGCAGACTAGAGATGCTACCTCTATTGCTTCCGCAGGACTCGACAAGATGACAGTGACATCGTCCGCATAGGCCACTACCTTCAAAGGACACTCCGGACCCAACAGCACCCCTCCTATAGAGCCGCCTTCAATCCTTCGAATGAAAGGATCTATTGCAAACACATATAAGAGGGGGCTCAGAGGGCAACCCTACCTTACCCCAGAGTGTACCACAAAGGATGGACCTACCCAACCATTCACAAGAGGGAAGCTCTCTGCCTGTTTGTAAATCGTACAAAGCCATTTCACCACCCGCACTGGAAGACCATACCTCAGAAGTAGAGCCCACAGGTACTCGTTATCCACCCTGTCACAGACCTTCGACTGATCCAGAGCTAAAATATAATTTCCCCACCTCTAAGCCCGACACCGCTCAATGGCCTCCCGGACCCCCAGGGCAGCACTGAAGGTACTTTCACAGTGCAATGCTGTGAGGGGGAAAGCTTTTGACCGCAGATCTGCATCAGTCTATTAAAAAGCACCTTTGCCAAAATCTTTCTGTCGGTATTGAGAAGGGCTATGGAGAGCCAGTTCTCATTACGCGACTGATCCTTCCCTTTGGACAGCAAAATAAGTGCAGAAACCCTCATGGAGGGATGCAATAAGCCTCTCTTCAGGCTCTCATTAAAAACCTCCACGCGGAGCCAGAATGTCCACAAAGATCTTAAAGAACTCGGAGGTTAAGCCATCCGGGTCTGAAGATTTCTTTTTAGACAATTCGTCTATGGCCATTCTGACTTCATCCACGGTTATCACGCTACCGAAAGACTCAAGCGAACTGCTGAGATCTTCAAGACCAGGGGCCCGATTCATCAAAGTTCGCAAACGCATACGCATCTGCTAAATGGCTCTGCGCATGCGCGAAACAACACTTAAGCATCGCAAAACACTACATACGCTACTCAAGCACGGCAGATACAGCTCTCAAAAGGCGACTCAATCTCAAACTCCAACGCAAATAGATTTGAGATGACTGCTGACCACTTGAGAACATATGGGTGGGAATGGGCGGAGAGTAGGCACGGACTGGGCGGAGATGAGATAGTACTTGAGTAAAGTAGGCGTTATGCTTTTTCACTTGAGAATAGTAGGCGTTCCCTCTGCCCAGATGAGTGAAACTGATGTCACTCCTGTCTCAAATCTTTCACAAAAGTTAAGGAAGGCCAGGGTCATGTTTAACTCCAATACAGCTAGCTAAAACCACTATTAAACGCCTTTAGAAGCATCTTTTGCGTTGAAAATGCAAAACGAAATATGCACAACATACATACATATCAATACAGACTGCTTGTGCCATTTTATTTTTTTTTAAAATAATTTTATTGAGCTTTTAGATATCTTAAAAATGTTCCATTAGTATGTTTGTGTAAATTAAGCCTTTTTTTCTTTACATACCCCTTTCTAATTATTGCAATTCGCAAGTGCAACATGTTTGATGTTATTTTGGCCCTTTGGCCTCAATCCGGAACTGCCGGAATGCCGGAATTAGTTAGCTGGAAATAGCGCCCTCTGCTGCTTACTGCCTCTTCAGTAAAGAGGACTGGCTTTTATAGGCCTGTACACTGCTAGCCACATATCTTCTCAGCATTATGGGGAGAATCCAGGTCACAGTGCATTCTGGCTGCCGGAATGGTTGGCTCAGTGCATTCCACATTCATTCCACTGCCGGAATTGTTGCCTCAGTGCATTCCACATTCATTCCACTGCCGGAATGGTTGCCTCAGTGCATTCCACATTCATTCCACTGCCGGAATGGTTGCCTCAGTGCATTCCACATTCATTCCACTGCCCGAATGGTTGCCTCAGTGCATTCCACATTCATTCCACTGCCGGAATGGTTGCCTCAGTGCATTCCACATTCATTCCACTGCCGGAATGGTTGCGTCAGTGCATTCCACATTCATTCCACTGCCGGAATGGTTGCGTCAGTGCATTCCACATTCATTCCGGCTGCCAGAATTGTTGTGCACACTGCATGGGTAATTATTTCATTTTATGTAAAATGTCTCCCAAACAATAGACTTTGTCATAAATATTTATTATAAATCTCCAACCATTCTGAACAATTACCAATATCATTAGTCTCAATATGTTACATGCCTGATTTGACAGTTGGAGATGGTGCGTTTGCAATAACAAATAATAATAATAGACACATAATAACTTGAAACTATATTTTAGGGTTTTACACACATGATTTATGCAAATTTAAAACAAGTGTACTATTACCACAGGGACACTTTTAACAGCAACACAAATAGTGTAAGGATATTAATGATCCCTAAGAGGCGAGAGAATTGGTGAGGACTCGAACCCACATAGCAAGCTTGCAAGGTGGATTGCCTAACTGCATTCCATGTCAAGGGAATAGAATACAAATTAAAGATGACCAGCAACTTCTAGCATAAGTTGTTTCCCTTAAAACATGGGGAAAAATGGCAATACTTGGAAATATTATACCCAGAAAGATTTGGTGCATGCAGAGTCCAAATTTATGCATATCAAAATATATCCATGTTGATAAATAAAAATCAAAAATATAACATTTATTGCTCCCATTTCTAATATTTGATTTGGTGGAGCACTTAGCTTTTTCCACTGTTGCCAGTACAGAATTCCTATGTCTTTGAAATCCAAAGTCTTTGCCAACAACTGCTTTGCTGTGTTGTAGCTGATAACACTGTTGAACATTACATATAGCCACCTTACACACCAAAACATATACTAAGTCACAGAGTGGAATAAATACCCTCAAACTTGTAAATATACCAAGGTTAGCCACATACATGCATCATTCGGGGTTTAAACTCATTACCTTGTTGTCGCAAGCTCATTTCTTTATTCACTGAGGTATACTTCACATTGAAACACCAACACCAAACTGCACATTAACTATTTTGCACAGCTGAATGGCTGTCTTAGACCTGATAAATCGGCCATGTTGCAATTAATATGAACAGCATGATGGATAACGTGGTATTAAAATATTAACCCTAGATAAACACACACATTAATAAAAACACTGTTTTACTAAAGCAGCAGGAGCTGCAAAAACTTCACCATAAAAAAAGGAATTAAGCGCGTTTGCGAATCTTACGCTAAATACAAGCAGTTGCATATAGTTTTTTACTTTTAGGAGAATGCTTAATAATGTGTTTTATTAACTCAATTGGTGCTTAGGGTTGACCTGGGGCCTCGAACTTCTGCACTTAGTATTGGTGGGTGAAATACATAACCACTACACTATTGTGGCACATCTAAATGTAGCACATGCAAATGAATCATACGTCATATAATTGCACTTAAAACTATTTTACCCATACTATTGTCACAACACTAACAGCTTAGCTCATTAATAACATCTGTAATAATCGTTATAATCTCTACTTACCCTACAGAAAATAAACGTTGCTAACATGTCAGGTCACTTTTACACAAAAACACACTTGGCTAATTAGAACGCACCTGCGTGCTCCTAATGACGTGTCCGGCATACTCTCCGGCCTACTCACCTGCATTTAATTCACTAATTACAGTGCTACTTAAAAAGACCTTGCTTGACCTTCTGTGTTGTTGGGAGATTCGCAGTTCTGGGTAAGTAGCCCTTAATGGTGAAATGTTTCATAATCTCTGCAGTTTATTGCTGTACCTTGCTCAACACTCATGTTTATTTTTAGGAAAAGGTATTGGTGAGATACAGATAGAAAATTATGCTGAAAGGTCCTAATGGTAAAGAATTTTGTGTTGAAGGTTAGTGGAAAAGTCTTTAATTAGCTGCAGAGTTTGAATATTGAGGCAACTGTGTAGACTTGTGATGTGCCTCTGCATAGATACCTCTCGAATGTAGTGACAAACATAAAGATTATCCATCTATATTGATTTATTTTGTACCTGTTTACCCTCCCCCCACAGATCTTGGTCCTGGATTGTGTTTTTTGGGTGTCTAGTGATTGCTTTTTGACATTCCACATTTGTCTGTCTGTGTGTGTGGTAAGTAGAAACCAGATATTTTATTACATACCCCTTGTTAAAACACTTTGCATTAAGAATGTCCATGCTGCTATAATTTTTTTTTTTTTTCTTTTTCTAATACCTTTATTTGAAGTGTGGTTTTTCGGACCCTACCTTTAAAGACACATTAACACTCTGTGCTTGAGTCATTAAGGAGAGCAAAGGATAAAAAATAAGTAAATGTTCTAGTGGACAAAGCATGTTATAATGTAAGGGGTCAATGTTTTATTTAATTTTTTTTGGAACAAAACATAAATATCTTCACATTTAAAAGATCAGTGGTCAAATCATGTGCAAGCTTAGTCAAGGTTTGATTATCTAAGGTATGGTAATTCAAAATGGGAATATGAATAGACATGGCCTGGTGTGTTAGTGAAATGGTTTATATGTGTAATAATAGGGGAAAAACCATGGCAACCTGTATTTTACCTTTACAATGTGTGTAGAAAGTATAGCTTCATGCCTCTAAGTTTAGCCTTAATGTATTTTGCTAAATGCACGTTAATGGGGTAGTTTAAATCTACAGCCTAATGTGGCAACATAATTGACGTTTGGTTTTTCTACAGTTTATTGATCAGCACATATAGTGTTGAGAAGTGCACATTATTGACACTTTGTTTTTCTTATATCTACAGCCTTTAGATTACACTTGGCCTGCAGTGCTGGTCTTTCTGCCATTGCACTTTCCTTTGGAGTTGGTGGATGTTGCCATGGTGAAGGGTGTTGACAAATGTAAGTAGTATAGTGCTATCTGCACTAAAATGTGATTGGCCAGTGAGTGTGCTTCATACAATAATGTCGTTACTAAGCCTGCAATGTGTGGTTGCACAAACAAAACATATGGGCAGATGCTAGCTATGTAACATATGGGTTTGGCGTTTCTAATTAAGTCAAATAGTGCATTCAGAATCCTAGGTATAGTCCAAACACACAAGCCATTATTATACACTATAATATTACCGGCTTTTTTACACATGCCAATACAGTGCTCAACCTCTTGATATCAAAATGCAAGTTGTGTGAGCTAATATTGCCATATTAATTTGTTGACTTTCATTCAACAGGGTGTGTTGCCGTGGATTTTGGATTTGTGCAATTCGTGTCTCACTACATGTTGTTGAATTTCTCATAAGCCTGCTTATGTCTCTCTTCAGTCTGGCCAGATTGTCATCTCTTAATCCAAGGAACTTTTACACACACACCATTACCTTGTTTGCTTTGTTTTTGTCAGCACATTTGAATTCATATATGTAATAAATCTAGCCTATGCTGCAAATGTGTCAGCAATCAGTTGTCATGCCATTTTGTACCATTATTACAGTGCACTGATTAATATTTTAATACCCATAAATCCATGTGTAGTGCTTTCAAAACTATTGTGGAGCAGGTTTTTTTTTTTTTAAAATATATGAAATCTATGTGTGGTTATTTTGTCCTTTGCCACAGATACACCATAGCCTACAAACATGCTCAATGGGGTAAATGTGTAGTTTTAGAAAATGTCCATAGTGTGGAGGTTTGTATGTATGTGTGTTTGGTTGCTTAGTAGTAATTTGTTTGGACACTTTCAGCTTTTAGAGCGAACATGGGATGTGCGTAGGAATATAGGCATGACATTACAGGTAAATGTATATAAAGAAAGCAAAAATGTTAGCAGTGTCAGGTCAAACACTACCAACTTTTGGCCCTTGCCCAAACAGGATAACAATCTTTTTCTCTTGTGCTAGTGGCACTTTATTTCAAAGTGGTCCAACACCCACATGCCAGACACAAACCCCACACCTACAATTATGGGGAATGCGTTAGGGCACTAAGCTAGTGGAGTCTTGCTACAAGGCCATAATACCAATATGTGTTAGCCACCTTTTGGTGTAGCAAATATTCCAGTCTCCATCCTTTTCTTGGTGTTTTTACAATGTTTATTTGCTGGTTATGTAATACCTCACCTAGGGCCTGATTCATTAGTGATCTTCTTATCTTGTGCAAAAGGTAAGATGCTTATTGTTACGAAGAAACAGGGAGATAAGAGCGAAGTAAAGATGGATTTTCATCCTAACATAAGAAATTCTTCACTTATGTAGTGGATTTTGCTTCCTATCTCCCTTTCTGAGCATGAACAGAGTGGATTGGCTTAAGATAAGCAAAAAATGACAGATAAGATCCTTAATGAATCAGGCCCCTAGTTTGCTAATTGGTCAAGGCAGCTATATGTAAACTTACAGCTAACATAAATACTCCACATGAGAACTAGTTACATTAGTCTGATTACACACATTGTTAGGCAGCAGTCACTTGACATGTTTGCTGAACCTGACAATGTAGGTCTCCAATGTTATTGTGGTGTAGAAATGTGTAATTGTTTCTCAATACCATTTTCATGTAGATTGCCCTCTGAAAGTGGAAAGTAGTGACCAAAGTCACATTCCACCTTTGTTTCTCTTCAAACCCTGTGTTTGTGTGAAGAGTAAATTGTGTTAGTTTGCGCCGTAATACCACCTATGTCTGTTTAAACATGCTAGTCAATGTTAACAATAATTTGCAGCATTTGCCCATGCCTTGGGCAAGGGAAGCACAAATCCTTAATGTACAGATATCCTCCCTTTAGGATGATGGGTCCATGTTCAAATTCCTTTACCACCATCTAATCCAAGAGTGTCGGGCCGAGCACACAGTCATTTGAGGGTTTAATGTCTGGTAGATATTGTTGGTGTTTACATTGTTAGGTGAGGCATCCAGTTTATTTGGCTTATAGATGGTGAATGTGTGCAGTGGGTACCTGTGTCTGTATTGGCAAGAAATCGCAACATACCAAGCTTCAAATGATAATATGTTGCCCGTTATATAAAATAGCGTGGCCTTGCATAAATGTTTTCCAAAACTGTAAGGAAGCAAAATCCAAGGGACGTGCCCACTCTAACCATGAATGAATCAGTGTACATAATGTAAGAAACTCTAGGGTATGTTTGTTTTAATAATGTATTCAAGGGTCCAGATTGGGGGGATCAGATCATAGAGTTTGGAAAAGTCATTACTGGATAGAGGAGTTTGGTGGACAAACTACCTCTTGGAGTCTACTTACTTGTATTACAAAGTGTGCTTATTTGCCTGAGCAAACCATATCTATACTCCAAGGTTTTTCATTTGCGTCTTACATGATTAGTCAGACACACAGCACTACATGCACCCTTATAGTGTGTCAAACGGTCACGTTAGTCTGTATTTCTTGATCCGAATCAGGGACCCTTGGGATTACCTGCAGCAGGTCTGAACAGAGCAACCTGGATGATCTTCCTGCTCATGTTCTTGCTGATTGTCCAATCTAGCATGGCAATGAGCAGTCTGAGAATGTGGACACAAACACTGATTTTGTAATGCAGCCAGAAACACTGGGGCCAATAACTATCCTCTGGAGAGAAGTGTGTTGTTCAGGCAATGAACAGATCACAGCAGCAGGTTTAAATAGGTTGTCCCAAGCAACTATTGGCTGAGCACTTCATGGGATCACAGGTGCTGAATCTGGTTGATCTGGAATGATCACCTGACTGCATCCAAGATGCCTGTGCACATGCAGCTGAACAAACAGTGTGTGTTTGATTACAAACGGAGCTGTGGAGGACGGGAATGTTGCTGACAACCAGAAGAGACCCAGGTAGCCGTGATATGACAGCGGCTGATGGGGTAAGTGCACCTAAGATCCAAATGTGAGACCCAACCTATATGTGCTTAGTTCAATAAGGTCATGAGGTTACATTTAAACAAGTGTTATGCTAAAGGACGTCCAGTGTACCACACACTGTGCATTAGCACTATTTTTAAATACAAATCCCTTATTAGATTTTTAGAATTAGCACAAAATCTTACCTGTACAAAATAGTAGTTAACAATATTTGTCCTGTGGCATCATGTCCAAAAAAAAATCAACTAATTTGGTTACCTTAACGCCTGTCTTTTGTGGCTCCTTTGTGTCAGGTTACAGTTTGCAAATGCAATACTTCCTTTACAGGATGATTTGCCCTACCTCTAAAGGGGCACTGTAGTTGCGCGCTGTGTTTGAAATAATTTACTCAGGCAAATAAAGAAACACTGTGGCAAAATCATTAAGAAGCTTACCTTGATACACTTCTTGTTTAAGTCTTCTTAAGCAAACCATGGGCCAGAATCATTCTGGAAAGGTAAGGCAAAGTAACTAAGCAAGGCCAAAGCATGTGAGTTTGGAGGGGGATGTAAACCAAAAATGTCATTTGAGATCTAATTTTGGGGTAGGAGAGGTCCTAGCTGACATGAACATTTCAGTGTACAAATAAGCTATCAAGTATTTGTGCGGTACATTAGGATACAGACATTATTTTTTTCGTGCCCTAAACCTATTGCTAATTTGCACCACTTGCATTTTAAAAGGCTTTTGAGCAGCATTCAGAAATATGTATCCTTGACATCTAGGTTCATTACTCAATCAGGGCCATGGCATGGTTTTGGTCAGCACACTGATATTGGATACATATTTGTTTGAATACGTTAATGAATCAGGCTGTTTGTTCGGAGATTGTACTTTGGTTAGAGTGGATAACAAGTATTGTTATTAAAAAAAGCATTATGGAATATGCCTTACCAAATAAAGACACATTTCAGTAGTAGGAAATTTTTTATTGCAAAAAAAAAGTATACATATTTTTGTCATATATTAAACTATATTTTTAGGTTAAAACAATACCAATTATTTTTTCCGAGCCTTTTTGAAGGGGATTGCAAGGGAGGCTCCCCTACTCCGACTTCTTGTCACCCGTGATGTAGAGGAGTCAGAGGAACCAGGCAATGGGGCAAGGCAAGCGGGTTGTGTCCGACGAGGTGAAGGTGCAGGGGATGGGGATGGGGATGGGGCCATGACAGGCGAGGGGGAAGTGGGCACAACAGGGGATTGGCCATAGCCACGGGCAAAGGCTAAACACATAAGACGATAAAGTTCGGGGTCAGGGAGGGCGGACGCGACAGACAACTGGGTATGGGGGCTGCCGAACAAGTAATCAGAGCTGGGTGAAGGTATTGTGCCGGAGGTGCGTTGGGAGTGGGCATGCAAGATATCACCCAGGAGTGTTGCAATATTTGTCACTGAAGTATTTAAACTATCCATTTTTGGTGGTGAGTGTCGTCAGTAAAGAGGTGTGTGTGCTCATGAAAACAGAGAGTGTGTTAGTGAGACTGGTGATTTGCTGATCCATGTGTTGGACAGTGCTCGATATTTGTGACAGGTGAACATTCTGTGCATCAGTGGCGTTTTTAAGATTTTGGGCTGCTGAGGCTCCTCCACATCACGGGCAACTTCATCATCCACTGGTGAAGCAGGCGCCTGCTGCTCACATTCTGTAGAGAGATAATAAGTAAAATAAAGTAATTAGAATCAAAGAGTAAGGTGCAATATGATATTTTGTAAAACATCTTACAACGCGTGATGTAGCATTGGTAAAGTGTCAGCTTCCCTTGAATGTGCTAGCAGCCCTTGCCGGTCCACAAATTCATACATTGCCACTTATGGTCTCGCATTTTTGCATGTGCCCTACATATTGAGACCATTTGTCTTCAGTGTGTAAATGTAATTTCCTACTATGTGATAGTCAAACACATTGTGCAATTGAAGTTTCCCTTCACACACACATCATGAGAGTTGACACTTTTACTCAGACAGATACAAAGCTTTACAGACATTAAGTAAGCAAACTCATCATGTACCTAGTGAAGCGGCCTCTCCTGTTCGGGGTGAGCTAGAGCCAGTGTCTATGTCGCCCACCCCAACTATCTCCACCAGGGCTATTGCAGCCCTCGCCCGCTCCTCGAGGGGTGTTAAAATAGTACGTAGTGGAGGCCCCCCCCAGTGCCTTGAGCATGCCTGTGAATCTCAACCAGCTTCCCTTTCAGGCGTCCTTTATAGTCTGCCCATCTGTGGAGTAGACAAACATTATAGCCTCACATAGTACCTTCAACTCAAAATGACACATTTTTCAATAAAAGACATTGCACGTTTGCTAATCACACCAATTTAACCGTCACATACAGTAATACAGATTTTGGTCTTTTGAAGCGCGTATAATGTGGTAAACATATTATGTCAATGTGACCAAGGGCCATGGTGTTAGTTTCTGAAAACAAAGGGCCTGATCAACAAAAGGAGTCACAAGGTGGTTTCACCTCACAGGTGACTAATGCTACTATGTCACAATATCCATATTTATCTCTAGCGATATCTATATATATTATTTGACAAATAGACACAGTCAGAAAAGTTAAATAGGGCTATTAATTTTAAATTTGATTAGTACCTTTTCTGTACTTCAACCTTTGTACGCTCATACGGAGATATTTCATTGATGAGCCGTGTGATTTCCTGCCAATGCGTTTGGCGCTCGCGTCCGGTTATTTGCCGGTTGCCACTGTGGAACCTAGCCAAAACCTCTTCTACCAGCACCTCCAGCTCCTCATCTATGAAATTGTTTTTACGCCTAGTTGGCAGCCCTGGTGCCTGCACATTACTTGGCCCAGCATCAGACATATTCCTATTTCAAAGATAAGTCGTGTCTTTATAGGCAATGCACACAGTCAGGTGGTGATACAGAATCTAAGCACATCCACCCCCTACATAAGGTACCATTTCACAAACTTCAAACTATGTCTAAAACACATGCCCCTTATTATAATAAACATTGTGGTTTGTCTATTTAACGAGCATTGAGTTTGGTCACTGCATTTTGACTGACATATTCATCAAATACTATTGCAACATTCTCCTACTACTACTACTACTCGTCACTTTTCAAACCATAACATTGGTTTACAGGTTAGCAACACACCAAAATGAAGGATATCACTCAGTTGCAAACCCTATATTGTGTAATTATTATTACTATTTGGTTACAAATCAGCCAGCAACACACTTAAGTGTGTACTCCAAATGCAATTTGCGAGGTATGTGCCCAAAATAAGTGTATACATTTGGACCCATGTGTCCATCAATGCAATGAGCTAGTTATTATGGTGTTGAACATGGATAAGGTTAAAAAGAACTTAGCATACTGTAGGCTACTATTGAAAACTTTACATGTTAAATGTGAGGCCAGGGGCCCTTTCCATAGCAGTTTTTTTACATTCCGGCCACACATATTGCATAGCAAACAGTTTGCTACATTAGGAGATAAAAATAATTTGGAAATATCCAGAAATTTCAGATAAATTATTATACTTACTTTTCTCCAAAGTTTGCCACAAAAAACAAAAACTATTTTGATAGTCAACTGGGTAAAGCGTGGTATGGCCTGCAATAAAAAAACCAAATGAATGTTTATAAGCAAGGAAAGATAATGTGGTAAACAAAGCTAACCTCCTAATTTGATTATGGATAAGGTTCAAAAGAACTTAGCATACTGTAGGCTACTATTGAAAATTTTCCATGATCTGAGGCCAAGAGCCATTTCCATAGCAGTTTATTTACAGTCCGCCCACACATATTTCATAGCAAACAGTTTGCTACATTAGGAGAACAAAAAAAAATTTAAAATCTTACAATCTCTGATTTAGTTTTGTACTTACTGTTTGTTGTTGGCTTCTTAGGCCAATCATCCAAATTTAATGAAATCTTGATTGTGCTCTATCCAGGCAAAAAAGCGAATGAACAGGCACTAGACCAAAGCACAGGTGGGTTTAAATGGAGTTTTGAATTAATAAACCAGGTGTACACTCTTCTTCCTAATTGCGGAGCACACTGTACTCGTCTCAGTGCAGGCACCCGCCATGTTCTTGGTGGGAGAGACAATCGGAGATACAACACAGGTGTGTGAAAGCTCCGCGTGTGACGTGAGCACGCCCATACGTGCTCAGCGAACCAATCGGAACGCAGAGGCCCCCATTTTGTGTGATAGACATTATACCAAAATGAGGGCTGCTATTTTCACCAGGCGTGAGCTGAGAGTCCTTACAGAGGGTATGGACAATGTACCTTCTGGAAGGTATGTGTCCAATGAGGTCAAGGTGCGGGCCTATCAAAGGGTCCGCAGACACCTCCGCCTATAATTCAATATTCGGCGAAGCACCGTTCAGCTCCAACGGCGGTGGAGCGATCTCCGGCGCCGCCAGCCCCAGCTTCTGGAGGAGCTCCGTAGGGAGATCAGAATAAGTGAGTTCTCTACTAATCGCAAAAAACATGTCTATATATATATATATATTTATTTGCTCTATGGCCCTGATTCATTAAGGATCCTTAACTTGAGAAACTTCTTATTTCAGTCTCCTGGACAAAACCATGTTACAATACAAGGGGTGCAAATTAGTATTCTGTTTTGCACATAAGTTAATTACTGACTGTTTTTTCATTTAGCACACAGATACTTGATAGATTATTTGTACACTGAAGTTTAAAGTTGATATTTGTGTGCTACATGAAAAAACAGTCCGTATTTAATTTATGTTCAAAACAGATTACTAATTTGCACCCCTTGCATTGTAACATGGTTTTGTCCAGGAGACTGAAATAAGAAGTTTCTCAAGTTAAGGATCCTTAATGAATCAGGGCCATTGTTTGTAAATATGTTCACCCTAAACACCTGACATGGCCTACATAACAATGTGCAAGCACACTATAAAGGTCATGCCCCTTCCAGTGCACCCAAAAAGCTTTGGCTCCTGTGTCCTAAATTTGTGTGCTATCAATTTACTGCCCTAAATGTTTTTGTGTGACAATTTTTACCATTAAGTGTGGTTTTGGAAATCAGGCATTCTAAGTCTTGACTCGAGTGCTGTAACTTGCTAGTCTAACCTTAAAAACATTTTGGAGTGGAAGATGTGTTGTCATTATTGGGCCAAGATTTAAAAGGCACATTTCAAAGACAAAACACCTTAGTGTTTAGACTGATTTTTGCAAGCTCCCATAAGATGCAAACAGATTACAGAGTGTGCTAGATATAGCTAATCAATCATTACTTAACTGCCTATTTAGACTCTTTTAGACTGTGAGGTACTCCCAACAAAGGGTGATTTTGACCTCCATCCACTAATTCGGTGGTCCTGTAAAGAGAGAACTAATTGACATCATTACCAGGGCCAAGGGAGTTTGCTGAGTTAAAATCACCTACATGAAAAAAACATACTACGGCCAAATGTGAACAAAACCTAATTAGACGGCCAGTAGTATGTTTGGGGAGTGTGTTAGACAACACATGCAAATATGGAGCAAGCCTCCAAACTCCACACATATGAAACTATCATCAGGGAGTTGAACTCCTGACCCCAGTGCTGTGAGGCAGACGTGCTAACCACTAGACCACTGTGCTGGCCCGGCAAGTCATGTGAAATGCTTTGTGTTCATCATGTTTACCTCCTTGCATTGTTAGTAGCAAATATTTCTGCCTGCTGACAATGTAAAGTTTATTAAATATGTATGATCACCTGATTGTCAATCTACTATACGTTTTTTCAAATGGTGATTGTGTTAACATGTCCTTTTGTTTATATTTCCTTTTTTCAAACAGACCGGGCACGCTGGGAACGGCGCCAACGCCGCCGGGCAGTCGTGGAGGCGCAGGCAGCGGAGGAGGAGGAGGAGGAGCAGCAGCCAGTGGCGGTTGCAGTGCCACTGTCATCGGAGGAGGAGGAGGATGCGGTGCCAGTGGCAGTGGCAGTGGCAGTGGAGGAGCAGGAGGAGGCGGTGCCAGTGCCGGTGCCAATGGCAGTGGCAGTGGAGGAGCAGGAGGCGGTGCCAGTGCCGGTGCCAGTGGCAGCAGCGGTGGAGGAGGATGAGGAGCAGGCTGACCGGGAGCCCCAGGATTTTGAGGACTCCACATCGGGCAGCCAAGAGGCAGTGGAGTTGGAAGATTGTAAGTATTTGCGATAAGTGATGGACATAGTTATATAAGATTGACATGTGCATTAAACTTGTGCATAATCCCTGCTGTGACATGTTGATTAAATGGTGCCTTAAATGCCACAGGTTGAACACTTATAATATCTGCCTATAAATTTTAGGCGCATTAAACACTCAAACCACAGCCATAGCCATCTTAACACATGGGCACGCAGGGCATTGGCCAAAAAAATGTGGCCGCTAGCCTGGTAAACTCGTCAGTATATTAATGACTTGTTTATAAAATCTAATATACACCAAAATCGTTGGAATTCCTGTGAGTGATTGTATAGGTAGTGGCCCATGTAGTGCATAGACCTGGGGCCAATAATGCTGGATAAGACAACCCTGTGCATGGCCCTCTCCCCGTGGCTCACCAGAATTTAGTACATTGATTCAAATGCCTTCTCAACGTCTAATGTGCGTGCAAATGGTTTTGTGGCCAGAGGCCTAAGTTTTGAAAGTAATGTAACAGTAAACATCTCTAGTAAATCCTGTCTGTTTGATGAAATATGTATCCATGTATGTAATGTTTAATTTCTGATTTCTTTCAGCACCCACTGAGGAAGCTGGCAATTGGCCTCCACCACCACCCACCGCAGCAGAACTTATGGCCCACATGGGTCAAATTGTGGAGGACCTGGAAGGCCTCCACCTACATATTGGAAATATTGTAGGCAACCTTCGTTTTAAATTGGCCTACTGGGCCTCATTTCAATGATAATTTATTTTTTTTTCTCTGATGTATATGTAAATAGTTTGAAAACATTGTTGCGTTTTAAAAATATATAACTTTATAAAAAAACAAACCTTGGTGTGTGTGTCTTTATTCATCTCATTACACAACATGTGGGTATATATAATAGTCCGAAAACAGTAATGAAGAAAGATGTTTTGCTTATAACATCATTTGTAGAGCACAAAAGGATTTCTTTAGCTGTTTGCATGTAATCCAAAAGTAACATGTGCCCTCCACGAACAAGCCAACCCTATAAGAGGTATTGCATCTGTAGGCCCTGTGTGCAAGATAAAATCCAAAAATGTCAAACGCTCTAGCTAGTTACCAATTCCCCCAAATACATATGTCATTGTAGTGATAGTCCAAGGTTACATTCAAGTAACAGAGCAAAGCCAGTGACACATTGAGGAGAGCCTCGAAAGTGTACCCAGAAGTGGTGTCAGTGGTGTAAGGCAGAAGTGCAAGCGAGGCAAAGGACCATGGTACTGGAGTGTGGAGAGCGGCCTGTTTGGATAAAGCTGAGTACATGACATAATGTGTACGCCATGGATCCAGATGAAAGTCTATTTGCTGACAATGTTGCATTTACCTCCAAGGAAGCTGTCACCTACAACACCCCCCCCCCTCTTAGTCCATTTAGAATACTCAATGTCAGCATGCACCTAATACTGTGCATGTGAAGTATAGGCCGTGAGGCTTCTCGGATTTTCCCTCCAAATAAATATTTACTTTCAATACAGTATAAATCAGAGGGCATATTTTACAATATGGTTGAGCGTGTATAACAAATCCAAAATAAAAAAAGAAAGCATTGTGTCCCATTTCTTGTTAGGATAATGATTCCAGTCCACACATTAGTTATGGGTATGCTCAGTATTTGAACTCATGTCTGCTGTGTTGTGAGTCCAAAGTGCTAACTAGTGAGCTACCTGTGAGATAGGTATTTTGTGAGTAATTTGTGTGAATAATGTAGAGTAGTATTAAGTGTGAGGGGTCTGTGTAGCATGCATGCTGTATTGTTGGTGTTGTCTGTGTATTTTCATGTCTCAGGTTGGGGTAGCGGGTAGCTGTCCCCATTTGCATACAGTCATTCCTGAGTTCTAATCCAGACAGAAACCCTTCCTCTATGTGGAGGTTGTATACACTCTTGTGTGTATCCTTTATGGAAGAGTATGCTGTGCATTTTGCTGAAAAGGCAAAAAGATTTATTTACAGCACATACATTTTGATACATTCGTTATTCATGTGTTTTTAATGTAGCCATTGTCCATGCATTTTGCGCACTATACGGCGACTTGAAATCCTAAACACAGAAAGATCGTGAAGAATGTGTTTGGTAACAGTGTGTATTGCACTAATTATTCGCAAAGGAAAAACAAGGTTGAGAGTGTTCCAGATTATTGTTAATTGACAGTAATTAATGAGTAAAGAGCTATCTCGTTAAAATAAGCCCCAGGCATGTTTGTTGTGTTGTATATAAATAAACTGTTGGCCCCTCCCACAGTGGGCGTGAGGTATGCATTGTTAAGCTTGCCGTCAATCAGTTGAGAGCCGTTGCTTATGCGTGTAGCATGTTTAAAGATATGCAGGTGGGTGTGTTTTCTAACGTTTGCACTGCTTATTTCCGTCACTTACACCACATGGGGGTGTGTTTTTGCTGTTTGAGATGCTTATTTCGGTTTACGTGACTCAAAGTATGCAAGGCAAATGCGTATGCGTTTGCGAACTTTGATGAATCGGGCCCCAGGTGTCTCCCTCAGGAAATGGTCCATCTTCTCTCTGTCTAGTGATTTCTCAGACAAGAGATCAGAGTAGAAAGACTGCACAACACCAAGGATGCCCTCCATATCCTCCCTGAGAACACCCTTTGCATCGTACAGGCCTCTCACCTATTTCATATCTACCGACTTCCTACAATTCAGGTAAGGGTCGGGCGAGCGGTACTTCCCGTAGTACCTCGTCGTTTTCGGATCCTCCCTCCCCCTTCCCCGCCCTCTCTAGCTGTGCATTGAGCGTACTGAGTTGCTGTGTTTACTGTACTGTGCTGTCTCCCATTGTATTGTGATTTTGTTTGTCTCTGTACGGCGCTGCGGATGCCTTGTAGCGCCTTATAAATAAATATTAATAATAATAATAATAATAATACCTCTCCAGAAGCAAGAAAGAAAACTGGTCATATTGCACCTCTCTCATCTGAGCCTTCACTCGGGAGATTTCCCAATCATCTCCCTGGTCAGAGATCAGGAATTCAAGTTTTCTTATCAATGCCGAATAGGTATTTTGTCTTAGCAAGTTGTTTCTAGCTACCAGGTCACGGAAGAAACCCCGGGTCCTCTTTTAAATACCTCCCACCACTCAGACCTACTCCAACATGCCTCCAAAAGTGTCTCTTGGGATTCAAAGAAGTCCCTTAAGGACTGTCTATTCACCTCTTCATCTAAGAGCTTAGACTTCAGGCGCCAAAGGCCCCTACCTTTTTGAAGTGTCCCTGAAGCATTCAAGGATACACTAAGGTTGTAACGCTACGGTCCCGCAAGTAGTACCTGTCCCGTTACCTGCATTTCATTTATCTGGAAACTGCCAAGTTCCAGCATCAGACTAACTTCATTCATTCATTCAGCTATACTCAGTTCGGCACAGGTGCAAGTCTATTGCACTTCCCTCCTCTTGTCATTGGCTGAGCATTTCTGGAGCACTATTTAAACCTCCTGTATTCACCTGTCTGATGCTTGTTCTTCAAGCTCACTTCCTGTAGCCTGTGGTTCTGGTTCCTGTCCTCCTTGTGGTTTTCTGCTACTCCAGCCTGCTCTCAGTTTGCGGCCTGTGTTGACCCATCGCTGCTCCAGTACTATTATTACCATCTTCAGTGTACTTCATCGTGACAGCCCAGTTCTCTCATCATTACCGCTCAGTGCCGCTACTACTACTGTGTCTCATCAGTTGTTGCTATGAGTTACCTCTGCCACTTCAGTTTGCTCTCAGTCTCCTGCTGTATTGAACTATTGCGGCTCCAGTACCACTATACTATCTTTATGTACTTTATCGTGACAGCTCCAGTACTCTGAACGCTACCGCTGTGAACCGCAACTGCCTTGGTGACTCATTGCCTGTTCTCCCCAGTTACCTCTGCTTCCTGTGTGCTCAGCATAACTCTAGTGCTGTACTCCAGCTGTTCCAGTATCTCCACCTATCACCATTGGATACACCATTGTGACAGCCTCCGCTTTTCTTTGTTGTACCACAGGACATCTATTCTCCTTGTGCCTTACTAATCTCTACCCGTGTAACTTGGCTCCTCCACAGCATTCTGCTGTTCACCCTCTCACAGGACCGCGATCTGCAGGTTTTGTGCCGCTAAGTCCATACCTCTTTGCAGGGGTTCCTGCTGAAAACCACCTGCCTGTTAGACTCCGCGCCTGTGGGTGGGCTAAGCAGGCCCGGCGCTCCCATTAAGCAAGGTTAGGCACTTGCCTAGGGCGCCGGGCTCTGGAGGGCGCCTGGAGGGCGCCACAGTATTCTAAAATACTTTAAAACTGTGCGGCGACCGCTGGCCATACTTGTCATGGCCGCCGCACAGCATTCAGATGGACGGGGAGGGGGGGGGGGAAGAGGCTATTTTGTCACCACCGCCGCCTCTCTGCTCCGTCTCCTCCCCTTCACTTACTAGTGTCAGTGAGTGGAGGGGAGGAGACGGAGCAGAGAGGCGGCGGTGGTGAGACAAGGTAAGGAGAGGAGGGCGGCGATTTTTTAAAAATGCCTAGGGCGCCGTGGACCCTAGCACCGGCCCTGGGGCTAAGACATGTCCAGCAGAGCCTAGGGATCAATTTCCTATAAGCCAACCGTGACAGTAAGAACAGGTCAAATGTCTGATCCCCCAGTGGAACCTTCAGCTAAAGACTTATTACAACATCTGGTTTCACTCATAGAGCAACAGGATAGTATCCAACGACAACTCTTGCAGTGTTTCCAGACTTTGACCGGTCGCCTGCACATTCTACAGGCTACTCATCCAACGGTGGCTATTTCTCCTCAGGACCTGCGCTCCGCTCCTCTGATTGCATCCGCCTCTTTGAGACTACCTACACCGGCAAAATTTGATGGGGACCCCAAACTTTGTCATTGTTTTATTAACCAATGTTACATTCAGTTCGAACTACAGCCCCAAAATTTTCTTTCAGACAGGTCCAAAATAGCTTACATTACATTTCTGTTCAAATGGATTGGGTTATACTCCGCACCAGGTTATGAACCCCTTGTGTGTTAGATGATGTCAATATAGATTAGAGATGAGCGCACTCGGATTTCTGAAATCCGAGCCCACCTGAACGTTGCCGATCCGAGTCGGATCCGAGACAGGTCCGGGTATTGCCGCCAAATTTAAATCTGAAACTGAGGCTCTGACTCATAATCCCATTGTCGGATCTCGCAATACTCGGATCCTATAAATTCCCCACTAGTCGCCGCCATCTTCACTCGGGCATTGATCAGGGTAGAGGGAGGGTGTGTTAGGTGGTCCTCTGTCCTGCTATATCTCGTGCTGTTCAGTTCTGTGCTGTGCTGTGCTGTGCTGTGCTCAGTCCAGTGGTGCTGTGTCCTGTGCTTTGTCCTTCTGAGGACAGTGGTGCTGCTGGGTCCTGTGCTGTTTCCTGTTCAGCCCAGTGGTGCTGTGTCCTGTGCTCTGTGCTTCTAAGGGCATAGTTATTTCCCCATTATTCCCAAGTTTTTAAAAAATAAAAAAAAAGTAATAAAAAAATAAAAATAAAAAATGAAAAAAAAAAATAATTATAACCAAATTTGCAAAACCAATCCAGCAGTATAAGTCCATTGGTACTGCAATATTACCAAGTTCACACATTCTGCAGTATCTTGTGCAACATATAATGGAGACCAAAAATTTGGAGGATAAAGTAGGGAAAGATCAAGACCCACTTCCTCCTAATGCTGAAGCTGCTGCCACTAGTCATGACATAGACGATGAAATGCCATCAACGTCGTCTTCCAAGCCCGATGCCCAATCTCGTAGTACCGGGCATGTAAAATCCAAAAAGCCCAAGTTAAGAAAAAGTAGCAAAAAGAGAAACTTAAAATCATCTGCGGAGAAACGTAAAGTTGCCAATATGCCATTTACGACACGGAGTAGCAAGGAACGGTTTAGGCCCTGGCCCGTGTTCATGACTAGTGGTTCAGCTTAACCCACGGATCTTAGCCCTCCTCCTCCTCCCCCCCCCTACAAAAAATTGGAGAGTTATGCTGTCAGCAACAAAACAGCAAACAACTCTGCCTTCTAAAGAGAAATTATCACAAATCCCCAAGGCGAGTCCAAGGGTGTTGTTGGTTGTCAAGCCTGACCTTCCCATCACTGTACGGGAAGAGGTGGCTCGGGAGGAGCCTATTGATGATGTAGCTGGCGCTGTGGAGGAACTTGATGATGAGGATGGAGATGTGGTTATTGTAAATGAGGCACCAGGGAGGGGGAAAACAGCTGATGTCCATGGGATGAAAAAGCCCATCGTCATGCCTGGTCAGAAGACCAAAAAATGCACCTCTTCGGTCTGGAGTTATTTTTATCCAAATCCAGACAACCAATGTATGGCCATATGTAGCTTATGTAAAGCTCAAATAAGCAGGGGTAAGGATCTTGCCCACTTAGGAACATCCTCCCTTATACGTCACCTGAATAACCTTCATAGTTCAGTGGTTAGTTCAGGAACTGGGGCTAGGACCCTCATCGGTACAGGGACACCTAAATCCCGTGGTCCAGTTAGATACACACCAGCAACACCCTCCTCGTCAACTTCCTCCACGATCTCCATCAGATTCAGTCCTGCAGCCCAAGTCAGCAGCCAGACTGAGTCCTCCTCAATACGGGATTCATCCGAGGAATCCTGCAGCGGTACGCCTACTACTGCCACTGCTGCTGTTGCTGCTGTTAGTCGGTCATCTTCCCAGAGGGGAAGTCGTAAGACCGCTAAGTCTTTCACAAAACAATTGACCGTCCAATAGTCGTTTGCCATGACCACAAAATACAATAGTAGTCACCCTATTGCAAAGCGTATAACTGCGGCTGTAACTGCAATGTTGGTGTTAGACGTGCGCCCGGTGTCCGCCATCAGTGGAGTGGGATTTAGAGGGTTGATGGAGGTATTGTGTCCCCGGTACCAAATCCCGTCGAGATTCCGCTTCACTAGGCAGGCGATACCAAAAATGTACAGAGAAGTACGATCAAGTGTCCTCAGTGCTCTAAAAAATGCGGTTGTACCCACTGTCCACTTAACCATCGACATGTGGACAAGTGGTTCTGGGCAAACGAAGGACTATATGACTGTGACAGCCCACTGGGTAGATGCATCCCCTTCCGCAGCAACAGCTGCATCAGTAGCAGCATCTACAAAATGGCTGCTCGTGCAAAGGCAGGCAACATTGTGTATTACAGGCTTTAATAAGAGGCACAACGCTGACAACATATTAGAGAAACTGAGGGAAATTATCTCCAAGTGGCTTACTCCACTTAGACTCTCATGGGGATTTGTGGTGTCAGACAATGCCAGTAACATTGTGCGGGCATTAAATATGGGCAATTTCCAGCACGTCCCATGTTTTGCCCACACCATTAATTTGGTGGTGCAGCATTACCTCAAGAGTGACAGGGGTGTGCAGGAGATGCTTGCGGTGGCGCACAAAATTGCTGGACACTTTCGGCATTCAGCCAGTGCCTACCGCAGACTAGAGGCACATCAAAAAAGCATGAACCTGCCCTGCCATCACCTCAAACAAGAGGTTGTGACGTGCTGGAACTCCACCCTCTATATGCTGCAGAGGATGGAGGAGCAGCAAAAGGCCATTCAGGCCTACACAGCCACCTACGACATAGGCAAAGGAGTGGGGATGCGCCTGAGTCAAGCGCAGTGGAGACTGATTTCCGTGTTGTGCAAGGTTCTGCGGCCATTTGAACTTGCCACACGAGAAGTCAGTTCCGACACTGCCAGCTTGAGTCAGGTGATTCCCCTGATCAGGCTGTTGCAGAAGCAGCTGGAGAAAGTGAGGGAGGAACTGGTAAGCCATTGCGATTACACCAAGCATGTAGCTCTTGTGGATGTAGCCCTTCGTACGCTTTGCCAGGATCCGAGGGTGGTCACTCTTTTAAAGTCAGAGGAATACATTCTGGCCACCGTGCTCGATCCTCGGTTTAAAGCGTATGTTGTGTCTCTGTTTCCGGCAGACACAAGTCTACAGCGGTGCAAAGACCTGCTGGTCAGGAGATTGTCCTCTGAAGAGGACCGTGACATGCCAACAGCTCCACCCTCATTTTCTTCCACATCTATGGCTGCGAGGAAAAAGCTCAGTTTTCCTAAAAGAGGCGCTGGCGGGGATGCTGATAACATCTGGTCCGGACTGAAGGACCTGCCAACCATTGCAGACATGTCTACTCTCGCTGCATTGGATGCTGTCACAATTGAAAAAATTGTGGAGGATTACTTTGCTGACACCATCCAAGTAGACATGTCAGACAGTCCATATTGTTACTGGCAGGAAAAAAAGGCAGTTTGGAAGCCCCTGTACAAACTGGCTCTATTTTATCTGAGTTGTACCCCCTCCAGTGTGTACTCGGAAAGAGTTTTTAGTGCAGCGGGGAACCTGGTCAGTGAGCGGCGAAGGAGGTTGCTTCCTCATAACGTTGAAAAAATGATGTTTATAAAAATGAATAATCAATTCCTCAATGAAGTACAGCACTGCCCTCCAGATAGTACAGAGGGACCTGTGGTTGTGGAGTCCAGCGGGGACGAATTGATAATGTGTGATGAGGAGGAAGTACACACTGTAGGGGGAGAGGAATCAGAGGTTGAGGATGAGGACAACATCTTGCCTCAGTAGAGCCTGTTTAGTCTGTACAGGGAGAGATGAATAGCTTTTTTGGTGTGGGGACCCAAACAAACCAATCATTTCAGCCAAAGTTGTTTGGTAGGCCCTGTCGCTGAAATGATTGGTTTGTTAAAGTGTGCATGTCCTATTTCAACAACATAAGGGTGGGTGTGAGGGCCCAAGGACAATTCCGTCTTGGAACTTTTTTTTTGCATTATATGACCAATCAACAGTCGTTTGCCATGTTCAAAAAGTAAAACCAAATTTAAACAAATTCAAGAAATTAAACCAAAAGTAAAATGCTCTGTCATAATTTAAAACAAGAGGTATTGACGTGCTCTAAAAATACTGTATTGTTGTTTATATTTTATAAACACTACACTTGAAAGCTTGAGTCTTTCAATGAAAAAGTAACTCTCCATTGCACGAATATTTGCAACAGGAACAACTTTAGGGTTAAGAAAGTCAACAAATAACACTTCGACGCTGTCTGTCTTTATAAACACTACACTTGGAAGTTGGAGGAGGTATTGTGGCCCCGGCACCAAATTTACTACCGGGGCCACTCCACTGTGCAGTCCATATTTAGGTGTATCAGATATTAAACAACGGTGACAGTTGATGCCCAATTTTTTAATTATATTGTTGGCGCTGTAAAAAATTGTGTTCCGGGCACACCACACTACGCAGTCCATACCCTTTTTTGGTGGAATTCTGACCCGTGGAGGGTTTTTTAATTATATTGTGGCCTCGGTACCAAATTTTGTACCGGGGCCACCACACTACTCAGTCAAGAAAGATAGATGCGTATCATAGATAAAGTACATTCAGTGTTGTGGGGCAAATTGAAAAATATTCAAAATGCACTGACATTATCAAAAACAAGAGGTTTTCACACGCTGAAACTCCAACATGTATATGATGGAGAGGAAGAAGGAGCAGCCGTATGTGCAGTGTAATGCAGACCTGTTGAAGGTTTTTTATATATTTTATTGTGGTGGCCAGTGCCCACTACTCTACACAGTCCAGATACTATTTTTGGGTGTAATGCAGACCTGTTGAAGGTTTTCTATATATTATATTGTGGTGGCCAGTGGCCAGTCCTCTACGCAGTCCAGATACTATTTTTGGGTGTAATTCAGACCTGTTGAAGGTTTTCTATATATTTTTTATTGTGGTGCCCAGTGCCCACTACTCTACTCAGTCCAGATACTATTTTTGGGTGTAATGCAGACCTGTTGAAGGTTTTCTATATATTTTATTGTGGTGCCCAGTGCCCACTACTCTACGCAGTCCAGATACTGTTTTTGGGTGTAATGCAGACCTGTTGAAGGTTTTCTATATATTATATTGTGGTGGCCAGTGGCCAGTCCTCTACGCAGTCCAGATACTATTTTTGGGTGTAATTCAGACCAGTTGATGGGTTTTTAATTATATTGTGGGGAACACTCCTCTACGCAGTCCAGAAAGATACCTCGTTGCAACGTTTTGTACTAAAAAAAAAAAATATTGTGAGGTGTTAGGTGTTCAGAATAGCCTTTAAATTAGTGGAAATTATTGTTATTGAATGTTATTGAGGTTAATAATAGCGTAGGAGTGAAAATAAGCCCAAAAACTTGTTTTACACTTTTTATTTTTTTTTTAAAAAAAATCCGAATCCAAAACCCTAAATCCGAACCAAAACCTTTCAGCAGGTGTTTTGCGAAACAAATCCGAACCCAAAACATCGCGAAAATCCGGATCCAAAACACAAAACACGAGACCTCAAAAGTCGCCGGTGCACATCCCTAATATAGATCAATCTGACTGGGGAGGTGCTCCTTTACTAATATTTGAACATTTAATGCAAAGGAAGAAAAAGAAAATAGTACTGATAAGGGCACTCTTTTGAACAGATAATTGTTTGAATGATTGAATAGGTAAATAAAATGAACAACCTTTATTAGTTTATATTAAAATGTCTCAGCGAAATATTTAAAAGTTGAAAATTGGTATGGTGCATATAACCTATATATTTAACAGTTAAAAGGTAGAAACTACCTCACTGTCCTGTTGTTATGCAATATACCTCAGTCGCTGGTAGAGAATAATCTGAAGAGATATATATAAGCTTTGCTTTGAATAGTATAACGGAGCCTGCACTAATTTTATAATGATTGGTTAATTCACGGGAGACGAAGAGGGATCCGCCCTCTGGGTTGGGATATTCTTATCTAAGTCAGTCTTTATCCTTATCAGGAAAAATGGGGTATAGGATTACCCTGTCACCATATTATGACTGACTTGGGCTGTTAGAGTGAGATACCTTCACTGTCAGGATAGCGTGTGTACGATATAAGAAATCGCTATAGGTATCAATATAGAGGAGTTTTGTTACACACACACACTAACAGCTTGATAATATAGGGCAGATAAAGGTGGGTTCAGCACAGCGCCCATATATAATAATCCCTGTCAGTGAGTCTGAGACATAATCCCTGTCAATGAGTCTGAGACTAACTTTTAGTATAATAGTATAATAACAGACTGGCCCGTAATATAATGGCCCCTAAAACTAATCCTTCGCTGACCTAATACAGTATTGTGATCTCCTATACTAATAAATATTGTTTTCTCAGCTTGATTATTATAATGAGGGCATAACCACAGGCTCAGCGTAATGCTTTAGAGCTTTAACGAGGCAACCGGATAGACGGTTACACAGAGCTTTATAAAGGGGAGGACCCACCTCCACTGTGACGTAGGTGTATCAGCTGTGGTTAGGAGTTAGCGTTATTGGCATTCAACAATATTATAACAACAACAACACTATAACAAGTATATAGTGTTGATCATACCTTCCTGTAAATTAATTAAATTAAGTTACCTACTATACAGAGCTAAATATTGTACTTGATGCCTGATAACATATTAATTTTCTTTTTCTTCCTTTGCATTAATTATTTCTCTGTTGTCTGGTCAGGCTTTGCAATGGGTCTCTCCCCTATGGGAGCGAGAAGATCCTTTGCTCAGCAATTACCTTGTTTTCCTGGCTACCTTCCGGTGGATCTTTGACGAGCCCGGACGAGTTTTCATCAGCCTCAGGCAGCATTCTCACACTTCGCCAATGTACAAATACAATCGCTCAGTACGTTATAGAATTTCGTACCCTCTCCTCAGAACTGTCTTGGAATAATGATGCCATGGTAGCAGCATTTTGGCAAGGCCTATCAGACAAAATCAAGGATGTACTGGCATCCCAAGAACTTCCTACCACACTGGATGCAATAATCTCACTTTGTAATAAAGTGGATTTTCGTTTCCGCGAAAGGTCGGCTGAGAAGGAACATCCCAACCGCTCATCCGTCAAAAATGCTCTTGGTCCCCACTCAACCTCCCCTACGCTTGAAGAGCCTATGCAAATCGGGAGGACTTGGTTAACATCCAAGGAAAGAGAAAGAGACGTTTTAACAAGTTATGTATTTATTGTTGCGAGTCTGGCCACTTTCTGAAATCCTATCCTAGGAGGTTGGGAAATGCCAGGCCCTAGTCTGCTCTAGGGAGGTCAGACTGGGGACATGTGAAGTCTCCTCATCATTTACTTGTCTTCTCACAGTCTCTATATTATGGGATTCCTCTGAAGAATTCTCCCAAGCTCTGGTGGACTCAGGTGCTGCAGGGAATTTTATTTCCTGGTTTTCTGTATCCCAATGTTCCATTCCTCTTGTTTCCTTGGAGACACCTGTGACCATCACTGACATTGACGGCTCTCAACTCCCAGGAAGTATGGTTCGCTATCAAACCAAGCCTCTCACTCTCCGTATTGGGGTTCTGCATTCTGAAATCATCTCATTCTTCGTACTACCACACTCGACTACTCCCATTATCCTAGGTCTACCCTGGCTTTGTGTACATTCTCCCAGCCTGGATTGGAATACCTCTGAAGTTTTGGCCTGGGGATCTCAATGTCGGTCCAATTGTCTAACTAAAGTCAAGCCGATTAAGATTCTTTCTTCTTCCACAAAAACATTTCTTCCGGGACTTCCTCCTCAACATCAAGACTTCGCGGATGTGTTTGACAAGGTCCAAGCTGAACTTTTGCCCCCCCACCACCCTTGGGATTGTCCAATAGAATTGCTCCCGGGGAAAACTCCTCCCAGAGGAAGAGTTTTTCCACTTTCCCAGCCAGAAACCTCGGCCATGTCTGTATATGTCAAAGAAAATCTTCAGAGGGGATTCATCAGGCCACCTGTCTCTCCTGCCGGAGCGGGTTTCTTTTTTGTTAAAAAGAAGGACGGATCTCTCCGCCCCTATATTGATTATCGGGGTCTCAATGCTGTTACGGTAAAAAAATCGGTATCCTATCCGTCTCATTACCGAATTGTTTGACCGTATCAAAGGGGCCAAAAATTTCTCTAAACTAGGCCTGCGAGGGGCCTACAACCTGATCCGCATACGCTCCGGAGACGAATGGAAGACAGCTTTTAATACTCGTGATGGTCATTATGAATACTTAGTGATGCCCTTCGGACTTTGTAATGCCCCAGCTGTCTTCCAAAGCTTCATTAACGAGATCTTCAGAGACCTGCTCTATTCATATGTAGTTGTTTACCTGGATGACATCCTCATATTTTCCCAGGATATTCATTCTCATCACCAACATGTCATTGAGGTTTTGTCTAGGCTTTGGAATAACCAATTATACTGTAAGTTGGAGAAATGCTCATTTGGAGCTTCATCCATGCCATTCTTAGGGTACATCATCTCTGGATCTGGGCTACAGATGGACCCTAAGAAGGTTCGGGCAATCTTGGATTGGCCAAGTCCGGCCACCCTTAAAGCAGTGCAACGCTTCTTGGGGTTCTGTAACTATTACAAACAATTTATCCAGGGGTATTTCACCATTGTTGCCCTCATCACAGCTCTCACGAAGAAAGGGGCTAATACCAAAGACTGGACGGAGGAGGCCTTGGAGGCATTCGCATTCCTGAAACGAGCCTTCTCTTCTGCACCCATCCTCAGACAACCCAATCTTTTGCAACCCTTTTATCTAGAGGTCGATGCTTCTGCCATTGGAGTAGGAGCGGTACTCGCCCAGAAGTATCCTCCTAACAGGCTTCTCCCTTGTACCTTTTTCTCTGGCAAGTTTCTACCCGCAGAACAGAATTAGACAATTGGAGACAGGGAGCTGTTGGCCATTAAGTTGGCTCTGTCAGAATGGTGTTACCACTTGGAGGGGGCTCAGCATGGGGTCACTATTTTTACTGACCATAATAATTTGTTATATCTACAGTCTGCTCAGTGCCTCAACCCTCGCCAGGCTCTTTGGTCCCTGTTCTTCTCCCGTTTCAACCTCCACGTAACCTTCAAACCAGGCCATCTTAATAAAAAAAAAGATGCACTTTCCAGGGCCTTCAGTTCTGATTTGAACTCCAACCTTCCTCTCGGTCGTCCCATACTGGATCCTAAATGTTTAATAGGACTCACTACGACCAACTCTCCTCCTCCTGGGAAAACATTTGTTCCTGTCTCTCTTCGGAAAAAACTGCTCCGGTGGTGTCACACCTCCAGATTCTCCGGACACGCGGGGTTTCTGAAGACTTACAAATTAGTTTCTCGCTCTTACTGGTGGCCCTCTATTCGACTAGAGGTCAAAGATTTTGTAGCTGCTTGTAACATATGTGCTCAACAAAAAAGTCCTCGTGCAAGTCCTATGGGTCCATTATAACCATTGTCCATAACCACCAAGCCTTGGACTCCCATCAGTATGGACTTCGTTACTGACCTTCCATAGAGTAAAGGATGTAATACTATTTGGGTCATTGTGGACCGCTTCTTGAAGATGGCTCATTTTGTTCCTCTCACTGGTCTGCTGTCTTCATCAGTTCTTGCTCAACACTTCATAAAATACATTTTTCGTCTGCACGGTTGTCTCATGGAAATTGTATCCGACAGAGGGGTTCAATTTACCTCGAAATTCTGGCGTGCCCTCTGTAAAACCCTTGGTATACAACTCAATTTTTCCTCAGCTTATCACCCACAGTCCAATGGCCAAACTAAAAGGGTAAATCAGGCCCTGGAGACATTCATCAGATTATTTTCTTCCGCCTCTCAAGACAATTGGGTTGACCTCCTGCCATGGGCCGAATTTGCTAGAGATGGTCACTGACCCCCGTGTTTTGGTTTTGGATTCGGTTTTGGATCTGGATTACCGTCGTGTTTTGGTTTTGGTTTTGCAAAACCGCCATTGCGTGTTTTGGTTTTGGTTTTGGTTTTGTTTGGTTTTGTTTTGCTATTTTTTGGGAAAATCCATGTTTTTGGGCCTAAATTAACCCAATTTAGTGCTCCAACTGTTTTAGAGACAAGTAATCTAATTGTTGAGGTAATAAATCATCCAAAAAAACAGTTTAATTCTTCGTTGGTAGGCCTATTCTACACACAAAACAGATTGTCTTCCTCTCCATCTATGCATATTGGCAATGCAGCCATCGTCTTTGAATGTATATTACACCCTACACTTATAGTTAAATATGTAAAGAAATGGAAAAAGCCAGTTTGGTTTCTGTCTCTCAAGGCCCCCCTCCACTTGTATAAAATACCAAAAAATTCAGCCATTATAGACTGTACAATATTAATTGACATGGAGAAAGCCAGTTTGGTTTCTGTCTCTCAAGGCCCCCCTCCACTTGTATAAAATACCAAAAAATTCAGCCATTATAGACTGTACAATATTAATTGACATGGAGAAAGCCAGTTTGGTTTCTGTCTCTCAAGGCCCCCCTCCACTTGTATAAAATACCAAAAAATTCAGCCATTATAGACTGTACAATATTAATTGACATGGAGAAAGCCAGTTTGGTTTCTGTCTCTCTAGGCCCCCCTCCACTTGAATAAAATACTAAAAAATTCAGCCATTATAGACTGTACAATATTGATTGACATGGAGAAAGACAGTTTGGGGTCACTCTGTCTCTCTAGGCCCCCCTCCACTTGTATAAAATACCAAAAAATTCAGCCATTATAGACTGTACAATATTAATTGACATGGAAAAAGCCAGTTTGGTTTCTGTCTCTCTAGGCCCCCCTCCACTTGTATAAAATACCCAAAAATTCAGCCATTATAGACTGTACAATATTATGAAAAATGGACAAAGCCAGTTTAGGGTCACTCTGTCTATGGCATCCTACCCTTAAGGATAAATTGCCCTAACAGCAGCCTTTCAAGATGGTATGTGATATGGAAATGCCACAAGTCCCTTTCCTCTTTGGGGGTAGATTGCACCCTACACTTACATAGAAAGTTTTAAAAAGATGTTATCGGCATCATCTTCAGCTTAATCCTCACCCTCATCAGTGTGTACGTCATCATCACAGACTATCAATTCATCGCCGCTTGAATCCGCCATTAGAGAACAGTCAGTGCTTGGATGTCTTGGATGGTGAAGGCCTTCCTCGTGGAAGATGTAGTTCATTTTTATAAACATCATTTTCTCCACATTTTTGGGAAGTAACCTTCTACGGCGATCACTGACTAAGTTCCCTGCTGTGCTGAACACTCGTTCAGAGTACACACTGGAGGGTGGGCAGCTTAGGTATTGCAAAGCAAGTTTGTACATGGGTTTCCAAATGGCCTGCTTTTCTTCCCAGTAAGGAAAGGGACTGTCTGACATTTCCATATCAACTACCTCTTGAAAGTAATCCTCCACCATCCTTTGCATGTTTATACTCATATTGGATGGAGTTATGGGCAAAGTGACACATTTTTTTGAAAAATCCTTCAAACCAGCCCAGATGTTAAATTGTTCTCGTCTGCCCCCTGTGTCTTCCCTGCTTCTTTTTTGGAAATTTAATTTTTTACGAGCAACAGCTTGAGAAAGTGAAGGAGGACACGTCGTCAAGCCGAGGCCCAGTTCAGCGGCCAACTTGCTGAGCAATAGCTCCTTGCAAAAGTTCACATCTCGCTCATTTACAAGTAAAGACTCAATGTAGGTTTTAAACCTTGGATCAAGCACAGTGGCCAAAACGTACTGATCCGAGTTCAAGATCTTAATAACTCGAGGATCATTGTGAAGCGAATTAAGTACTTGATCGACAAGGCCAACATACTTTGCTGAATTGCTTGCTTTCAGCTCCTCCTTCATTTTCTCAAGCTGCTTTTCCAATAGTCTAATTAAAGGAATGACTTGGCTCAAACTAGCAGAGTCAGCACTGACCTCACATGTCACAACTTCAAATGGTTTCAGCACCTTGCACAGCACTGAAAGGATTCCCTACTGTGCAAGAGTGAAATACATCCCCCCTCCTTTCCCAATGTCATGACTTGTGCAATATGCTTGGATGGCTTTGCGCTGTTCCTCCATCCTCTGAAGCATGTACAGGGTGGAATTCCACCGAGTTACCACCTCTTGCTTAAGTTGGTGGCAGGGCAAGTTAAACTGCTCTTGGAGCTGCTGTAATCTCCTACATGCTGTGGCTGAATGCCTGAAATGGCCTGAAATTTTACGGGCCACCGAAAGCATCTCCTGCACCTCACGGTTATTTCGTAGGAAGCTCTGCACCACCAAGTTGATGGTGTGAGCAAAACAGGGAATATGTTGGAAATCACACAGCTGTAATGCTCGCACTATATTGTTGGCGTTATCTGAAATGACATACCCTGGGGAGAGTCCGAGTGGTATATGCCATGCATCAATCACATCTCTCAGTTTGCGTAACAAATTGTCAGCCGTATGCCTGCTAGTGAAGCCGGTGATACAAAGAGTGGCCTGCCTGTGACAAATGTTACGTAGTGGTGTACATGCTGCTGCTGTTCCTGCTGGTGAAGGTGAATGACCAACCCAGTGGGCTGTCACAGTCATATAGTCTTTGGTTTGGCCACTTCCACTTGTCCACATATCTGTGGTTAAGTGAACAGTGGGCAGAATGGCATTTTTCAGCGCAATCTCTACATTTTTACACACTTTTTGGTATAGTTGTGGAATAGCTTTACGGGAGAAATGGTGTCGCGATGGAATTCTGTAACGCGGACACAAAACCTCAATTAACTGTGAAAAACCAGCTGCGTTTATTGTGGAGATTGGACGCAGATCTAACACTAACATTGCAGCCATGGCGTCTGTGATTCGCTTGGCGACTGGGTGACTGCTGTCATATTTGCTTCCCCTCGCAAATGATTGTTTCACAGTTAATTGCTGAAATGTAGGACTGCTCATTTTATTCACCTGCCTCTGGGATGACGATTCACCCCCAGCAGCAGCAACAGCAGCAGCAGGACTAACGCTTTCTTCAGAGGAATCAATAATAGTGCCGGAGTCATCCAGCCTTAAGTGGGATGCCGGGCTAACTCCGAGCGCTACTGAGGATATTGATGAGGATGGTGTGGTGGGTGTATTTTGTAGCCGTCGGTATGTCGGTGAGCGGAGGGTCTTAGCTGATGAGGGAGTGCTTGTATTCTTTTGGGAAGAACTTTCAGCTTTTCCCAACACTTTGCCATGAACTCTCGTTAAATGGCGTAACATAGACGAGGTTCCAAGATGGTTAAGGTCCCTCCCTCGACTGACTGTGGCTTCACATACACTACAAATGGCTATACAATTGTTGTCTGGATTTGGGTAGAAATAATTCCACACATAAGAAGTGGATTTTTTTGTTTTATGCCCAGGCATGACAATGGCCTTTTTCTTGTCACGTGCCAGAACTGCTGCCACTGGTGCAGGACTTACACAAACAACCTCATCCTCATCAACATCCTCATTAGCGCCCTCGTCGCCTACACAAATCTCCCCCTCATCCTCTTCTAATTCCAAAGTGGCATCCTCAATTTGGGTATCACCGGCTACACTCGGGCTATTAAGGCACACATCAGCAGAATGCTCACGATTAGACATCCCACTGTTGGATGGACTCTCCACAGGGATTGTTGTCATTTGTGAATCAGAGCAAATATTCTCCTGTAATGCCTCACTGTTATCTTGCAGCTCGGCTTTGACGCGTAACACTAGTTGTGCACCAATTGTAGGCTGGGTAACTTTTTGGGATCTGCCACTAATAGCCAAAGGTGAAGGCCTCATTCTCTCTTTGCCACTGCGTGTGTAGAATGGCATGCTTGCAATTTTTTTATCGTCACTTAACTTTTGCTCAGTTACACTTCTTTTTCGCTTCAATACAGTAAATTTTTTTTTGGTTTTTGTTTTTTGCACTAATTTGAAAACACTCTGTTGTTTGACATCGCCTTGGCCAGATGACGTACTGGGAACACTAACATCAGGACTGGTGACAGAACCTGGTTGCTCATTTAGATCATATGTGGACTGCTTTGAATCCATTCTGAGCGCAAACCACTGGGGAGTGCTAAAAATTATTTAGTAGATTCTGCTGACAGTTATGACTTTTGACAGCCAGAAATATTAATGCACAATTAGGGAGGACACCCCAAAAACACTGAGGAGTGCTAAAAATTATTTAGTAGATACTGCTGACAGATATGACTTTTGACAGCCAGAAATATTAATGCACAATTAGGGAGGACACCCCAAAAACACTGAGGAGTGCTAAAAATTATTTAGTAGATACTGCTGACAGATATGACTTTTGACAGCCAGAAATATTAATGCACAATTAGGGAGGACACCCCATAAAACACTGAGGAGTGCTAAAAATTATTTAGTAGATACTGCTGACAGATATGACTTTTGACAGCCAAAAATATTAATGCACAATTAGGGAGGACACCCCAAAAACACTGAGGAGTGCTAAAAATTATTTAGTAGATACTGCTGACAGATATGACTTTTAACAGCCAGAAATATTAATGCACAATTAGGGAGGATACCCCAAAAGCACTGAGGTGTGCTACAAATTATTTAGTAGATACTGCTGACAGATATGACTTTTGACAGCCAGAAATATTAATGCACAATTAGGGAGGACACCCCAAAAACACTGAGGAGTGCTAAAAATTATTTAGTAGATACTGCTGACAGATATGACTTTTGACAGCCAGAAATATTAATGCACAATTAGGGAGGACACCCCAAAAGCACTGAGGTGTGCTACAAATTATTTAGTAGATACTGCTGACAGATATGACTTTTGACAGCCAGAAATATTAATGCACAATTAGGGAGGACACCCCAAAAACACTGAGGAGTGCTAAAAATTATTTAGTAGATACTGCTGACAGATATGACTTTTGACAGCCAGAAATATTAATGCACAATTAGGGAGGACACCCCAAAAGCACTGAGGTGTGCTACAAATTATTTAGTAGATACTGCTGACAGATATGACTTTTCACAGCCAGAAATATTAATGCACAATTATGGGGGACACCCCAAAAGCGCTGGGGAGTGCCAAATATGAAGAAAAAATAATAAACCTCTATCCTCCTCTCTGCACTAGCGATTTTGGTTAGAGCAATTGCAAGAACAATATTGTATTCTCTGTCCCTGCTCTAATTAGCCTATGACTACACCCTGCTCTCTCCCTCTGTCAAATGGCGATGGATTGCTGTGGAGGCGTGTATTTATAAAGTTGAAGTATCGCGAGAACCGAGTCCCGAGATCCGACAACGTCACAATGACGTTCGGCCTCGATTTGGATTCGGAATGGGCGGGAGAGTACCAAGCTGCTCAGCTCGGTACTCGGATACCCAAAGTTCTGAAGCCCCTGATATGACATAAAACTTATATCATACTCTGGGGTATTTACAGGGTGGATACATGCAAATAAGTCTATTGCTTTGAAACCAAAATGTGAGAATAGCAGACTTAAGAAATCTGTGCGACTTGGGGGGGATTCTTTACCAATGTATTTCATTTGCACTACATTCCTACACTTTAATGGTTGCCCAGTTACTCACGGTTGAGGCTGAATTAAAAGTTGTGGTGTGCTTACTTTATTATTTTTGCCACCAGATACTACTTTAGCATAAGATATGCTACCTGACACAGGAGCCACTAACGCTGCACCACTTACCCCTGCTGTAGATGTCATGGGGACCTGCTCTGAATACTGGGCAGCAGGCTTAAGAAGAGTACCATCCTGTTCTACCACTACACTGACTGACTTTGAACTGCCAGTCCCATTCGGCTGGGAAAACATCCCTGGCATTGTAACTGCTGCAGCTTCTATAGCTTTTAATGCTAATGCAGCTCTAGTGCTCTCTGCTACTTTTACAGGGCCATATATTAATTCAACCACTGTAAATTGTACTGATGATAAAGTACTTCTATCCAGACCTGGTTTGTTTTTGGGAGTAATATCCACAGGTATAGGAGCAGGGACATGCACATCACTCTGCAACATGGTGTTAACTTTTACAGCTGCAGAGTCACTAATTACATTCTCCACTCTATCACTTGTCTTAGTTTGTAGCCCAGAGACAAACAGCTTATCAGACTTACACTCCTCCCTAACCATGAGAACAGCATTAGACACTGACATATTCACAGGCATATTTGTAGGCACAGAATCTGTAACAAGTACATCATCTTGCAACATGGGGTTAATTTTCATGACCATGGGGTTAATAGTGCTGCTCCCCACACTACCACCCGCTTTGTTATGCAGCCCAGAGACAGACTGCTGATCGGGCTTGGTCCTCCCACTGACCGGGACAACAGCATTAGGTACAGAGTCTGAAAGAACAACAATACATTGCAACACAGGGTTACCTCTGCCAACATCAGCCATTTCCTCACGCCCAGGAGTATGCTGAACACAGTCGCTCTCCCCACTGACCGAGACACCCAGAAGTGCCGTGACCGCGACTTCCTCCCTCAGGGTATCACACAACGCCGGCTGGATATCCGCAATCGAGACTGGGGAAGAGGACGCCGGCCCCGCTGCATTATCTGCCGTCAAGCCTCACTATGTTCAGAATCCGTCAGGCCGTCACATTCAGCAACCTTCACCAGGTGAGTCACATGTTTCATATTAATTTCAGCGGTTACCCCTTCCACCTCGGGGAGTGATTTGGGTATTGGGGGTTCCACTTCACCCTCTATAGGGCCAACTGCAGCAGAAATCCCTTTTCCTTCAATACTAATGGGTTGACTCAGCCAAACCAATATCAGAAACTGCACCATTTGCATTGCTGACAGGCTGCATATCACAGTCCATTAACTCTTTTCCTTCCAAAGGCAGACCAGACAAAGGAGGTAAGCATATAGTCTTTACAGCGGCATTCAATATCATGCTCGTACCTAGCTTATTGGTAGTGAGATCCTCTCTCCCAAATAACCGGCCATCACTGCATCCCTGTTTTACCTCTTCTGACGCCCCAGCTAGATACTTCTCTGCTGGGCTCAGGCCTGGGGAACATCCTTTGTGTCTCTGGCAGATTTTTAAAAAATCAGCACTCCATTCCTTGCTGGGAGGGACCCCGTAATTTACAGGCTGAACACCAACACATTCCTGCTTCACCCCAGCTGAAGGCCCAGCATGGTCTTGCTTTGCTGGGCTTGGGCCTGGACTAGGCCCTGAAGCCTGGGGAGTTTCCTCCACTCCTCCCCCAGGATCCTCCATGCTTCCCTGGGCATTATCCCAGGGATCACTGGTTCTCAGGAGCTCTGCAAAATGCTTCTGCACACCACAGATTCTGAATCCAGAATGAGGTTGGAAATATTGTTTATTTAAAGCTTGCAACATAACATAACCAATTAGCACACAATGTGGCACCCAAAATTAAAAGAACATAAATATTAAGGGAAATGTCCAATAAAGTCCAGCATTAGTCCATAATAAAAACAGGATAAAAGCACAACATAAAAACAGAAGGGTGTCCACACCAAATAAACAAAAACAAAACAAATATAATGCACTATTTAAAGCCACATCAAAAACCACCCAAAGAAACACTTCAAACCACCCCCAACCACCAAAAATCACAACAAACCATCAAAATATTCTTAAGCAAAGAAGAAATATACTGACCGTTTAGATGTATATAGCCATATATAAAAATACCGGTAAATATTCACAGAAAATCTAAGGGAGGTGAAAAGGTAGGCAGCCACAGATGGGAAGACATACCGGACTTTGGCCCCCCTACGGAGGCCTCAGACCCCGCCAGAGCCTGACCCAGTTTGCATTGGTCATCCGGCGCTTCTCCATATCCCTCCATAATGTCACCCACCAACACTTCACAGGGAAGGACCTTTTGTCTGATGGAAACCTGCCACCTAGCGTTTCAAGTGAAGTATCTAGTAAGTAAACTAACTAAAAAAAGGGTGCCAAAATGAAAAACCCGCCACCTATCCTTGAATGCACCATAGACTCATTCAGGGTAACTGAGCCCCGAAAGGCAAGGGATGCCCAAAGACCTGGAAACTCTCCTGTAAATTTCTATGTTAAAGGGGCACTCAAGCAAAAAGTGGTCCATAGTCTCCTCCTTCCCCTGACACTCCTCCCGTGGACAACCACAAACATCGGCACTTCTATACTTCAGATTCCCTCTCACATAGAGTCTCCCATGGAAAGAGAGCCAGGCAATGTCCCAAAACTTCAGATGAACTCTCCCGGAATTAACCAGGGAAAGGCCGTCTGAGCATACATCACCTGGGCAGTCTCTCAGTGACAGCTGAGCCCAGAAGTGAGAGTGTAGGCCTCTCCTCTCCATCTCCCTTCTAGAGAAGTTCCTGACTTCCCCCGCCTCCAGGCCCCAACGCCTTGTCACTTTCAATCCCAGAGATGCATAGGTTGGGAGATACCCATGACGGACCCGGAAGGTCCTCACCCTGCCACCTTCCATCCAAACATTAAGGAAAGGATGCACCCAGACCCTAAAGCCACCTACCCATTGAGGAGGAGTCTCAAGAAAGAGACTACTGAGGTGCAACTTTAAAAAAAAGTTGTTAGGAAGAACAGCACTGGGTTAACCATACCCAGGCCACCATCCCTCCTCGATCTGTAGGTCACAGTTCGCTTGATTAGGTTCAACCTATTCCCCCAAAGTAAAAGGAAGAAAACTGCATAAACCCTAGACCATAAAGACTGTGGCAAAAGGCTCACGTAGCTAATGTACAGAAACTCCGGAATCAGGTAGGTCTTCACAAGGTCTACTCTTTACCTAAGAGAAAGCTTCCACCTCCTCCAGCTCTCCACTTTCCGAGAAGCTTCCTCCAGTTTTATCTCCCAGTTTTGTTTGACATAATCACCAGGTCCGAATTGAATTCCTAAAATTTTGATCTTACTACTGGCCCGGAGAAGGCTGTCCGGAAGATCGAACTGACCACCTTCCTCCCCCATCCAGAAAACTTCACTCTTTTCCTGGTTTACTTTCAAGCCACTGGCCTCTGACTACCTGCAGACCAGAGTTGCTACCCCCATATCTTCCGCAGGACTCAACAAGACGACAGTGACATCGTCCACTTAGGCCACTACCTTCAAAGGACTCTCCGGACCCAACAGCACCCCTCCTATCGAGCCGCCTTCAATCCTTCGAATAAAAGGATCTATTGCAAACACATACAAGAGGGGGCTCACAGGGCAACCCTGCCTTACGCCAGAGTTGACCACAAAGGATGGACCTACCCAACCATTTACAAGAGGGAAGCTCTCGGCCTGCTTGTAAATAGTACAAAGCCAATTCACCATCCGCACTGGAAGACCATACCTCAGAAGTAGAGCCCACAGGTACTCTTGATCCACCCTGTCAAAGGCCTTCGACTGATCCAGAGCTAAAAGATACTTTCCCCACTTCTCAGCTCGACACCGCTCAATGGCCTCCCAGACCCCCAGGACAGCACTGAAGGTACTTCAGATTTCACAGTGCAATGCTTTGAGAGGGAAAGCATTTGACCGGAGATCTGCATCAGTCTATTAAAAGTACCTTTGCCAAAATCTTTCTGTCGGTATTGAGAAGGGATATGGGGTGCCAGTTCTCAATACGCGACTGATCCTTCCTTTTGGACAGCAAAATAAGTGCGGAAACCCTCATGGACGGAGGTAATAAACCTCTCTCCAGGCTCTCATTAAAAACCTCCACAAGGCGTGGAGCCAGAATGTCCACAAAGATCTTAAAGAACTCTGAGGTTAAGCCATCCGGGCCTGGAGATTTCTTTTTAGACAACTCGTCTATGGCCATTCTGACTTCATCCACCGTTATCTCGCTGCCCAAAGACTCAAGCGAACTGCTGAGATCCTCAAGACCAAGTGTCTCCCTCAGAAAATGGTTCATCTTCTCTCTGTCTAGTGATTTCTCAGATAAGAGATCAGAGTAGAAAGACTGCACAACACCAAGGATGCCCTCCCTGTTTTCTCTGAGGACACCCCCAGCATCGTACAGGCCCCTCACCTCTTTCATATCTACCGATTTCCTGCAGTTAGGGTAAGAGTCGGGCGAGTGGTACTTCCTGTAATCACTCTCCAGAACCAAGGAAGCAAACCGGTCATATTGCACCTCTCTCATCTGAGCCTTCACTCGGGAGATTTCCCCACCATCTCCCTTTTCAGAAATCAGGAATCCAAGTTTCCTTCTTAATGCTGAATAGGTATTTTCTCTTAGCAAGTTGTTTCTAGCTACCAGGTCATGGAAGAAACCCCGGGTCCTCTTTTTAAATATCTGTCACGGACTTACCTGATCCCCGCCGCTCCGTCCAGCCGCACTTCCGCATTCAGGACCATGTGACCGCACCCGGAGGCGGTCACATGACCACAACCTAGAGGCGGGGATTTTGAATCCCCTTCAGTATAAAAACCTCACTCTGACACTCGCTGAGTGTCAGAGCAACACTTACCTGTTCCTGGCTCCTGCTCTTCGTGGATTGCAGTGTCTTCCAGTTTCCAGTGTCTTCCTGTGTGCTGATCTCTGCCTGTTTGACTTCCCTGACTCTCCTATCCCTGTGTACCGACCCGGCTTGCTGACCATTCTCCTATTCTTGTGACCCGTGTACCGAACCTGGCTTGTTGACTCCGAGTTGCCTTCTGATTCTGCCTGACTCCATTCCTGTGTACCGAACCGGCTTGTTTGACTCCGCTACCACCGCTTCACTCCGCTGTACTACATCTTGAGGCGAACCTGGGGACCGCATTCTGCGACTCCTGGCAGCCAAGCCCACCCCACCTTGCGGCGGTTCTTGGTGAACACCGGGAGATCGTTAGACTCCGCACCTCAGGTAAGCCAGTGCTAATCAAGATTAGTAATATAGTATCCAGAATCTGTTACAATATCTCCCACAACTCTGACCTACTCCAACCTGCCTCCAAAAGCGTCTCTTGGGATTCAAAGAAGTCTCTAAAGGACTGTCTTATCTCCTCTTCCTCTAGGAGCTTCGAGTTCAGGTGCCAAAGGCCCCTACCTTTCTGAAGAGTCTCTGAGGCATTCAAGGATACACTAAGGTAAACGTGATCAGCGAACTCTACCAGCTTTCGCTCTGGAGCCAAAGTTTTCGAGCTCTCCTTAACAAAAAACCTATCTATCCTAGAACTCCAGCTACCTCTATAATAAGTGAAACCCGTGAGGTCTGGGAAATGGCAAACATGCACATCCACCAGACCTGCCTGCCTCGTCATACGGACTAGAAAAATGGAATCATAGCCCAGAGAAGCCCTTGAACCTTCCCTGTCTTTGGTCCTAATAATAGTGTTAAAGTCACCACCAAAGACTATCTGCCGGGCCGAAACTAGATATGGCTTTATCTCCCTGAAAAGACACTTCCTTTCCCATTTGGTTTGAGGACCGTAGATGTTGATCAACCTCAGGTCGTGTCCTCTCAGGTTGACATCCAAAATCATACATCTACCTACTTTGAGCTTTATAACTCGTTGGACAGTTATCATGTCGGTAAAAAGGACCGCCACCCCACCATACGGCTCGGCCGCAAGGGACCAGTATGAAGGCCCACGCCTCCACTCTCTCTTAGCTATATGTAGGTCAGCAAGCCGACCTATTCTGGTCTCTTGCAAAAATAAAAAATCAGCCTCACCCATGCTGAAAAAATCAAAGGCCATGTAACAAGCTCGTTTGGACAGAATGGATGCCACATTAATGGTGGCAAACCTTATGGGCTGGGAAGCCATCCTTCTGAGTTATACAAGTAGGACCCAGATTACTTCTTCTTTGCCCGTTTGGTGGAGTCCTCTTCTGATGAACCCCATCTCTTTACACTTACGCCTGAAGGGACATTCTCACTGTCAGAGAGGGAAATTTCTACATCCTCCTCTCCCGAAGACTCAAAAACATAGGATATCGCCATGTTTAGCACTAAATTACCTAAGGGGATAGGGACTAAAGGATCTGAAGGACCTGGATCTATAGGGACTGAAGGGGGGTTGGCTAACAGGGAAGAAGTTATGGCCGGGAATTCAATTTTCTCAGGGGGAGAGGTAGTAACTGGGGACACCAAAGAAGGTGGGAACACCTGAGAAGAGGGCAGAGGGGTAGAACACTGAGAGGCTACCTCTTCCACACTTAGTGGATTAGCCTTAAAACTTGCAGATGTCTTCAAGAAATCTTTACCCACCAGAGAATCCACTTTTTTATTTCTACCTTTGTCCTTTGGTTTTTTGTATATGATACTTGGTTCACATTGGGTTGTTAACTTGAGCTTGCTTTTTCTTTTCAATACCTTAGGTCTAAGTACCAAACTTCCATCCACCTGCCTCACCACATCCCCTTCTGCTTCCTCATCGCTTGAAAGAACAAGGAATTTATTTTCCACAATCAATTCCCGTTTTTCTAAGCTCCCTTCTCCCCCTTTCTTACCCTTCTTCTTTGGGACTATAAGTGGCTCTTCTACTGCTTTCTCCACCACAGTCACTGACCGTACTCTCCTCGGTGCAGGAACAGGTTTCATCGGAGCAGAATCAGGTGCCAGTTGAACAACAGAAGATTTTGTCTCTGCCTCTACTAATTCTGCAACCCGAGCCAGTTCACCATCCGGAATTTCACCCTCATTGTGGAAAGACTGGGGACAACAGCTAAAGGGGTACCTTATTTAACCACAGAGATTACATCTAATGATCTTACATTGCCACGTCTCCTGCCCCAGGCCTCCACAATGCCCACACTTAGTCACCGGACAGTTCATGCTGAGGTGACGGAAGTCACCACAGCGGTGGCACATCCTCGGCTGGCCAGGATAGAATACCTGAATACGATCGAAAGGCAGCCGATGGAACATGAACAGGGCCAGCCTCCGTGCATCTAAGCCTAACTGTGGTAGACCATCCTCCACCCCAAACATGCTTTGCTCGGGTCTGGAACTTTCACCAAATGAGTTATAAGGTCCACATACCTTTTTAGCCAAAAAGTTAAGTCAGCTGCTGGCAGGGACTCATTACGTACCAAAACTGTAAGTTAAACCCTCTCCTGCCTTGTGATGGCATGTGCCGTGAAAATCACCAATGGAGACTTGTCCTTTAGCGTTGCCCATCTGGACCAAAAGGCCTGGAGGCCATGGTAAGTCATAAAACTGACGTCAAAGTCAGGAGACCCCGTGGGATGAATACAGGCAAAGAGGTCTGGAGCAAAGAAACCAAAAGCTGAAAATAATGCACTCAAAAAATCCGGCCTACTAGGTTGAGGAACCTCCTTATTAATACATTTTAATTGCACTACATTACGCCTTTTAACAGGCTATCCAACACCAGAATCCTGCTGGAAGGGATCCGTACTACTCCTAGACAGACCAGCTAATATGCCAGCGTATGATGTCCTGCCTAATGTTTGGCCTGAGGCTATTGATGCCCCCTGTCTTACCCCTAATGCAGATGACACAGACTTACCAGACACTACACCAGCATATGATATGACACCAGGTGTTTTATCAGTGGATCAGCATCGTTCCCTTTTCTACCCCTGACGCAGTAGTTGACACAGACTGGATAGCCACTCCATCAGTATATGATGCTGTACCGGGCACTGGGACTGTAATTGCTGCTGCTACCTCCCCTGATCCCAGTGTTGCAGGGGACATACCTATATCTTCCACATTCATTTTAGGCACAATAGAAGTACTTTTGTTCATTCCCTGCTTTCCTCCCACAATCGCAACTACTGGGGCTAATATACCAGGATTATTTTTAACCACTGTTTCCATGACAACCAGCACTGCCCTAGAACCATCAGTAACAGCAAGCGGCCCATAAATAGATTCCACAATTTGCATTTGGACAGGAGACAAAGTATCCCTATTCAACAATTTAACTTTTCCACGCTCACCAGATAGTTTCAGCAAAGGATCACATATGCTGTTGTCCCTAGCAACCGGAAGTACAGTTTCTCCAATATCGGAAGTGGTTGCCTGGCAACCGCTCACAACTTCCGGGTCCACTGAATTATTACACAATACAGGTGTACTCTGACCTCTTACAGTGTCCACTACTGCCGGATTATTACTCGGCATTGCCCCATCCGCCTAAACCATGACCACTGCCATCAGGGTGCCGTAGTCCGGATGCCCCAAAATATTAAGAGCTGAGGCTGGGGAAGAAGGCACCAGTCTGACAGAATCACCTCCTGCTGAACCCGTACCCCCTTCCCCCCCCCCCCTGCCTTCTTACCAGACTCCCGCGACTCCTCCTTCATCAGCTGGTCATTTTCCAAGGCCCGATTGCAGTCATATAAGGGATCTGTTGCAGTGTCCATACAGGCATCAGTAGGCAGATTTGCTGGTAGTTGCACAGACAATTCTTCTTTATCACTTGATGAGTCAGTTTTCTGCAACTTCTTCTGTAATGCAGTCAGGCAATCAAGTTTAATTTTTAACTCTATCTCCAACGCTTTTATTTCCTTTGTGAAAGGTAAACGGTCTCTGCTGTATGCACTGTTCCTTTTCCGTTTTTTTGCTATAATCAGCTTTTTCAGCTTTGCAATTTCAGTGTCCAGACATTGAACTTGTTCACTTATATCTCCACTTTCTATTTCACTCTCCTCTGATTCGGATGAAGCATTAACCCTTTGCTGTGTGGAATAACTTTCTCCTACACAATCAAGAGTTGCTTTTTCTTGTCCTAGAGGGAATTCTGTGGTTTCCAAACCACTGTCTATATCATGATACTGCTTCTGGGGATCACAAACAGCATCCTCAATCAATTTGTCCTTTCTAAGATTTTCTTGCTTTTTGCTGTCATCATTCAGCAATTCACCTGATATGATCCTCAGGTAAACAGGTTCCAAATCCTCAGAATGTACTGGATCATCTGGGCCTTCGTTAGCACTTTGTAACTGGCTGGAGAGGACTTTTGCTGCTACCGACTCCACACGCTCGTGGTATGCCTTCAGCATATTTACGTGATAGGTCTGTTGCCGCGTACCCTTGCTATCAAATGACACCACATAAGTGATGTCACTCAGACATTTTGAGACCGTGTACGGTCCAGCCCAGACAGCCTGGAGCTTGTTCTGGCATGTGGGCATCAGAACAAGGACCTTCTGCCCTACCTCAAACACTCTGGCACGCGCGTCCTGATCATATCAAGTCTTCTGCTTCTCCTGTGCTTCCGCTAGGTTAGCCTGCACTAGCTCCATGAGATTCTCTAACCAATCTCTGAGCTTCGACACATACTCCACCACAGAGACATCCTGGGTGGGGAGCTCCCCTTCCCAAGACTGCCGGAAAAGGTCAAGAGGCCCACGGACTCTCCGGCCATATTAGTAGTTCAAAGGGGGAGAAACTAGTAGACTCCGGCGGCACCTCCCATAAGCAAACAGGAGGTGTGGCAGGTAGCGCTCCCAGCCCCCCCTCCAAAGTTACAAATGCCGGTAGCATGTGCTTCAGAATGCCATTGAACCAGTCGCATAGTCCATTGGTCTGGGAATGGTAGGGGGCAGTACGGAGTTGCTGCACTTCGCACTCTTTGCCCAGAGACAATGGACCAGTTCACTCATGAACTGAGTCCCTTGATCAGTTAGGATTTCACTAGGGAACCTTACTCTGCTAAATACTCCTAGCAGCGCGTCCGCTATCTTTTCCGCAGTTATGGAGGACAGAGCTACATCCTCTGGATAACGGGTAGCATAGTCCACCACGGTGAGGATGTATCTCTTCCCCGATCTCCTGGACCCAGGCAAAGGCCCTTCTATCTTGGTTTGGATATGTTTTTATGTTTTTCTTTTATGGCTGACTGGATGTGACTGCAGTGAGATGGATCAAACAGAGCACCAGAAAAGACCTCCTTCTCTAAGACCAGGTGGGTGTGTCAAGCTAGGCTGGAGGATGGCTGTAAAGCATTTAAACCTGTATTATGCTACTATGCAGCGTGACCGATGCCAGACAGAAGCTGGTGTCTAAACAGTAGGACTGTGTCTAGATGTTCCTAGTGAGTTAATCTCCCTGACACTTACCTTGTTGAACTACAACTCTTACATCTACATAGCAGTCTTGACAACAAATGCGACCACTTCTATCATAGACGCTAGTACATTTTCGAACAAATGTTCCTGTCCTTATATTACATTTAGACATAAAACAGGGTTATTCACGAAATTGGTATATTATACCAGGGGTGACCTATATTTGATATATACATTTGCATTCATTAGAACCAACCATGGATTATTAATTATCAATCTCATTCTGACTCATAAGCAGAAGGTAAAATATTTTCATTAGGTCAAAGATAATACTCATATCTAATGGTGTATCAATTTAATTTTATTATGATCTTTCTTTAGATTACAGTTAGACATAACACATGTTGTTTCATTGTTATTTGCCACTAAGGTCGATCTTTATTTAATAAATTTGACAAATGTACTTTCATTAATCATAACCCACTATGTATCATAATTGCCAATTTGCTTTTGACTTACAAGCAGAGAGTAAAATATTTTCATATACCAGAGATTATTTATGTCAATGTAATGGTGTATTGATTTATTTTATATTATCCTTCTTTATATTTATGCCATGGGGATTCATATTATCAATATTAACATATCTGCAAAATGTTCCAAATAAACATATCCTTTTCTTCATAAGATCATACTTGCCTACTTTCAGGCAGTGAGGTCCAGGAGATCCTGGGGAGGGGGCATGACCAGAGGGCGGGAGGGGTGTGGTCAATCGTGTCTTTTTAGCCCCACCTCCAGCGAACAAAATGCTGTTTTGTCGTGGGGATGGGGCCAAAATGACTCGATTCCCCACGAATCGCATTATTTTGGCCAGGGAATTGCGGGATGCGGGAGACTTGCCTGCTCTCCCAGGAGAGTGGGCAAGTATGCATAAGATGCAATATTGTTTAAATATGATACATAAGAAACAATTCAAAGATTAGGGTAAGATTGGTCCATATATTTATGGGGACTGACAAACGGACATTGCAATATATAGAAGTATTCACGACAACCAATCAGAACTGAGTGAGCACTATATAATACATACGATCCATTACCCCATACAGCCCTGAGGAAGTCACTGTCATGTGATGAAAAACGTCGGCAACAGCCCTACATCAAAACAGGAAGTAGTCAGGTGCGTTCCATGTTGTTACGCATGCTGACTCTGGGAACTTATCAAACAGCGCTGCACCGCTCATTAGAAGGAGACGGACCAGACTAGAGACAATTTTGGACACACCGGGATGTGTCAAGCCACCGAATTGACCGCAAGTATACTCATTTTTGGCACAAGTCTTTGCTCTTAATACGGATCACTTTACAACCACTTGGAAGTATAAGGTTCTGAACATTAGAAAAAAACAGCAATTGACTGTATGATCTATAACTGAATACCAATTCTTCTTTCAGTGGTCATTCTAGTACCATTTAGAATCTGGCATTATACAGAATTTTATTATGGACTTATTGAAAATAATACAGATTGAGTTACGGCTTATGTACATTTAGTTTTCATGATTTTACCTATCATTTGCCTGATTTTGTAATAAATTTTAGTTATATTAAAATAGTCATTACATCATTGGCATATGCATTGACCACCCCCTTAAATACAGCAAGCACTGGTAACCTCTCTGTAATCTCTATGTGGAAGACTGTGGACTCTTCATGCTTACTTAGCTGCTGCTGATACAAATAGATTGTTCATCACCAGGCCAGCTGTGCGCAAAATTATTCTTCTAGTGTTAGGCTGACTAGTGTCACCCTGATTGAAGTATATGCTATTTATTGTGATGCAGAGATAAAAGCACCCTTTATGACTAGTTTTAGGAGCTGATGAAGAGTACATAAATAATCTATTCTTTTTGTTTCATTTTATAATATACGAACAGATTCAGCTACAATTTAATTAGCACACTGACAACAAATCATCCCCCATTGCAAACATTTGGCTTGTAAATACCAGATAATCAGGTTTTCAGCAGTTGGGCAGTAATTAACATATGAAAGACTGTAGCCAGTTTTTAGGATCTGCCCACAAGAGGGGTTTACACTGCATTCAAGGAAAAAGTTATCTTTCTCTCTTCATGCTTGGTGCTCGGACGGAGAGGACATGCAGCTTTTGCTCCTAGGTGAACAGGCCTTAGGCCCTAACTAGTGTGAATGATGGACCTTGAATGTAGTAAAAGGTGAGTCAGTATGGATACATAAATGTTACATGGGAATGAATGATTATGTGTAGAGTATATGAGAAAGAAAGTTTGAATACAGATGGTAAATGTGATTGGAAAGATTTTGGTTTGGTATGGACAGTGTTACATAAATGCATGCCTTGTTGGGATAGATTGTTGATATAAATGGAGACGTTTGTGTTATACATGGTTCTGTATTGGTTAAGCTTTGGTCATGGAAGCATTGGTGTTATACATAGTCCTGTGTGGTTTTGTGTTGGTTTCAGGAAGTAATCAGATTGTTTTGTTGGTTGTGTTGGTTTATAGGGAAATGTAGTATGTGGTTGAAATACCATGTGTTAAAATTGGCCAGTGGACATTGTGTGATAACTCCTGAATAGAGAGCTATTTGTGGTGGACTGGCTAATACTGCTTGTAATGAGTTATGGGTCTGTCCTTACTTTACATTGTTAGTAAGTGAGGCCTTGTGAGCCAACATGTGTTTGTAACAAAGCATGGCAAGTTAGCCATTTTGGATGGTGACTACATTGTAAGAAGAAGTTTCATTATGGACTTTGAGTGAGATGAATGGAGTGTGTGTGTTTGGTCTCCCTACCTCCAGGTCACATGGGTCTTCCCGCTCCTCCCACTGCATCACACAATACATTCACACACATACACTAACACACACACAAATACATATATATCTATATTACAGGCAATAAGTGTGATATATAGCACTAAAAACTATATTTTGTGTAAAATATTGTTACGCTATTTATTGTTCTATAATATAATACAACACACTTTAAATGAAGCTATATCTTGTTGTGGTTATTCTTGAAGTCTGTCGATATAAGGGAATATAAGAATGATGTTTCTTGGGTTAATTTAGAAATATCTTTTGCGAGGAGTTGGTTGACGGTAATAGTCATATATATAACGGTATTAAATGGTCATACATACATTTGCCAGAATATTATGGAGATTGAAACCCAAAAGGAGGTAAAAATCCTTTAACAGGAGTTGTCCCAACCAGTTTGAGCAACTATTGTTTCCTTTCGGATCATATCATCTAGGGCAGTGGTAGGGAACCTGCGGCTCTCCAGGTGTTGTGAAACTACAAGTCCCAGTATGTTTTGCCAGTAGATAACCAGCAGATAGGTGGCAAGGCATGCTGGGATTTGTAGTTTCACAACACCTGCAGAGCCGCAGGTTGCCTACCCCTGATCTAGGGCATGGTTGTTTAACCCGCGGCCCGCGGGCCGCATGTGGCCCAGCACGCCTGTAAATGTGGCCCAGCAGGAGTTTTGGTTGTGGCAAGGGGGCAGTGCTATTAATGGAAAAAAAAAATCCTGCAAAAAAAAGAAAAGAAAATACTTACCTTGCGGTTACGCGGTCACGTCAGCTGGTACTCCGGCTCCCTCCCTTGACTCCTCCTCCGTTGCGGTGCTCTCAGTGAATGTCGGGCATGATGTCATCACACCCAACATCCATTGCGGAGCGCAGCACAGAGGAGTCAGCCACGCGAGAAGAACAATCAGCAGCACAGAATTAGAGAAAATAAGAGAAGAGGAAAGGAGAACAAGCTGATTAAAAAGTTAAGGGGGATTTTTTTTATTATTTCAAGGGACGCTGACCAGTGAATGAAAGTCACCTGGTCCTGGAGCATCATGGACCTTATCTCCCTGCTACATACTTCTACTTGTAATACTAATGGGGCATTATATATTATTCTCTTTGGCCCATTATAAGTTGTTATCCCTTATCTAACATAGTGGTGCAATTTGCAAAACAGGTCACAATTTGGGGTCACAGTGATGTATATGTCAGGTACCACAGGCCTGGTCAGGGCACCCTGATATACAATGCCTGGCTTAAATGCACTTTATTGATATTGCATCGAAACAGTACAAAAAAGTGATTATAGTATAATAACTAGAGGATTTTTTGAACAGGGCGATTGAAAGGTAAGTATAGGGGGATTTGAAAAACAAATGATATATATATATATATATATATATATATATATATATATATATATATATATATATATTACTTTTTTTCTCATATATATATGTTAACTATGTTTTCTATGGTTTTTTGGATGATCAGCTATCGTTATTGCTAGTGTATCTTATGTGCGGCCCAAACCAACTCGTCGTCTTCCAATGTGGCCCAGGGAAGCTAAAAGGTTGGACACCCCTGATCTAGGGGATTCCATCCCACCCATTTCCAATCCATGGCCAGTTTCAAGCCAATCATACGACCAATAACCTAAAAAGGACCTTACAGGATGGAACTTTCCTCATGGGAATTTTGAACCTGTTATATATATAACAAACGTGACTCAAGAAAGAACTACCAGTGAACCGGTGACAGAGTCATGGGCTCCCAAGGCTCACTGATGCGTGTGGGAAGTGAAGTCTAGCATATCTGATCCAATTCCACAGAAGAGCTACTGTAGCACAAATTGCTGAAAAAGTTAATAAAAATTGCAGCTCTTTTATATACTGTCTCTAAGACATATGTTGACAGGGGGTAATCCAGTCCCCGATCCTGCCTGGCACCACAAAGTCTGAGATATTACATCAGATGTACAGCTTAAAAATTTAATAGAATGGTTGAAGTGGAAATTTAGAAGTGCTGGTATGGAACTTTGAAATGAATGGCCGGGGCCTGGGGGCCACCAAGGCCCCTGAAGGTTTAGGGATTTTGATACAGTGAAATTAATTTTAGATGTATTTTAACACTATATAGTATAATATAAAACATATTAAATGATATAAGGCTATCCACCATGTGTCCCCCTCCTTTTCTGTGTCCATTTATCTTTCCTCTGTGTCCCTTCACCTCTCCCTCCTGTGTTCTTTGTGTGCTTCCATTTTCCTTCATATCTCCATAATATCTATAATATAAATGCTTAGTGGCGTGTGTTAGTCTGTCTGTGTGTGTGTGGAAAAAATAAAACCAAGCTGCAGCGCCACCTGCTGGGCGGAGTTATACACTGACCTACTAAATTCTTAGTGTGTGTGGAAAAAAAAATTCAGAAAGGGCTGAAATTTGGTATACTAAGATGTTTTTAATTTGTTAATTTAATTTGTTAATTGTTAAAAGTGTTTATAAAGATTTAAAAAATATATATATATATTTCTTGAAGGAGAAGTGGCAGTTGGGAGTGGTTGGTGGTTGCCGGGGGTGACAGTGGGGAGTGGTTGGTGATTGCCGGGGGTGACAGAGTGAGAGGAGTGTGATACTCAGGACCGCTGAGAGAGATCCCTGTGTCTGGATAGACATCTGGATAGATGTGGCGATAAAGATGAAGGATGAGGTGATGGAGAAGAATGATGAGGTGGTGACATGTGGACAAAACCACATTAAAAAAGGGCGCTTACGTCGGTAAGTAACGCTCTTCCCCTGAGGAGGCCTGGGCTATGGCCCAAATGCATGACAAGAACCTTTTTAACACCTTAAGTAGCTTGATTTGACTAGAATGCATGAGTATCATGCACGGGTTAACTTGTTATAATACAACTTTTCAAAATATCTCACTTATATGTTCCATGTTACCCTTTATATTTCCCTTATCTGCTTCATTTTTCTGCTCCTGTGTGCCCCTATATTCATTGCAGTATCTCCCTCTCTCCCTACCTACCTGCTCTCCCCTGTGCCTCACATCCTGCTTGTCTCGCTCCTCCCTTACTACTTCATCCTATTTATCCCTGCTGATATTATTCCCTTTTACTAGTTAACTCACACTTTTGCCCCTATAAAAATCTCACTGTGCCATCATTCGTCACACTGTGTCCCCCTCCATATCTCTCTCATTCACTCTGTGCCCCCTCCATATCTCTCTCTCTCTGTGCCCCCTCCATATCTCTCTCCCTGTGTCCCCTCCATATCTCCCTCTCTGTGCCCCCTCCACCTCTTTCTCTGCCCCCTCCATATCTATCTCTTTCTCTGCCCCTCCATAACTCTCTCTCTGTGCCCCTTTCATATCTCTCTCTCTGCCCCCCCTCCTCAATATCACTCTCCCTCTCTCTGTGCCCCCCTCCATATCTCTCTCAATCTCTCTCTGTGCCCCTCCTCAATATCTCTCTCTCTCTCTCTGTGCCCCTCCATATCTCTCTGTCTCTCTCTTTGTGTCCTCCCTCCATATCTCTCTCTCTCTCTCTCTGTGCCCCCCCCTCCATACCTCTTTCTCTGTGCCCCCCCCCCCCTTCAATATCTCTCTCTCACTCTTTGCCCCCCCTCCATATCTCCAATGCAAAAATCAGGTCCTTTGCAACTATATATAGTCATGCACTGTGCCACTAATTAAAATGAATTTATATAATAAATTATTTCTACGTGATGCAGCCACAGTGACTGTGTCGAGATAGAATAAGCAGTCAGTTTCCTGATCTCCTTTTAAGGTAGAAAGCAAGTATTATATATTCCAATATGATTAACAGCAGATTTTGCTGGGTTGAGGATCAAATATTGATGAAAAGGCAATGGCTGCATGAATGTTCATGTAGGAAAGTGTCTAATGAGGTAGGTTGTGTCTGTTAATTGCAAATGGATTGGAAATTAAAGTGATATATGTGCCACAATGGAAACACCTTATCAGAGTATGGCATGCTTAATAAATATATCAAGAAATCAACGTGAGTTGCCCTCTTTCATATGCTGTTTAACATTGAATATGATGCAGGTGCGTACCATTGTGGAAAACACTATCAATTTCACCATTATTGCTTTTCTGATGAACTACTTTGCAGGTGATTTACTTTTACAAGGTAAATGACTTTTCATTCTTAAGGCATATTAATCATTATCTCACAGTCACCAGATGTGATATTTTATAAATGAATGAACATGAAGGAACATCAGTCTTTCTATCAGTTTAGTGTATCCATACTGTATGTTGACATATTGAGAAATCAGGCATGGCTGAGCTATAATTCAGAAAATGTTTTAAGGGGATACTCATTGTCAGGAATAGCCCCCTAATAACTACTCCCTGATTTAGTATCTTATCCTATATTCACACCGTCAAACAATATATCCCCTCTATTTTGTCAGGAAACCTCTCCTGACTACCGCTACCTGTCACAAATCGCACTATGCGCACTTGTGACTTGTAAGTGTTTATTGGATGAGGCTACACACAATTCCAGCACTCAGCCTCTTTTATACCTATCACCCAGGTTATAGACCTGCTGAAACGACCCCTAACAGCACTCTCATACCCCCACACACTTCAGGTTTGTCACCAATTATTGAATAAGGGCAATAGGACCCCAATATACTGTCTCACACTGGCATACAATGAGCATTCCTTGTTACCCACAGTTTAGCAAGGCACACACCAGCAATCAGAAGGTTAACACTTAGCCCCTCAAGGCTCTATGACACAAATGCACATGCAGGCACACACTCGGCTTGGTTTCAAATGTTTTCACAGATCACACCTCAGTGTTAGGAACTCCTTCAGTCAGCACGACAGAACCCGGAATCTGCTCCGATGTCTGGTGTTCACTGGAGCCCCTAGTGGTGGGGACAGACTTGGCTGCAGACAAACGGAGGGTCGTGTAGTGTGCACTGACTGGGGAGAACCCAGAGGCAGCGTGGTAGAACACAGCGATGTGAGGTCCAGGCAAAAGGTCAAGGACCGGCAGCAGACAGGGATATCAGAAAACAAGCCGTAGTCAGGGGTCACAGGCAATACAACGAAGTCCTAAAACAAGCCAGGGGTCATACACAGGAAATCCAATAATAGAGTAAACACAGGAGCAGGGAAACGGAACAGGAGCCTAGCTAAACAGGAAGCTATAACTGGCAATGAGGCTCTGTCCTCACTGCCTTAAGTAGCAAGGGGAGCCAATAGGAGTGAGTGCCAGTGAGACCCCTCCCTACTGCACTAATCTCAGAGAATAGGCCATACAGAAATAGGAGAACAGAATAATCAATCTATCAGAGCCAGGTATGATAACTTCCTAGCCAAGACTCTAACACAGAATCTATACACAAAACAAACAAAACAAGAAGTTACCTTTTTCTGCGCGCATGCGCCCGGGTGTCAGACCGCTGGCCGGGCGCTGCGGCCTCCGGATTACAGCGTCCCGGTTGTTGCCTAGGCAACCGGGACGTCAGAGGCGGAAGTGAGACCCCGGTCGTCATGGAGACGGCCGGGGCGTCTGAGAGAGCCAGAAGCGAGCCGCGGCGGCCCGTCGGGGAGCCGCGGCTCGTAACAGTACCCCCCCTTGAGGAGGGGTCAATGCACCCCGACTTCCAGGTTTCCCAGGATACTTTTTAAAAAAGTCTTTAATGAGTTGGTTAGCATGTAGATGCTTCTGCGGTACCCAGGACCGTTCCTCCGGGCCGTAGCCTTTCCAGTGGACCAAAAAGTGGAGTTGACTTTGCACCTTTTTGGAGTCTAGGATCTTTTCAACAATGAACTCTTTGTGTCCTCTGACTGAGACAGGACGAGGTCTGTGCAATTGACGTGGTCTGAATTTATGTGAACATGTAACTGCTTTCAACAAGGAACAATGGAATGTGTTAGGAATCTTGAGTGAAGGAGGAAGTTTCAACTTGAAAGCCACGGGATTAATCTGTTTAATAATGGAGAAGGGTCCAATAAACCTAGGACCTAACTTCCTACAAGGTTGCTTAAGTTTAATGTTGCGGGTAGACAGCCACACCTTGTCCCCGACCTTGAAAGGACACGGTCCACGATGCTGATCAGCATAATATTTAGACTTAAATGAAGCTTGATTGAGGGCAAGGTGAACCTTTCTCCATATCCGGCACAGATAAGAAATCGAAGAACTAGATTTGGCTTGATTCGAGACTTCCAGCGAGTTGGACCGAGGATGGAATCCGAAGTTACAGAAGAATGGCGATACCAGAGTAGATGAATGGCACGAGTTGTTGTAGGCGAACTCTGCCCATGGAAGCAGAGCAGCCCAATCACTATGGCATTTAGTTACATATAAACAGAGAAATTGCTCAAGGGATTGATTAACCCTCTCCGTTTGTCCGTTGGATTGTGGGTGATACCCCGAAGATAGACAGATTTTAATTCCTAATTGGGCACAGAATGCTCTCCAGAATGTGGCTACAAATTGGGAGCCGCGGTCAGAGACAATATTAACAGGAAGTCCATGGAGCTTGAAAATGTGCTGAATGAATAGGGATGCCAAGGTTTTAGCACATGGCAATCCTACAAGAGGGATGAAATGTGCCATCTTACTAAATTTGTCTACTATCACCCAGATGGTGTTAAAGCTGGATGAGCGTGGTAATTCTACGATGAAGTCCATCGATATGTGGGTCCAGGGTCTCGTTGGAACGGATAGTGGCATAAGAGGCCCGGCAGGACGTCTGCGAGAAGATTTATTCCTGGCACAGGTTTCACAGGATAACACAAACTCTTTGGTATCGGCTGCCAAGGAAGGCCACCAGACGGAACGAGACAGAAGTTCCAATGTCTTGGATACTCCAGGGTGACCTGAGGTTTTATTATCATGACATTCAGTGAAGACCGTCCTCCTCAGATAAGCTAGTACGAATAATTTACCCCTGGGAGTAGCTGATGGTGCCAACTGTTGGAGACCCCGGAGGGTAGTGCCAAGATCCTGAGTTAGGCCAAGGACTACTTTGGATGCCGGAATAATGAAAGCGGTTTCTGTGAGGGAAGGATGAGAGGCGATGAAACTGCGAGACAAGGCGTCTGCCTTAATGTTCTTGGATCCGGGCCGGAACGTAATTGTAAAGTTGAAACGGGAGAAGAAAAGGACCCACCGGGCTTGCCTGGAGGTCACAATTTTAGCAGATTGAATATACTGTAGATTTTTGTGGTCAGTATATACTGTAACCACATGATTAGCTCCCTCTAGCCAGTGGCGCCACTCTTCAAATGCCCACTTGATAGCTAGCAATTCTCTATTCCCAACGTCATAGTGGGTCTCAGCGGAGGAAAATTTTCTGGAAAAAAAGGCACAGGGATGCAAACAGTGATCAGTGATATCTTTCTGGGAAAGGATCGCACCTGCCCCGACGTCAGAGGCATCCACTTCGAGAACAAACGGTAATTCCGGATTGGGGTGTCGGAGGACAGGTGCAGAGATGAAGGCCTCTTTTAACTTTTGAAAGGACGTCAAGGCCGTAGAGGACCAATTAACGGTATCAGCCCCTTTACGTGTAAGGGCTGTGATCGGAGCCACCAATACAGAGAATGACTGGATGAATCGCCTATAATAATTAGCGAATCCTAAAAACCTCTGAATGGCTTTAAGATTGCTAGGCCGGATCCAATCGAGAACTGCCTGTACTTTACTCGGATCCATGGAGAAGCCACGAGGTGAGATGACGTATCCGAGGAACGTGACCTGAGTGACTTCAAACTCGCATTTCTCGAGTTTAGCGAAGAGGCAGTGCTGGCGGAGTTTCAGAAGTACCTGTTTGACATGAGTACGGTGTTGCTCCAGTGATTGGGAATAAATCAAAATGTCGTCAAGATAAACTACAACGAATCTCCCCAGGAATTCTCGCAGGACATCGTTAATAAAATCTTGGAACACTGCGGGGGCGTTACATAGGCCGAAGGGCATGACCCGATATTCATAATGGCCTGAGTGAGTATTGAAGGCCGTCTTCCACTCGTCGCCCTTTTTTATTCGAACCAGATTATATGCCCCCCGCAGATCGATCTTGGAGAATATCGTGGCTAATTTGAGCTGATCAAAAAGTACGGAGATGAGTGGCAACGGGTAAGTATTCTTCACGGTAATCCCATTTAGACCCCTATAGTCTATGCACGGCCGGAGGCTGCCATCTTTTTTTGCCACAAAGAAGAAGCCCGCTCCTACGGGTGATTTGGAGGGTTGAATGAATCCCTTACGTAGGTTTTCCTCCACATAGTCATCCATAGACTTAGTTTCAGGAATAGACAAGGCATATAATCTTCCCTTAGGAAGCTTGGCATCTGGAACCAAATCAATGGAGCAATCGTAGCTACGGTGTGGGGGTAGAGCGTCTGCTTCTTTTTTCGAGAATACGTCGTGGAATTCACGATAAGGCAATGGAAGAGATTCAGGGCTAGGCTGAACAATCCGGAGAGGAAGAGCAAGACAGGTTGAGGAACAAGCCTTACTCCATCGTATGATCTCCCCCGTGCTCCAATCTATGTGAGGGTTGTGAAGTTGAAGCCAGGGATGTCCGAGGATCAATGGTACGGAGGAACAGGGAATTAGAAAGAACGAGAGGACTTCGGAATGGAGAGCTCCCACCGTAAGCTGCAGAGGTGGTGTTTGATATGAGACCCTTCCGTCAGTTAACGGTTTACCGTCCAGACCGCAGACCGTGATTTCTGAGTCTAAGTTTACGGACGGAATACCAAGTCTCTTGGCAAAGTTTATATCCAAAAAATTTCCAGCTGCCCCGCTGTCAAGAAAGGCAGGGATAGAAACGGATCGATTACCATACATGATCCGAGCAGGGATTAAGACCGAATTCTTGGAAGAGACCATCTGGAGACCTAGGCGTACCTCCTCCTTTACTCCTAGGCCTGGTCTTTTCCCGCCTTGTTAGGGCAGCTACGCAGGAGATGGCCTTTATTGCCACAATAGAGACATAGCCCCAGTGACCGGCGCCTGGATTTCTCCTCAGGGGACAGGCGATAAGCCCCTAACTGCATGGGCTCCGGTAAATCCTGAGGAACAGAGTAGACGGCTGGAGAGGGCCAGGATGGTGAGGCGGCCTCCTTTTCGGACCTTCTTTCCTTGATCCTGCGGTCAATTTTAATAACTAGTTGCATTAAGGCCTCCAAGGAAGATGATGAAGGATATTGGACTAAGGAGTCCTTTATCTGCTCCGAGAGCCCAAGCCGGAACTGACTCCGTAGTGCGGGGTCATTCCACTGACTGTCGACCGACCAACGTCGGAACTCGGCACAATATTCTTCCGCTGTCCGCCTCCCCTGTCTCAGCGCTCTTAGGTGGGACTCAGCCGAGGCCACCCTATCTGGGTCATCATATAAGAGACCAAGTGCGTTGAAGAAGGCGTCTACGGACTGTAGAGCTGGATCCACAGGAGTCAGACTGAACGCCCAGGATTGGGGATCGCCTTGGAGTAAGGAGATGACAATGCCGACTCTCTGTTGCTCCGAGCCCGAGGAGCGGGGCCTGAGACGAAAATACAGCTTGCAGCCCTCCTTAAAATTTCGGAATAAGGTTCTATCTCCAGAGAACCGGTCCGGAAGATTTAACTTTGGCTCAGGTGCCGGAGTTGCTTGTGAGGCCTTGGCGGCTTCTTCCTGAGCAGAAAGCCTGAGTGAAAGATCCTGAACCATCTGCGAGACGACTTGGATCTGCCCTGCTAGGACTTGAGCTGGACTGGGTTCCATCAGTGGAGAATAGGATCGTTATTTATTTGGGCCAGTTATAATGTTAGGAACTCCTTCAGTCAGCACGACAGAACCCGGAATCTGCTCCGATGTCTGGTGTTCACTGGAGCCCCTAGTGGTGGGGACAGACTTGGCTGCAGACAAACGGAGGGTCGTGTAGTGTGCACTGACTGGGGAGAACCCAGAGGCAGCGTGGTAGAACACAGCGATGTGAGGTCCAGGCAAAAGGTCAAGGACCGGCAGCAGACAGGGATATCAGAAAACAAGCCGTAGTCAGGGGTCACAGGCAATACAACGAAGTCCTAAAACAAGCCAGGGGTCATACACAGGAAATCCAATAATAGAGTAAACACAGGAGCAGGGAAACGGAACAGGAGCCTAGCTAAACAGGAAGCTATAACTGGCAATGAGGCTCTGTCCTCACTGCCTTAAGTAGCAAGGGGAGCCAATAGGAGTGAGTGCCAGTGAGACCCCTCCCTACTGCACTAATCTCAGAGAATAGGCCATACAGAAATAGGAGAACAGAATAATCAATCTATCAGAGCCAGGTATGATAACTTCCTAGCCAAGACTCTAACACAGAATCTATACACAAAACAAACAAAACAAGAAGTTACCTTTTTCTGCGCGCATGCGCCCGGGTGTCAGACCGCTGGCCGGGCGCTGCGGCCTCCGGATTACAGCGTCCCGGTTGTTGCCTAGGCAACCGGGACGTCAGAGGCGGAAGTGAGACCCCGGTCGTCATGGAGACGGCCGGGGCGTCTGAGAGAGCCGGAAGCGAGCCGCGGCGGCCCGTCGGGGAGCCGCGGCTCGTAACACTCAGCAATGAAAAGTTTAACATGATCAAGCAATCTAGCTCTTCTAGAAAGGCAGTGAATTTATTTACAGCAACATCACCATTAATTTTTTAGATTTAATATACAAAAAGTGCAATGCTTACAGGTTGCAATAACAAAACAATTAATAAACAATTGACATAACATACACAAGCAAAACAGTTTCAAATAAAGGGATTAAATTCAGAGTATAACTTACATATAAGTGGTATATTCTGAGCAGGGCCGGTGCTAGGGTCCATGGTTCCCTAGGCAAAATCGGCGCCCTCTCCCCCCTCACCCCATCTTTTCTTACCTTGTCTCACCACCGCTGCCTCTCTGCTCCGTCTCCTCTCCTCCACTCACTGACACTAGTGAGTGAAAGGAAGGAGACGAAGCAGAGAGGCGGCGGTGGTGAGCAATAGCCTCTTCCCCCCCCTCCCCATGCATCTGAATGCTGTGCGGCGGCCGTGACAGGTATGGTCAGCGGTCGCCGCACAGTTTTAAAATTAATTTCCAGTTCTGTGGCGCCCTCCTGGCGCCCTCCAGAGCCCGGCGCCCTAGGCAAGTGCCTAACCTTGCCTAATGGGAGCGCCGGGCCTGATTCTGAGCCAAGGGAAATTGGCTTGAAGATAGACAGCTTCTCAATGAATGATTGATTTCCCAAAAGACTGACAATTTCTGGTAACTGGTCTCATCTTTTTAAAGACACTTTCACACCTTACCTCAACTCCAGGGGTTGTGGTCTGTGACACTTTACAATTACCATTTGCACATTGCCGTTGCCTGATTTTGCTACCCAATTCTACTATGTGACCTAACGTTTCTGTGGAGTGTCACACAGACCCAATTTTATTATTAATAGAATCCCTATGAATGTAACTATCTGTTGATACCAAACAGGCCTAGGTATAGGGTATTAGTTGAGCTTATACCCATTTCCTCAAATTCTCTGTGGCAGAATTCTTAATTTGACAAATGAGCTGCTATTGAGTAATATGTGGTTGATCACATCAGTCATCACATGGTCTCCTTGTGCCAGACACCATGTTGAGCGATTAATAAAAGTCTATTTAGGAGTCAAAACTTCACACTAGGCCAGGTTATAGCTCACCCCATGAGGTCTTTGAAGCTGACACAGGTGACACTGCTATCTTCTAACACCGGGATCTGCAGATCCACAGAATAAACACACAACAGACCCTCTGACTTCACATTTTACTTTAGTAGCTCAATTTATCAATGGATTCATTTGACATACATATATCATTGACATATTCATATACTCCCAGTGATGTTATATGTTATAGATTAATCCTTATAACTGTAATTCCTCTATGATCACTACACTCATTAATATCATGATCTAATTACAGAGGTGTGTAAAAATTATTGAGGTTCTAATTAATCTAAGGTCTGCATATACACTGGTCAGCCACAACAATAAAACCAGTGACAAGTGAAGTGGATAACATTGGTTATCTTGCTACAATGGCACCTGTCTAGGGATGGGATATATTAGGCAGTCAGTTCTTGAAGTAGATTTGCTGGAAGCAGGAAAAATGGGCAACATAAGGATCTGAGCAACTTTGACAAAATTGTGATGGCTAGACGGCTGGGTCAGAGCATCTCCAAAATGTCAGATCTTGTGGGATGTTCCGTGCATGCAGTGGCTAGCACCTACCAAAAGTGGACCAAGGAAGGACAACCAGTTAATTGGCAAAAGGACCATGGGTGCCCATGGCTCATTGATGTGTATGGGGAGGGAAGGTTAACCCATCTGGTCCAATCCCACAGAAGAGTTGCTGCACAAATTGCTGAAAAAATTAAAACTGGCTGTAATAGAAAGGTGTCAGAACACACAGTGTACTCCAGCTTGCTGCGTAGTCGCAGACGAACCAGAGTGCTCATGCTGACCACTGACCATGAAAGCGCTTAAATTCCGCATGTGAGCACCACAACTGGACCATGGAGCAATGGAAGAAGGTGGCCTGTTCTGATGAATCGTGTTTTTTTTTTAAATCATGTATATGGCAGGGTGAGTGTGCATCATTTACCTGGGGAAGAGATGGCACCAGGATGCACTATGGGAAGAAGGCAAGCTGGCGGAGGCAGTGTGATGTCCTGGGCAATGTTCTGCTGGGAATATCTGGGTCCTGGCATTCAGGTGTATGCTACTTTGACATGTACCACCTACCTAAACATTGTTGCAAACTAAGTACATCCCCTCATGTCAATGGAATTCCCTGATGACAGTGGCCTTTTTTAGCAGGATAATGCGCCCTGCCACACTGCAAAAATTGTTCAGGAATAATTTGAGGAAAATGACTAAGAGTTCAAGGTGTTGACTTAGCATCCAAATTCCCCAGATCTCAATTCTATTGTGCTGGAAAACAAGTCCAAACTATGGAGGCCCCACCTCTAAACTTACAGGACTTAAAGTGTATGCTGCTAACATCTTGGTGCCAGATACCACAGGACACCTTCAAAGGTCTTGAGGAGTCCAAGCATTGACAGGTCAGAGCTGTTTTTGGCGGCTCGTAGGGGACCTACACAATTTAGGAAGGTGGATTTAATGTTGTGGGTGATCAGTGGATAATCTAAAGCAAAAATAGTAAATTTTGTTGTTCTTTGTGAATCGAGATATATTTTAGTGAATGTCGATGTGTTCGATCTTTAAAACCAGTTGTAGTCCTTATTCAGATTCCCATAATTTTGACAATAGTTACACTGAAACGCAATGCCAGAACCTGCCTCCTGTATAATCTAATCTAACGGTTAAATTTAGGGTTAGGGTTAGGATTAGGGCTAGGGTTATGGTTACAATTAGGATTAGGGTTAGGATTAGTGGTTCCACATTATACAGGTGGCAAGTACTGACATTGCCTCCTTAAAACCGCCAATCTTATTGTGTCGATGTTAAGTGATGAGAATCCCACTGGCGACATTTTCTACACTCACAATTTATATATGGCGTGTCGGACATTTTGTCTGTCTATTTTATGGTAAGTTTTTATTTCCTCCGTGGTGCCATTATATTAATCTGCATTTTTGGGTCGGTATAACTATTCTCGGAATTATAGCAATCAGAAAAATGTACTCCACCATTTAAAACATATCTGATTGCAAATGAATAAAATAAAATCAATTTTAAAATAAATGTAAGTAGAATTAACATACAAAAGTGAAAATAAAACCAGAATAATAAAGATAAAAACAACCGAAAAATATGAAAATTAATAAGAAGAATTATTAATTTTTATGGACTCATGTTTCATATAAACAGGATTCTAAAAGGTCTATTTACTAATATGCGATAAGTCATAAAACTTAAAATCTATTTTCAGATATTATTCTTGATCTGCTTATTAGATTCTAACATTAGATTGCATATTTATGAAGCTCTGAAAGTTATAATGTTCGTACTTAAGACTCTAATTATCATTATACAGTGGTACCATTCAACCATGTATGGTTGCAAATCGAAGCAATATATAATGCTGTTCTGCTGCAATTTTCTGTGCAGGGGCTGCTCTGGGAGCCACAGCGTTGACCCCCTGCCTCACAAAGACTTTTTATAGTTCACCGGCAGCCTAATGCTGTCGGTGTCCTTCCACTGGGAGCTTTATAATGACAGTTAATGCCATCCTGAGATCAGTTGCTACAGGATAGAATAAAAGATGGAAGCGTAAACAAATCCTCTCTTCGACAATTATATACCATCACCAAAATATCCTAAACATTTTATTACGAACAATTATACATAATATAATATAACCATAAATCATATTACGGGTAACTCTCAAAATAATGGAGAAACAAGCCATTGTTGAATTGAAAGCTCCAATTCAAAAAGAGAGAAAACAGGCTTTATCTCTGATTGTAGCTCTCAATGGTGCACATTAGATAAAATTATAAAGAATATCTCTTACCACGGTAATCAGTAGAATATATAAAAACTTCTTTGACCTTGACAGCAATCCGATACAGATTAATATTTTTTCCTGTGCCATTTAAAACTTCTATCCCATGGACAAATGATAAATTATGATAATTACAGAACTGAAAGTCCCTCTTGAAGTGTATGTATAAACTGGCCGCCCAGAATTCAGCAGTCCACACACCGCCTACTATTTTAGATTGTACTCACAGAAACAGCCTTTCTATTTCCCAGCTTTCTGGGTGACATATACTTCAATCTCACAGCAGGAAAAGACAGCGGCTTGATACACTCCCCTCCCGGGGGTAGAAGAATCCTTGATCAGATGTTTGTAATGTGGGTAATTGATTTTTATAAGACACAGCAATCAAGTAAAATGACTGAATCCAAACCTTTCTCACTCCACAGAAAAAATAATGAGCGCAGAAAGACCTGCAACTCCAAATAATCATAAAAACCTGCCGTGTTTCTCCACAGTCACTTGTGGTTTCCTCTGAGGATTGTTGTCAAGGTCAAATAAGTTTTTATATATTCTACTGATTACCACAGTAATAGATAATCTTTATAATTTTATCTAATGTGCACCATAGAGTTTTACAATCAGAGACTGTCATAAATAAACTGTTTTCTCTCTTTTTATATTTGAGCTCTCAATTCAACAACGGCTTGTTTATTTTGAGAGTTACCGATAATATGATTTATTATTATATTATATTATGTATAATTTTTCTTAATAAACAGTTTTAATACGATATTGTGTTGGTGATATATAATTGTCGAGCAGAGGATTTGTTTGCGCTTCCATCTTTTAGTCTATATACTTTGCAATAAGATTGCTCTCACAACAATCTTTATAGGAAGCTGCATAAATTCTTCTCCCCGTTAATAGAGTGGTGGCTACACATTTTATAGGATTTATTTTATTACTATAAGGATTATTTTGTTTCAATTTATTCAATTCAGCGCCCTGGGATATCCTCTTGTTTGGATATAGTGTTGCTGCTACAAAAAGCTTTACTTTTCGCAGCTTAATTGATTGGATAACTTTGCAGTTCCCATATTGATATAGGGTTTGCTTTAAGCAATGTTACATGGATAATGATATTATTGCTAATAAATAATGTGATAGCTTTTTTATGGAAAAAACATGTTTTTCCATTTTTATGACTTATCGCATATTAGTAAATAGACCTTTTAGAATCCTGTTTATTTGAAATCTAGGATCCTGCTTATTTGAAACACGAGTAAGTAAAAAAACATCTGTCATCTGTCTATTCCATCTATGTATTATTATTATTATTATTATTTATTTATTTATTTATTTATAAGGCACCACAGATTATGTAGCGCTGGAAACAGAGGCAAGTAACAAATAGATGAGGTAATACATGGCAGTAGCATAGATGAGTGTGAGTAATGCTATGGGGACTCACAGAGAGTACAGCAAAAGACATGACAGGATGTACGAGGGACAGTAGACAGAACTGGGGCAATAGTTATAGAGGACCCTGTCCGCGAGGGCGTACATTGTAAAGGGAGGAGTGGTGAGAGACAGTAAGATCTACTGGGAGAAAAATTTAGATGGCAGACAAGGAAGAGGAGGTGATGGATAGAATGGTTAGGAGGTGGTAGGATAGTTGATCTTGAAAAGGTGAGTTTTGAGTGAGCGTTTTAAGGACTGAAGGTTGGTGGAGAGTGAAGTGAGACAGGGATAGGGAGTTCCAAAGATTAGGAGCAGCACAGCAGAAGTCTTGGAGGCAAGCATGGGAGGAGGTAATGAGTGGTGAATTGATGCGGAGGTCAGAGGTGGAGTGGAGTGACCAGGTAGGTATGTACCTCGAGACAAAGTCAGTGATGTAAGGGGGAGAAGAGTTGGTAAGGGCTTTGAAAGTGAGGTTAAGGAGCTTGAACTGAATTCTAAAATGGATAGGAAGACAATAAAGTGATTTACACAGAGGAGAAGCGGAAGCTATGGATTGAAGGCCAGTGAGAAGGAGGTTGCAATAGTCAAGATGAGAAATGATGTGTGAATGGACCAGGATTTCGGTTGCTTTCTGAGAGTGCGAGGGATGGATTTTCATAATGTTATTTTGGCAGAAGTGGCAGGATTTGGTGAGAGACTGGATATGAGGGTGACTCCAAGGGAATGGGCTTGGGTGACAGGAGAAAGAGTGATGTTATCAACCAAGAGGGAGATTTTGGGAGGGATAGCAGCATTGGCAGGAGGAAAGATGATGACCTCGGATTTGGAGATGTTGAGTTTCAGGAAGCACTGTGACATCCAGGTAGTTACAACAGAGAGACAGCTAGATACCTGGGTTAGGAAGGTGGGAGAGAGGTCAGGGGAGGAAAGATAGATTTGTGTGTCATCAGCATAGAGGTGGTATTGGAGGCCAAATAATTGAATGAGTTTACCAAGAGAGGTGGTGTAGAGAGAGAATAGCAGAGGGCAAAGGACACAGCCTTGTGGGACTGCAATAGAAAGCGGAGTCAGAAGCAGACACTCTAAAAAAGTGGCCAGAGGGGTAGGCAAATCAGGAGAGAGCTGTTTCGTAGACCTAGGGAGTGAAGGGTGGTGAGGGTGGTGAGGAGAAGAGAATGATTGAAGGTGTCAGAAGCAGCAGAGAGGTCGAGGAGTAAGAGAAGGGAGAAGGGACCATTGGACTTAGCTGAGAGTAAGTAATTTGTTACTTTAGTGAGGCCAGGTTCAGTTGAGTGAATGGGATAGAAGCCAGAATGGAAAGGGTCAAAAAGATAGTGGGAAAAGAGAAAGTGGGTCAGACAATTGAAGACAAGTCGTTCGAGAATTACAGAAGCAAAGGAAAGCAGAGATAGTGGGCGATAGTTGGAGATAAAGAATTGGTCAATGGAAGTTTTCTTGAGAATAGGAGAGATGAGAGCATGCTTGAAGGCCTAGGGGAAGATATCAGTGGAGAGAGGTCAAAGAGGTGAGAAAGCTGACAACAGGCATTGGAAGACAGGGGTTCGGAGGAACTTGCAGGGGACAGGATTGAAAGGACAGGTTGTATAAGAAGAGGAGGAGAGAAGAGAGAGGATCTCATGCACAGTTACCGGGAGGTAGGAGCCATGGGTGGCAGAGTGAGTGATAGAGAGGAAAGGTGGGGGAGGCAAGTCTGACGAGAACAGATATGATGTGTATAGATTCAATTATGTCTTTGAATTAAGTGGCAAAGTCAAAAGCGGTTGATGGTCGGAGGGAGGAGGTGGGGGAGAATACAGTAGAGAATCAATGGTAGCAAAGAAGCGTTGGGGTTTATTGGACAGGGAGGAGATGAGGGATGTGAAATAGGTTTGTTTAGCAAGAGAGAATAGTAGGAGGAAAGGATGAATTTGTAGTGGGTGAAGTCAGCAATAGAGCAGGATTTCCTCCATAGGCATTCAGAGGATTGGAAGCACTTTTGGAGGAGACAAATAAGAGGGGAGTGCCAGGGTTGCGGTTTAGATTGGCGGGGATGAAGGGGTGTGGCGGGGGCTAAAGTATCAAGGACAACAGAGAGCTTGGAGTTGTAAAGAGAGACAGCAGTGTTGGTACATGATAGGGAATAAATCGGAGCAAATAAGGGTTGAGAGATAACGCAAAGATGATGTGGTCAATCCTGTTGATGGGACGCAGTGTGCATGTGACTTTGGGTGGAAGAGGTAGGGCAAGGGATAAAGAGAGGGTAATGAGATTGTGGTCAGAGAGGGGGAAGACTGAACTGGAGATCCCACACACAGAGATGGGAGAACACCAGGTCCAGGGAGTGACCATCATGGTGGATGGTGGAAGTTGTCCTTTGGGAGAGGCCTTTGGAGGAAGTGAGAGGAATTTAGAGGCAGAAGTAGTAATAGGAGAGTCAGTGGGGATGTTAAAATCCCTAATGGTAATAGTGGGAATATTAGAAGAGAGGAAATGAGAAAGCCAGGTGGCAAAGATATCAATAAATTAAGAGAATGAGCCATGGGGACGATAGATGACCACAACATGAAGGTGGAGAGGGGAAAAGAGGCGGATGGAGTGAACTTCAAATGAGGAGAAGAAGGGGGAGGATTCAGGAGGAATAACACTAAAGGTGTAACCAGGATACAGTAGGACACCTACATCAACTCCTTGGCGGTTCCCATAACGGGGAGTGTAGTAGAAGTAGAGCTCCCCCGTGGGAGAGTGCAGCAGGAGAAGCAGTATTGGAGGGGGAGATCCATGCTTCTGTAAGAACCAGGAGACCAAAGGAATGGAAAAGGAAGAGGTCTTGAATGGGAGTGAGTTTGTTACACACAGATCTTGCAATCCAGAGTGCACAGTACAGGGGGAGGTGAGTTAGAGGAATGATGGCAATAAAGTTGGAGGGATTGGATGCTCAGGGGGACAGGTTGATATGTGGTGTAGGGGAGAGTGACAGGGGATAAAGGGGTTAGGCTTGGGTCTGTAGTTTGGAATAGTGATGTGGGGAGCATTATGGGGAGTGAGTGGAAGTGTTGAATGAAGAGTAGTAAGGTACAGGAGATGTAGTAATTGAGACATTCCAGAGTCATGGATAGGAGAGAAAAAAAAATTGTGTAGAAAAGACAAATAAGAGTATGGCAGAAGGAAAGGACTGTGAAAGGTTACAAGTGAGGTGAGGAAAAGGTGAGAACAGGACAGGTGAAAAAAATGAGAGACTGTAGAAGTAGTAGGAGAGTAAAGTGGAAGAAAAGATGTAAAAGGATCAGCAAGAGAATAGGAATTAGTTAGGAGAGTAGAGATAAGGGATAGGCGAGTAAGAATCAGTATGACAAGACAATGACATAGGGCAGCGGAGAAGAGGTATTATATAACATTAGCCACAGTGGAAGGTTCACTGATGTGGTTGTGTATGAATAGTATGCAAGGGGGAGCAGAGGAGCCAGTAAAAGATTCTGGGTAAGTGGAGCAACAATTGTGTTTTGAAGATGGGAATACAAGCAACAGCATAAGTGAAACCAACAAGTCATAATAAAACAGCAGCTGTAATAATTAAGGTTGCGAAACAGATCAGCAGGGTTTATACAGGCAGTGAACAATGCAGGTGGTGGAGGATTACAGAGCTCACAGATGATTCTTGAATGTTTTCCTCATGTATCAGTGTTTCCAGGTAGAATATTCTCCTTTTGTTCATCTCTTCTGTAACTCTTACTATGCTATCTAAAGTTTTTTTTTCACTTAGAAGAAATCCTTACCTGCTAACACAGCCTGTGACTGATAGTTAAATAGGGTCACAGAGCCATGTGATCACTTTCTTGAATTAACCCCTTCTAATCACATATACTACAAAGTAATACAATTCTAAAACAAACAAATAGTTAGAGGCTAAGCATACCATATGTCTAATAGACATTTTGCACATCTGAAGCTTTACAGCTAACTGGTGCAGTGGCTGTTTCAAATATTTACCTATACCTATTTATGTATATAGAAAGTAAGACAAACCCCAAAAAGTTTTTTAAGTATATAAATGGCAAAAGGATTAAAAAAGATAATATAGGACCACTAAGAAGTGAGATGGGTGAATTGATAAATGATACTAAGGAAAAAGCAGAGATATTAAACACGTTCTTTTCTTCAGTATTTGCCAGAGAGGAACAAATGGCAGGAGTAATACATAAAAATGGAAATGAAACCATGCCATTAATTAATACTTGGTTGTCAGAGGAAGAAGTCCAAAGGCGACTGAAGAATATTAAGATAAATAAAGCTCCAGGTCCAGATGGCATACACCCAAGGGTCCTTATGGAATTAAACTCGGAAATAGCTAGACCGCTATTCTTAATTTTCAGAGATTCAATCTCATCAGGCTCAGTACCAAGGGATTGGCGAATAGCAGATGTGGTGCCGTTGTTTAAAAAGGGGACGAGATCACAACCAGAGAATTATAGACCTGTAAGCCTGACATCAATAGTGGGGAAACTACTGGAAGGTATTTTAAGGGACAGTATTCAGGATTACTTGGTACGCAATAAAATTATTAGTGGGAATCAACATGGATTTGTGAGGGATAGGTCATGTCAAACTAATCTAATTAGTTTCTACGAGGAAGTTAGTGGGAACTTAGACCAGGGCAGGACAGTAGATGTGGTCTACTTAGATTTTGCAAAGGCCTTTGATACAGTGCCACACAAGAGGTTGGTTTACAAAATAAGGGAACTGGGTCTAGAAATCAAAATTTGTACTTGGATCGAAAACTGGTTAGAGAATAGGGAACAGAGAGTTGTGATAAATGGAACATTTTCTAATTGGTCAAAGGTCTTAAGTGGAGTTCCTCAAGGTTCCGTGCTGGGACCACTCCTTTTTAATATATTTATTAATGACCTTGGTGATGGTTTAGAGAGTAAAGTTTCTATTTTTGCAGATGACACTAAACTCTGTAAGGTAATAAAATCAGAGCAAGATGTAGCTTCTCTACAGAGGGACTTAAATAAACTGGAGGATTGGGCGGCTAAATGGAATATGAGGTTTAACACAGATAAATGTAAGGTTATGCATTCAGGGATCAAAAACAAGAACGCAATCTATAAATTAAATGGAATTAATTTGGGAGAATCTATAATGGAAAAGGATTTGGGAGTGCTCGTAGACAGTAGACTTAGCAATAGTGCTCAATGTCAAGCAGCAGCTGCAAGGGCAAACAAAGTATTGGCATGCATAAAAAGGGGCATAGATGCAAGGGAAGACAGTGTAATTTTGCCACTGTATAAATCATTGGTAAGACCTCATCTTGAATATGCAGTACAGTTCTGGGCACCACTCTATAAAAAAGATAATTTGGAACTAGAAAGGGTTCAGAGAAGGGCGACAAAATTGATAAAGGGTATGGAGTCATTAAGTTATGAGGAAAGGTTAGCCAGTTTAGGCATGTTTACTTTAGAAAAGAGGCGTCTAAGGGGAGATATGATTACTATGTACAAATACATTAGGGGTCAATACAGAGAGCTTTCATGGGAACTTTTTACCCCAAGGACCATACACAGGACACGTGGTCATCCCCTAAGGTTAGAGGAGAGGAAATTTCACAACCAGCAAAGGAAGGGGTTCTTTACAGTAAGGGCAGTCAAGATATGGAATTCATTGCCAGGGAAGGTTGTGATGGCAGATTCAATAGATATGTTTAAGAAAGGGTTAGACAAATTTTTAGCGGAAAGGTGTATCCAGGGATACGACCGTTAATTTAAAATAAAGGATAGTAGTGGATATAGGGTAAAAATTGGATTGCAATATTGAGTCTGGGGGGATTTTCAAAATTGAAACAGATGGGCGGTTGCCTACTCCGGATTAATTTCAAATATAAGTGCAGGATCGCAGGAGATCCAAAATAGGTTGAACTTGATGGACTGGTGTCTTTTTTCAACCTCATCAACTATGTAACTATGTAACTATGTAACTATCTGTGAAAATTGTCTTGTTGTGGGATCAAATATGACTTACATCCCAAATGGTTTGAAAAGAAGATTTACCATTATTTACTTACAGATCTGTAGAGAACATATGGGTTTTAATATGGATATGGCTAAATAACAGAGGGTTTAACAGAAAATGGGTGACTCAATACATATACCCATTGTTTGGGGCTTGACTTCAGCAGCTGCGCTACAGTGTGGAATGCATTTTCTCACAACTCACATGCTATACTGTTTTCCCCCGTCCTAAGACTAGTGTATAGTCAAACATGCCAGTTCAGACTGAATTTGTACACAACTATGAAAACAGCTGTGTTTAACCTAACCGCCTTCCTTGGTGTTTTATTCTAGGTAAACTATCGAGGGCGTGAAAGTGCTATAACTGTCACCATCTATAGCACGTAAAACTGCATGGTGCTGTGTGCCCTATGTCCCTTATGTTGTGTAAGACTGTTTGACTCAGTATTGCCAGACATCTCGGTATTGCTTAGGATGGTTGAAATTGCCTACTATTTGCCTGCTATTTCCTGTGCCATACTTTTTAGCAATTTATGAAGGCTGGTATTGTTTTTAACTTTTTAATGTGAATTATGTATTCACTGTATACTTTTAAATAAAACCTTTGTAGGACACATAGCCTCCTGTGGTTTTGGTAGAGTTTTCAGCCAATACATAATTGACTGGTGTTATGTATTAAAGTAATTCTATCATTTTCAAATAAGCATTGCCCAAGCGATTGTATTGTGTTTCTAACGCACAAAGTGATTTAGTTTAGCAGATGTAAATAGTCAACAATTCAATACATTATTATATTATGATACAGTACAGTACAGCCAATACTAAAAGATAAATACATACCGCTGCTATCGCATGAGCTTGCTGTGCCCCCACGGGCACCCCTGGACAGTGATTCACCTTTGAATACTGTGATCAGTGAAGTCTGAGGACTGGGTGCACAGCTATGATCATATATACACATTCAGTGGTACAGAGAACAATGCAAATGACGTGGCTTGCTTCTATAGGTCCAGACATCAGATGGGTCCAGGCTAAACAGGTCATAGGCTGATTCAATCTAAGGAATCCAAAGGTGGGGGTCGTCTCTCCAGGGGTTGAGCTCCTTTCTTCCCGCCAATGCTCTAGTTACAATTAGCATTTCATAGCCAGCATCATACAAAGGTTTATTCCCTAACATCAATAACTAGAGTATGCAATATGTGATCTCTTCGGCGATGGAACCGGACAGCTGCTGATGAATAGGGTTTTAATATGATAGTAGGCATGATACCTTTCCTATAACCTGAACCTTGAATATCACTGAAGTGTACATATAATCATTATATATATATATATAGACTAATAATAAACCAAATACTATCTGCTCATAAATTACAGTGTAACGGAACCAATATGAATATGAATTATATAAATAGCTAAATGTTGTAATGCGTGTGGGTGCATGCGTATTTTACCGTGCGATCGCACCATGCTACGTGTTACGTGGCGTACGGATCGCAATCGCACGGCAAAACAATATTACCCATTATACTTTCGTTCATCCAATTATACAATTTTGACAGTCCACCCTTTGATAGTATAATAAACTATCACCTTAAAGATGTTATATGCAGGATCTCAGCACCACGTTTCATTGTTATGTAATACAAGTCCCCCTTGGTGTATGACCACACTGTTTGTAGATCTAAACAAGTTATCATAAGAGAGTCTTAATTCTCTAATCGACTTCTTCTTTTACTATAAACCGTACACTTCTGGAGCTTGGAGATAACCTTTTGTATGCCCTTCAAGGGTGCAATAAAACACTTAATACATTATTTGGAAAGGTACAAAGTACAATAGAACATGTATCAGCTATACAGAATACTCTACTACATTTCTTCAAGTTTAACAGGTTCATCTGTCCAACGCATGTCTTTAAGCTCAGAATACATTTAAACACTTCATGTTAATCAATAGCATCATCCTATGTCTATCAATAATGTCATATACAATCTCCTTCAGCTTGCGTTAATATACACTTCTAATAATGTCATCAGTTCTTTTCATCGACACTTGTGGGCGGGCTATTGTCTGTTTGTTCTTCCCAGTCTCTCAATACTCAGATTTAAGAGTGATTGGTTTGCAAACTATTGGGAGACTCCAGACTAAGGGACCTAGGTGTTGTACTTTTCCCCTAGTGTCCTCACACCCATAATTTGGGTACCTCAAGAATATTTAGTGGAAAGAGAACTAATCCTACTTGATATAATCACTGAGGCACATGAGAGCACGCCCAGCACTTTGTTTGGTCTAAAACCTTACCCTCCCAAGAATGATAATCATCCTCAAGGATGCCTGCTCGAGTCCGAATATTACTGGACTGGCATCGCTGGGTGTGCCTTTTTTTTTTTTAACTATGGGGTCACCGTACTTACGGATGTAATGCTACTCAGACAAGAGCCCCTCGCACTTTCTCCAAGCTCCAAGGTTTCCAAATTTTCCTTTACCCCTGAATTGAATAGAGTAATTGGCTGGACCGATTATGCTACTAACTTCTCCTTCATCCCCAATACCTCCTTATCATTACCTGAACCAGTCTCTGTCACCTGCTAATAATCAAAAGAATTAACCGTCCTGAGAAGAGAATGAAATGAGAGAACACAAAACAGGAAAAACTACAACTTCATGCTGGACAACAGTCTTAGCCTTTGGCTCAGGTGCTACTAACTGCATTCGAGGCCTTCCAGAACAGACTCATGAGTGCCCTTGGACCCTTCTTTGAGTGTTGGCTCCTCTGCAGTGGGTGGAATGGGCACCATTGTGTCTCTGCTACCCTTGAAGCCGTGATGCTGGTAGCCTACACCTGGTACCTGTCTGTCAAATAACCTGAGCCTAAGAAATTTATGTTCCACAACTTACTCTCCCGATCCAACATCCTGATGTCACGGGCACTAGGAGTCTTTGCCCAGGATATCACCAGATGATGTTCTTACCAGAGTTATATAGCTGGTACTATGGTCCTCTGGTAGCAGGGTGACAACGGAACAGGAGAATCAGCAGATGGTGAGAGAATGCTCAAGGAAAGTCTATGACTAGCAGCAACTGGTAATGACTTAGATGTATGTACACGAGGAACCAGATGGACAAGTAAACGTGAGGAAAATCAGTGGTCTGCGTACAGCAAGTTGTACCACTGTATATAGTGAAGGAATGGATTCTAGGTGCAAGTAGGTAACGGGGAAGTCAGTGGTCTGCGTACAGCAAGTTGTACCACTGCTTATGTGAGAGGATACTTGAAATTGGTGTCAATGGGAAACAGGAGTCAGTGGTCTGCGTGCAGCAAGTTGTACTACTGCTATATATAGGTGAGGAGGGACACGAGGAGATGAATGGAATGCAGAGGATACATGGGGCACACGGAACTTGATCCCACGATGATAACCACAATACAATAATAACTGACAAGCGCTGCTTGAAGTATACAAAGTCACTATAGAGATCCAGGTAATAGGAAACAAAGTCAATAGTAACAATAGCTTCAGTAGATGGAAGACTCCGGAGATGAACACAACACAGCCCAGACGGATATGCAATACAATAGCAAAGTCAATGGAAAGTATGCATACCGCGGTTCAGGAGAGCAGGCTGTCAAGGAGACGTGCAGGGATACCTGAACGGCTGAACGCCGGCAGGAGGAAAGACCATTGGAGGATGGAAGCGGTAATCAGGTTGGTGCAGCGCACGGAAGGTAACCGGTAATCAACGGAGCAATACTCAGGAAGCAGTAGTAAGTAAAGGTGGAAACATGATGAACACGGGAGAGTTGAGACTGTCTGGTATCCGGCAGTAGTAGCAGAGGCAGCGGGGGGGAGACACGCTGAACACAGGAGAGTAGAGACGGTCTGGAATCCGGCAGCGGTAGAAGATAAGAATCAGCCGAGCTGACACGATGAACACAGGAGAGTTGAGACGGTCTGGAAACCGGCAGTAGTAACGGAGGCAGCGGAGAGCAGATATGCTGAACACAGGAGAGTTGAAGCGGACTGTAATCCGGCAGCAGTAGCAGATAGGAATCAGCTGAGTGCAGACACGATGAACACAGGAGAGTTGAAGTGGTCTGGAAACCACAATCGTAGTAGACAGGAATCAGCTGGAGCTGAATACACGAGGAAACACAGGAACACCTTCAAAGGCTCATGGGGAATGAGACTCCAAGATCAGGCAACCAGGTAATGATCACAGGTGGTTTAAATAGGGAGGGTTGCCTGATCATCCAATCAATTAAAAGCAACAGGTACTGAAGGTTTCATAAGGGCTGCACATGCGCAGACCCTCAGGATGGCGGACGGCCACGGTTCCTGAACACAGGAGAAATGGCACTCACAGTCCGGTGAGTGACACCTGACAGTTAGTGTGACTTTACAGGAAACAGTGTTTTGGACGTTCTTGGTTACTGTCTCACTATTTACCTTCTCTCACGGTCTAACCTAGCCTCCCAGTTACAATCTTATCTCACAAGGGGTCAAGAACATTTCAAAAGCCCACAGGTTAAGGGTCTGCCCAGGAGTGATCTTTTGGTAGCGGGGAAGGATAGTGGCCGAAACTATCAGTCACTTCAATCAAGTTCCAACTCTTATTCTATTCAATTCGTTCTACCGAGTACCACTACTTTATGTTCACACTGGTTTATGGCTAATTGAAAGTATGTGATTTGTTACCACTACTCATACACTATACATCTATTATCAATAACATGAATACCCCTATCATCTATTATAACTCTAGGACTATCAAATTGAATTACAAAAGCTTTGAGTATGACACAGTAATACATTAGACACATTTCAATACACCTTTACCCAGACATATTTCATTGGTACACCAGTGTATACTTGAGAATCCTGCATGGTGGTAATTGAATGACGTGGATTTGTTTTACCTGGAGGAAAACTCATCTGCAGGAGGGATATGGGATGGCTCTATTGGTATCATTTTCCTGACATTCTCTTAATCAACATAGGACGTTGCCGTCCTACTAGCTTGAGACAAACTGTCTGGTGCACCCCAATATACTCTTACCAGCTTGCACATACCTTCTGTACCCAGCTGAGCCAGACCATTTGCTGCCTCCTCTGGGTCTGGGTGATACTCTCTGGGAGCTACTGGTCTACCTTGTCCATCTCTCCAGAGTCCACCAGACTCCTCACCACATCTCTTCACCTTCCAGACAGTTAATTCTTCAGGTAACACAAATCTTCATATATTACCTAATATGTGTATGTGTGCATGTTTGTGTGTGTGTGTGTGTGTGTGTTCACATTTTAAAATAATACAACGAAAAACAAAACAAAACATAAATTTTTTAGCTGTCACATAAAACCCTGCTGTCTATTTGACAGCTATGTTCGCCCTGGTGTGGCAGCCATGTATGGTCGTGTGTGTAAGTGTGGACTTTACTAGCAGCTACTTCAGTTGGTAACTGTGTCACTGTATAAAGTCCTCTATGTAGTGTCCTACTCATGTGCTGGTATTGCTATAAAAGATTTTTTTCAGTCAACTCAACATCGCCCCCTAGACTAGAAAAATGCGGAAGACCAATGTATATCAATCGATTTTCCCTCTGCCAACTCACATGCCATTCTCAGTACCTCACATTCAGCTATTTGACTAAGTGAGAAAGACAAAGGGGTCTATTTCTATAACACTTTCTTCAAATATAACAGTACCCAGTACATGTCTGTCTAACAATAAAAAAATATAAAACACGAAAATTCTACATTTTCTAGGGTTTCACATTATGTCGTATCTTGTGGTAAAAATCCTACTCCAATGTTCTATACAGAGATGCATATCTGTATGCCTATCCTCTAGCAATATCCTGTCCCCACCCTTTGTGCATCCATATAAAAGGCACATTTTTGTACAGGAGGCACGAACCAAAACAATAACAAAAAACAATCCAGATATGCAATCTATAAAACATGAATCGTATTTCCACAACAGAACCTTTCTGCTTAAAATTAGCAGTCTCTATACACATGAAAACAAAACCCCTGACTGTTTCTGTGACTCATGTCAATCTAGTGTGTGTATCCCTGAATTTGTCTTATGTAAAAAAATAAAAAATATGTCTTAGCCCCATTGATGAGACTGTGTCTGTTTTTTTTTTATCTCTACCAGAGAGAGAGAGAGTGAGAGAGGGAGAGAGAGAAAAAGAGAGAGAGAGAGAGAAAGAGAGAAAGAGAGAGAGAAAGAGAGAAATTGAAAGATAGAGGGGTACAAGCATTTGTGTAAAGAATGAGAAATAAGAAAGCAATGAATAATCGGAATACAAAGATTTGAATACAAAGGTTTGAAAACAAACATACATGCAGAAAGGGAGATTCTACAACAAAAAAAATGACAGCTGGATTGGACTCTATGGGAAAATGGCTGTATTCATTCCACTCATCCCCTTAGCTATTTGCTAAACTATGACCCCTCCCCATACTTGACTAGGGGGTCTTAAACCAACCGTGCAATCCAGTGTCGTCCGTCATTTGTTCATTAAGAACTCGGTATCACATTAACTGCATACCTTTTCAACGGACTTTCCTAACTTATGACAGAGAAATGTAAAAATTAACTGTTGATGACTCATCTGAGATACATAAAACGATATTTTGGAGCAAAGTATGTACATACTTCATTGCTGGATAATGATTCTCAGCCAAACAAATTATCATGAGACACTGCAGCTTAAAACAAAGAGTGTTCCAATTGTCTATTGTTAATTTGTCTTTTAAGAGTGATTTTTCCTATTTCTCTATCCCACCCTTGTAAACACTAAGTCTATATTTCTTTCGTGTACCCTTTATCTGTAAGAGGGAAACAAGATAGTTATCTCAAAACAGCAAACAAAACAAACATTTCCATTCTTTACCATCGGCCAGCGATTGGGAAAACAAGCATTTGACAACATAAAACAAACAAACAAAATCAACACAGATTACTTTTTAAATCCATTCCCTGCACACTAATACTTACCACAGTTTAAACCCTACCTGGTTGTAGGACTACAGGTCTGACCTAACCTCTTGGGTTGGCTATGGTTCTCCCCCAAGGCATTGGCTGCTATGAGGTGCACAGGAAAATGTTGAGAAATCTCTGAGACTTGTGTGCGCCGTCTCTGTTGGGTGTCTGTGTGATTCCCCCTTAGATGGTCCAAGTCTCTTTGCTTCCGCTCTTGTCATTGTACAGTCCTTTGCTTGGTGTCCCGTTTTAGTGCATCTAAAACACTTCCTCAACTCATGTTGTTTCTTTTCCTTAAACCAGGTGTTATTATGCTGTGGTTGTGTGTGCGTTGTGTGTGCCTTCCCTCTAGTGCTTGGATACTCACCATCATTAACCTATCACTTAGTGTCTCATTCTGTTTATTTATATTCTCATCATGTTCTATAGCTGACTCCCTGAGAGCATCTACAGTGATCCCTCTCCAGGTCGGTAATGAAGTTTGCACCCTTGTTTTCAAATTTTCTCTGAAGCCGTCCATTAGAACTGAAACAGCAACCTCCCTGTAGTGTACATTATCCTTTATGTCTGATAACCCAGTGTATTTGGCCATCGCTATCAGAGCTCTAGAAAAATAGTCCACTGTATTTTCACTATCCTGTTGTTTGATAGTGAAAAATTTACTCCAGTCCACTACCACAGGAAAGTATATGGCCAACTGAGAGATTATGCGTTTAATATTTTCCTGATTATCATCATCTGTTAAGGACTTCTCTTCCTCCAACATACAATCCTTAATAAACTTTTGCATTTCAGTACCGGGAGGAAGACACGCCTTAAACACCACTCGCCAATCTTTATTAGTTTGCTCATGTGCATAACCTAAATCGCTAACAAATTTCTGACACTTGGCTAAATCTTTCGAAGGGTCTGGGAACTCAGATATAATTGCACGCAGTTCAGATCTAGTCCATGGACAATGCATTTCTATGGGAACTTCGCCATCTCTGTCTGCCTTCCCATTGGGAACTGCTATTGTGCGGACAGGATGCAAACCTACTAAATCACTACATTCTGAACTAGTTGCTGGAATTGCTGTTGCAGTATAATGGATGTCTCCCCTTCTATTAATCTCTACATTATTCTGACCAATTTCAGCCGCTGCCCCTGCTGGTGGAACCGTTCCCTTTCCTTGTCCATGTGGTGCCTCTTGCATGTTACTAGCATGGGCAGTGGCCGAAATGACGGTGGGTTCACCTTCTTCCCTTGATAGCTTATCCTTAACGTAAATTATAGGATACAAGTTACTGGTTACATTCTTAACATTTTTGGTATTGGCTGTACTTATCACATCAATCACATTTGGCTGCGAGGGCGAACGTGCGCTCAGTTCTCCACGTTTCTCAATGCTCCCTTCCACTGTGTGCGCGTTTTTCGCCACGCCTACTTCCGCTGTGCACTCGCTGCTTTGCCACGTGTTGCCTTCCATTTGCCACAATTTTAAACAATCCTCATGTTTATTTCTCATTTTTGTTGATTTAATCAACCGCAATTTATTTCTAACAATATTTAACACCTCTGACTTAAAACATCCCATGTTTGGGAAAGGTCTTTCACAATCCCTGGTCATTTTGACCCACTAGTCGCAATATGCCGTTGCGTATGCACCATATTTATTAAGCATGAGAAATCTTGCTGAACTAACCGGCCATTCATTAGGCAGCACAACACGAACTATCTCTAGCGTTTGCTTCGCATCCATTGTGAAAACAACTTATTTCTCAACGCTACGCAAAAATACTTTTTACCTGTTCTCCTTTCAAACAGAACCTACTAGAGATTTTTATCCGTGGATGGTTTCACAGGCTACGCCCACGCACCTCCTAACACAGAAATATCATTGCAGACTAAAGGGCTATCAGCTCCTCAATACCCTTGACTCTACCACAAAATCTGTTTTCGCCGTATCGTGTTTCTTCAATACACCGTATGCTACTCATAATACCACATACTACCATAAAAACCCACATCATATACAGCTTAGAATACCGTATATTACCTATAACACTGTATGCTACATAAAAATCACATACTACCAATATCACCGTATACCTTGTATACTACCTATTCCCACTCCATATACAGCTTAGAATACTGTATATTACCTATAACACCGTATGCTACATACAAATTCACATACTACCAATATCACCATATACCTTGTATACTACCTATTCCCACACCATATACAGCTTAGAATATTGTATATTACCTATAACACCGTATGCTACATATAAATTCACATACTACCAATATCAACGTATACCTTGTATACTACTTATAACACCGTATGCTACATAAAAATCCACATACTACCATATTAAACTGCACTGTATGTTACATAAAAAAAATCCACATACCCCCCGATAATACCAGAAGGATTATTGATCTAATCCACACGATAAACAATGATAATCTATCCTCTCTCGTCATGGCGCTCAACGCCGAAAAGGCGTTCGATCGCATCTCCTGGTCATTTATGGAGGGTGTGCTTCGAGCAGTGGGATTCACAGACAAATTCCTGACAGGTATTTTGGCCCTCTACCGATCTCCGTCAGCTACTGTTTCCGCTAATGGTCTGACCTCGATGCCCTTTTTGATCACGAACGGCACTCGTCAAGGATGCCCCCTCTCCCCACTGATATTTGCTCTAGTCATCGAGCCATTAGCCGCCAGAATTCGTAACAATCATGAGATATCTGGCATACAGGTGGGCCCCTCTACCCATAAGATTGCCCTATATGCAGACGATGTTCTGCTCACTATCACTAATCCCAAAACGTCGGTACCCCCCCTCCTAGAGGAACTAGATCTCTATGGCTATTTCTCGGGCTACAAGATCAATCCAGATAAGACGGAGGTTCTAGACTTTAATATATCAGGTACAGACAAGTTATTATTAGAACGCTCCTTCCCTTTTCACTGGGGTCGCCGCAAAATTAAATACTTGGGTGTTTCCATCACAAAGCACTATCGACATCTATTTCAAGCCAATTTTCCTCACCTACTCGATCAAATCAAAATAGACCTTACATTGTGGTCACAGCTCTATATCTCCTGGCTTGGACGCATTAATGCCGTCAAAATGAATATCCTCCCTAGGCTGCTCTACTTCTTTCAGACTCTCCCCATCCGCATACCGCCATATGTTTTTAAATTCCTACAATTCCATGTCTCCAGATTTGTCTGGTCGGGCAGACGACCCCGGGTCCGACTTAAGGTTCTTCAGAGGTCCCCGCGGGGGGGGAGGTCTGGGGATTCCTGATTTTCAAAGATACTACCTCTCCGCTCAACTTGCTCAGTGTGTCCTATGGTCTGGTCGGACGGAAGCCAGAGTTTGGTCTAAAATTGAGGCAGAGGGTCTGGGACTGCTTTCCTTATCCTCTCTCCTATGGGTCCCGAGGCCTCGTCGCCCCAAACGTCTGTTATCTCACCCAATAGTCTCACACACATTATCCATCTGGGACTCATCATCCCAAAAATTCGCCTAATCTCCCCATCCCTCTCCGGTTGTTCCGCTATTCAACTCTCCGGAATTTCCTCCCGGACTACATCATAACTCATTCCAGCCATGGTATTCGCGGGGAGTCATGTACATCAATCATTTATCCACCTCAGTAACTTTTCCTCAGTTTTCTGAAATTCAATCACAGATCCACATTCCCTCAAAGCACTTTTATCAGTTCTTGCAACTTCGCCATTTCCATAGTGTTGCTAAAAATCGCATGCTAGCCCGACCTCTCTCCACCTTCGAAGCCCTCTGTCTACGCCAATCTTCAACCAAAGGTCTGATATCAATGCTTTACCACGAACTTGCTTCCCCTTCTTCTTCTCTTAGACCCCCCCATGAACTAACCTGGGAACGGGACCTTGGAGAAGAGCTACTGGAAGAGGAATGGTCTGAAATTTACGAGAACGCCGCCTCTAGTTCCATCTGCGTAAGAATTAAAGAGAATGTTTATAAGATGCTTTATCGGTGGTACTATGTGCCCTCGCGTCTTTGCAAAATCCATCCTGATTCATCTGATCGGTGCTGGCGAGGGTGCTCCCATGAAGGCACATTTCTCCACATATGGTGGTCGTGCCCAAAATTGACAGGCTTCTGGATCCAGATAAGAGGCCTGATTAATTCAATTCTCCTGGTGGATATTCCCCTGGAGCCAAAAATTTTTCTTCTCCCTATGGGGGCTCCCTCGGCATCCCGACATGAGAACAAATTGATTAGACATATTGTTTCGGCAGCTACCTGCCAAATAGCGGCAGACTGGCGTTCGCAATCCCCTCCTTCCATGCAGTCCATAATCAACAGAATTTGGCAGATTGAACGGATGGAATACATGACCAGTATTATCCGAAACTCCTCCGGAGCCTTCTCCAGGGTTTGGGCCCCATGGTTATCCTTCTTCCAGGCCTGCCCACCCTTTATTTAACTCCGCTTTAAAACCTCATTCTTCTTCTTGGATCTTTTTCCAACTAACAATGGATCTAGTCACTCACTCCTTCCCTTCTCTCCTCTTCTCTTTCATTTCTCTCTCCTTTCCTCCTCTATGTATTCTCTCTCTTTCTTCCTCTTTCTATAAAACCTTAGGTCATCTGTCATAACTAAAATTGTTAGACTGGTTGACTTAGTATCCTCTTATGTTTCATGCTGATGGCTGATATGGTTTCCTCCTGTATACTTATGCTATCAGTATGCACTTTGTCATTTGTCCTATGCTGTTCTCATGACCTTGCAAAAATAAAACGTTTATAAAAAAAATCAAAAAAAATCCACATACTACCAATAATAGTGTTCTTATTTCAAACACAACTATCCAGTCCCCCTGGTCAGGCAGCAACCTATATCTCTGTCTTTTCAATAGTAAATCACCTCTTTGTCTGTCTTTAGCAGTATGCAAATTCTTCCGTTATCTATCTCTTTTCAACAGTATGCAAACTCTTCTCTTATCTTTATGCATACCATTCACATACAACCTTTTGTTTTCTGCACAGAAAATAGATTTCCCAAACAATGGTAGTTTTACAGAGGTTTTAACAAATGCTTATATAACAGACTATGAACATATTAACACATATGTAGACTATGTTACATATATAACAGACTATGAACATGATTGTTTAAACACGTGGTAACAATACCGGAAGTTCATACACGCTAAACAGGAAACACACATACACTAGGCAATGCAATACCCTTTAAAACGCAAAACAACAATAAAAAGAAACATTTTTCTTTCTTGTCCCTAGATTCTAGTTAGCATTCCTTCAGATTACGCAACTGCGGACATTCGGCTTCTCAACACAAAATGGACAACAGGTTTTGAACACATTACGTTCTTTCCGGTATGAGACGCGTCTGTCAATATCCACCCTTTGTTGAGGAACCGAATTCCGTCAGCGTTGCATACCTTCCGGCAACGTAACCTCCTAACTCAAGAGCCCCCAAATTATTAAAGTAATTCTATCGTTTTCAAATAAGCATTGCCCAAGCGATTGTATTGTGTTTCTAACGCACAAAGTGATTTAGTTTAGCAGATGTAAATAGTCAACAATTCAATACATTATTATATTATGATACAGTACAGTACAGCCAATACCAAAATATAAATACATACCGCTGCTATCGCATGCGCTCGCTGCGCACCCACGGGCACCCCTGGACCGTGATTCACCTTTCAATACTGTGATCAGTGAAGTCTGAGGACTGGGTGCACAGCTATGATCATATATACACATTCAGTGGTACAGAGATCAATGCAAATGACGTGGCTTGCTTCTATAGGTCCAGACATCAGATGGGTCCAGGCTAAACAGGTCATAGGCTGATTCAATCTAAGGAATCCAAAGGTGGGGGTCGTCTCTCCAGGGGTTGAGCTCCTTTCTTCCCGCCAATGCTCTAGTTACAATTAGCATTTCATAGCCAGCATCACACAAAGGTTTATTCCCTAACATCAATAACTAGAGTGTGCAATATGCAATCTCTTCGGCGATGGAACCGGACAGCTGCTGATGAATAGGGTTTTGATATGATACTAGGCATGATACCTTTCCTATAACCTGAACCTTGAATATCACTGAAGTGTACATATAATCATTATATATATATATATATATATATATATATATATATAGACTAATAATAAACCAAATACTATCTGCTCATAAATTACAGTGTAACGGAACCAATATGAATATGAATTATATAAATAACTAAATGTTGTAATGCGTGTGTGTGCGTGCGTATTTTACCGTGCGAACGCACCATGCCACGTAACACGTGGCGTATGGATCGCAATCGCACGGCAAAACAATATTAACCAATATACTTTCGTTCATCCAATTATACGACTTCGACATATGAAATACTGCTGATTTTATATATTTAATTTATACAATTGGTTACATTTTTAGTTGACAATTGATTATTAGATATTGAAGAACACACTCTGTTTTCTCACTACTGGATACTTCAAGCATTTTTGGAATTAAATATAAGTATGAATATTTATCTATTGTACATTTATTCATGGTATCTTAACGTTCACTATCTCTTCCTTGAGAAAGATTATATGCAGAACGCAGAATCTATAACAATGCACACAATACTCCTTGCACTACATGGAGAATTTGTACCAGAAACCTTGACTTTGCAACTGAACCAAACTGGATTGCACTAACAACATCACTATGACATTGAAGAAAACAAGATATTGACTATTTGCACCCTCAAAGTAAAGTCATTTTATCCTCAAGTACATGTTCTAATGAGAAAGAATGACTATATCAAGAACTGACCTTTTATGGAACTGTTCAGATATTAGTGGTGATACATCTTTAGAATCTACCATCCTAATATCATCACCTCCTCTATTTATTAGTTATATGATTTATATGCCTCACTGCTTTGTTTGTAAAAGAGCTTGCACTCCATCTATATCTATCTGTAAGTACTGCCAGAAATTGGAGGGTGGTAGGACAATCCCTGTCCTTTAAGGTTAATACTGTAATGCCATGGTCCTCCAAGGCGCAAATAGAGTCAGTGTACTGGTGCAGATATAAGATGTTCAAAGAGTTTGCATAGTACAGCACTCATATAAACCTGATGTTCATAGAAGCATTTAGTGTAGGAAGTTAAAAACACTCTAATCAATTTACATCTTTAAACACGCATTAAAAATCTAATAATCAATAGTACATTATGCAGCATACACAAATGTGCTAAGATATTTCGTCCTGAAAACAATTTGTCAGAAGTAGTGTCTCAATGTTTAAACAATGTCTTGAAATAGAGCATGATATAAAATTCCAATGAATTTAAATGCTTGTTAAAAGTTAGAGAAGATAGTTGCTGTACTCGTTATGATTGTCTTTGTCTCAAATAATGGTTGGTATCCTTGAAAAAACAACACCTTCCCATTTCTCTGTAAGTCTTACAACAAGATAATAATCCTGATTATTGCAAGTGCACAATGCTTAGTGTGTCATATTGAATGACTTATATTTCCTTGGTGCCCCTTAAGTGACGATTCTCCAGATGTAAACAGACTCCTGAACTCTGAAAATGTTTTAGATGGGGCTGTTTTGGTATCGATCCTGGTCATGATCCTGATGAGCTGATGTGTCTAGGGATGTACTTGTATGTCTGCCTCCCAGAAGATCCTTGCAGCGGTGCCTGAGTTCTGTGAACCTTGGCTTGCAGTTGCTGGCATTTATGGGTGGCCGAGTGTATACCACTAATCACCCCAGTTATATTCAGGCAGGGAGGGAATCGGGTGCTAGCCAAGTATATCAGCATATGTGTCCAAGTAGCTGGTTACAAAGTTCTTATAGCCAGGAATTATTATCTTAATTAGGCTAAATATGCATGTAAATTGTCATGTGATCTAAACCGAATGCTTCTTTTTGCTACAAATTTAAGTAGAGCTGTGCCCCTGTCCAGTTTATTAGTTATATGGATCATATATTTGCCTCAATAGACAATGACCATTGGTTAATGTGGTCTATTAATATTTCTAAAATCAAAATCATGTTTATCTTTTAATATATAGAAACAAAGGGCCTGATTCATCTTCGGACATAGCCTGAATTGACCTTATGACTCTTAAACACTCATGCTACCTGACAATTACATCATATTAACCCTTTCACTGCATTACCTCATCAATCTGCACTATTACATAATAACAATGCCCCCTTTGTAACATCCTTTAATAACCAATGTTATTACAATATGGAATTTGCGCTCTCCACAGAGGGTTTGCGAGAGCTGCACCTGCTAAGGGTATCCCTCCCTTGAATAAACTAACAATAGATTACAATGCTGGGTGCTCATCAAATGATTGACCTAATCTACTAGATGCCTCATGTTCTAACTAAATATAATTAGAAATTGGTGTAAAAGGTTAAAATATTTATTAAAATACACAAAAGGACATGAATCATGTAACACCATAAATAAAATTCAAATGGGATTACATGGATACAGAGTAAATCTAATTAAAATAGCAGTGTAATCTTAACATCAAGGCACATAAAAATGTAAATCTAATTACATAGATAAATAGCAGACAAAATGCAAATGAAACTCCAAGGATTGTATGGATATAAAAGCTAATCTCATCAAATTAATGATGTTAACAATAGATCACATATGAATTGCAATTCTAGTCATACAGATAGATAAAGATAATATCACATAATATCATATGATAATATCATATAACAGGGGCAGACCTGATTGCACCGAATTTGACTTTGCCCTTGTGGAAGCATTGAATGAATACTTTGTCAGATGGCTGCTCAGCCACAAAATGCTTAGCATAGCAAAATTCACAAATATTGTTCATGTGACCACAGTTACAAGCAATAATATTTGTTTAATTAAAGTTACCGACATCAAAAATGGCGTGGCATCTTGTTCACCTACTTTGTAGGCGTTGACGTGACATTATCTCTGTCCTGTTCGCTCTTTCACTGTTTTCTCTGTTACGGCAATTTGCTGAGGAGTCAGATTTGCATGGCAATGGCAAACACGCGTTGTCTTTGGTCATAAGTCATAGTTTGTCTACAGGCTTTATCCTGCTCCACCCCTCACCTTCATCACAAAAGAGTCATTTATATACTTTCTACCCATTTTTTTTCTGAATATATAAAGGTGAGGAGAAGTGTTACATATATATATATATATATATATATATATATATATTATACATTTATTTTAAAACATTATAGTCTTGTGCATTTTAACGGTGCTGAGGGTGATTTGCACAGCAAGGCAATTAATCAGGGTGGGCAGAAGACAAGTTTGTGCTGATGCTTCATGTTGGACTGCACCAGCAACGCCACTTCAGCATGCAACAATATTGTGCATGGAGCCGACAGCAGGTGGGCCTGTGTGTTTTAAATGCCAGGGCTTATTTTTAGTCCCAGTCCGACCCTGACAGACAGTATTATTTTAAACATTTATTCCCTATTATCGCTAACTAGAGAATGCAATGTGCGATCTCTTCGGCGAATGAACTGGACAACTGAGGATAAATAGGGGATTAAAATGATACTAAACATGACATATTTCCAGTAACCTGAACCTTTGATTTCACTAACTTGTATATAACTTATTATATTAACCGTAAATATTGCTACATTTCGATAACATTTTCAATAACCATGTGTTGCAACTACAACTAATGTGTACTAATTACAAATGTGTATGTTCATGTAAATGCGTGTAAATGTGTAAAACCTGTTATTGCCACGTGTTGAGTCTGGATACGCCTCTCCACGCCGTGGCGTGCTCTACGCATAATTTTCAGACAAAGACGGTCAAGTTTGGTAGATATTAATTCAAATGATATTATATTATATATAACAAACAGTTCCACACTGTAAGTGGCTCATGCAACGGAATTGATTGGTGAAAGATCCTCCTGCGATTAATATAATCTTAATGGGAGTACATGGCTGATAGTAGCTGGATTGCACTATATGTGTAAAATATACATCTGGACAATTTTTGTAGGTGCACCTACGTTGAGATTTGTCCGGTGTGGCACTGATGCAAGTTCGCATGTTATATGTGGTTAGAATTCAATACCAATTTTATGTGGTTCATATATTGTTTTAATAAATATTTTATAAATCTTTGTGTGCACAAGTACTTTTACGGCAGACTTGGTATACCATCGCATTATTGTGGTTGTTTATATATATATTTTTGGGGTGCAGATCCCCAGCGTTGGTACCTAGTCTGAGCAGTCCATCTCAGTACCGGATAAATATTTGCATTTATTGTTGATTTTTTTCTGCTATTCCGGAACTGAAGATGACTTCCCTATCCAGTTTTGAGGATAGAAGTAGGAGAAGACAATCCTATTTGAAGGGTGACCCTGATCACACCAGTGCCTCCTCTAGAGAACAGAGTTTAATGAGAGATTTTAATAAATTGGAAAATCTACTTAAAGCAGAGATGAGACATTGGTGGGACGGAATTAGCCTGCAAAAATATGTAGATAAGAAGATGGTCCCGAGGGGCCTGAGATTGTTTAAAAATTTTCCATTTCAGGATGATGTAGACACACTGTCACAGTGGAATCAAACATTAGATGAATGCTCTATCTCCCTAATGAAAATCTTAATTAAATATAGGGAAGAGAAAGTGAAGAGTCTAACCAGAGAGATTGAAGTTACTAAAAATAAACTAGAAACATATGAGGATATAGAAGCCCTCACACAAAGAGACAAAAAGACAAATGAAAGAGTAGTGGAATATGAATGTCAACTCGTTTACACTAAAGAAACAAAATACGATAGGGATATACAAGATTATCAACAAGATAGAGTGAGAACATATAACAAATTCAGAAGGGATGGTAAATCAGAAAGGAGTTTGAGTAGGAAAAGATATACAGAGGCGAGATCTCAATATAGACCTTTTAGGAGCAAATATGTTCCCTCCCCCTCTTCTAGATTTAGGGAATCACGAAAAAGAAGGAGTTCTATGGAAAGACACAGTAATTTATTGGATAATAAATACCCACAAGACAAAAGAGATGTAAGACCTAAGACCCAAAAAGGAGCTTATGGGAGGGATCCTAAACGATGTAATGAGGAGGACTCTAGTTGGGGTACATCTCTAAATAAAAATAAAAATTCAGCACCTTCCCCTTTTTTAGGGACGTATCAGTCCCAAAAAGAAAAAGGAAGGGATATAACACACCCCAATCGATATCAACTACTCTCAACGGGGCAACCAAAAAAAGATCAAGACACCTTTCAGAGGACAAAGAGGATATATCAGATGTAGACACAGGAAATTGGAATTAGAAGGGAGACATATTAATGATCCCCTGGAAGATGCAAAAATTATGGTAGAGTTAGATAGATACAATGACCCTATTAAGAAGAGTAGTAATAAAGATACCAATGATAACATAGGGGAAAGTAATGGAGATAAAGAGGAAAATAATAAAAATAAAAATAAAAATAAAAATAAGAACAAAAATAGTAATAAAAATGAAAATGAAGTTAAGGACAAAAACAAAAAGAAGGGTTTGGTTGATCCGAAAAAAAACAATAAAAGGGTTATTTGTGTTAGAAGGAAAAAAGGAAAAAAGGGTAAACGAAAGAAAAAACGAAAAGGAACCATAGATACCAGATCTCCTGAAAGTAGGGGGTATTTAATTTATCAAGTAAAGTATTGACGGAAGCTGAGATAGGACTTCTAAGCAAAGGGTTAAATTTTGCCCCATCATCAGGCCCTAATCTTTTCGAGCTTTTCACAGAATTAAACAGGTATATGAGGCTACTCTGTCGTAAAAAATATTTTATAAATAAAAAACTGAAAAAAGAGGGTATAGATACCATATGTCAACCTATAGTAATGGATACCGAACAAGAAACTCAGGCACTAAGTGCTCTAGAAGAATTATGGGCTCAAAATAACTGTGAGACAGATCCTCTTGTCACAATTTTTGATGTGAACCAACAAAACACAGGGGCTAGATCAAAGTTTAAAGTGAAATCTGAATTTTTTCCAGTTCATATGAAAAGTCCACAAATGGATTGTTTTTATAAAGTAACTATGGAACAATTTAGAGATTTGTGTTCTCAACAAAGTAGACTTAGAGAAGGAAAAAGAAAAAATAATAAAGCAAGTAATACTGGAAATAAAAATAAAATGAAGAAGAGACTTGCTAATTTATCACATAAGGAACAGGAGGCCCTCAGGATGTTACAACAAGATCCATCCCTAATTATTAAGAATGCTGATAAAGGAGGGGGGGTGGTAATACAAGACCTGATAGAATATAAAAAGGAACCACATAGACAGCTGAGTAATGAGGTGTTTTACAAGAAGTTAGTAAGTAACCCGGGTGAATTACACAAATCACTGTTTAAAGATTTTTTAGATGTAGCTATGGAAGAGGGCACAATCTCAAAGAGTGAGATGGATTTTTTGTTTATATCTCACCCAATTACACCAATATATTATCACTAGCCCAAGATTCATAAACAATTACAATCACCACCAGGACGTCCTATAATCTCAAGTCTTGGATCACTAACGGTTAACCTTTCAAATTATGTGGATTTTTATCTACAACCCTTAGTAATTAAAATGAAGTCACATATACGGGACTCTTCACACTTATTGGGTTTACTCCAAGACATTGGATGGGATGAAACATTTGCATTCCTAACAATGGATGTAGAATCTTTATACACTAACATTCCGCACACTAAAGGGATTGAGGTAGTTGAGGAGACTTTAAAACTTAATGGAGAATTATCAGATAGACTTCAAAAATTTCTTGTGGAAGCAATATCCTTTATTCTAAAACACAATTATTTTTTATTTGATGGAAGTTATTATTTGCAGATAAGAGGGACGGCCATGGGGACGCGCTTCGCCCCGAGCTACGCCAACCTATACGTGGGAGCCTTTGAAGAGTCCCATGTGTGGGCTGGCGAGTTCGGGGCAGACCTCGTCCTCTATGGCCGTTACATCGACGATTTATTTTTTATTTGGAGAGGAGGTGAAACAAGAGCACAGGCATTTGTAGATTATATGAATCAGAATAATTACAACCTCAAATTTACATCTAAATATCATAAAACGAGCATTGAATTTCTCGATTTGTCCTTAACAGCTAAAGATGGTGTGATTTCTAGTTCTACTTTTTTCAAACAAGTAGATTGTAATAATTACCTTCATTTTAGAAGTGCCCATTATCATAAATGGAAAAAGAATATACCAAAGGGACAATTTATGCGCATATGTCGCAATTGTTCCGATGAAGATATGTATTTGCAACAAGCTAAAATAATGTCCAGAAATTTTCTTGATAGAGGGTATCCTCCCTCGCTTGTTCAACAAGCGTTTGAAGAAGTGGGAAAAATGGAGAGAGGGACCTTATTGATTCCCAATAAAGGAAATACACATATGGGATTGGATGAGAATTCCAAGGTACAAAATAAAATAAGAAGGGACAAAAAAGTTAAAAATAAAACAGGAAAAAAAAACTGAAACAGGATTCAGTCCTAAAATCCATTTTACAGGAAAAATCATTAGTGGTCTTTAAAAAGGCCAATAATTTGAAAAATATCTTAGCACCTAGTTTCCTGAGACCACAAACTTTGGTTAGGAATACAGATACAGTTTCTGCAATAGAAAAGAACAGTACTCAATTACATTTGAACTGGCTTCCATCTATTCCAAATGGCTCTTATAAATGTGGTGGTACACGCGGTATAACGTGCAACTATATTAAGAATAGAGAATATTCAGTAAAATCTGTGGATATGGATAGAACCCATAATATACGAGGTTTTATTAATTGCAATTCATCTTATGTGGTTTATTTATTAAGGTGCAGTTGTAACTTATATTATGTAGGTCGCACGACAAGAACTTTGAAGTTAAGGTTCAACGAGCACAGAAGGAACATTCTGAAGGGTCTGAGATCCCATAGTGTTTCAAGACACTTTCTTGAGAGACATGAGAAGAATCCAGATAGCTTGTCCGTTACAGGTCTAGAATTTATAAAACCTACAGCGAGGGGAGGGGACCGCTTTAAGAGATTATGCAAACAAGAAGTATACTGGATCTATTTGTTAGACACACTACAGCCGATGGGTCTGAATGAGTCACTTGAGTTAAATGATATTATCTGAAAGCATTATGATAGATCTTAATTGTTTATGAATAATCTATTGACATTGGTTACATACCCTAAAATGATTGATATAAGATATCTTTTTGTGGGTTCTTTTTGGAGTCGATTATATAATTGAATGCTGTATAACGTGTAAAATGAGGGTTTTTTTATGGTCAAAACAATGTTTATTTATTGTTTCTCCGAATGAATAGATTAAAAATCATTGGCCCATTATTAGATCAGCAAACCAATGATTAATATTAATATATAGGGTTTTATTAATAATAAAAACAAAAATAGGAAAAGGAGTGTTTTTATATATTTTTATATTATATTATTAATTACATGTGCTGGAATGATTATAGTTCCCCTTTTGGGAAAGATACAGTTAGATTATAAAACGGTAAATTTGGTGTCATCATCAATTTTCTGAATATAAGTTTGTTGCAATATCCTCTAGGATAATAGGGGTATAGTACTTGTGCACAGGGAGAAATGGGTTAATCCCGAACATGTGTTAATCATTTGTAATTTGTGGTGTGTATAAAGGACTGCTAAGTTCATTACCAACCATATCTCTGAGGAAATCACCTTTAAGGGGATGAAACGCGTCAGTTAGGACACAGTAGCAACATAGTTGCCATTTAAAATTCAGTGCCCATTGATTTACCAGGATTCTGGTTTAAGAAGAAATTTACACTCCTTTGAGACAAATCGTAACGGAGGTTCAACTGGTGCGCACCACAGTGACGTTGGCAGTACGCTGAGAGCAAGTGCCTCCTTCGCTACAAGCATGGAACAGTGAGAACATACCACGGAGCTTTGGCTTTCCGCATATACTCAGCAACAGTAAGGAGAACGATTTAACTACAGGATCCATCATTGAATGCAGGTATCGGTCCTTTTTAACACATCGCCAGGAACCTGGTAAGAGACTTGTGTTTTACTCTGCCTGGAATGAGATGAGATCCGTTTAACAGCGCTGTAGTTCTCTTCTCCTCTGAATTATATATAACAAACAGTTCCACACTATAAGTGGCTCATGCAATGGAATTGATTGGTGAAAGATCCTCCTGCGATTAATATAATCTTAATGGGAGTACATGACTGATAGTAGCTGGATTGCACTATATGTGTAAAATATACATCTGGACAATTTTTGTAGGTGCACCTACGTTGAGATTTGTCCGGTGTGGCACTGATGCAAGTTCGCATGTTATATGTGGTTAGAATTCAATACCAATTTTATGTGGTTCATATATTGTTTTAATAAATATTTTATAAATCTTTGTGTGCACAAGTACTTTTACGGCAGATTTGGTATACCATCGCATTATTGTGATTAATTCAAATGACTTTATCTAATTTGCTGACTTCGACAGCTCCACCCTTTGATAGTGTAATAAATTAACACCTAATCACATTCTCGATGTCAGGATTGTAATGTACTTCTTCACAGACCATGATTTCCGTATCCCTCACCACCATTTCAGTCTCATTTTCAGTGTTTACCTCAGTAGACTGCTTTCCACACTTCCACACAGTAGGAACACATCTGACACATAAGCCAATTACTAAAATGACTCCAAGTATAAGGAGAAGGAGCTTACCTATGCTAGCAACAATTTCCTGTACCCACTCCCCTAGACCAGAGAACCATTTTACAGGGTTCAACCATGAGAACCATCCTGCCACCTTTTCTCCAATCTCATATAATAAAGAATTATGATTCCTTTGAAATTCCCATGTCAGTTGCAGAATTTCATCCATCTTCCGGTCTATGACTTCCTTGGGGTCATCTGTATTATTGGTGATGTACGTGCAACATTTGACACCAAACTGGGTGGCCAATGTCACACAATATCCACCAGTAATAGATGTTAATTCGATACGAGTCTATGTTGCACCAACTCTTTTTTTTTTTTTAATTCTTTATTTTGAATGGTCAGTCAACAAAAGCTGTATACAATACGAAGTCAAGAGTTTACAATGTATACATGGAAGGACATTAACATTGTAATGGAGTCCAGAGAAGGCGTCCTTCGACAACTTGAAACATATATTGACCATATTTTAATTTTTTGCTATCATGTAAGTGTAAGAGACAAAAATGCAAAAAGTATAATGGGGGGGAGGGGTGAAAGAACATTAGGAGGGAAAGGGAAGTGAAGACCACAAAGGTTGATGCAGGAGTGTGATCAGAAAGAAGGTAAAAATGTAAATGATAGAGGATCAGGAGATGGCGGAACATGACTCTCCGCACATGGGTCACAATGGAATCCTTAAAGGCCAGAGGGGAAAGAACATTCTGCGAACTGCCAAGGAGCCCACATTTGGTTGAAAGCGTAACCTCTATCGTGTAAGTAGTAAGTAATCTCTTCCATGGCTGCCACATGACAAATTTGCTTTTTTAAGGCAGAGAGAGATGGAGAAGAGCTGCGTTTCCAATTAAGGGCTATAAGGGATTTGGCGGCTCTAAGGATGTGTGCAGTCAGTTTTCTAGAAAACTTATCAAGGTCTGGAGGAGGGACAAAGAAGAGAAAAATCCAACGGTCCTTCGCCACGGGAGCCTCAAATAGAGTGTTGATAAAGCCATGGATCGCGTCCCAGAAGGGAGCAATAACTGGACAGGTCCACCAGATGTGTAGCATTGATCCCCTGTGGCCACAACCCTGCCAACAGTCAGGTGACGAGGAGGGGAACATTATGTGAAGACTGGTGGGGATATAATACCAGCGATAATAAATTTTATAGGATGTTTCTTTTGGTCTAGTTGATATGGAGCTTTTGGCTATCCCTAGTCTCATGTCCTCCCAGGCCTCCTCATCCGGGGAGGGTGGCCAAGATCCCTCTCCCAGTCAGCTTCATGTGTGAGTTGCGGATGGATAGTGGATTCAAGAAAGATATTATAAAGTTGTGATATCATACCCTTATCCATGAGGTGAAGTTTGCAAAGGTTTTCAAACGGGGTGATGGGAGGTATTAATTATTTGGTTGGTAGGGTTCGGAAAAAGTGGGTGAATTGAAAGAACTCGAAAGGGTTAATCATTCAAGCTGGTGGGCGAGGCTGGAGTTCTGCTAGTGTAAGCCATTGGCCTTGTTTCGAGAAATCTGATGGGAATTTGAGGCCAGCTTCAGTCCAATGGCAGTGTCTCATCTTGGAGAGGCCAGTAGGAAATATAGGGTTAAACCAAAGGGGAGTCAGGGGGGAAAGGGCAGATGTGAGCTTTAATTTAAAGGAGTAAGAATTCCAAATCTTGTTGTCAAATGTAGTGGTTGGAAGCAATTTGCATGTTGGGGATGGTGTATAGGGGGTAGACCCCATAGCGGGGTGGAATCAGGGAGAGCTATATATGCCGCCTCTAGGTCAAGCCACAAGGTGGAACCCGAGGGGGCATATCATGCAACAATTTGGGAGAAATGGGAAGCCAGATAATATAGCTTGATATCGGGTAGTCCTCTGCCGCGACCAGAGATGGGCTTTTTCAGTAGTACCAACTCTTTTTTATATGCTTGTAGCTCTCTTCCTGTATACCTGAAATTGGCATCATACATCTCAGTGATATTGTCTATCAATTTAGCTAGATCTTGAATATACTTAAAATTTAAAGTTCCCCGAGCAATCCTGGTGGGATCTAGAGCAACCATAACCTGAAAATCAGAGGTTTCACTAATCAATTTTGTTGCTATGGGTTCTTCACCAGGGATCATATTTCTTTTGCCACAATGTTCATAATGTGTGTAAATGTATGGTGGGGATGTAGTCTTTGTCACGAACTAGGTAATTGGAAGGCCTTACCTGCTGATATTAGCGCTGCTACGCAAGGAGGCGCGGAGTCTAACCACGCCCCAGGTCTTCACCAGGGAACCCTGCAAGGAGTTTTGGGCTGAGACGTGTCGGTCACGGTTCTCCCAGGTAGCTACCAGCGAGGTAACGTGAACAAACGTAGTGAACAGTCCGAGGTCAAATCCATGCAGGCAATGAAGTACAGAAGGGTGAGGCAGAAGAATCGTCAGGAAGCCAAGGGTCAGAACCAGGAGATCAAAACAGGAACCAAGGAGAATCCAAAGAGTAGTCAAGCAGGCAAAAGGTCAAATCCGGGAGATGCAGGCAGGAGATATAGGTAATAACAGGGGAGCCTAGAGACAAGGTATAGACTAGATACTCTGGCACCCTAGTGATGCTAGAGTCTGGTTTAAATAGTAGTGACAGCCTTGCCATTGGTGGAGTGGAGGTCGGCGGTCAGCTGATCTGACCGCCGACAGGAACTGCTGCTTAGCGTCTCCATTGCCTAGCAATGGGACGAGCGGGGATCGAGAAGGTGTCCGTCCCGGCACCAGGTGAGAGTGCGGGACAGCGCCTGACAGTACCCCCCCTCTCTCCGTGGAAGAGGTGCAGACCTCAAAGATAGCTACTTGATGAACTTAGCCAAGAGACGAGGGGCATGAAGATCCTCCTTAAATACCCACGACCGTTCCTCGGGTCCGAAACCCTTCCAGTGGACCAGGTACTGGGGACGTCCATGGAAGTTACGGGTATCCAGAATGTGGCTGATCTCATACTCGTCACCGGTGGTAGTAAAATGAGGTTGAGGAGAAGAGGTCTTGCGGGAGAATCTGTTGAGCACCAAAAGTTTTAGAAGGGAAACATGGAAAGAATTGTGGATTCTCAGAGAGGGGGGAAGGAGTAATTTGTAGGTTACTGGGTTGATAACTTGTGTAACCGGAAATGGCCCAATGAATCGTGGAGCAAGTTTCATAGAGGGTACCCAAAGTCTAAGGTTCCGTGTAGAGAGCCATACTTTGTCGCCAACATGGAGAATGGGAACAAGTCTACGGTGGCGATCGGCCGTTAGTTTATATCGTTGAGTTGCTTTTAACAAGTTTTCCTTAGTAGATGTCCAGATATGGGCCAGATCCCGGACCAGAGAATGGGCTGCAGGAACAGAAGGTGCTGAGGAACGGGAGAAATCAGGAAGGATGGGATGAGCACCAACGATAGTAAAAAAGGGAGAGGAATCGGTGGAGTCGTGTATGTGATTGTTGTGTGTGAACTCTGCCCATGGGAGCAAATTATACCAGTCGTCTTGATTACCGGAGGAGAAGCAGTGGATGAACATCTCAAGATCCTGATTAACACGCTCTTTCTGGCCATTAGTTTGGGGGTGATAACCCGAGGAAAACTTTAGGTTAATTCCAAGATCCTTGCAGAATGCCCTCCAGAATCGAGATATGAATTGAACCCCACGGTCTGATATAATTTCTTGGGGACAGCCATGGAGCCGGAACACCTCTTTAATGAAGACTTGAGCCAGTTTAGGGGCAGAGGGCAGACCTTTAGGGGGACAAAATGGGCCATTTTAGAAAATCTATCGACGATCACCCAAATAGTATTGAACCCTTCACTGGGCGGGAGATCGGTAATAAAGTCCATGGAAATACTAGTCCAGGGGCGATCAAGTACAGGTAGAGGCAGGAACAGCCCATAGGGATGGGATCTAGGAATCTTATTTTGGGCACATGTAACACAAGACTTAATGAATTTCTTGAGATCCGATCGGAGAGTAGGCCACCAGTAGCTTCGAGAAAGGAGAGAACACGACTTCTTAAATGCGGCGTGGCCAGCAAACTTAGTATCATGAGCCCAGCGGAGGGCTTTCAAGCGAAGGTGGGGTTCCAAATAGGAGCGGCCAACTGGGGGAGTCTTGGCCCTGGTTAGGGTGACTATACTAGAAGGTTCCAGGATGTGAGGAGGTTTGGCTGCAGGAGTGTCATCAGATTCATTGAAGGACCGGGAAAGAGCGTCTGCCCTAGATTTCTGAGCACCAGAGCGAAAGGTGAGTTTAAAATCAAATCGGGCGAAGAAAGAAGACCATCTAGCCTGGCGAGGATTTAGGCATCGTGCCTCGCGCAGATAGGTTAGGTTTTTGTGGTCCATAAAGACCGTCACCGGGTGTCTTGCTCCTTCAAGAAGGTGACGCCACTCCTCAAGTGCTAGTTTGATGGCCAGTAATTCTTGATCGCCGATTCCATAATTGCGCTCAGCAGAGGAAAACTTCTTGGAAAAGAACCCACAAGGCCGAAAAATCCCAGAGGGGGATTTTTGGGAGAGAACAGCTCCTACTCCGACAGCTGATGCATCCACCTCTAGAAAAAACGGTTCTCCTTGATCCGGTTGGGATAGAACAGGGGCAGATAGGAAGGCTTCTTTCAGGGAGGTGAAAGCAGAAACGGCCTCCGGGGGCCAAACCTTCGGGTTAGCTGATCTTCTGGTGACAGTTGTTATGGGCGCAATCAACGTGGAGAATTGGTTAATGAATTGTCTATAACAGTTAGAAAATCCAATGAAACATTGGATAGCTTTCAAGCTCAGAGGTTGAGGCCAATTGGTGATGATGGAAACATTCTCTGGATCCATCTTCAATCCAGAACCAGAGACGATATACCCCAAGAATGGTATCTGAGGAACTTCAAAGATACATTTCTCCAGTTTACAGAAGAGTTTGTTTTGCCGTAGACTAAGTGGAACCTCTGAGACGTGAGACCGGTGAGCGGTGATATCAGAAGAAAAGATTAGTATGTCATCCAAGTAAACTACTGAGCTATAGAGGAGGTCCCCGAAGATCTCGTTGACAAATGATTGAAAAACAGCGGGATCATTGCATAATCCGAAGGGCATGACGAGGTACTCGTCATGTCCGTCGCAAATACAAAAGGCAGTTTTCCACTCGTCGCCTTCACGAGTCCGGATCAAATTGTAAGCACCCCGTAAGTCAAGTTTAGAAAAGATCTTGAAACCACTAATTCAGTCAAACAGTTCGGAAATGAGGGGAAGCGGATATCTGTTTTTAACAGTGATGGCATTAAGCTGTCGATAATCGATACAGGGACGTAAGGTACCGTCCTTCTTTTTCACAAAGAAAAAACCTGCCCCCGCAGGAGAGGTAGATCTTCTGATGAATCCGCGTTGCAGGTTCTCTGAGATATACAGAGACATAGCCTGATCCTCGGGAAGGGAAAGAAGGTAGATTCTGCCCTTGGGAATGGGCTTCCCCGGTTGTCACTCAATAGGACAGTCCCATGGACGGTGAGGAGGAAGAAGCTCAGAAGCTGCCTTGGAGAACACATCCAAAAACGACAAGTAAGGAGCGAGAACCTCAAGATGAGGGGAGTGCGCCTGGCATGACGTGGAGGAAAGGCATAACTTCTTGGGTTTGACCCAACTTAAGCATCTCTTGTGACATTGGGGACCCCAGGAGGTGACCTGAGCTAAACTCCAATCAAATTGGGACGCATGTAGTCTAAGCCATGGGAGACCTAGGATGACCGAAGTGATGGATTGGGGTAAAACCAAAAATTCAATCAGTTCAGAATGCAGAACCCCTACCGTCAGCCGCGGTCCGGTGCAGTAACCTTGGAGATGGAGCCATTAGAAACTTGGTTTCCATCCACGGCAGTTAGGAATAGGGGTTGAGGCAAATCAAGAATCGTAATTTGGAGTTGTGATGCCAAGGTGGCGGAGAAGACATTTCCGGCAGCGCCGGAATCCACGAAAGGCAGAGGTCAGAAGGGGGCCACTAGGAGAGTCCAGTGTGATGGTCATAAGGAAATCTGGATTGGAGGTGGAGAAGGGAGTGGAAAGTCTCACTCCTAGAATGGCCTCCCTGTCACCGACTAGGAAGGTGCGTTTCCCGGCCATTTAGGACAAGACAGCAACCGATGTCCGGATTCTCCACAGTAGAGACAGAGATTCTGCCGGAGCCTTTTCTCCCTCTCCTCGGGAGATAGCCGAGAGCGACCAATTTGCATGGGTTCATCAGGAACAGCTGGTGTTGGGTTCTGGAACCGAGGGGCTAGGCAAGGGAAAAAACGTCTGGGAGAGGATCTCTCTCTTTCTTGGGTACGTTCTCGAAAGCAGAGGTCCACCCTATTACATAATGATATAAGAGAGTCAAGATCCGCTGGGAGCTCACGGGACACCAACTCATCTTTGATACGATCCGAAAGACCCTGCCAGAAGGTCGCCACAAGTGCCTCATCGTTCCAGTTAAGCTCAGAAGCGAGGGTGCGGAACTGTACCGCATATTGGCCAACAGTCAGAGAGCCTTGGCGTAAGGAGAGAAGGCTGGAGGCTGCTGAAGATATTCGACCTGGCTCATCAAAAATCTTGGGAATGCTGAGATGAAGGAGGAGACATTCAGAAGAAGAGGGTCATCTCGTTCCCACAGTGGCGAGGCCCAGGCCAGGGCTTGTCCGGAGAGAAGCGACATGATGAAGGCCACCTTGGAACGTTCAGTAGAAAAAGCTCCCGCGTTGCATTCAAAGTGTATGGAACACTGATTAAGAAATCCTCGGCATCTAGTAGGATCCCCATCGAATTTCTCAGGCGTGGGCAGCCGTAGCGAAGAGGAAGCCCCTGGAGTAGAAGCGAGGACCGGAGAAATGGCCTGTGAAGGAGTGACAACAGCAGACTGAGAGGCAGCTAGCGAAACCTGCATGGAGTCCAGTCGGGTGGCTATACCCTGGATACACTGGAGAAGCCTGGCTTGCTCGGCGTCCTGTTGTTCGACCTTTTGAGCCAAATGCAGTCAGAGGTACTGGGCTGATGGTTCACGTTGGCCGTCCGCGGTCATGGCCAGAGTATTCTGTCACAAACTATTGGAAGGCCTTACCTGCTGATATTAGCGCTGCTACGCAAGGAGGCGCGAAGTCTAACCACGCCCCAGGTCTTCACCAGGGAACCCCGCAAGGAGTTTTGGGCTTAGCCGCTGAGACGCGTCGGTCGCGGTTCTCCCAGGTAGCGCACCAGCGAGGTAACGTGAACAAACGTAGTGAACAGTCCGAGGTCAAATCCGTGCAGGCAACGAAGTACAGAAGGGTGAGGCAGAAGAATCGTCAGGAAGCCGAGGGTCAGAACCAGGAGATCAAAACAGGTACCAAGGAGAATCCGAAGAGTAGTCAAGCAGGCAAAAGGTCAAATCCGGGAGATGCAGGCAGGAGATATAGGTAATAACAGGGGAGCCTAGAGACAAGGTATAGACTAGATACTCTGGCACCCTAGTGATGCCAGAGTCTGGTTTAAATAGTAGTGACAGCCTTGCCATTGGTGGAGGGGAGGTCGACGGTCAGCTGATCTGACCGCCGACAGGAACTGCTGCTTAGCGTCTCTGTTGCCTAGCAACGAGACGCGATGTTCGGGCGCATGCCTAGCAATGGGGCGAGCGGGGATCGAGAAGGCGTCCGTCCCGGCACCAGGTGAGAGTGTGGGACGGCGCCTGACAGTCTTATGAATACCAACCATTTCTTCATGTGTAATAGTCGTGATTTCAGGAACCAGTTTACCTAAGAAACACCAACCCTTGGAACTCGGAGTTACCCAGGAATAAGCTTTTCTCCCACAAACAAAGTACACGTCATCTGGGAGAACATAAGGTGCAGTACGACCATTGATAATATCACACAAAGTTTTGACAAAACTACCCATGCCTAGTGTCTCCAATTGTTCAAGACACGTTTCAGCATGGATAACATTCTTACAATTACCTATAGAGATTTTTCCAATGGATACTTTCTTATGTCTGTTTACACGTCCTAGTCTATGATGCCCATCAACATTTCTGCCTATTGGTGACCTTGCAAGTCTCTCTCCAAAGTGAGTGTGGCAAGCCATTGTCTGATCTGGTAGGTCAACTTCCCAATTCTCCAGTCGTTTTACATGTGAGATATTTAGACACAGTAAAGACCGGTCTAAGGAGTATTGGCGAAGCTTCAGATTTGGGGACCTAGTGCTATTGTACTTCCCTTCTATGGACCTCCCTCCCCTTAATTCGAGGACCTCAGAGATATATAGTGGGAACGGCACTAGTCCTATGTTATGCTGTCCCTGAGGCACATGAGAGCACACACCCAGCACTCAGTTTGGTTTAGGACCTTACCCACTAGGGAGTGATAATCATCCAGAGGATGCCCTCCCATGTCCAAATTACTATTGGACTGGCATCGCTGGATGCATTTCTCTTCAACTACGGAGTCACGGTGCTTACAAATACAATATTTATCAGACAAAAGCCCCTCACACTGTCTCCGAGTTCCAGAGATAGCAGACCTTTTCATAACCCCTGGACAAAGCTTGATAATGGGCTGCGCTGTGGGTTCTATCAACCTTTCTTCCAACTCCAGCTCATAAGTATCACTACCAGATCCTGCCTCTGTCATCCTTCCTTCACACAAAAAATGAAAACAAGAAAAATGGAACAGAAGAAAAACAAAAATCGCCACTCCATTGCTGGGAGGATAGTCTGGGCAACGTTCTTGGCTCAGGTGTCTTGACTACAGGCTTTAGGTCTCCCGGAACTGGTTTACAAGTGACAGATCAGTGTCGTCGGTCTCAGCTTTATCACGTACTTTCTCCAGGCTACTGACTTCCTGTAGTGGGTGGAATGGACCCAAGTGTCTCTTTCTGCGACATTTAGATGTGGTACTGGTCAGCAACACTTGGTACGGGCCTTAAACACCCTGAGTGTAAGGAATTGCGGATCATAACATATTCCCCAAGTTCAACATCATGACAGTTCATTTCTGGCATACCAGGTGACAGCATTTTTAGTTTTTGTTGTTGTTGTTTTAGCTGTCTGCTCATTTTTATGAGATATTGCACAGTCACTTCATTATTACACTTCAAGTCATCTTGTGGACTTACGATCAAATGAGGTTGTCGGCCAAAAAGTATCTCAAAGGGGGACAGATTAAGAGGAGGCCTGGGAGTGGTTTGGATGCTATGGAGGACTTCTGGGCACGCTTCTGGGCACGCCAACCCAGTTTCAGCCATTATCTTACCAAGCTTGTTCTTAATAGTACCGTTTACTCTTTCCACCTTACCACTGGCTTGTGGTCGGTAAGGGGTGTGAAGTCTCCTATTGATTCCCATGAGCTTACTCATATTCTGGAAGATATCACCAGTAAAGTCAGTACCCCTATCACTTTCTATGATTCTAGGGATACCGTATCCACAGACAAATTCCTGAACAATTTTCTTTGCAGTGAGCACAGCAGTATAAGTGGCTGCTGGATATGCTTCTACCCAACTGGAAAACACATCAATACATACTAACACATATTTGAAATTCCTGCAAGGTGGTAATTGGATATAGTCAATTTGTATTACCTGAAAGGTCCGTCTGTAGGAGGAATATGGGATGGCTCAGTTGGTATAGTTTTCCCGACATTTTTCCTCAAACAACAAAGACAGGACACTGCCTTCTTACCGGCCTGAGAGGAAAAGCCAGGTGCACACCAGTATGCTCTCACTAGTTTGAACATACCTTCTTTACCCAGATGAGTCAGACCATGTGCTGCCTCAGCCAGGCTTGGGTAATATGCTCTGGGAGCCACGGGCCTACCTTGTCCATCTCGCAGCTTCGTCCGCCCTGTTATTGCCCAATGACACCGGGTCTTCTGTCTTTGGTAACTGTATTGCTGTCGAAAGTCCTTTTATGTGTTGTGAGTGTGCTACTGGTGTGCCTGCTGCTGTCGTAAAGTTTCTAAGATGCCAAGGGGCCCCAAAATCATGCACTACCCTGAAGGTGTACCTAGAGTCAGTATATATATTAGCTTACTTACCCTTTGCCAACTCACATGCTCTCCTAGTTCGGCCACTTGGGCCGAGTGAGGTGGGCCAAGGGGTCCACCTTCTACAGCATCCTCATCGTCTACAACAGCATAACCAGTACATAGTTCTCCCGTCTCAGTCTGTCTATGACAACTCCCGTCTGTATAAAATGTAAAATCTAAATTTTCTAAGGGGGTGTCAAGTATGTCGGGCCTTGCAGTAAAGGTCTGGTTCAGATATTCCATACAATCATGCATATCAGTATTCCTGCAAAACTCCTCCCCAACCAGGATCTCCTCACCTCCCACCCTTTGTGCATTTTGAGGCACATATGGAATGTATGTAGCTGGATTTAGAGTGATGTTTGAGGGTGCCATCAGAGCTAGTTCCCATTTTGTGAACCTAGCTGAAGAGACATGTCTGGTTTGAGCTGAATTGAACAGAGCTGATACTGCATGGGGTGTAAAGACAGTTGAATCATGTCCTAATACTACGTCCTCACTCTTACTAACCAAAAGAGCAGTTGCTGCTACACTTCTTAGACATGTTGGGAGTTATCTTGCCACAGTGTTAAATTGTGCACTGTAGTATGTTACCGGTCTGTTAGCGTCACCATGTTTCTGAGTGAGGACATCTGCTGCACAACCATCAGCTTCCATACAGTATAGCTCAAAGGGCTTTTCATAATCACGTATTCCCAATGCAGGTGCTCTAGTCAGGCTATCTTTGGGATTAAAGAATGCTTGCTCTGACTCCTCTGAGTGTATGACACATTCTGGTTTTGCGGAAGAGACCAACTCCTGCAATGGTAATGCCAGAATAGAAAAACCTGGGATCCAGGATCTACAGTGTCCACACATCCCCAAGAAGGTAAGGATTTGCTTCTGGTTCTGCGGCAGAGTCATGTGTTGTATTGCCTCGATTCTGTCCGTTGTCAAGTGTCTTAGCCCCTGGGTGAGGCAGTGTCCTAAGAATTTAACCTTAGTCTGACATGGCTGTAACTTGTCCTTTGCAAATTTGTGTCCTGTTTGCAAGAGATGTAGTAACAACAATTTAGTATCATGTAAATATGACATAAACGAATCAGAGCACAACAACAAATAATCCACATATTGAATAAGAACAGACCCAATTGTGGGGTTAAAAGGATTGTAAACAGTCACGTAAGGCTTGGGAGAAAATACTGGGGCTGTCAATGAACCCCTGGGGAAGTCTAGTCCATGTGTATTGCACCCCCCTATAGGAGAATACAAAAAGGTATTGGCAGTCAGGGTGAAGAGGGACTGAGAAGAAGGCAGAACAGAGGTCAATGACAGTAAAGTGACTAGCAGACGGTGGAATCTGCATGAGGATGCCAGCTGAATTGGGCACTACGGGGAATTGGCTCTCAACAACTTTATTAATTCCCCTTAAGTCCTGGACTAATCTATAGCCCCTCCCCCCACTCTTCTTCACATGGAAAATGGGACTATTGGCTGTGCTGGATGTACGAATTAAAATCCCTTGTTGCAACAGCCTCTCAATAACAGGATACACCCCTAATTCCATCTCCGGTTTTAATGGATACTGTGGGATTTTTGGCGCTATCCTAACACTTATTGGATTTACCATCACAGGAGCTACATTTGCCATCAATCCAGTGTCCTGTCCATCTTTGGTCCATAGGGAACCCGGTATTTGTGACAACATTCGCTTTACCCGAGATGGACTTTGTTCTATAACGGTAGAGTGTAACATTAACCTTTGTGGGGTGTTCAATATATCTTGTACCTCATGTGCAACCTTCTCTGGTGGGTCTAGGAATACACCATCAGGGATACGGTATATGACACATCCCATTTTGCACAACAAATCCCTTCCAGTAAGTTAGTAGGAGCTGCCGAAGTCAAGAGAATTGAATGCTTGGTATGCAGAGGCCTCATAGTAACTTCTGCGGGTTTAGTCAAAGGGTAATGTAACACTCTCCCCGTTACCCCCATAGCTGGAACAGTTTTGCTCGTTACCTGTAGATTAAACGGAGAGGTTATCTCTGATCTGGCCGCCCCTGTATCTACAAGAAAAGTTTGTTTCCTACCAGCTATGTCAACTATCATTGTAGGTTCTTCCCTCAGACTCTCAGTTAACCTAACTGGCTGTAGACTACAGGTATGACCTGACCCATAGCACTGACTATCACTTTTCCGTGCAGCATTTGCTACTATAACATGCGCGGGTAGCTGTGAGCTCGCTAACCTATGTGTGTTTCTCCTTTGTGGCTATCTATGTGACCCTCCTCTAGGTGTCCTGTCTCTTTCCTTTCTGCAATTTTTCATGATATGCCCTTCTTCATGGCAGTTGTAACACTTCACTATCATATGTCTTCTTTTATGTGAATTGTAAGCTTGTGGTTGTGTGCAATCCCTCTTAAGCTTGTATACTTACCGTCATCAACCTATCACTCTTCTATTCTTTCTTTCTAAAAATGTTTTTATCATGCTCCATGGCAATCTCTCTAAGGGAATCTAACGTGATGCCCCTCCAACTAGGTGTTGAGGTTTGTACCCTTGTCTTTAGATTTTCTCTGAGACCATCCATTAGTACTGTTACAGCCACTTCCCTATGATGTGGATCCTCTTTTATATCTGATATCCCAGTAAACTGTGTCATCGCTGACAGAGCTCTGGAAAAATAATCAGCTACAGTTTCACTCTCCTTTTGCTTAATAGTGAAAATCTTGCTCCAATTCACTACTAATGGAAAATAGATGGCCAGATGTGAGACAATTTTCTGAATATTCTGTTGATTATCCTCATCTGTTAAAGTTGTGTCTTCCTCCAACAAACAATCTTTAATACATTTTTGTATGTCAGTATTGGGAGGAAGACAAGCTCTCAACACCACTCGCCAATCCTTATTGGTTGGTTCGTGCGCATTTCCTAAGTCTTAGACAAACTTCTGACATCTGGCCAACTCTTTTCTAGGATCTGGGAAATCAGTCATAATTGAACGTAGTTGCGATTTAGTCAAAGGACAATGCATTGAAACATTTTTCACAGGAACTATACCATGCTTGTCCACTTTCCCATTAGGAACTGCTATTGTGCGGACAGGATAAGCACCAACAGGTTCACTACATTCAGGATTAATCACAGGAATTGCTGTTTCAGTACCATGGATGTTCTCCCTCCTAGTGGTTACTCTACTACTCTCACCTATCTCAGCCACTGCCCCTGCTGGTGGGACCGCTCCCTTTCCATACTTGTGTTGTACTTGTAACATGTTAATAGCATGGGCAATGGCTGAAATCATGGTGGCTTCATCCTCTTCCTCAGAAACACTTGTTTTAAGTTGACTCAATACAGGATATAACTTATTTATTTTTTTTTTATCATTTTTATTAACGGCTGTACTTATGCCCCCAACTGCATAGGGCGGCGGGGGCGCGCTCGCGCTCAGTTCTCCGCGCTTCTCAACAGCTACTTCCGCTGTGCGCACGCTTTACGCCACTCCTACTTCCGCTGTGCACGCACTGCTTTGCCACGTGTACCCTTCCATTTGCCACAATTTAAAACAATCATCATGTTCAATTCTTACTTTTGTTGATTTAATCAACCGTACTTTATTTCTAACATTGTTTAATACCTCTGACTTGAAACTACCGATCTTTGGGAAAGGCTTCACACAATCTTTAGTCATCATGACCCATTTGTCGCAATACGTTGTTGCGCATGCACCATATTTCTTAAACATAGTCGTGTGATCGCGAACTGGTCCCGCCTTACTGCTGCAGTAGATGTAGTGAAGATTGGAGACGTTCTAGCATGCTAGGGATGTTAATAAGTAATAAACTCAATCAGACAAGTCTTTGTAGCTATATATTAAAGATGAAAACAATAATAACCAACGCATTTTGCCTGTGGTAGATACCAATGGGCTTCCTGAGGGATTGCTGTAACCAGTAGGAATATAGAGTAAACAGTACTAGCTAGAACGAATTGAATAGAATGATGGTTGAAATTAGATTGGAGTGGCCGGTAGCTTTGGCCACTAATCCTCCCTACTATCAGAATCACTCCTAAGCCACCTCTTAAACCTGTTACCTTTTGAAAATACTTTTGACTTTTCCTGTGATGATAGGTGAATATGGTCACTAAGCGTTCAAGTGCATGTGTGGGATGGGAGGATATATCCTGTATAGAAGATGCAGTTCGAGGCTTGGGGAAGCCTGTTGCAGGTATGTCAGAATGGATAAGTTCTAAGTTAGTAGTAAGTGATGGTGTTGCTGGTACAAGTGATGATGATGATCAGCCCTGTGGTCGTACGAGCTACAGCTGTCGGGGAGCACTGGGTTGCTCTGTGGGTTACTGTCAAATGTGGTGTTCGAGATGCAATTACCTGTAAGGTGATCAAAATGAGCTGGCGGTAATGGCACCGGTCGGCGGTGGTAACGTGGTCTTGGTGTGCGCTGAAATGCTGAATAGTTCCCTGAGAGATGCACGACTATCCTAATGATGTGCAGTGTTAACTGCCATTACCTTCCTATGGTGAGGATAACGCCTGTATCAGCCCAGCGAGACATGTCGCTGCGGTCGCGGGTAGTCTGGTGCCAGGTACGGTTGTCCTGAAGAGTGTCCTGGGAGCCAACCCAGGACGTTGAGCCGACACGTGTTGGAAGGGGGTTGCGGGGTCCTGTTGATTGCGCTGTGTTGTCTGCGCTGTGTTCCCGGTTCGTCACTGGTTGGCCAAGTTGTACCGTAGCAATGAATGCAGAGTATCTGCGGCTAGGACTCGGAAAGGAATGGAAGAATAATTGGCAAGGTAAAAAGACTCAAATGTAGTAAATGGTGAGAGGTACTCCGACGCGTTTTGTCCAGAAACTGACTTTTTGAAGGAGTGACAGACTGTAGTAAGTGGTGGGTTTATAAGGCCCGGGATGCTTAATGATTGGTGGGAGTGTATGGATGGGGATTGGCTGATCGCGTAGGTGTGTCATGGGACGTAGAAAGATGATTATCGGGCAGCCGGAGGCTAAGACTGATCGAGGATTACAATGTGCATTGGCGATGTACAGACTTTGGACACAGGATTGAAGGGCTGGTATGACCGATCAGACCCATTGTGGAATGATCAGACCCACTGTAAAGTGATATGTGGTGAGGTTGATTTTGCAGGGTGCCGATGTCAGTGTCCCTGCGGGCACTGGCAATGAACTGATAATCCCGGGTTCCCTTCATGAAGCTTACTGGAAGGTGTCCCTGTGTGTGGTATGATTGCCAGACTGAGCTGGTTATTCGATGACGGAATGGGGAATGAATGGCAATTCAGTGGGGTGGGATGTGGCAACAGTGTTCATCTGTTGACCATAATTAGGATATTTCCTTTGATGAGGTTATAATGGAGAGACTGGCAAAGATCTTGTAAAGAAAAACAAATAGTGAGACAGCAACAAAGGACGTTCAAAACACTGTCTCCTGATACATTACACTGACTGTTATGATGTTGGACTGGGAGAGTATGTTGTGGACTGTAATTTCCTACTCTCAAGTTGTTTGACAGACAGGTACCAAGTGTTGACGACCAGCATCACATCCCTAGGAGTAGCAGAGAGACACTTGTACCCATTCCATCCACTGCAGAGAAGTCAACACGCGGAGAAGGTTCCAATTACACTCATGAAACTGTTCCAGGAGACCCAAGATCGCAGTTAACAACACCTGAGCCAAGGATTTTGCAAAGACTGTTATTCAGCATGGAGCAGCAGTTTTTCCTGTTTTTTCCTGTCCAGTGTTTCTCTCATCTCATTCTCTTTTCAGGACAATCAATTCTTTCAATTGTGAACAGGTGACAGAGGTTGGTTCAGGTGGTGAAATTGAGGAGATGGGGATGAAGGAGAAGTTGTTAGCACAATCAGTCCAGCCAATTACTCTATTCAATTCAGGGGTAAAAAGAAAATTTGTTAACTTTGCAGCTCGGAGACCGTGTGAGAGGGCTATTGTCTGAGGAGTATTGTGTAAGTACTTTGACCCCATAGTTGAAGAGAGATGCATCCAGTGATGCCAGTCCAGTTATAATTCGGACTCGTGCGGGCATCCATGAGAATGGTTATCATTCTTAGGTGCCTCAGAGACTATATCAAGTAGGACTTTCCACTAAATATTTCTGAGGTACCCGAATTATGGGGTGGGAGGCCAATAGGGGAAAGGTAGTACAGCTAGGACCCTTAGTATGAAGTCTCCCAGTATTTGGCAGGCCGATCACAGTTTCACGTACCAAGAAACTTAAGTATTGGGAGACTGGGAAGAACGAACAGACAATAATCCACCCCCCAAGTGTTGATAATAAACCCGTTGATATTATTAGAGTGTATTTACTAACACTGGTTGTTGGAGATCATAAATGACATTGTTGACAGACATAGAATGATGTTATTGGTGAACATGTATTATTTAAATGTCCTCTAAGCTAATAGACATGCTTCGGACAGATGAACATGTTAGGCATGAAGAACTGTAGTAGAATATTCTATATGGTTGATACATATTCTATCTTACCTTGTATCCCTCCAGATAATGTACATGTGGGTGAAGGGCATACAAAAGATTAGCTCCGAGCTCCAAAGGTATATGTTCCATAGGAAAAGAAAATGATTTCTATGATTGTGACTCTCTTTTATGGTAACCTGACTGACATCCACAGACAGTGTGGTCATACGTAAATGGGGACATACATCACAGAAAAATGAAACGTACTAGTGAGATCATGCAATACAATTTTTAGTGTGAGAGTGTTAGGTGTACTCTCAAAGGGTGGAGCTGTCGAAGTCAAATAATTGGATGAAGTAAACCATATTGATTAATATTGTTTTACTGTGCGATTGTGATTAATACGCCACGTGTTATGATGCAATCGCACGGGTTCATAACACACACATTTACATTCGCACTTACACTTGTAAATAATACACATTTATTAAGGTTCCAATCCACATTTATTTATTAGTAAAATATATTAGATTGTTTATTTATGCATAGATAATACTTTAGTAAAGGTATTTATGGTTCAGGTGTTTTAAAAGGTAAACAGTTTGGTCTCATATTAAAGCTTATTTCACCAGCACCCGGTTTGGACAGAGTAGCGATCGATCGCAAAATATAAGCAATATATTAATACTTAATACTTAGATAAAAGCAAGATTAATACTCAAAAGTACTTTGTTTGTTGGTCAGTTTAAACTGGTTATTCAGAGTGAAGACACTAGACAACAGTTGAGGGAAGTTGCCCCTCACCCTTTAAAAGGATCAAATGAACTGACCTATGACCAGCAGGCAACTGGAATATCATTAACCCTGGAACAATGAAGACCTCACTAACTGTTATCTGTATACATAGTGACATCATCAGTGGTTTTTTTATACTGAAGCTACATATAAGCATGCTGGCCATTGTTCTCTCTCTCTGATCCTGACTACATGTGACCATGACTGTATCCCTGGGCCTGGGTGAAGCACTATAAGGAAAATGATGTATTCAGTGTTTTTAGACTTTCCTGCTGTATTGTAACATCTTTAATGCGTAATAATGGCTTACAGTAAATCCTGCTATATTTTGCAATTAAATATCTTTCTGCTTTGGAACCACAACAATCACATTGGACAATGTTTTATTTGTAAGCGATAAAATGATTTTAATACTTACAATCCAGGATTTGACTCCTCATGTGTAGCAGGAAGAGGTGCTGGATGTCAGGTGCCATACCCACACTTCTCCTGGTTGCCGGGGAACGATCACCAGTCTCCTCCTGCCTCTCTGATGCGAGCCCCATTGCCTAGCAATGGGACACCTCTTCTGGCCTCTAGGTTCCCTTCTGTGTGCGCACGTGCACTGCAGCCGCGTCCGTTGCTAGGCAATGGGACGTTCTCTTCTGGTCTCTGACCGCCAGAACTCATCCCTCCTCCAATCAGGGGCCCTTTCCCCCTATATTAGGATCCTCCGTTCACTCCCTCATTGCCAGAGTATTGGTTCACTAGTCACTAGTTCCTGTGTCCTACTCCCTGTTCCTGCATTTTGCTTTTCTGACTCTGACCTTCTGCTTGCTCCTTAACTTCTCCTTTGCCCTTGAGATTTGGTACCTATTTCTCCGCTAGTTCCTGACCTCAGCTTTCTGACCATTCTTCTGGATTCACCTTTGTACTTCGACCTTGGCCATCCGTGTACTTCCCATTGCACTGGTGACTACCTGAGAGAACTGCGACCTGCGCACCTTACACAGCTGAGCCCATACCTCATTGCGGGGGTCCCTGATAAAAACCAGGGGTGCGTTAGACACCGCGCCTTTCAGTCTAGTTGCGTTAATACCAGTCAGTGGCTATCTCTATATCACGAACGTGACACTGGAGATGTCCTGATGGGGGAAAATGGATTAATGATGAGAGGTTTGAGTAAAGACACCTGAAAGTTGTTGGAAATCCGTTGAGCAGCGGACAACTTCAATTTCACAGAAGCAGGATTGATGACCTGAAGTATCTTGAATGAACCGATAAATCGGGGCGCAAACTTCATGCATGGCACCCAAAGTTGAATGTTCTTAGTGGACAGCCACACCTTATCACCAATTTTAATGGAGGGATGCCGACGTTTCTTATTGGCAAAATGTTTGTACCGAGAGGAAGATTTCCTAAAACCTTTAAGGGTTTGGGCTTAGATGGAGACAAAACTCTGATGAGTTTTATCAACTGCAGGCATCTGGGTGGGTGGGAGAGAGGCAAACCTAGGGAGGTTCGGATGTGGCCCTTGAATAATAAAAAATGGAGCAGATGAGGAAGATTCGTGGTAAAGATTATTGTGTGCAAATTCTGCTCAAGTCAAGAGATCAGACCAGTTGTCTTGTGAGGCTGAAGAATAGATCCAAATAAATGTCTCCAATTCCTGGTTCACTCTCTTGGTTTGTCCATTAGACTGCAGGTGGTAGGGTAAAGAGAAATTGAGTTGGATATTAAGAAGTTTGCACAAGGATCTCCAGAATCTGGACGTAAATTGAACTCGAACCAATACAGTCTCCAAGGGACATCCATGTAGCCGAAAAATCTCTTTCCAAAATATGCGGGCCAGCTGGGCAGCCGAGGGTAGGCCAACAAGAGATACAAAGTGAGCCATTTTCGAAAAGTGGTCTATGACCACCCAGACGGTGTTGAACCCTTTACTTGTAGGGAGATCAGAAATAAAATCCACGGAGATGTATACCCAAGGCCTAGTAAGTAGAGACAAAGGAACTAGAGGTTCCGCGAACTTACACGAGGGGTCTTATGCTGCGCACAGAGATTACAGGCAGTTACGAGCTGTTTTGTATCAGAATGAAGGGTAGGCCAACAGTAATTTCTGGAAACGAGCTCAGTTGTTCTCCGGATACCAACATGACCAACGAAACATGAGGCATGATACCAGTGGAGTAATTTCTTCCGGAAAGTCTGAGGAACAAAAGTTTTCCCAGGTGGTGACATAGACAAAGAGGATACTGATGTGGCCAACAGACAGTTAGACTCTAGAATAGGTCGCGACAAGAGTTCTGCTGGTTCAGGTTCATGGGAAAAGGCTCGAGAGAGGGCATCAGCCTTCTTATTTTGAGAGCCTGGTTTAAAAGTGATGTGCAGGTTGAAGCGAGACAAAATGAGGGACCAGCGTGCCTGGTGAGGGTTTAAGCACTGGGCTGTTTGGAAATAGAGCAGATTCTTGTGATCAGTAATAATATTGACCGGAAACTGTGATCCTTCCAGGAGGTATCTACATTCGGATAGAGCTAGTTTCATAGCTAGGAGCTCTTTATCTCCAATAGCGTATTTCTTCTCTGATGGTAAAAAATTCAGAGAAAAGAAGGCACAGGAATGGGACTTTTTCTCTGGTGGGAAATACTGCGAGAGCACAGCACAAACTCCGACCATATAGGCATAGACCTCAACAAAGAAGGGTAGAGAGAGGTTAGGCTGTCTGAGATTTGGAGCTGTAGAGAAAGCCTTTTTAGGGGATGTTGAATGCTTCAATAGCTTCTGGAGGCCAAGTTTTCATTTCAGCTCCCTTAGGGGTGAGCGACACGATTGGGGCTACAAGAGTGGAATATCCTTGTATGAATTGATGATAATAGTTGGCGAATCCTAGAAAATGCTGAATAGCTTTAAGCCCAACTGGAAGGGGCCAATCCTGAACAGCCCAGACTTTATCTGGGTCCTCTGTAAGCCTTTTTTGAACTTCTTCTAATGTTCTGATTCTATCAGTAACCGTTGGAATTGATGTGGAAACTGGGAGATTTGGAATAAACGGATGGAGTCCAAAGTTGGCAAAGAAAGGTGTCTGGGAAATTGAACTTTGTTCAGAGTTATTGTAAGAAAATTCAGCAGTGGGTAGAAAATTCATCCAATCATCTTGAAGGTAACTAATAAAACATCTTAAATATTGTTCAAGTGTCTGATTAGTCATTTCAGTCTGTCCATTAGACTGTGGGTGGAAAGCCGATGACAGATTAATTTTTATTGTCAAAGCGGTGCAAAAACTTTTCCAGAGCTTAGAAGTGAACTGAACACCTCAATCAGAGACTATGGGGTAAATGTATTAAGCTGAGAGTTTTCCGGCGAGTTTGAAAAACCAATCAGATTCTAGCTATCATTTATTCAGTACATTCTACAAAATGATAGCTAGAATCTGATTGGTTGCTATAGGCAACATCTCCACTTTTCAAACATGCCGGAAAACTCTCAGCTTGATACATTTACCCCTATGTCATCAGGGATGCCATGAAGCCTAAATATTTCCTGAATTAGAAGCTCTGCAGTCTGTTCAGCAGTGGGTACTCCTCTAGCAGGAATAAAATGAGCCATCTTAGTTAGGACGGTCCACTACCAGCAGAATTGTTGTCATCCCTTTCGAAGGAGGTAGATCAACTATGAAATCTATAGAGATAGAGCTCCAGGGACGAGATGGAATGGGAAGAGGTTGTAGCAAACCTAGTGGTGAGGAGCGAGGAGTCTTGTTTCGAGTACTTGTCAGACATGATGAAACATATTTTTTAACATCACTTTTACATTTTGGCCACCAAAATAAACGTGTCAACAATTCTTGAGTCCTATATACTCTTAAATGTCCAGCGGGTTTTGAATCATGGACTAATTTCAATACTTCAATTCGTACTGACTCGGGTACATAAAGGCAATGAAGCTGAGTCCAGTAGCCATTATTAAAAGTTAAATTAACATCTAAAGAAGGATTTCTGAGGAAAGGATCAGTGTCATAACCTTTCTTCAAAAGAGAGTGTAAATCCGTAGGAACAGTTGCCCCTAAGAAGTTGTGCTTAGGTAGAATAGTCTTTCCAGAATTTTCTTCTAGATGCGGATCAGAGAACATTCTTGAGAGTGCATCTGCTTTGCCATTTCTGGATCCGGGTCAGTAAGAAATTATGAAGTTAAAGCGAGAGAAGAATAAAGTCCATCTAGCCTGTCTAGGAGACAATTGTTTAGCAGTGTGTAAAAATTCAAGATTTCTGTGATCAGCAAGGACTGTCACGGGGTGGATAGAACCCTCAACAAGGTGTCTCCATTCTGAGAACGCACACTTAATGACCAATAATTCCTTGTTCCCAATATCATAGTTTTTCTCAGCTGATGTCATCTGGCGAGAAAAATAAGAACAAGGATGCAACAACATCTTCTCGCCGACACGTTGAGAAAGAATTGCTTCCACTGCAGAATCAGAGGCATCAACTTCGACAATAAAGGGTAATTCAGGATTTGGATGTATCAGGATTGGTGCTGATGTGAAAAGAGTCTTAAGTTGGGTAAAGGCTTCTTGAGCTTCAGGTGACCATTCAAAAGGAACGCCCTTCTTTGTAAGTTGCGTAATAGGAGAAACGATTCCAGAAAAGTTTCTTATTATTATTATTATTATTAATATTTATTTATAAGGCGCTACAAGGCATCCGCAGCGCCGTACAGAGACAAACAAAATCACAATACAATGGGAGACAGCACAGTACAGTAAACACAGCAACTCAGTACGCTCAATGCACAGCTAGAGAGGGCGGGGAAGGGGGAGGGAGGATCCGAAAATGACGGGGCCCAAGAAGGGGGGCGTGGAAGACAGGGAGACCCCCAGGGGGGAGGAGGGAGCGAAAGTGGATTTTACACACTTTTTTACACACTTCTTATGAATTTTCGGTAAAAATTGGCAAAGCCAATAAACAGTTGTACTTGTTTTTCGTTCTTAGGTACAGGCCAGTTAATGACTGCATCGATCTTACTGGGATCCATGCTGAGACCATCAGGGGAAATTATGTATCTTAAGAATTGAATCTTGGCTTGTTCAAATTCACACTTTTCAAATTTGTTATACAATTGGTTCCTCCGAAGTCTTTCGAATACAGTACAGACATGTTTGCGATGTTCCTCCAGATTATCGGAGAATATAAGAATGTCATCCAGATAGGCAACAACAAATTGATCTAATAAGTCTCTTAAGACATCATTGATGAAGTGCTGAAAATTTGCAGGGGCATTACATAGGCCAAAAGGCATGACCAAAGACTCAAAATGTCCATATCTTGTCCGGAAGACAGTTTTCCACTCATCCCCGGGTCAAATACGAACAAGATTGTATGCCCCACGCAAATCAAGCTTTGTAAAGATTTTTGCCTTCTGTAGCCTCTCCAACAATTCAGGAATTAAGGGGAGTGGATAACGATTCTTTACTGTAATCTTATTGAGTTCCCTATAATCAATACAGGGGCGTAAAGTAGAATCATTCTTTTCAACAAAGAATAAGGCGGCACCAGCAGGAGAAGTAGAATGGCGAATGAAGCCTTTGTTTAAGTTTTCATCCATAAATTCCCGAAGGAATTTCAACTCCAGTTCGGATAGAGAATAAAGTCGCCCAAAAGGTATGGATGATCATGGTAACAGCTCAATGGGACAGTCATAAGGGCGATGAGGAGGTAATATATCTGCATTCTTTTTATCACAGACATCTGAGAATTCACTGTATTGCGGAGGCAATTTCAAATCTTTAGAAGGAAGTTCGGTGACCTGCTGGTCTACAGATACCACAGTTCTAGATAGGCAGTTTAGTTTGCAGTGCTCAGAAGGAAAAGATAAAGTGCGAGTATCCCAGTTGACAGAAGGATTATGGGTAGACAGCCAGGGGATTCCCAGTATTATGGGAAATTTAGGTGAAGCAATCAAATAAAAGCTTATAGCCTCCTGACGCCCTGGTTCAATAGTCATTTGTAGCTGGATTGTTTTGTGAGTTACTGGCCCAGGAGACAAAGGGGATCCATCTACAGTCTCCAGATTTACAGGAGCTTGTTTACTCTTTGATTTGATGCAGTTTTCCTGTGCAAAGGTGATATCCATGAAATTGCCACCAGCACCCGAGTCAAGCATAGCCAGAGTGCAAATTAAAAGAGACCCGAATGAAAGCGATATTGGGAGAACAAAATGTGATTGTTGCAGCAGAGGATCTCCGTTTTCATGAGCTCAGGGATTAAGTGATTGCGAGATGGAACTGGATTGACTACACTCTTTGGAGTCCATTTGCTTAAAGTCAGTCATAGCCATGGTCTGGTGAATCTTATTTGGGCAAGTGAAGGCATAATGTCCTTGATCATCACAATATAAACAAAGATTCTCCTCCCGACGTCTCTGTTTCTCATTAAAACTGAGTGGTTTCCTAATTACATCAATTTGCATCGGTTCGGGAGAGATGCTTGGATTGTCTGATGGTGCAGCTTTGAACACTGTAGGTCTATTAAACTGCAAATTACTGCTCATACCGAAGGCTCTTAATCTTTCATTTTTCCTCTCACTTAGCCTTTGTTTAATACGAATGCACAGCTGGATAAAATCATCCAGATAATCAGGGGTGTCTACTCTGGCCAGTTCATCCTTGCTACTACTGGCTTTTTTTTGCAGAATCATTCCATGTGGTGTCTGCAACCAAGCATCGGAATTCAGCGGTATATTCAGCCACCGAGCATCTTCTTTGTCGCAGTCTATGGAGTTTAGCTTCAGCGGTGGCACATTGGTTAGAATCAACAAAGACTTGCCCCATAGTGGATGTAAAAGATTCCGGGTATTTCAGAATAGCACTGTCTTGCTCAATGTAAGGAGAGACCCAGGCTAGGGCATCCCCTATCAGGAGATTACTCATCTTTGAATTGTGTAGGTAGCATGTGAAAATAAATGTTGCACTGGTTTAAGAAGCCTCTGTATAAACGACGATCGCCACTGAATTTTGTAGGCAATGGTGAACACGAAACTCTTGCAACTCCTTTACTTGTTTTTTTTTGGTTTTTCAGAGTATTTAGTGCAGCTACTCCCGCAGAATCCATTTTTGGGCCTGATTATTCTGTCACGGTCGGGAGACTGGATAGGAGCCCAGTGGCAGGGAGGAAGGCTGGCTAACAGGAGATGAGATGGAAGAAAGGTTAAACAAGCCGGGTTCGGTACACAGAGAGGCGTAGAGGTCCAATGGTTGAGGCAGAAGCGAAGTGGAGGGCAAGCCGAGGTCGGTACACGTGTAGTAGATGCTGGTAGACAGAAACAGGAGCATGAGCTAGATCACAGGCACATAGCACAATAATCAGGCACTGGAGACCGGAACTGGCCAGGCTTTTTTAGGAAGTCAAGGGGTGGAGCTAAGGCATGCTGAAAGATCAGGAGATCACTGGAACTGATCTAGAACACTGAATAAAAGCAAGGAACTGTTCAGCAGCCAGAATAGCTCAGTCAGCAGAGCAGCAGTCCACAGTGGCAGAAGCCCTGGGTTAGAATCCTGACAGGCGGTGTTTTACCTTACTGGAGGTCAATCGGACAATCCCAAGTACGATGAGAAGGCAGGACCTCTGTACAGACTATATCGAAGACATTGGAAAAGGGCTTGAGATGAGGAGGCAGGAGCGTCCCAGGAACGGCAGACTGAGTTGACAAAGCCAGTAAGGGTTTGACCTGGACCAGGCAGCGGGAATGGCAGGAAGGGCCCCAAGCTAAGATCTGAGAGGAAGACCAGTCATTGTGAGGAGAATGCTGTTGGAGCCAGGGACGACCCAGAATAATTTGACTAGTGACCTGGGAGAGAACAAGGAAGGAGATGGTCTCAAAATCTAAGACTCCAACTTGAAGAGTGATTGGCTTGGTCTGACGGCGAATGATTCCATTAGCAATACGATTTCCATTAATAGCGGTAATGGTAATGGGCTGAAACAAAAGATCAGTATGTAACAATAGGTTTTTTACTATAGTTGAAGTTGAAGAAATGAAATTCCCTGTGGCTCCAGAATCCAAAAGGGCACAGAAGTAGGAACAAGACCGAGGGTCCACAAATGGTGACAGGAATGGAACATACATAAGTTTTTTGAAATTCTGGAGAGGATTTTGATGTGCCCAATATGACCTCTCCAGACGTTTTGGGCAAGAGACTATGAGATGGCCGGACTCGCCCCAATAAATGCAGAGATTCTTCTCTGCCTTTCCTCAGGAGAAAGTTTGGAGCGGCCTAATTTCATAGGTTCCCGGGGAGGGCTGGGCGGCCGGTATCGGGAAGCCAGTTTGATTGCAGACCATCGTGCAGTTTCTTTTTCTTAGGATCTTTCCCGGAAGCAGGTGTCCACTCGATGGCAGAAAGAAATCAGAGTATCAAGAGAGGTCTGTAATTCCTGGGAGGCGAGGACATCCTTTATACGGTCGGTGAGTCCCTGCCAGAAAGCTGCGATCTTCCATTGGACTTCGTTCTTCCATTGGAGTTCAGGTGAAAAAGTACGGAATTGTATTATGTACTGAGAAACAGACTGAGAACCCTGGCAAAGTCGGAGGATACTTGAAGCTGCAGATGAAACCCGACCCGTCTCATCACTGATTTTGCAGAAGGCCGAAATAAAGGTTTTTCTGTCACAGAGAATGGAGTCATCTTTTTCCCAAAGAGGAGATGCCAACGCCAGAGCCTGTCCAGACAACAGGGAAATTATATAGGCTACTTTAGTGTGATCTGAGGGAAAGTTCTGTGAAAGTAACTCAAAGTGAATTGAGCACTGGTTGAGGAACCTTCACATCATTTCGGATCACCATCAACCTTTTGAGGAGTTGGCAGTCTCAGAGATGAAGCGGGTGTAGTTGGCAGTTGGGCCTCAAGATTGGGAGCCGCAGCTTGCAAATTATCCACACGGGCAATTAAAGCTTGAAGACATTGAAGTAGTTGAACCTAAGCGGCATTTTGCTGCTCAACTATTCCCACCAAGTGCTGCAGCATTTCCTTTGCAGATGGTTCTCGATCGGGATCCATTTTGTGGCCAGATTTTACTGTCACAACCAGTAGGGTCAGAGGAGTACCCGTACAGTCTGCTCACGTAGGCACTACCTTCTAGAAGGTGTGGAGTCTAATGGAGTGGGAGTTTGTCGCCAGAGACTCCTGCTTGGTCTTCGCAGCTCCCTAACCGCAGGTCGCGGTTCTCCTAGGAGGTGATGAGCGAAACTGTGAAGAGAACCAGGACTATAACTGAAGATGCTTCGGATGAGGAATACCAGGATGGCTGAAAGATTAGGAAACAGTAGAGCAGTGTGCTGATTAACACAGGAGACTGGTAGCGATGGTAGCAACAACTGGCAGAGCGTTAACCACAAGGAAAGTGGACTAGACACAGAGGCTGTGATGATCTGCAGATTGATGTGCTGGAGACTCAGACAACAGCTAGCGATAATCTGCAGAGCGCTACCACAGGATAGTGGAGTAAACACCCGGGCTGTGATGATCTGCGGATAGATGTGCTGGAGACTCAGAGAACAGGTAGCAATAATCTGCAGAGTGTTACCACAGGCTAGTGGAGTAGTCACAGAGACTATGATGATCTGCTGATCGATGTGCTGAAGACTTCAGAGAACAGGTAGCAATAATCTGCAGAACATTACCACAGGGTAGTGGAGTAGACACAGAGGCTGTGATGATCTGCGGATAGATGTGCTGAAGACTTCAGAGAACAGGTAGCAATAATTTGCAGAGCATTATCACAGGGTAGTGTTAGGAACCCCAGCAGCCAGCACCACAAAACCCGGAGTCTGCTCTGAAGCCTGGTGTTCGCTGGAGCCCCTAGTGGTGGGGACAGACTTTGCTGCAGACAACAGAGGGTCGTGAGTTGCGTACTGACTAGGGGAACCCCAGGGAAATGAAGTGAGGTCCAGGCAAGGGTCGAATAGGTCACAGGCAAGCCGGCAGTGTCAGTATCCAGGCAAAAGTTCGGGGATCACAAGCGAACAATTGTGGTCAATATCCAAGCAAAGGGTCAAAGGTCACAGGCAAAAATCGTAGTCAATCCCAGGCAATAGGTCGGCAACAGTAATCAGGATCAGAGGCAATACAGAGAACGAGCAGGGTAGTGTGCTAGTAAGCAGGGACTATAACCGGCAGGGAGGGTTTGCCCCTTCCTGCCTTAAATACTGAAGTGCTCCAATAGAAATTGACCTGGGAGCAGGGGGGCAGAGAACAACCAGCTGACTGTAATCAACACTCTGTGCATGCGCCCGGCTGCTCTAGTTGCCGGGACGCGGTGCCAGAGACAGAGAGCGTTCCGACTGTTGCCTTGGCAACAGCCAGGACAAAGCGGAAGTGACATCCCGGTCGTCATGACGACGGCCGGGACGTAGGGGCATCTGAAGGAGCGAGGTGCGGTGGTGCCTGAAGCCGCCGCGGCTCGTTACAGGTAGTGGACTAGTCACAAAGGCTGTGATGATCTGCGGATAGATGTGCTGAAGACTTTAGAGAATAGGCAGCAAACAGGAACCAGGGAACAGGACATCTGAACAGGAGAGTAGACCTGAATATCTGGAAACTTTGTAGAGGAGTAGATGCTTTAAATAAACAGAGCTGACAGGCAATTAGCCAATCAAGAGAATGCAGGAAGTATTGAGCAGACCAGGTGTGTGCCTGCTCAGCTCAGCCCAGCAAGTGAGTGCAGAAAGAGGGAAACAGGTGAGAACAGTGACCATAATGCAGGTTTAGCTGGTGCAATGTGTGACAATAAGTAAAATAAAACTAAATTAAATAAAAAATTTAAATAAAGTGAAAATATAATTGTAGAAAAATATTCAAAAGAGATGAGATATATCATTCATCTCCGTCTTACTTTCTCCCACTATCCTATTCTCACAGCTATAAACATTCTTTATCCACAGCTTCTATAATCAACGTTGTGCGCCCAGCTATAAACTGACAACGTATATTGCAATAAGCCTACCTAGAGACCAATAAGGACCACAGACCTATACTACAAGGAGCCCTACAAGGATAACTGATTTAACTGGCAATTCCATAGGACACAGTAATTAGACTTAAACTACAAGGACAATTGATACACCCATATTTACTTAAAACCACACTGTTCATACACCATAAGAATACCGCATTTCTCAAACCTGGTCGGTTTGCTACATACAGGTAAACCCTCTCCCCCTTCTGTTGTTCTCATTTACACAGATTACCACAACTTGTGCAACAGAAACCTCAATTACTACAAAGAAATAGGACCTGAAACCTTCTTCCTCTGCCATTTAGCAGCATGCTGGCAACACCACTTCCACCAGTGCAGGTAGTCCTAAACCCTGTTCAACTGAGAATATTGGTCCTGGGAAAAGCGACTATGCAAATCCAAATAATATATTTCTGTTTATTTGTGTCGCAAATTTGTCTGTTTTTTTTATCACTAAATTCATTTTTTGGTCCAAAAATGGTTTCCTTGTTATTTTGTATATTTATTGTAAGCATCACATTTTAAGTAAACCCAAAAGATATTTACATGAAAAGTAAGATGCAATCACATATACCTTGAAGGCCGAATAATCTTGTGATTCTGAAGGACCGGGATTGATATAATCTTCCTCCTGGCCAGCAACCTCGGCCTATTCCACCCATTGTGAAATATATTGTGAAATATCATACACAGAGATATAATGTAACACACAATATCAGGCAATAACACAAGGGCTCCACCAGACCAGTCAAGACAGCAGAATTCAGCTTTTAGAAGCCCAAAAGTCTGCTCTATAACCTAACTGGTTAAGGTATGCATGGCACTGTATACAACATCTTGCTCTGTGTATGGATGTAAAGTGGGAGTGAGGAGCTAAGGGCAGCAAGGGTAGGCACTGTCTCCTTTGAAGAGAAAAAAGGTAATTAAGTATTGTTCAAATAATGTTATACAATGAGAGAGAGATTTTCACATGATCTGGCACTGTTATAAACCAACAGTACTGCACGTATTTTGTATCTAAGTACACCTGTGAGGACACCAGGGTTGGAAACAAAGCTCACTAGACTCCCGGTCCTCTAGGTTCGAAGGTCACATAAGTAAGGAGACAGGGAAGAGATAATAATCCCTTTTATTAAACAAAGTGCACACACTTAGTAAAATACAACAGCTGTCTCCAAGGAGAAACTTGTTCCACCACCAAAGTTGACAAGTGTCAGACAATCACCAGTGCAAGTAAATTCCCCAACAAAGTCCTCAGCAGGTTACCTCCCCAGCACAGAGTCCTGGCTGGCACAAAGACCCAGCATTCATAGTCCACAGAACATAATCCAAGTGGGCTAAGGGTTCTGGTAAGTAGGTAGGTCGGTGTACCGTGAGGATTCAGGCTGCTCGGCCAACTCTTTTCCAGTTTGGTGGGACCCTGGATATTAGTTTCCCTGCTGATGCAGGCTAACTCTCTACGAGTGGCTCTTGATGGATTTGTGACAGAATCATTCCTAGAGCAGCACTCTGCTCTGTCTGAAGAAGCTCCTGCTATAGCAATACTTTCTGACCCTGAGAGAATATGATTACTCTCAATCAGTCTAAGTTGTTGCTCTCAGAAGATTCTCCAACAACCCCTTTCCCTCCCCAGGCATCCCTTTTTGTCTCTTCTCAAAACACACTTGAGCCTGGGCCCCTCCCTGGGTTGACCCCCAACTCATTGTCCCCTTGTGATTGGTTCTGTGAAGAATTTGGGTGGTAACAGGGGAGGAGGTAGATCATAGGGTCCACAGCTGCCTCCCCCCTCCCTCTCTATACACCACAACAGTACTGGATCAGGCCACCAGGTGGCAATTAATAATAGAGTGGGCCTCTGTTACTCAATTAATCCACTGATTGATATACCAGGTTGACACAATATTCTCAATGTAAGGCACATTCTTGTCACATAGCTCCCCCTTATTAAATCCAGGGGAAGGTTGAAGTCTGGTGGTTGAACTCCAGGGGGTAAATGTATTAATGTCCGGATTCTTCAACTCTGGCGATATCGGCGTCTTCAGCGCTTAAATTTAAAGCGGCGCTGCCTTGTAAAGGGAAACTTCCCTTTACAAGGCAGCGCCTCTTTAAATTTAAGTGCTGAAGACACCGATCTCGCCGGGGTTGAAGAATCCGGACATTAATACATTTACCCCCTGGTGTTCTCCTTGGCCCAGTGGGTTCTTGGGTGAAGGGTTCTCCATCTCTCTTCTGTAGAGTCCATCAGCATTAGTGTGGTCCTTTCCCTTTTGTGAGAGATGGTAAAATTATAGACTTGCAATGCCAAACTCCAACATAACAATCTCCCATTTTCCCCAGCAGATCTTTTAAACTAGTATAGGGGGTTGTGGTCTTTTGGGACTGTGAATTCCTGCCCATAGAGATATGGTTGTAATTTCTTTAGGGCCCACATTATGATGGCATATGCTATCTCTCTGTCCACCAGCATTCTAGATAAATAGACCACTGTATGTTCATGCCCACCCTCCCTCACTTAGCTCAGCACAGCACAGAGTACGCACCCAGAAGCAACTCTGTGCACCAAAAATAGTTTTTTGAAAATTTTGGGTGGAAAACACTGGTGACTGGGTCAATACTCCCTTCAGGGCACCAAAGTCCCCCTCGCACTCTGGAGTCCATTTTATCTGCCTTGAGTACTTCTTCTTTGTCAATTCAGTCAGGGGCTTGGTGACAGTGCTATACTGTTGTCAGGATCTGCCTCGATTCCTCTGCAGTAGGATGCTGGATCATCTCGGCAGCTCCTGTCTCTGGGACTATTGTTGTGTTTACCCTGCAGTACCTGTGAACCATCAGAGGTGCTGCTATCATGCCATTCTCTTCTCACTACCAGGGGTTTACTAGCTACACTAAGCTAATCATTCACACTGATTGTCTCCTATTTATGCCTGCCTCTCCTAGTTACCTGTGCTGGTCATTTTTTTTAAGCTGCTGTTCCTCATTGTTGTGCTCTTCTATTTCTCCTTTTCTTTGGGACTCCTACAAGCTGCTGCCATCATCTCTGTATCTGATTTTTCTTCATTCAGCCAGTCCACCTGCACTAGTTGTATTGCCTGTTACCAGTTCTCCGCATCACCCAGAATTCCTTCTTTTTTGTCTGCAATGCTCGGTTTGTATCATTTCCTGCATTCTCTGGTCCATACCTGTACAAATAAATATTATATGTTTTCATCATATCCCAGGCTCCATAGCTGACATTTCCATCTTCCAGCATTGAAGTGTCAGAACTGGGGTATGAATATTCTATAGTAATCCCTAGGAATGCTCATAATTGTTTTTGGTTGGGGCCACTGAACAATGGCTTCTACTTTTGCCGGTTCAGGTTAAATGAATCCCCCACCAACTCGGTGCCCCAAGTATTGCACTTCTGCCACGCCCATGAAACCCCTGTCTGTGCAAATGGTCAACCCTGCCTGCCTGGCCCTCCTCAAGACCTCTAACACTTGTACTAAGTGATCCTCCCACGTCTGGATGAAGATGGCTATGTCATCTAAGTAGGTCTGGGCAAATTCCTGACACCCCTCCATTAGATCATTAACCATCCATTGGAATGTGGCTGGGTACACTTAAACAATCCCAGTGGGGCTATAAAGGCTGACCGCTTCTGGGCCTTGGGAGTGAAAGGAATTTGCCAGTACGCCATACTCAGATCCAAGGTGGACACAAACTTGGCTGCTCCTGGCCTGTCTAGTAGCTCATCTATCCAGGCCATGGGGTAAGCGTCTGTGGTGGTAGTCCACGTCAGTTTGCGGTAGTCCATGCAAAGTGGGTGGTTCCGTCCTTTTTTGGGACCAACACCAGTCCTACAGACATCTTAATTACACCTGAGGCCAGCATTTTTTGTACTTGAGCCAGTACTCTAGGGGTCATGCAGTATGCCACCTGCTTTATGCCTACATGGTGTATGCCCAAGTGGGTACGCCCAGACTAACAGGTAAATTGTGCCTGCTCCTTCTCCAGCACCTTCCTCGTTTCCTGCCTCTGCACTTCTCCTAACTGCATCCACACTGTCACTGTCTCCGCCCCTTTTTCTTCACACCTCCCCTATAATCTCCAGTAGGGGATCTACCTCTCTAGGACCCATGGGGGTCCAACACACCACTATTGCTGCCATCTGCCGTTCCACATAACCCTTTAGTCGATTGATGTGGAAGGGTTTCAGCCAGGTTTCCTCATCATCCAGCAGTTCTACATAGTTGACCTTTCCTACCTGCCTCACTACTTTGTATAGTCCGTCCCAAGTGGCCTGAAGTTTATTCCGCCTCACTGGGACTAGCACCATCACCTTCTGTCCTGGGGTCAGCTTCCTATCCTGAACGTGGGCATCATAATACTCTTTCTGCCTAGCCTGGGCTCCCATTATATGGCTTTGCACCAGCTGCACTAATCTCTTCATCCTCTCCCTCATCTCCTCTACATATTGCAGGATGGACTGCTTATTGGCCTGGAATGTTTCTTTCCAGCTCTCTCTAACCAGGTCTACACGGCCTCATATCCCCTGGCCATACAACAGTTTCAAAGGAGAGTACCCGGTGGACTCCTGGGGCACCTCCCTCTAGGCGAACAGGAGCTGCTGAAGCGTCCTTTTCCACTCTCTCCCATTAGACTGTATATATGCCTTCATTAGTTGTTTCAGCGTTCCATTGAAACGCTCACATAACCTATTCCTTTGACGATGGCAATGGGTTGTTTGCAGAGGCTTAATGCCCCATATCTTACTTAGGGTCTGAACTAGGTCCCTTTGGAACTGGGTTCCCTATTCAGTAACCACTTCCCTAGGATACCCTACTCGGTTGAAAATGTCTACCAGAACCCGGGCCACATGTTCTGTGTCTATGGAAAACAGGGCCAATGCCTCTGGGTATCTGGTTGCAAATTTCGCCATGGTCAGGATGAATCTTTTTCCTGTGTGACTGGTGATGGCTAACGGACCTACAATTTGTACAGTCACCTGGGCAAAAGCTTATACTGCTGAGAGGACTTTAGCAGATTCTCCCTGGCAGAAGCCCAGATGTGCGAAAGATCCTGAACAAGGGACCGAGCGGCAGGTACTGGGGAGGAGAAATCTGGCAATATAGGATGATATCCGAACACTGTATAGAAGGGAGAATAACCAGAGGAACTACGTACATGATAATTGTGGGCAAACTCAGCCGAAGGAAGTAGGTTGCTCCATTCCGATTGGCTATTAGAGAAAAAACAGCAGAGGAATCCTTCAAGATCTTGATGGTCAAGATAGGAACAGCCTGCAGGAGGAGTCTTAGGAGATGGTCTGGCAAAGGCAACAATGCTGGAAGGTTCATGAATTACTCGAAGTTCATGCGCAGGATGTAGATCAGATTCATCATAGGACCGAGACAGAGCATTCGCCCAACCATTCTGGGCACCAGAGCGGTAAGTAAGTCTCATATTGAAGAGACTGAAAAAAGAAGACCAACGGGCTTGACGGGGGTTAAGACAGCGGGCATCACGTAGGTAAATGAGATTCTTATTGTCAGTGAATACAGTGACCAGGTTAATAGCTCCTTCCAACAGATGATGCCACTCTTCCAAGGCGGATTTAATCGCGAGTAACTCCTTATCCCCGATACCATTATTTCGTTCGGACAGGGAAAACTTCTTGGAAAAGAATCCGCAAGGACGAAAGGTACCAGTAGAGTATTCCTGAGAGAGTACAGCTCCAATGCCAATGGAGGAGGCATCTACTTCAAGGAAGAAGGGCCTTTCTTGGTTGGGCTGAATGAGAGCAGGAGCAGTGGAAAATGCCTTTTTGAGGTAGTCAAAGGCAGAAATAGCTTCAGAGGGCCAGTTCTTGGGATTAGTCGATTTTCGGGTGAGGACTGTAATGGGAGTGATTATAGTAGAGAATTGCTTAATAAATTGTCTATAGTAACCAGCAAAACCAATGGAGCGTTGCACCACTTTCAATCCTAAGGGTCTAGGCCGATTGACAAATGCAGTTTTTCAGGATCCATTCGCAAGCCAGAACCCAAGACAATGTAACCCAGGAAGGGAATCTGGGAAACCTCAAATACACATTTATTAAGTTTACAGAACAAACAGTTAGCTCGCAGACGGCTAAGGACTTCCTTGACATGGACCCGATGGGAGATGAGATCCGGGGAGAAAATCAAGAAAAATATCATCTAAGTATACTACCATAGAGCAGTAGAGGAGATCTTAAAAGACTTTGTTAATGAAGGACTGAAAAACCGAAGGGGCAATACAAATCCCAAAGGGCATAACAAGATATTCAAAATGCCCCTCGCGAGTACTGAAGGCAGTCTTCCATTCATCACCCCCTCTGATGCGAATTAGATTATACGCTTCTCTGAGATCCAGTTTAGAGAAGACCTTGGAGCCAGTAATCTGGTCAAACAATTCTGTGATGAATGGAAGTGGGTACCAGTTTTTGATTGTTATAGCATTCAACTGTCGATAATCAAAGCAAAGACGCGCGGTCCCGTCTTTCTTCTTAGCAAAAAAGAAACCGGCACCTGCTGGAGAAGATGATTTCCTGATAGAGCCATGTTTGAGGTTTTCAGCTATATACTGGGACATTGCCTGATTTTCGGGTAGCGAAAGCGGATACATTCTTCCTTTAGGAATGGGTTTGTCTGGAAACAAATCAATAGCGCAATCCCAAGGGCGATGAGGAGAAGGAACCTCAGAAGTAACTTTGCAAAAAACATCCTGGAACGAGGTATAAGGAGCTGGAAGCACAGGCTGGGAAGAAATGACACGACAGAGAATGGAGGTGTCAATTGGTTTAACTTTGGAAAGACATTTTTTGAAACATGAAGGCCCCCTTGAGGTAACTTGAGCCCAATTCCAGTCGAATTGGGGTGCATGCAATCTCAGACATGGTACACCCAGAATGATGAAATCAATGGACTGAGGAAGAGCCAAAAATTCAATGGTCTCCATGTGAAGCGCCTCTACCATCAGCCGAACCAGAGAGGTCATTCAGGGTACAGAGCTGTTGGAGACTCGTTTCCCATCCACAGCGGTCAGGAAGAATGGCTGAGGTAGATCTCAAGAGGAGATTTGGAGTTGTGAAGCCAGAGTGGCAGAGATGAAATTACCGGCAGAGCCGGAGTCCACAAAGGCGGATGTCACATGAGGGCCAGCAAGAGTATCCATCGAGATGGTCATCAGAATGTCTGGACTAGAAGACATATAAGGGAGTAGTAAGATTAACTCCTAAACCGGCCTCTCTCTTACCGATTAGGAGGATTCTTTTCCTGGCTTCTTGGTACATGTAGATAACAAATGACCGGATTCACCACAATAGAGACACAGGTTTTGCTTGAAGCGGGTTTCTCTCTCCTTCGGGGAGAGACGGGATCGTCCTATTTGCATAAGTTCCTTGGTGGGACCAGGATTAAGACAGCGAGGAGCAAGCTGAGGAGAGAAATGTCTGGCAGAAGATCATTCGTCAGAGCGTTCCCGAAAACGCAGATCAATTCTGACACACAGAGAGATCAAGGATTCTAGATCTGCTGAAAACTCATCCTTGACCCGATCTGCCAGGCCTTGCCAGAGAGTACCTACTAGTGCTTCGTTGTTCCACTTCAACTCAGAAGATAAAGTACGGAACTCCACCGCATATTGTCCTATGGTCTGCAACCCTTAGCGTAGATTCAAGAGACTAGAAGCAGCTGAGGTGACCCAACCTGGTTCATCAAAAACCTTGTGAAACACCTTGATGAAAGAGGAGGAGCTCTGCAACAGAGGATCATTGCGTTCCCGATAATAAATGCCACTTTAACACGTTCAGATGGAAATGAAGCAGAGTTACATTCAAAATGGATGAGGCATTGGTTCAGAAAGCCCCGGGATTTCTTGGGATCCCGGTGAATTTTTTCAGGAGGTGGGAGACGTAGAGAGGTAGTGGAGGCTGTAGTGGAAACCTAGGAGGACAAGGTAACCTCAGAAGTGGTAACTGCTACCGCTTGAGACGCTGCTACTGCAGTTTGAAGTGATTCCAATCTGGCGGTGACTGTCTGAATGCATTGAAGCAGCTGAGCCTGTTCGGTTTCATGCTTCTCGACTGTGAGCCAGATGATTAAGTAGTTCTCTGGTTCCCTCTGTTGACATGGCCAGTGTATACTGTCACTCTAGGCGTGAGAATCTGACTTACCTACTGGTATTGGCTCCAAGGTAGTCACTACAGAGATGATTAGAGAGAGGTCGGGCAGTCCGGGTCAGAACCGTGCTAGAATAGAGAACCAGAGGAACAGGCAAAGGCAGAGTCAGGAATGCAGGGGTAAAGCCGAAAGATCTAAAACAAACAAGAAGAGTCTTTCCAGAAGCAGAGTCAGGAGTGCACAGGTCAAGCTGGGAGGTCCAATATGAGCCAAAGGTCAGACAATCCGGGTCACAAGCCAAAAGGAAGTCAGTATGCAGAGATGAGAAATTCTGGAGCTAGAGGCAAGGTGAACCTTAATATTCTGGCCCAGAATGGCGCCAGAGGATCCCTTAAATAGATGCAGAGGAGATGTCATTGTTGGCAGGGAGATCGGCGGTCATAATCTGCTGACCGTCATCAGGAAGGCGGGGAGATGCGTCCTGTTGCCTAGCAATGGAGACACGTGACATGCGCATGCGCCGGTGCCCGCTGGCCAGAAGACTAGACGCGTCACGTTGCTAGGTGACGGCACGCGATTGTTCAGAAAAGAAGGGTGCCCGTCCCTGGCACCTCCTGAATGTGCGGGGACGGCGCCTGATATTGTGCAGATGCACTCACACTTGCCTGCTGCATTCCTGAGCAAGTTCTGCCCTGGTGGTGTCCCGATCCCGCAACTGAATTAACTTTAGGAGATGATCCTGGTGCTTTTTGGACGTTCTTAGGCGCCCTGAAGCCTTCTTCACAACTATTTAACCTCTCTCCTTGAAGTTCCTGATGATCCAATAAATGGTTGATTTAGGTGCAATCTTACTAGCACCAATATCCTTGCCTGTGAAGCCCTTTTTGTGCAAAGCAATGATGACTGCACATGTTTCCTTGCAGGTAACCATGGTTAACAGAGAAAAAACAATGATTTCAAGCACCACCCTGCTTTTAAAGCTTCCAGTCTGTTATTCTAACTAAATCAGCATGACAGAGTGATCTCCAGCCTTGTCCTCGTCACCACTCTCACCTGTGTTAATGAAAGAATCACTGACCTGATATCAGCTGGTCCTTTTGTGGCAGTACTGAAATGCAGTGGAAATGTTGTTTTTGGGATATAGTTCATTTGCATGGCAAAGAGGGACTTTGAAATTAATTGCAATTCATCTAATCACTCTTCATGACATTCTGGAGTATATGCAAATTGCCATCATAAAAACTGAGGCAGCTGACTTTGTAAAAAAATAATATTTGTGTCATTCTCAAAACTTTTGGCCATGACTGCATACAAATCTATTTAGGTAAAAAAGGTCTAACAATAAACAACTATGTGCATAAAAAAGTACCTAATAGCCACACGTTTCCATGTGGCCTTGTGTGTCCTTGTCTCTGGGTTAATGCACCACATGTCTTATTGCCTGAAGACAAAAGAATTGTGGGTGCTTCCCGGCCATTTAGCAACCAGGCATCAAATTTGGAGAGATGCATCACATATAGCCTGAACATTTATCGAGTGGAAATGTTTTCTATTACAAAAGATTTCCACTCAATGGGATCAGGACTATATGTTTACCATCTAGTGTCCTTATAACATGCAGAGAGCTGCCTATGGTGGAAAACTGACGCTTTATGGGTACAAAGGTCTCCTCATCGAGTGGCAGATGTAAAAATTGATGGATGCATGACAGAAAGGCCTGCAACACTACCTTCAGCACACAACTAAAGGTGGACTGGGACAATCCTGCTACATCACCCACTGTAGTCTGGAATGACCCAGATGCACATAAGGGTAACACCGTCAAGTGCTTGGTCAGCAGTGGGATTGCTGTAGGGATGTTGCGCAGAGGTTCTAGGTCACTTTGCACAATATGCAGAGAGTCCATAATGACATGATGTGGAAGTTGATAGTGATGGACTGCCTTAGCGTCTGACATTCCAAAGAGGCTGTCCCATGACCTTAAGATATGCTCCCTGGGCCGGTGACGTTGTACCAGTTGCTGGTTTCGGCGTGGATGACATCTGTCGTCCTCCAAATTGATTGCTCCTGCAATCATTGGCTAAATGTGAGAAAGATGGTGGGAAAAAACTAAATAAAAAAATGCCTTATGCACAGTTTGTTGGGTTCCTTAGAAATGACACAGTACAGAAAAAAACTACAGCTACCAGAGCTTCTTCCAGTTTTTAAGAGTCTGATTTAAAAAAAAAAGTAAATGTAAACTAAAAAAAGATTTACTTACAATGCAGTATAAAAAGTGTGAAATGTTAACTTTAACTAAACTTTACTATTAGAAACAAAACCATTATGCTAATATATGCAAGCACGTATATACATTTCTAAAAATATATTGCAATGCAAATGTCTGCAAATGCTTGGGAAGGGTCAAAAAGACAATTTAATACATCTGCACTTGTTGGTGGATGTGCCCTCATACAGGAATTTGGTCCTCTTGATCATTAACTCCATCTGCGAACAATTGTCTAAGGACCACTGGACTTTCTTTCTCTGTTGCCCTCTACCTGATGAGTGCGCCCCATCCAATAAGTTGATCTCTCATATCATAGCGGCTACAAAATCTTTGATAGCCAATCTCTGAAAGAACCTTGACCTCCCTTCTATGCAGGCCCTCCAGAACTATGTCTGGTATGTCGCAAGTATGAAAAGCATCACCTATTACTAGAGATGCTCACTGACCCCCGTGTTTTGGTTTTTGTTTTGGATCTGGATTACCTTTGTGTTTTGGCAAAACCGCCCTTGTGTGTTTTGGTTTTGGTTTTGTTTGGTTTTGTTTTGCAATTTGTTAAAAAATTTAATTTTTTGGGGCTAAAATAACAATTCAGTGCTCCACCTGTTTCTTGGATAAGTGAGGTAATTTTACAGCTAATAAATGTCAACGAGCGCTGCCCTTCCCCCCCCCCCCCTGGATGTGTGCTTTTATCAGACACAGACCAATCCAGGGTGCCAGACAACATATTAAAAAGAGCTATTGAAATCCATAGCAAAAAAGGTAGTTGGGTGTCTAACTGTATATTACACCCTACACTTATAGTTAAAAAATCACCCTGCAAAGACTGGACAATAAAATAGAAATGCCCAAAGCAGATGTTCTGTTTGGTTCTAGGGGCCTGATTCATTAAGGATCTTAAATGAAGAGGTATCTTATTTCAGTCTCCTGGACAAAACCATGTTACATTGCAAGGGGTGCAAACTAGATTTCTGTTTTGCACATAAGTTAAATACTGATTGTTTTTTTCATGTAGCACACAAATATCAACTTTAAATTTCAGTGTACAAATAAACTATCAAATATTTGTGTGTTACATGAAAAAAAACAGTCAGTATTTAACTTATGTGCAAAACAGAAATCTAGTTTGCACCCCTTGCATGGTAACATGGTTTTGTCCAGGAGACTAAAATAAGATACCTCTTTATTTAAGATCCTTAATGAATCAGACCCTAGATTATTCCCAGACATTAAAATTTAAATAGAAAAAGAAGCAGCCTGCAAAGTATGTACAATAAAATAGACATGCCCAAAGCAGATTTTCTGTTTGGGTGTATATTATTCCCAAACCTTATTAGTGCAAATTATGAAAAATACTGTTTATTCCCTGCTAGGCCCTCCTTAATTCTACAGCTACACACACCAATCCAGGGTGGCAGGCAACATTCTAAAAAGAGCTATTGACATTCATAGCAAAAAAGGCAGTTGGGTGTCTGCCTGTATTTTACACCCTACATTTATAGTTAAATAGAGAAAGAAGCAGCCTGCAAAGACTGTACCACAAATAGAAATGCCCAAATTAGATTTTCTGTTTGGGTCTAGATTACACCCAACACTTATAGTGAAATTGACAAAACAGCAGCCTGCAAAGACTGTACGTAAAATAGAAATGCCCCAGTATGAAAAGGGACTGTTTGACATTTCCATATCAATTAACTCTTGAAAATAATCCTCCACCATCCTTTGCATGTTAATAGTAGGATTGGTTGGAGTTATGGGCAAGGTCACACATTGTTTGGTAAAATCTTTCAAACCAGCCCAGATGTCAAACTGTTGTGGTCTGCCACCTGTGTCATCCCTGCTTCTGTTTGGAAAGTGCAATTTCGTGCCAGAACCTCATGTGCCAGAACTGCTGCCACTGGTGCCACTCTTCTGTTCATTCACTTTGCATTTTGTTAATTGATAAAAAATAAACTACTAACACTTCTAATTTTGAAAGCACTCTTACTTTGCAGCATTTTTCCACACCTGCCTAAAACTTTTGCACAGTATTGTAAATTCATGCTGGAACATATGTCTTAATTTGACATATCAAATTTGTACTTTTTATTCTACTCTCTAAATGCACAGTAAAAATGCTCATGGATGGTGAAAATGGTATCCCACCTAAAGTATAGGCTGACACAATTATTTGTACCGTGTGTAGCAGTGGGAGTTGTAGCAGTCAGGTTATTTCACAGAAGAGAGAATCCTCTACAAACTTTGCACTCCCCTCCCTCTGCAGCTAATTTAAATATCTTTTCTCAAAACATAAAATTGTTTGTACAATATGAGGTGCCTTCTAATGCCTAATTCACATGTAGTTAAGAGCACCCTGATTAATCTAACTGCTTTTATCGAAGACAAACTTTTTCACCTGCATAATCCACCACTATTTTGGCCTGATAATCCATGGCAATTTGTATATACACAGGTACAAAAGATCAAAAACAGGCACGTGATATCACAAAACACATTTGAGATGCAGGCCTGCATTTTTGCAACTTTCTAAATTACTCTTCATATGAAACCAAATATTAAGCATGGAAATTTACATATAAACTTTTGGAAAGCACATGACACAAAACCATTAGCTACAGAATATTTTATGAAAAGGGAACACAGAAGAGTGAACAAAACAAAAAGAATAACAATAACATAACAAAAAGAATTCTTTCCACCTTAACATTGACTGAAAAGGGCCATTTTTATTCCTATTCTAAATGATGGTTTGAAATATCTGGAATGCAATGTTGCATTACATGGAAGCACATTAGCATGAAATTCAATTATTTACATAATTGCATGTAAGTACAGTACAAATACATTAGTGTGAAATTTGTTGTGTGCATGTGAACCTAGTTCATTTAAAAAAAATAAAATAAAATAAATCATCTAGTTGTTAGAGCAATGTTTGGTTCAGAAGGCGGTACCATTATCTGAACCACTATGTCTTACAATACCAAGGTCACTCTCCCTGAAGATCTGGGAGACTTTAACTGTCTCTTCACTTTTCTTAATCCTCCATGGAGTCAAATCGTGCTTTATCTATGTGCTCTATTTTCCACTTTCAATGCAGTATATATTTCCTTGAAGAACATATGATGAAATATTCTTCATTAAATGTAAGTGCTTGTCTAAATTCAGTGTCTATCCATTTACATTTTCTTTGATGTCATACATATTTGCTACTGATTAATTATAGTAAATATATATATAAACTGTATCAGATCTCTAATGAATAACACATTGCATTTTAAATTTGTTTAAACAAAGAAATCAAACTTTGGACAAGGGACAGAGTATCATATAGATATTTTACCCTTTGGCAAGGTTTCATATATACAGCAATTTTCCCCTCTGAGTCTTTTTTTTTTCTTGCAGACTGCAAGATTTGCTTTGTCAAATGTTGTAAACTGCCTTCTATACATATAAACTTTAGTGTATTAATGATTGTCAGAAAGTCTTGTTAGAAATAAACTGCAAAAAGTTCAGTATATTTTAGCAGATGACAGGCACTCCATCAGTATTGAAGATCATGCCTGTGGTGGGCTCATAAGTTCCTGCAAGGTAGTATAGGTCTTCACTATCATGGTATTTCTTCGTCCTTAGCATCTGCTCATACTGCTCAAGAGCTACAACCAGACATTTATGGGAAACAGTCTGCACATCATTCTCATCTATGTGAGAGGATTGGTACAATGCACGCTGCAGGAAAATATAAAAAGGATATTGTTACTTGGAAGCTTTTCATTTCTATAATTGTACACTATGGGACTTGTGTAGATTTGGACACATTTCCACACTGAGAGTAAGCAGACAAAGAATCACACATGAAAAAATGCATTTTGCATGCATATGTTTAGTCTGGCGCATGTCAAGATGAATTCAGCTGTATGTTACTTACATATGCGCCAGCCTTATATCAGGAGCAACAAATGTAAATAGTTAAGCCCCACAAAAGCGTAAATAGTGTTAGTAGTAAATGCAAAAGTTATATTACCCTAATAGCATCATCAACATTTATTTATATAGCGCCAGCAAATTCCGTACTATTTTACAATTGAGAATAAACAGTAATAATACAATACTGGGTAATACATACAGACAGAGAGTTAAGAGGGCCCTGCTCATAAGCTTACCCTATTTGTACATAATGGGTCTGATTAATTAAGGAAAAGAAAGCAAAAAAAATGAGTAACTTTGCAACTTGGCAAAACCAAGGTGAAACCCTATATATGCATACCAAAAACAATCTATTTGATATATATAATTAGTGAGCACTTAGTGTAAATCAACCTCTCTAACGTAGTAATAAATCTAAAAAAACACATTCGGGTATATTCAATTACGATTCTCGTCCGCGATTATGCGCGGCCACATGGATCCCGGTACTGCATCATGGATTTCTGTGCGCACCCCAAATCCACGATGTTGCACTACCGTAATGACGCTTTATACGCGCAGCCGCGAATCGTAACTGAATATGCCCCATTGACTCAATGTGTGTAAAAATTACCATACTATGACAGATATTTGTTTAAGGTGTTTGACATTGTATGGAACCTACTGTATCGCTCAATAAACTATATTTATTGACAGATCATAAATTATCAAATGTTGTAATATTTAGTTTGCCCTGTAGCTATATGGGAACACCATATTAATGGTATATTAACTACTTGTTGTGGAATACAATTGCTACTGCAAAATTCTACAGAGGGAATAGGAACTGCCCAAGTATCAAAGACAGCTAATGTACATTGTTACAAATGCAGAATTTGTGTCTATTTAATGTGTATGATCCAGAAATGAATCTGGGCCTGTCATTCCATGTAAAATAACATGGTCAGCTATAATCCTAATACTACCAACAATGTGAGACTCATATTTTTTTTAGGCAATGGGCCAGAAATGCAAGAACATGAGTTTCACATTTTAATCTTCTAAAAGGTGGGAGACACAGGGGGTTCCCCAAGCAGGGTCATCCTCATTTTCTTCTCTGAGATATCCCCAACATAGTAGCCATGTGGTAAAAAGAGGTGGGAGACTGCAGTTATTGACTAGTGCTAAGTGAGGCCAAGTCTTAAGGAGGCCTCTGCCAGTATAATTATGTGTTGTTGACCTATAGAGATTGAAGGAGAAGGTCCAAGACTGCCTAAGGCCCCATTTGGTCTTATTTCTAGTCATCATTAATATTTCAAGGACATGCAGGAGTCAAAAAGTTATAAAGCTTGAAATATTGTAATTAAGCTATCAGTGGCTATAAAAATTGGTCAGAGGGACCTCACCTCCATGAAATCCTTTCTGTGTATAGAGATCTGCGAACAGGAGGTGTTACTTTTACCAAGTTGTTGATTCCCCTTGTGTTAAAAAAAACCAAAAAAAACAAAACAAGATTAGACATTCAAAAAGAAAACAGAATCAAGCTGCATATAATGAAATAAGTAACTTTGCATATCTAAACTGAATAACAAAAAACTTCATACATTATGCGAAAAACAAATAGGCAATGTAAACATCCATAAATAAGCGGTATATTTTTTACCAATAATTTGCTTGGAACAATAACATTTCTGAAGATATTTAGTTAGTATATAAACCAAACATTGTCTTTTATGTTACAGAGCTGTATCTAGAAATTTTAGTACCTGTGGCAAGAGGGAAAACTGACACTCCGTTGCCCTCAACTTTTACCAAATTAACTTAAAATATAAATTACCCAGGAAACCTTAGTGTTGCATTCTGGGCAGTTGACCCTATAGTACAGTCCTACTGAAACATATCACCTTTGACTTTCTTACGCACAGTTTGCTGCTGTTTCCTTGTTATAATTGGTTTATTAGTTATGAAAAGGCATTTTTGGGGTTTTCTGTCATTCTCTATTTCAGATGCAGTGAATATCATTTAAGACCATGTAATTTGTTGCTAATCACATCATTGAGGCTACCGTCCCACTCATTTCACTAGGAAGTGGGCAGAATGTGGGAGGATGGCCTGCTCTCCCGAAATTCAGGAGTCTCCCAGACATTCCAGGAGAGTAGGCAAGTATAATTACTACCCAGCACGCTTTGAGAGGTACAGGCGGGGGAAAGGGCGGGCAAGTGTAGAGCAAGTAAAGTAAAGGCGTATTCACTTACTTGCAACCTATGTAGAGGTTGGGACAGGCGCAGATACACCTGCCAGGAGCCGTATCTCTTGCTGGTATTTGACCCCTGGTGCAAGATAGGTGGTGGTGAGGATTATCAACATGGGCCTTGCAAGTGTTATAAAACAAATAATAAGAAGAATAATAGTACTTAACAACCATTTAGCATCTGACATTATATATGTCAATTGCCATGTAATTTTGTGCATACAATCCAAATATACCTTCAGAAATTTTATATCACGCAAGGTTTCAGAGATATTTTGAAAAATTGAAAATCGAAAACTAAAGTATTTAATAACAGTAAGTACTCAGCAAAACTCCCTTTGTCAATGTGTATGTATACTGATGCTAACGCTTTAATGATTGAGTTTGGCGTTTAGTACAATACTATTGAGTGGTGATTGTTTATTGATTCTTTGAAGAGTAGTCTGAAAGCAGTGCTACTCCATAACGGGAACAAACTCCATACAGTGCCTCTGGCCTATGCAGGGTAAATGAAAGAAACTTATTAAAGTATACTGTTGGAGGAAATCAAGTATGAGGATCATGGATAGATTCTTTGTTTAACTTAAAGGTAGTTGCACTGCTCTTAGGTTTGCAAGGTGGTTTCACAAAGTACTGCTGTTTTCTGTATTTATTGGAGAGCAGAGACACTAAAAAAAGAAGTGACCAGAGAGAAAATCCTATGTTGCTGGAGAGAAAAACGACACTATATTGGTTGAGCCACATAAAATCATTTTACCTCTGCATCACATTAAGTTGGGCCTAATGAAGAATTTCATGAGAGCTCTGGGTAAAGAAGGCCAGGCTTTCAGTTATCCTAAGGAACAGCTTCCGAAATTAAGCGAAGCAAAGCTAAAAGAAGGCATATTTTTAAGCCCCCAAATAAGGAGACTGCTTACGGATTAAATATTTAAAGGCTAAATTGGCGGAAATTGAGTCTGCTGCTTGGTAATCCTTCAAGGTTTCTGTTTGTAGATTCTTTGGGAACAGAAAAGAGGCCAAGTATGTGTCCATTAACTATTGGGCAACTACAAGAATATGATTTGTAGAATGTCACTTTTTCCCTGACAACCTGAGTAGTATATGTGATGAATAGTGGGGACGCTTTCACCAAGATATTCTGAGAATGGAGCTGGGACCCTGCAATGATAGGGGACTACTGCTGGTTCCCCTTTAGAGAGACCAATGAGACACTGCACAAACGGAAAGTGTCAACTACTTGTTTCCCTACTACCTGTTTCTCTAAAGCAAAGTGACTTAACATTTTATCTTTTATTAACAATTACATTACAGCTAATTTTGATTGTTATGAGTTTCTGCAGTTTTTAATTGTTTCTGTAGTTTTATTAGTAATTTATAAATGAATATGATGAGAATATATTAATTCTACAGAGAAATTAATTGAAATTATCACTAATTTTACTTTTTTCATATATAGCTATTACTGCTTTTATTATTTGTGTGTATAAAATAATTGTGATGTTATAGAGATAATCTGAATTTTCCATTGAATTCAGCATCCCTAAATTAGACGAAAACACATATTCACATGCCAGACGCAGAGAATATTTTAACATTTGTTGAAGTGTTTAAAAAAGTGTCTGTCCGCTCCCAAACGTTTTACCAGAACCAGTGCCTTTGGCTGGTAGCGGCAATTTTAGGGGGACAAACAGTGCAGGACTGTGATAGGCTGGGCTGGTGACACTATAAGAAAGTAACCCAGAGCACAGGGTCAGGGTCACCCTGTCACAATTTCAAACAGCCCTAGATCATTCAGCATGGGGCTGAATTTCCATGGGGAATCAGACCCGCAAACAATATGTCCCCCCCCCCCCAGGACAGCACAGTACTGAAAGCACAATGGCTCAACCAATACCCCTGATGCGGTGGGTGTGTGGTAATAAAGAGTTAACTGAGATAAATGTATTTTTTTTTTGTTGCTGCACTACACAGCAAGCCCTGTCAGTACTAAATTGCTTGTGTATGCTGCCGCTTGCAGCACTACAAGCTCCGGCACACCGATGGCTGTCATAGCTTGCTGGCACTTGTAGAACTACAAGCACTAGCATGTCCTGGTATTCAGAGCCTGCTGGGACCTGTAATGCACGTTTAAAAAAGTCAATTGAAATAAAGACACGCATCATGAACAAATCCTTTATTAAAAAAAGACTCTCTGACACAAACCCTTGTCAAAGTCGCATAATTGGATGAACGAAAGTATATTGGTTTAATATTGGTTTGCCGTGCGTATTGCGAAGCGTATGCCACGTGTTACGTGGCGTGGTGCATTCGCACGGTAAAATACGCACGCACACACTCGCATTACAACAGTTAGTTATTTATATATTTTAATATTGGTTCTGTTACACTGTAATTCAGAAGCAGATAGTATTCGGTTTATTATTAGTATATATATATATATATATATATATATATATATATATATATATATAGTGATTATATGTACATTGTAGTGTTATTAAAGGTTTAGGTAATAGGAAAGGTGTCATGCCTGATATCATTGAAGCCCTAATCATCAGCAGCTGTCCGGTGCAGTCGGCGAAGAGATCGCACATTGCATACTTTAGTTGTTGATATTAGAGAGTAAACCTTTGTATGATACTGGCTATGAAAAGGAGCAGACCCCCTGGAGAGAAGACCCCCACCTTTGGATTCCTTAGATTGAATCAACCTATTACCTGTCTGGCCTGGACCCACCCAACGTCTGGACCTATAGAAACAATCTACGTCATCTCTATTGTTCACAATGAAACACTGACTGTATATATATTAGCTGCATCTCACTGGGGCCTCAGTCAACTCTGACACAATATTCTATACAGAATATTGTCCATCGGGTCCCGTGGTTGCGCAGCGTGCGCAAGCGATTGCAGCGGTATGTATGTATTATCTTTTGGTATTGGCTGTGCTGTACTGTACTTTATCATGATATAATAATGTATTGAATTGTTGACTATTTACATCTGCTAAAATAAATCACTTTGTGCTTTGGACACATATACAATTGATTGGGCAATGCTTATTTTAAAACGATAGAATTACTTTAATAATTTGGGGGCTCGTGAGTTAGGAGTTACGTTACCGGCAGGTATGCAACGCTTACGATATTCGGTTCCTCAACAAAGGATGGATTGACGGACGCGTCGCATAAAGCAGGAAAGAACATAATGCGTCTAATACCTGTGGTTCACTGTGTGTTGCGAAACCGAATGTCCGTTGTTGCATAGACTGAAGGAACGCTAATTAGAATCTAGGGACAAGAAAGAAAAATGTTTCTTTTTATTGCCGTTTTACGTTTTAAAGTGTATTGCATTGCTGTGCGTATGTGTACTTCCTGCTGTGCGTACGCGAACTTCCGATAGATTTGCCACGTGGTTGAACAATCGTTCTGATAGTTATTATATGCATAGTATAATTACTTGTGAAAGCCTCTGAGACATTATTACGGTTGTTGGGAACATTCAATTTTCTGCGCAGAAAAGGTGTATAGTGTGCGATTTTGTAACGTAGATACACTGTTATTATTCATTGTACTCAGTTGCTGTCTGTCGAGGCGGATTGCCCAACTGAAGGACGGTATAAAGGGCAGGTATACCGAATGCGAAAACATAGTTTTCGCAAATGCGCTACCAATAGATCGCAAGGTTTGCTAATAATTAGTATTGGTAGGCAGTGCGATCTAACCCCACCGTTAGTGCGCATTGGTGAAGCAGCTAGGAGGAATTATGTTGGAAAGGCTGGTTGATTGTATCGACTTTGTTCTCCCAGTTATAATAAACTCAGCTGATTTTTGTGGTTGAGCCAGGGTATCGAGGAGCTGATAGCCCTTGGGGCCCACAGTGATATTTCTGTATTAGGGATCCTCGCCTAGTGCGAGAAAAGCGAGTGAACGCGGCTAAAGGAAATACGTTCACCGAGCATTATAGATCTCTAGCGGTGAGTATAGCAACAGAGTTGAAATTATATTGCTCAACATGGGTGCTAGGCATACGCTAGAGATTGCCAATTTACTGCCTAAGGAAGGTCCTATTGAATCAGCGAGATTTCTCATGTGTAAGAAATATGGTGCATACGCAACTATGTATTGTGACACGTGGGTCGAAATAACCAAAGATTGTGATAGGCCTTTCCCAACAACAGGGAGTTTTAATGCAGAGGTGCTAAATACCGTAAAAGATAAAGTACGGTTGATTAAGTCAACGAAAGTGAGAAATGCACATAATCATTGTTTAAAATTGTGGCAAATGGAAGGTAACACGTGGCAGAGCAGCGAACGCACAGCGGAAGTGAGTGTAAGGAAAAACACGTTTTCAGCGGAAGTAAGCGTACCGGAAACAAGCATTCCAGAAGTGTGCGTTGCAAAGCGTGGCGAACTGAGCGCAAACACGCCCCCGATAAATTCGGTCGGGGCAGGAAGTACAGCCAATACCAAAAATGTAAAAACTGTAACTAGTAAGTTGTATGTTGTTTTAAGTAACGTTAAAAGTAATGTTTCAGGACAAAGAAGAGGAACGGTCCCACCAGCAGGGGCAGCTGCTGAAAGTGGTGAGAATAATGAAAAGGTTAACACAGGGGGAGACATCCATTGTACTGCAGCAGCAATTTCAGAAACTAGTTTTAGTGATTTGGTAGACTAACATCCTGTCTGCACAGCAGCAGTTCCCAATGGGAAAGCAGACAGGAATAGTGATGTTCCCTTAAAACATGTAGCAAAGCATGATCCATGCACTAGGTCTGAAACATTTTCAATTTTGTCTGATTTCCCTGATCCTAGGAAAGATTTGACCAAATGTCAGCAGTTTATTAGATATTAAAGTATGGGGAGGGGTCATAGTTAGCAAATAGCTAAGGGGAACAGTGGTATGAATACAGCCATTTCCCCATAGAGTCAGAGTCCAATCCAGCTGTCATTTTGTTGTAAAAATCTCCCTTTCTACGTGTATGTTTGTATTCAAACCTTTGTATTCCCATCATTCATTGCTTTCCTATTTCCCATTCTTTACACAAATGCTAGTCTCTCTCCTCTCTCTCTCTCCCTCTCTCTCTCTCTCTCTCTCTCTCTGCTCTGGTAGAGATAAAATCAGACACAGTCTCAACAATGGGGCTAAAACATATTTTTTTTTTTTTACATAAGACAAATTCAGAGATACACACACTAGATTGACATAAGTTACAGAAACAGTCAGGGGTTTTGTTTTCATGTGTATAGAAATTGCTGATTTTTAAGCAGAAAGGTTCTGTTGTGGAAATACGATTCATGTTTTATAGATTGCATATCTGTTTTGTTTTTTTTTGTTTTATGATTCGTGCCTCCTGTACAAAAATGTGCCTTTTTATGGATGCACAAAGGGTGGAGACAGGAGATTGCTAGAGGATAGGCATACAGATATGCATCTCTGTGAAGAACACTGGAGTAGGATTTTTACCACAAGATACGACATAATGTGAAACCCTAGAAAATGTAGAATTTTCATGTTTTATATTTTTCACTGTTAGACAGGCATTTACTGGATACTGTTATATTTGAAGAAAGTGTTATAGAAAGAGACCCCTTTGCCTTTCCCACTTAGTCAAGTAGCTGAATATGAGGTACTGAGAATGACATGTGAGTTGGCAGAGGGAAAATCGATTGATATACATTGGTCTTTAGCATTTTTATAGTCTAGAGGGCGATGTTGAGGTGACTGAGAAATCATTTTATAGCAATACCAGCACATGATTAGGACACTACATAATAGACTTTAGACAGTGACACAGTTACCAACTGAAGTAGCTGCTAGTAAGGTCCACATTTACACGCACAACCATACAGGGCTGTCACACCAGGGAGAACATAGCTGTCAAATAGACAGCAGGGTTTTATGTGACAGTTAACAAATCTATGTTTTGTTTTGTTTTTTATTGTATTGTTTTAGTTTTAAAAAGGTGAACACACACACATGCACGCATACACATATTGGTTAATATAGGAAGATTTGTGTTACCTGAGGGATAAACTGTCTGGAAGGTGAAGAGATGTGGTGAGGAGTCTGGTGGACTCTGGAGAGATGGACAAGGTATACTAATAGAGCCATCCCATATCCCTCCTGCTGATGGGTTTTCCTCCAGGTAAAACAAATACACGTCATCCAATTACCACCATGCAGGATCCTCAAGTATACACAGGTGTACCAATGAAATATGTCTGGGTAGAGGTGTATTGAAATGTGTTTAATGTATTACTGTATCATACTCAAAGCTTTTGTTATTCAATGTGATAGTCCTAGAGTTATAATAGATGATAGGGGTATTCATGTTATTGATAATAGATGTATAATGTATGAGTAGTGGTAACAAATCACATACTTTCAGTTAGCCATAAACCAGTGTGAACATAAAGTAGTGGTACTCGGTAGAATGAATTGAATAGAATAAGAGTTGGAACTTGATTGAAGTGCCACTAGTCCTTTCCCGCTACCAAGAGATCACCCTTGGGCAGACTCCTAACCTGTCAGTTTTTGAAATGTTCTTGACCCCTCGTGAGATGAGATTGTAACTGGGAGGCTAGGTTAGACCTTGAGAGAAGGTAAATAGTGAGACAGCAACCGAGAACGTCCAAAACACTGTTTCCTGAAAAGTCACACTAACTGTCAGGATGTTGGATCGGGAGAGTAAGTTGTGGAGCAGAAATCTCTTAAGCTTAGGTTATTTGCCAGACAGGTACCAGGTGTAGGCTACCAGCCTCACGGCTTCAAGGGTAGCAGAGACACACTGGTGCCCATACCACCCACTGCAGAGGGGCCAACACTCAGAGAAGGGTCCAAGGGCACTCATGAGTTTGTACTGGAAGGCCTCGAATGCAGTTAGTAGCACCTGAGCCAAAGGCGAAGACTGTTGTCCAGCATGAAGTTGTAGTTTTTCCTCTTTTGTGTTCTCTCATTTCACTCTCTTCTCGGGACGGTTAATTCTTTTGATTATTAGCAGGTGACAGAGACTGGTTCGGGTAATGATAAGGAGGTATTGGGGAGGAAGAAGTTAGTAGCATAATCAGTCCAGCCAATTACTCTATTCAATTCAGGGGTAAAGGAAAATTTGGAAACCTTGGAGCTTGGAGAAAGTGCGAGGGGCTATTGTCTGAGTAGCATTACGTCCGTAAGTACGGTGACCCCATAGTTAAAAAAAGAGATACACCCAGCGATGCCAGTCCAGTAATATCCGGACTCGAGCAGGCATCCTTGAGAATGATTATCATTCTTGGGAGGGTAAGGTTTTAGACCAAACAAAGTGCTGGGCGTGCTCACACGTGCCTCAGTGATTATATCAAGTAGGATTAGTTCTCTTTCCACTAAATATTCTTGAGGTACCCGAACTATAGGCGGGAGGTCACTTAGGGAAAAAGTAGGACACCTAGGTCCCTTAGTCTGAAGTCTCCCAATGCTTTGCAAGCTGATCACTGTTAAATCTGAGTATTGAGAGACTGGGAAGAACGAACAGACAATAGCCCGCCCACAAGTGTTGATGAAAAGAACTGGTGACATTATTAGATGTGTGTATATTAACGCAAGCTGAAGGAGATTGCATATGACATTATTGATAGACATAGGATGATGCTATTGATGAACATGAAGTGTTTAAATGTATTCTGAGCTTAAAGACATGCGTTGGACAGAAGAACCTGTTAAACTTGAAGAACTGTAGTAGAGAATTCTGTATAGCTGATACACGTTCTACTGTACCTTGTACCTTTCCAAATAATGTATTAAGTGTTTTATTGCACCCTTGAAGGGCATACACAAGGTTATCTCCAAGCTCCAGAAGTGTACGGTTTATAGTAAAAGAAGAAGTCGTTTAGAGGATTAAGACTCTCTCTTATGATAACTTGTTTAGATCTACAAACAGCGTGGATATACACCAAGGGGGATTTGTATTACATAACAATGAAACGTGGTACTGAGATCCTGCATATAACATCTTTAAGGTGATAGTTTATTGTACTATCAAAGGGTGGACTGTCAAAGTCGTATAATTGGATGAACGAAAGTATATTGGTTTAATATTGGTTTGCCGTGCGTATTGCGAAGCGTACACCACGTGTTACGTGGCGTGGTGCGTTCGCACAGTAAAATACGCACGCACACACTCGCATTACAACAGTTAGTTATTTATATAATTTCATATTGGTTCTGTTACACTGTAATTCAGGAGCAGATAGTATTCGGTTTATTATTAGTATATATATATATTTATATATATATATATATATATATATATATATAGTGATTATATGTACATTGTAGTGTTATTAAAGGTTTAGGTAATAGGAAAGGTGTCATGCCTGATATCATATTGAAGCCCTAATCATCAGCAGCTGTCCGGTGCAGTCGGTGAAGAGATCGCACATTGCATACTTTAGTTATTGATATCAGAGAGTAAACCTTTGTATGATACTGGCTATGAAAAGGAGCAGACCCCCTGGAGAGAAGACCCCCACCTTTGGATTCCTTAGATTGAATCAACCTATTACCTGTCTGGCCTGGACCCACCCAACGTCTGGACCTATAGAAACAATCTACGTCACCTCTATTGTTCACAATGAAACACTGACTGTATATATATTAGCTGCATCTCACTGGGGCCTCAGTCAACTCTGACACAATATTCTATACAGAATATTGTCCATCGGGTCCCGTGGTTGCGCAGCGTGCGCAAGCGATTGCAGCGGTATGTATGTATTATCTTTTGGTATTGGCTGTGCTGTACTGTACTTTATCATGATATAATAATGTATTGAATTGTTGACTATTTACATCTGCTAAAATAAATCACTTTGTGCTTTGGACACACATACAATTGATTGGGCAATGCTTATTTTAAAACGATAGAATTACTTTAATACCCTCTTTTGCCTAATTCCCAGGGCCTGATCAACCACTAGGCTGATCAAGCTGTAGCCTGGGGCGCTGAGTCCTGGAGGGCGCAGCGCGGCACACTAACAAGCTGGGGGGTTTTTTGTTTTGCTTTTTTTCTTCAAATGCCGGCCATCGGCTTCTTTCTCCTCTAATGGGGCCGTTCCTGGCCTCAAGGGGGCGGTCCCGCATGTTCCTGTACTCAATCACGCAGCTAACAGCATCTGACGCTGTTAGCTGCCCTGTCAGTGTGGCTGCAGTGTATTGCTTAGTGTGGTCACGTGAGATCTCACATCTCCCGTGACCACACTAATCCCACAGGGCGCACCCGCAGAGGGGGGTTAATGAATTGGATAGGGGGGATTAGTGAAATGGCAATGGGGAGGTAATGAACTGGCTACAGGGGGGTGAATTGGCTGGTGGGGGAGGTGATGAAATAGCTTGTAGGGGGGCAGGATCTCTGTATTGTGTGGCGGTGATGTGGATGCTGACTGGTTTCAGCAGTCACTAGAATAGATAAATAAATAATTGATCTAATAAGGCGCTTCACTAAATGTGTGTCACGATCTGCCTACAGCTTATGCATTACATGCTGCTTTGCATGGCAGCTCCTGCCTTTTTGTCCTTATTATTATATTTGTATTGGCAGTACCTCCATTCACCAGAGGTGCTGCTATTGTGCCTTATTGTGTGCATTAGGGGTTAACCTTCATGTTCACCAATTATCCCATGCACCTAGGTGTGGTTTTCCCTTTATATACCTGTCACTCCCAGCACACATGGCTGGTTATTGTTGTCATCCTGATGTCATATCCTGTGGTTTCACCTTGTGATGCTTTCTCCTGCCCTGCTCCTGTGATTGTATGCTGCATTGGGATCTATCTCAGCATACTATCTGCTGACCTGCTCCTTATTTGTACCTGGGACTTATCCGTGCATTTCCCTGTGTATGCTGCCTGGAATATTTCCTCACCTCCCATTTACCTGCATCAGCTGTATATCAGCTGTATATCTGGTTAACTCTGCAAGATATTATGTCATCAACTGTTCCCCAGCAATAAACATTGTTTGTTTTGTTTGTACTTGTTGTGACAGTATAACCAGCCCACAAAACAGCTTTGGAGTCAGGTGAAAGTTTTGTTTTATTCTGGGACCTTTTTTCTGCAATCAAGTTTTCATTTGTTTTTGGCAACATGTCTGTTTCACGAATCATGGAATTGCCACTGCTACAAACTTTACAGATGGACATTATATTGCTACGTTCTCAGCTTGCTAGATTTTCCTCTTTACTTGTGGACCCACTCAAGAGATTGTCAGATTCTGCCTCTCTTAATTCAGAAGCTGCTGAGCTGTCTCAATCCACCTTCTCTGCGGATGAACCTGTGCAAACAGCACCTCTTAAAAGTACTTCTACAAATTTGTTGTTTTCTATGAACTATGGGGTAACAAATTCCCAGTATACAGGTGGTCCACGCCCCCATCTGACCATAGAGGAACGGCAGCGCAGGATAACATACAAGTTGTGTCTCTACTGTGCCAGTGTGAGAGCATTTTTAGGGCCTCAATTATGATGGTAATAATGATATGTGAAGGAGTTAAAAAAATCTTGGTATTTGCCTTAAAAATACATTCAGCATAATCACCAGCTCCAGCCTTGACCTATCTCAAAGACCCCGGATGGAGGCCTAGGACATGGGATAATGAATGATGGCATTGGGAGTACTAGGACATGGGAACACGAATGATGGCATTGGGAGTATTGGCGCCAGCAAAGATGATAAGAAGAACCCATGATAAGAAGAACCCATAAAAGTGACATGAAGAGAACTAACTAGCTTTGTCAGAAGATTTATATTTACTCAGGAAAATATCAATCTTGTGTTTCTATCCTATAACCAGATCAAACGTTTTTTTTATGTATAAATGTATGCCAGAATTAAACGAGCACAGTTCAGTATACATCTTGACATTGGCATGTCTGTGTCTTGATTACTGATCTCCTGGTTAACCAGCATCTTATCTCACTGATATCTGAAGGGACTTGATAAAGGAGAGGTAAAATTACCCTAACATTACGTGGGGGCTCCAATAGCCGGGATCTCGGACAACCTATACAGATGACAAATAACGCTTGCAGCACCAGCTGGAATCACGGACAGCTCAAACCCGTACGGTGAGTAAATTCAGCTGTGATTTTTTCCACTGATTTACTCTCTGTCCAGCATTCTTGTTGTGTGTCTAAAAGCTGTTCATCTGTATATGGTAAAAGAGATTTCCTGAACCCAGATATCTGTTTGAGAGCATAAAAAGCGCTAACTATATGGTTGAATTTAATATATGTCAAAAGTACTCACAATTGTATTTGAATAATTCATTTGGTTATTGTTCAGACTGTTCATGTGCTGTTATACTTAGAAAGCATTCTGCTGATACTCTTCCTACACTGGAAGCTGTAATTGATAGAACTGTTTTTGGATGTGTTGTGGATGCAAAGCAAAAATTATTGTATGGTAAATGTGCATTTAAATAAGGATGTATATTGCAGCAAAATATAGGGTATTTTTGGTCTCAAGTGTTACTATATTGGCAAGTTAATCACATACCCCTTGAAGGAAAGCCTATCTGTCTGTACAGTATAAAGAAATTACCACCTGGGTTACATAATGAAATTGTAAAAGGATATTCTGGTGATTATGAAATAAGAAAGCAAAAATGGTTACAAATGTAACAGAGATTTGCATCGTCATTCTTATCGTTTGTTTTCTGATTATATTTCTTTGTATAGTATGCAAATATTTTTCAGCCGGAATAGAAGGAATTAAGAGGTTCTTGAACGGTGGTATTGAGGTATAATTCTCTGTAAAATACAGATAACTGCTATAAGAGTGCAAGCGGTAAAGCAACCCGACAGTACAGTATATTCAGAGATTGATCAACTTTGAATAAAATGGGGGCACATACTAGCAAAGTTGGTGGGTCTATTAAACCCACAGAGATATTGGAATGCAGAGAAGGAAAGAAATCTCTAAAAAATAGAAAACTAATATTTGACAGAGCAGGTTTCCCACTAGAGGGCACACTAGATCCAGAAAAGTGGAAAAGGTTTCAAAACACTAATAAAGTATGGATAAGCAGAAAAGGACATGCAGATGTGGTTAACATGTGGTATACAGTATCATTAGAAATTGAAGATGAGAAAAGGAAAAGAAGAGAGGATGAACACATAGGTACAGGTCTATTAGACATGCCACCACCTTATGTGGACCCTACAGCTCCACCACAGCAAGCAGACAATAGACCAGATACACCACCAGTATCTCAATGGGCAGGTCACATAGCACAGTTAGCAGCACAAGAGGGGCATTCACTATTAGAGACTCATTAAGTGACCCCAGTGGACGCAGGTAACACTCCATCAATCACATTTCAAAGCCCAAGTCAAATCCATTCTCAGTCTGCTAATAATGAAATAAATGATTATCCTGAGAGACAGTGTTTGCAATGTGAAAGATGTATTCCAGAAGACTATGAGGAATGTCCATTTTGTGATAATCTGGTAGAATCTAATACGCATCCTTGTACAGATAATTCTTGCAGGAAAAAGGAAAATGTTACCAAGATACCAATGATGGTAAGCCGGTTGAAGGATCACAATATCAGTCCATTAAGAGAAACAACAAATCCAGGGGTGAGAAGGAGAATAACATCGGAAAAGCAGGTATCGCATGCTCACACTCATATGTATCCAGTCAGAATACAAAGGGTGCCTAACCCAAATTTTGATGCTAATGATGCTGAAGGTGCTAATAATAGGAGACACTTACCTAACCCACAAGAAACCTATTCACCCTGGTATAAATCGGATATGCATACTATTATACATGAAGCACCAGATCCTAGGAAAAGTCCTGCTGCGTTTTCTGCCTATTTAACCAGAATACAGACAGTGTGGAATCCCTGTTGGATAGACTTGCAACAAGTATGCACACCGTTTTTTGGGGTAGGAGTGATGACACAAATAATGGGGTTAACAGCAAGAGCACCAGAAGGTGACAGGGGGGTTATTACTCATCCTGCACCCCTTGTAGAAGAAAGAAATACGTATAACAGTGGTCTTGAATTTCTAGCCAGAGTACAATGGTGGTGTCATGAACAAAAATTAAAAGCACCAGCAGCACCAGACATAACACAGAGAAATGATTCAGTAAGGATGTATTTGGATAAATTAACAACCAGACAAAATGATGATGGTTTTTCTACAGAAACCCCAGATGGTCAAAGAATGTTGAAAACAAAGTTCTTGAATGGTTTAAAGAATGAGGTAAGAAGCCAACTCTTTACAGTTAGACCTGAGGCATTGTCTATGAAAATGTCATCCTTGCTACAGGTACTTGAAGGACTGGAGGACCAGGAAGCAGAAAAAAAGGAAAAAGAAGGCCCAAAAGACTCCTCAGGTAACTGTACACCTGGTACAGGGAAAAGGAGCATGGCAAGTAAGGCAGCAGCCAAAAGGAACAGAAACTGTAAGTGCAAGACAAAGGAATCAAGGTGAGGACATGACTGGCAGATGTTTTTGGTATAAATTACCAGGTCACATGAAGAAGGACTGCAGGAAATACAAGAAATGGCAGCAGCAGCAAAGAGAAACTGTCACTCACCGGACTGTGAGTGCTACTTCTAAGGTAGCTAGGAACCGTGTCCGTCCATTATTATGAGGTACTGCGCATGTGCAGTCCCTTTTAACCTTCAGTTCTGTTCCTTTGACTTAATTGGCTGATCAGGCAACACTCCCTATATTAAGCACCTGTGGTCAATACCTCGTTGCCTGATCTTGGAGTCTCATTCCTCATGAGTCTCTGAAGGTGTTCCAGTGCCTCCTCGTGTGTTCAGCTGATGCTGATTCCTGTTTTCCATTTGTGGTTTCCAGACCACTTCTACTCCTTGTGTTCCTAGTGACTTCAGCAGCTGATTCCTATCCGCTGCCTCCGTATATCTACAGTTACAGATTACTGCAAACTCTCCTGTGTTTCATCGTGACTCCAGCAGCTGATTCCTATCCGCTGCCTCCATATATCTACAGTTACAGATTACTGCAAACTCTCCTGTGTTTCATCGTGACTCCAGCAGCTGATTCCTATCCGCTGCCTCCATGTGTCTAACAAGTTACAGATCTCTCCAACTCTCCTGTGTTACATCGCTACGGTTCCAGCTGATTCCTGTTAGCTACTTCAGCGTGTGTACAGAGTCCTGCTCGTCTCAGCGCTCCAGTCTGCATTCCACCTGCCGTCAGCTTACCCGCTGCCTACTGCTTCTACAGTGTGTCCATTCGTGTCAACTTGCCTGTTAAGCATCGAGTCAACGCTCCTCGGCTTCCAGCTCTGCTACATCGCTTCAGCTCTCCCGTGGTCTCCTGCTGTTCAATTCGATATACTACTGCTTCCTGAGTATTTTGTCGTCCTTGCTGGCCTACCTACAGTGCGCTGCACCTACCTGCCGCTTCCATTCTGCAAGGACTTCTCATCTCGTCAGTTCCCTGCCGCTCAGGTATCCCTGCAGCTATCTCTAACAGCCTGCTCATCTGAACCATGGTATGCATACTTCTCATTGACTGTGCTGGTGTATTGCATATCCATCTGGACTGAGTTGTTCTCCTCCGGAGTTTCCATTCTCTGAGACTATTGCTATTATTGACTGTGTTTCCTTTTGCTGGACTATTCTAGTGAATTTGTTTATCTGTGCAGTGCTGTTCATTCATTATTATTATTGTGTGCAGTTCAACGTGGGATCAAGTTCAGTGTCCCCGTGTAGACTCTGCATTGCATTTATCTCCTCGTGTCCTTCCTCACATATATATTCAGTGGTACAACTTGCTAGAGGCAGACCACTGATTCCTGTTTCCCTGTGTCACGAGTTGCATATATCCTCTCATATAAGCAGTGGTACAACTTGCTACACGCAGACCACTGACTTCCCTGTTACCTTCACCTGGATTCCATTTCCTTCACTACAGACAGCGGTACAACTTGCTATACGCAGACCGCTGACTTCCACCTCCTTATTACTCCTGGACATTCTTCTCACTATAGCAGTGGTACAACTTGCCGTGCGCAGACCACTGACTACCCTCACGTGTCCTTGTCCATCCAGATCCTCGTGTTCAGTTACCTATTGTTTACCAGTGCTGCTAGTCATAGACTTTCTGAGCATTCTCTAACCATCTGCTGTTTCCATTTCCATTATCACCCTGCCACCAGAGTATCATATACCAACTCTACTGCTCTGATAAGACCATCAGCGGATGATACTGGGTAAAGACTCCTAGTGCCCGTGACAGTAAGATCAGGCCATGACAGACCCAGATTCGGAACCCACAGCTAAAGAGATGCTGCAGCATCTGGTCACCCGTGTGGAACAACAGGATGTTCGTCAACAACTATTACTACAATGTTACCAGACGTTAGTCTCCCAAAGAACATCTGGGCAGAATATTACAGCTTCTGTTGATGCTCCTGTGCTTTCCTCCGTTTCCCCAGTGCCATCCCAGGTGTCTACGGCTTCCACGCTTCACCTGCCAACTCCGTCAAAGTATGATGGAGATCCCAAAATATGTAGAGGTTTCCTCAACCAATGCTCAGTACATTTTGAGCTCCAACCTCAAAACTTTTCTACTCATCGTTCCAGAGTGGCCTATCTCATATCATTATTCTCTGGACAAGCTCTCGCATGGGCTTCCCCTCTGTGGGAAAGAAATGATCCGTTGTTACAGGATAGTGCCAAATTTATTTTCATGTTTCGTAATGTATTCGATGAACCAGGTCGTGTTATTTCCGCTGCCTCCAGCATTCTTCGTTTACGACAGGGTTCTCGTACAGTAGGACAGTACGTCATTCAATTTAGGATCTTAGCCTCTGAGCTTCAGTGGAACACTGAAGCGTTAATTTCCGCCTTCTGGCAGGGGCTCTCGGACAAAATTAAAGATGCACTGACTACTCAAGAACTCCCTACGTCTTTAGAACATTTGATTTCTCTTTGTCATCGTGTGGATGTCAGATTTCGTGAGAGGGACTCTGAGAGAACTACTTCAGCTAAAACATCTCTTCGTTCCACTTCTCAAATTCGTCCTGCTTCACCTCCGGTAATACCGATGGAGATTGGACGTTCCAAACTAACCTCTGCAGAGAGGAATCGAAGAATTAAGAATAGACTTTGTACCTATTGTGCTGATGCCACACATATGCTCCAGTCATGTCCCAAAAAAAATCGGGAAATGCCAGGCCCTAACTAGTTCTGGAGAGGTGAAGTTAGGGTCCCTGGAGTCCTCTCCATCTTCTACGAAATCAAAAATCTGTGCATTTCACGTTACCATTTCATTTGCTACTAAGTCTTTTGAGTCCCAAGCTCTGATTGATTCAGGAGCTGCAGGAAATTTCATTTCTGAATCCCTTGTAAATCAATGGTCCCTACCAGTGATTACCCTGAAGACTCCTGTTACGGTGACTGCTATCGATGGATCACGTATTATCAACGGTCTCATCACCCAAGGTACGTCTTCAGTGACCCTTCAGATTGGTGTTCTACACCGAGAAGAAATTTCGTTTTTAATCCTTCCTGTTACTACAAGTCCGATTGTTTTAGGCCTTCCATGGCTTCAATGTCATTCTCCCCAGATTGACTGGCGCACTCCTCAAGTTACGTCTTGGGGACCTGAATGTCACCAACATTGTCTTTCTCGTGTTGTTCCTCGTGAAATACAGCAAACCTCCATTTCACCTTCCTCACCGGGACTTCCTCCTCAGTATGCTTCATTTGCCGACGTCTTTGATAAAGTTCAGTCTGAACGTCTTCCCCCTCATCGTTCATGGGATTGTCCGATTGACCTGTTACCTGGCAAGACTCCACCTTAGGGGTCGTGTGTATCCACTTTCATTACCTGAGACTCAGGCTACTGCTGAATACATCCAAGAGAATCTCCAGCGAGGATTTATTCGACCTTCTACTTCTCCCACTGGAGCTGGGTTCTTCTTCGTGAAGAAGAAAGATGGATCATTACGCCCCTGCATAGATTTTCGTGGACTTAATGCTATCACTATCAAAAATCGGTATCCCATTCCTTTGATTACTGAGTTGTTTGATCGGATCAAGGGAGCCCGGATTTTTACTAAGTTGGATCTTCGTGGTGCCTACAACTTGATTAGAATCAGGTCCGGTGATGAATGGAAAACAGCTTTTAACACCAGAGATGGGCATTATGAATACTTAGTAATGCCCTTCGGGTTATGTAATGCCCCTGCTGTTTTCCAGGGCTTCCTTAACGAGATCTTTCGGGACTTGTTATATGTATGTATCGTAGTATATCTGGACGACATACTCATCTTTTCCCAAGACCTGCCATCACATCACCAACAAGTGGCCGAAGTTCTTTCCAGACTCCGGAAAAATTAATTATTCTGTAAATTAGAAAAATGTTCATTTGAGTTGCCCCAGATTCCATTTTTGGGTTATATTGTTTCCGGAGTTGGTCTACAAATGGATCCAGAAAAGGCGAATGCTGTGTTACTTTGGCCTCAGCCAACTACTCTTCGTGCCATTCAGCGTTTTTTAGGCTTTGCCAACTACTATAGACGCTTCATTCAAGACTTCTCTTCAATTGCATCTCCTATTGTGGCTCTAACTCGCAAAGGGGCCAATACTAAGCAATGGTCATCTGAGGCTCTCCAAGCCTTTCAATTTCTTAAAGAGTCCTTCTCCTCTGCTCCCATCCTTCGACAGCCTGATATGACGCTTCCCTTCTTCCTAGAAGTAGACGCCTCTAATGTTGGTTTAGGAGCCATTCTCTCCCAGAAATCGGAGCAACAAAAATTCCATCCTTGTGCCTTTTACTCTCGGGGTCTTCTGCCTGCGGAGAAGAATTACACCATCGGGGACAAGGAGTTGCTGGCTATTAAAGTAGCATTGGAGGAGTGGAGATATTTGTTAGAGGGAGCTCGTCATCCGGTGACAATTTTTACGGATCATAAAAATTTGTCATACCTACAGTCTGCTCAATGTTTAAATCCTCGTCAGGCAAGATGGTCTCTTTTCTTTTCCCGTTTTGATCTAATCATAACCTTCAAACCAGCTGCAAAGAATAAAAAAGCAGACGCTCTATCTCGAGCCTTTGTGGCGTCCTTAGACGTTGAAGAGAGTCCTAACCACTTTATATTAGACCCCAAATGTGTTTCTCTGGCTGCTTCTTCCACTAAAGTGCTACCATTTGGGAAGACCCTCGTGCCTCCTGCTCATAGGAAAAAAATCCTTTCATGGTTTCACTCTTCTCGTTTCTCTGGACACGCTGGTGAACGCAAGACCTTTGAAATCCTCTCTCAAAGTTATTGGTGGCCTTCTATGAGGAGAGATGTCAAAGAGTTTATCGCGGCATGCGATTTATGCTCCCAGTTCAAGACCCCCCGCAGAACTCCAGCGGGGTTGCTTCAGCCACTACCCATTCCATCTAAGCCTTGTACCCATATTAGTATGGACTTTGTTACTGAGCTTCCTCCTAGTAAGAATTGCAACACCATTTGGGTAGTGGTGGATAGATTTTCGAAGATGGCGCATTTCGTTCCCTTGTCTGGTTTACCTTCTTCTTCTACCCTGGCTGAACATTTCATTAGAGAAATTTTCCGTATCCATGGATGTCCGTACGAGATCGTGTCAGATAGAGGAGTAGAATTCGTTTCCAGATTCTGGCGGGCCCTTTGCAAGACCTTGGGCATACGATTAGCACTCTCATCTTCCTACCATCCTCAATCAAACGGACAAACTGAAAGAGTCAACCAAGATCTTGAGACTTTCTTAAGGATGTTCTCGTCAGCCAATCAAGACAACTGGGTAGAATTACTTCCTTGGGCTGAATTCGCTCATAACAACATGTACCATGAGTCATCATCTAAAACTCCATTCTTTGTGGTTTACGGTCACCATCCGTCTTTCCCGTAATTTCCTGCCCTCCCGCCCACCCAAGTTCCTGCTGTTGAGACTTTGTGTCAAACCTTCAAAAATATTTGGGCTCAGGTAAAAACCTGTTTAAAGAAGACATCTGCCAGATATAAGTCTTTTGCGGACAAAAAGAGACGGGCTATTCCACCATTGAAAGTCGGAGACCGGGTGTGGCTATCTACTAAGAATATTCGTTTGAAGGTTCCATCCATGAAATTTGCTCCCCGTTTTATTGGTCCATATAGGATCATTCAAGTTATAAATCCAGTTTGCTTCAAACTTTTACTTCCCAAGAGTCTTCGTATTTCCAACGCCTTCCATGTTTCCTTGCTCAAACCTCTCATCATCAACCGTTTCTCGCTCCCTCCTTCAGCACCTCGGCCACTTCAAGTTCATCAGGAGGAAGACTTTGAGATTACTCAGGTTTTGGATGCAAAAATTTCGCGAGGAGTTCTTCGTTTCCTCGTGCATTGGGAAGGCTTTGGTCCTGAGGAGCTATACCAAATTTCCGGACAAACCCGGTTCCAAGTGTTCTGTGCCCACCTTTAAAAGGGGGGTACTGTCACTCACCGGACTGTGAGTGCTACTTCTAAGGTAGCTAGGAACCGTGTCCGTACATTATTATGAGGTACTGCGCATGTGCAGTCCCTTTTAACCTTCAGTTCTGTTCCTTTGACTTAATTGGCTGATCAGGCAACACTCCCTATATTAAGCACCTGTGGTCAATACCACGTTGCCTGATCTTGGAGTCTCATTCCTCATGAGTCTCTGAAGGTGTTCCAGTGCCTCCTCGTGTGTTCAGCTGATGCTGATTCCTGTTTGCCGTTTGTGGTTTCCAGACCACTTCTACTCCTCGTGTTCCTAGTGACTTCAGCAGCTGATTCCTATCCGCTGCCTCCGTATATCTACAGTTACAGATTACTGCAAACTCTCCTGTGTTTCATTGTGACTCCAGCAGCTGATTCCTATCCGCTGCTTCCGTATATCTACAGTTACAGATTACTGCAAACTCTCCTGTGTTTCATCGTGACTCCAGCAGCTGATTCCTATCCGCTGCCTCCGTATATCTACAGTTACAGATTACTGCAAACTCTCCTGTGTTTCATCGTGACTCCAGCAGCTGATTCCTATCCGCTGCCTCCGTATATCTACAGTTACAGATCTCTCTAACTCTCCTGTGTTACATCGCTACGGTTCCAGCTGATTCCTGTTAGCTACTTCAGCGTGTCTACAGAGTCCTGCTCGTCTCAGCGCTCCAGTCTGCATTCCACCTGCCGTCAGCTTACCCGCTGCCTACTGCTTCTACAGTGTGTCCATTCATGTCAACTTGCCTGTTAAGCATCGAGTCAACGCTGCTCGGCTTCCAGCTCTGCTACATCGCTTCAGCTCTCCCGTGGTCTCCTGCTGTTCAATTCGATATACTACTGCTTCCTGAGTATTTTGTCGTCCTTGCTGGCCTACCTACAGTGCGCTGCACCTACCTGCCGCTTCCATTCTGCAAGGACTTCTCATCTCGTCAGTTCCCTGCCGCTCAGGTATCCCTGCAGCTATCTCTAACAGCCTGCTCATCTGAACCACGGTATGCATACTTCTCATTGACTGTGCTGGTGTATTGCATATCCATCTGGACTGAGTTGTTCTCCTCCGGAGTTTCCATTCTCTGAGACTATTGCTATTATTGACTGTGTTTCCTTTTGCTGGACTATTCTAGTGACTTTGTTTATCTGTGCAGTGCTGTTCATTCATTATTATTATTGTGTGCAGTTCAACATGGGATCAAGTTCAGTGTCCCCGTGTAGACTCTGCATTGCATTTATCTCCTCATGTCCTTCCTCACATATATATTCAGTGGTACAACTTGCTAGAGGCAGACCACTGATTCCTGTTTCCCTGTGTCACCAGTTGAATATATCCTCTCACATAAGCAGTGGTACAACTTGCTACACGCAGACCACTGACTTCCCTGTTACCTTCACCTGGATTCCATTTCCTTCACTACAGACAGCGGTACAACTTGCTATACGCAGACCGCTGACTTCCACCTCCTTATTACTCCTGGACATTCTTCTCACTATAGCAGTGGTACAACTTGCCGTGCGCAGACCACTGACTACCCTCACGTGTCCTTGTCCATCCAGATCCTCGTGTTCAGTTACCTATTGTTTACCAGTGCTGCTAGTCATAGACTTTCTGAGCATTCTCTAACCATCTGCTGTTTCCAATTCCATTATCACCCTGCCACCAGAGTATCATATACCAACTCTACTGCTCTGATAAGACCATCAGCGGGTGATACTGGGTAAAGACTCCTAGTGCCCGTGACAGAAACCAGTGGTCCCCAGGGCACCATAAGCAGCAATCAATGAAGATATGGCTCCCCGTTGTCAACACCTTGTCCAGTTCTTGTAAACACCTCTGAAAAAGGTAAGCTGCCTGGATCTACTGTGCAAATTACACTGCCCACTGGTCAACAATTGGACTGCCTAATTGACACGGGAGCAAGCCAAACAGTATTGAGACAAGATCAAGTACCACAAGAATAAGTGACCTCAGATTATGTAAAAGCATCAGGGTTGACAGGACAGCCTATACACCTAAGGAAAAGTAAAAAAATGAAGATACAAGTAAACAAAGACTGTACTCCTGTCCCTATAGAGTTTCTCACTTCAAACACTTGTCCTGTAAATCTACTAGGTGCTGACATATTACAGTTAATGAGAGCATGCATCAAATACACCCCAGAAGGGATGGAATACACCAGTCAACTTACAGACAACATATCTAATCAGATAGAAGCAGCAGTGCAGGTGTTTTTGATACAACCAAGTGAAAACACATCTCAAGATGAGGCACCATTACCACAGTGGCTGAAGGATGTACCTGAGAAAGTATGGTCAAAGGGAAAAACTGATGTGGGACTGTTAAAAGTTGCCCCGGTACAACTTATACTAAAACCTAACACATTACCAATATGTTTTAAACAATATGCTTTGACTTTGTTACAGAATAAAGCAATCACAAAACAAGTATAAGACTACCAAGGCAAAGGTATAGTAAAGAAATGCCGATCACCTTTTAACACACCTTTATTCCCAGTCAGGAAAAGAGGACAGGGGGAGGGAGGAGCTCCCGAATTCAGGTTAATTCACGATCTCAGAGAAATAAATAAACGACTGGTTGTGAACACACCCATTGTCCCAAACCCACATACCTTGCTGAACCAAATTCCTGTTACATCAATGTGGTTTACAGTTATAGATCTAGCAAATGCTTTCTCTTCTGTACCAATAACTAAAGATTCACAGAAAATGTTGGCTTTTACGCATGAAGGGACACAATACTGCTGGACCAGATTGCCCCAGGGAGGGGCCACCAGTCCTTCAGAATTCTCTGAAGCAATGTCAACTGTCTTACAAGGTTGGTTACCACAATATCCTGAAACTACCCGACTATTGCAGTATGTTGATGACTTGTTGATAGCTGCTGATAGTGAACAACAGTGTAAAGAAGAAACTGTTTCTCTACTAACCTTTTTGGCCCAGCAGGACTGCAGAGTGTCCAAATCCAAGCTCCAAGCAGCTCAGAAGAAGGTAATTTTCTTAGGACACTGCATTTCACATGGCACTAAACATCTGACGCCACAAAGAGTACAAGCAATACAACAGGTAAAATCACCTCAAACTGTAAAAAAAACAAGGACCTTCTTGGGCCTAATTGGCTACTGTAGAGACTGGATTCCATTAGCCTCAATATACATGCAGACACTATATAATAGTATAAAAAAGGAGGGCCCGTACCCAACCACACAAGAAATTGAAGACGCAGTACAATATCTTAAACAGGCCATTATGAATTCTCCAGCCCTGGGACTGCCGAACTATGACAAATCATTTAATCTTTTTTGTCATGAACATCAGGGACATGCAGCAGGGGTCCTTACACAAGAACATGGACACAAGCAAAGACCTCTGGCATACTATTCAGCAAATTTAGATTCTATAATTAAAGGCGCACCAACATGCATAAGGGCAGTAGCAGCTGCTGCAATCCTCAAAGACAAAAGCACAGATATTGTCCTTGATCACTCATTAACAATCCAAGTCCCACATGCTGTGGTAGAGATATTACAACAAGCAAAAACAAAACACCTTTCAGCAGCCAGACTCACTAAATACGAGGTAGCATTGTTAAGTGCCTCATATGTCACAATCAAACGGTGCACAGTACTGAATCCAGCAACATTGTTACCCTTAATGTATGAATCTCAAGATTCAAAAGGAGGGAATAATAGTGAAGAACAAGAGCAGACAGAAGAAAGACATTGTGATAGTGACGACAATGAATTGTGTGCAAATATTAACCACAATTTTTCTTTTTCACATGATTGCCTCGCTCTTATGGATATGGAAACACAGACTCTTCCAAATGTTACGGACTCTCCCTTGTCTAATGCTGTGTATGAACTTTTTGTAGATGGTTCCAGGTATTATGATAACTGATCACCATTTACAGGATACGCGGTGACTACAGAAAATTAAGTAGTTGACTCAGGACCACTATCATCGATACTGTCAGCACAAGCTGCTGAACTGATAGCACTCACCAAAGCATTGGAATATGCAGAAGGAACCACTGCCAATATCTACACGGATTCCAGGTATGCTTGGGGAGTGACGTAGGACTTTGGTCCAATATGGAAGAGCAGAGATTTCAAGACGTCTAGTGGTAAGGACATACAGCATGCCAATCTAATAAGAGACTTGTTTAGAGCATTGCAATTACCACACAAGGTTGCCGTAATTAAAATACAAGCACATACAAGGAATGAGACTTTTGAAACAAAAGGGAACACATTTGCAGATGCAGAAGCAAAAAAGGCAGCCAAAAGAAAGCCTGAAAGAGAAGTATACACAGTACAAAAAGAAATGCCTGACTACACTGATCTAAAAAAGTTTCAACAACAAACAGGACCATTGGAGAAAGAAAGATGGAAACGATTAGGAGCACAAGAAGATTGCGCCGGTATGTGGAAACTGAATGATAAACTTTGTCTTACACAGGTTTTGTTCCCTCCCATGTTACAGATAGCTCATCGACAGCCGCACCTGGGGAAGGAACAGATGACTAGCGTGGTCCATCAGCATTGGATAGCTCCAGGATTCAATAAAGCTGCTACAGACTATGTTCAGGCCTGCTGGATCTGTGAAACTTCAAATCCAGGAAAAAGGGTGAAAACGTCACAAGGTACAACTCCAAAAGCCTTTTATCCTTTTCAAAGACTACAGATAGACTATATACAACTGCCTAAATCTGGAATATATGAATATGTTCTAGTCTGTACGGATCTTTTCAGTAAATGGCCAGAGGCTTGGCCAGTAGCCAAGGCAACAGCAAAAGCAACTGCGAAAAAATTGATTGGTGAGATTGTGTACAGGTATGGAATCAGACAGAAGTACTTGAGGTAATTGAATCAGACAGAGGTACACACTTCACAGGGGAAATAATGCAACACATAATGACAGATCTAGGCATACAGCAAGCTTTTCATGTGCCGTACAGACCACAGGCTAGTGGGCGAGTAGAAAGGTTAAATGGGACATTGAAACTGAAAATTCAGAAAATCATGGCTGAAATAAAAAAACCATGGCCAGAATGTCATCCCATAGCCTTGTTTAGTGTAAGAACAGTGCCAAATAGGAATAGCAAGTTGTCTCCTTATGAAATACTTTTTGGAACACTACCAAAAACAGGGTGTTATTATCCACAGCAATTACAACATAAACATGGAGATTTGACTAGCTATATACTAAGTCTAACTGATCATTTGAACTATTTGCATGTTCTAGCATTTTTTTCACTTCCAGAGCCTGGTTCAGACCTACAGCCGCATAAGCTGAAACCTGGCGATTGGGTGTACTTAAAGAAACACGTGAGGAGAACTTTCGAACCAAGATTCGAGGGTACGTATCAGGTCTTGTTGACCATGCCCACATCGGTGAAACTCCAGAACCGAGACTCCTGGGTGCACGCATCACACTGCAAGAAGACACTGGTCACACTGGACACAGCATCATGACCAGATACATCCTTTTCATGGTTTATGTAGCTACAGCTACTGCAGCTACTCCAGGATTATTGCAGGCTGACATAGCAAAATGCACAGGGAATGGATATATACACGAGGAGTTAAGAAAGGCAAACTTAACCATATGTAGGTGGGATATTAATGATCTCTCAGATATAGGAAGAAATGTAACAACGGGGAAGTGTTTTAAAAGTTACTTAGAAAATGGAAGCTGGGAAATGGAAGATACGGTAGAAAATAAAACAGCGACACAACAGTTTGTTTGGCCATGTGACAAATTAAGTATAAAAATAAAAGGTGGGAAAGTGTTCAAAATTCTAGGAAAAACACACACTCACGTAATTTGGGCAGCAGAAGTAAATAGTACATTCGAATTGATAGGCACAAGCGAGACACAATGTTGTGAAGAACCTTTTTTGAAATGGTTAGAAAGTACAGAGGCAAAGCATCAAATAGATCAGTGCGGGAATAAAACCAACACAATAGGATACAATCAAATCCATAATGCCACTAGCTACCAGGATAGAACATTAGTCTGTACCAATAAGACACGATTGGGGAGTTATACACTTAAATTGAGAACTAGATTCTATATTCTACAATTACAGCCAAAAGTGGTAACTAATGCCATTGTAAGGATACCTTCCACCTGCATAACAATGGGGGTAAGGCAGCAAAGAACAGTGATTAAATGGAATATCACTTTCCCAGTAAGCAACCAAAAGAAATGTAAGAGAGAATGGTATGACACCTTACTGGGGGTCACAGGCACAGGAATAGGTATAATGAACACAATAGATATGGAGGTAATTGATACAAAACTGAGTAAAACGGGAGCTGACATGAGTAAACTGGTACATATGCAGGCTGATTGGATGCCTACAGTTTTTAACCCCTTAACCAAGAACATACAATGGAACAAAGAGTTTTTACAGTTATTTAACAAATCAGCCCTCGGTACTTTGAGGACAGAGGAAAACATTACTAAATTTATAAATTGGACTCAATGTACCCTCCAATATCTACATCAAAAACAGCAGAAAGATACTGCACAGATAAAATTGATGGCTGGTAATATATTGTTTTACAGAGTAATGTTTAATGTAACCAAGCAGGAAAGGTTCAAAATGGACGGGAGGAGAGTGAGGTGCGAAGAGACTTATTGTGCAGGAACTCTGGAAACATACACCATAAAAACAGAAACGCAAGTGTGTAAGTTTATAGTTATGCCTATGATCCTACAGGATGGCAATCTATGGACACCTGAATTCAAGGGACATTACATTGATAAAAAGAATAGGACACATAACCTAGATCTCTGTGATAACACAGACATGGGACCGGTTTGCCCACAACAAACTGCAGTATTTGAACCATGTATGCTGCAGCATAACACTAGTGTTTGTGTATGGGCATTACACCCAAAGGAATATGAGACACTGATAGAGGTAGCCCCTCAAATGGTCTGCATAATCACATATGATGAAAAAATAATACTAACCTACGGGCTGACCTACCCATTTTCTGGGTGCCTTATGAATGTAACCCATTTACAATGGCAAGGGAAAGTGTTGATATTTTATAAGGACCAAATGTCACAGGTAGACAAAATGTTCAAGTATAATAACCTAAGTCTGCCTCAGTTAACCTTAAATATAGAGGAAATAGTAAAAAATTATAAATGAAACAATAATGCTGAGTGAACATTTAAAGCAGGTAAACTATACTAACAATCACGCAAAAATGGTCACGGTTATAGAAGGTAATGAATTAAAAGCTTTAGCCACCAAACTGAAGGATGATTTAGAGAAACATTGGTGGGATGTATTTACCGGATCATCTCCATCTATGACTGGTATATTTAACTTACTAGTACACCCACTACTCATTATCCCTGTGGTATTGATCATATTGATAGGATGGAACTGGTATATGTCATGTACGTTCAGAAAAGATATACAAAGATTACAGCAGAGGCATGAAGAAAAGATACTTTTTGAATAAACAGGGGCAGAAGTGCTGATATCTGTACTCGGTCCTGGGTGAATGGTGAAAGATCCTTGCTTTCTCACAAGAGACTGTACAAAAGTAGTCCGTACTGCATTAGGTGTCACCATTTTAGGCCTCAACATTTTTAACCTTTTTATATATTATTAAAAGGCGGGAGATTGTGAGAGCATTTTTAGGGCCTCAATTATGATGCTAATAATGATATGTGAAGGAGTTAAAAAAATCTTGGTATTTGCCTTAAAAATACATTCAGCATAATCACCAGCTCCAGCCTTGACCTATCTCAAAGACCCCGGATGGAGGCCTAGGACATGGGATAATGAATGATGGCATTGGGAGTACTAGGGCATGGGAACACGAATGATGGCATTGGGAGTATTGGCGCCAGCAAAGATGATAAGAAGAACCCATAAAAGTGACATGTAGAGAAGTAACTAGCTTTGTCAGAAGATTTATATTTACTCAGGAAAATATCAATCTTGTGTTTCTATCCTATAACCAGATCAAACGTTTTTTTATGTATAAATGTATGCCAGAATTAAACGAGCACAGTTCAGTATACATCTTGACATTGGCATGTCTGTGTCTTGATTACTGATCTCCTGATTAACCAGCATCTTATCTCACTGATATCTGAAGGGACTTGATAAAGGAGAGGTAAAATTACCCTAACACCAGCAATGCACATTTCTTGCAGGACTGTCCTGTCCGTAGACCACGTCAGCTTACTGAACCATCTCCTGTTATTTCCTCTCAGCATTCCAAAATTGTTTATGCTCCACCATTTCTGTTCTCTGGGAAGAGACCCAATCTGCCAGCTCCAGCCGCCTGTCCTGAGGAGCCAGCTCCAGCCGCCTGTCCTGAGGAGCCAGCTCCAGCCGCCTGTCCTGAGGAGCCAGCTCCAGCCGCCTGTCCTGAGGAGCCAGCTCCAGCCGCCTGTCCTGAGGAGCCAGCTCCAGCCGCCTGTCCTGAGGAGCCAGCTCCAGCCGCCTGTCCTGAGGCGCCAACCTCTGTCTCCTGTGCCGAGGTGCCAGCCTTTGTCTCCTGTGCCGAGGTGCCAGCCTCTGTCTCCTGTGCCGAGGTGCCAGCCTCTGTCTCCTGTGCCGAGGTGCCAGCCTCTGTCTCCTGTGCCGAGGGTGCCAGCGTCTGTCTCCTGTGCCGAGGTGCCAGCCTCTGTCTCCTGTGCCGAGGTGCCAGCCTCTGTCTCCTGTGCCGAGGTGCCAGCCTCTGTCTCCTGTGCCGAGGTGCCAGCCTCTGTCTCCTGTGCCGAGGTGCCAGCCACTGTGTCCGGTCCCGAGTCTCCTGCCACTATGTCCGGTCCCGAGTCTCCTGCCACTGTGTCCGGTCCCGAGTCTCCTGCCACTGTGTCCGGTCCCGAGTCTCCTGCCACTATGTCTGGTCCCGAGTTTCCTGCCTCTGTCTCCAGTCCCGAGTTTCCTGCCTCTGTCTCCGGTTCCGAGTCTTCAGCTGCTGTCTCTGTTCCTGAGCTTCAGCCTGCTCCAGAGGGGGCGCTCCCCTTAAAGACTTCTCCAGAGGGGGCGCTGTCCTTACAGACTTCTCCAGAGGGGGCGCTGCACTTCCAGTCCGCTCCAGAGGGGGCGCTGCCCTTCCAGTCCACTCCAGAGGGGGCGCTGCCCTTCCAGTCCGCTCCAGAGTTGCCAGTCCATGCGGTCCAGCCCGAGTTGCCAGTCCATGCGGTCCAGCCCGAGTTGCCAGTCCATGCGGTCCAGCCCGAGTTGCCAGTCCATGCGGTCCAGCCCGAGTTGCCAGTCCATGCGATAACACAGTATATTGTGTAAAAAGAAATAAAAGCACTCTTTTTTTTCTTTGAAAAAGACTCCCATTTCGAGTCGAAACGCGTTGGGAGGATAGGTGTGAGCGGGACCTCTTCATGTTGCAGATTGACTAATATCGTGGAGGAGTTTTACATGTCAATATCCTGGATCAATCTGGTACGCGTACTTACATTACCATTTTGGGATAATTTTGGAGTTACATTGTACAGTTACCCATATCGCTGTTTTAGAGATTATGTTTTTATATTAAATGGTGTCTTATGATAATGCACCAGAGTGCTTTTATTTCTTTTTACACGATATACTGTGTTATCATCCTGTGGAGGAAGTTGATAGCGATACCTATGAAGGATTATTTGAGATGCCTCATTATGGCCAACATCTTGTAAGCATATATCTTTTGGGGGGTATGGTCTAAAAAGTCACAAGAATTGCGGTGATATTCCATCTTTTCTTCACAAGGTGGAAGAAGATATTCCCATTTGGGACCTTTGTGGACTTTTATATATTTATTTGAGACATACCGCACTATTTTCTCTCCTATTTTTTGTATTTCCGTGAGTCTGATTTTCAGACTGTAGGAACCCTATTTGAGAAGAGAGAAAAAGATCGTTACTCCAGTGAAAAGAGAGAATTGGGATATAGCTATAGGAGACTCCATAGGTCACTAGAATACTAAATACTAGATAGACAGGGCTGATAGATGTTATTATAGGAGTGTAAATAATTTTCATATATTTTATTGTCTGAATGTACTTGGGGTTGTTTTGTATCATTCGGGGTTTGTTAAAATTTTGCACTATAATACAATTTTTGCACATTTTAAATACAGGACTTCCAAGTTTCCAGAAGCCAGCCAACAGACAACGTGCCAAGAACAAGCAAAAGAGAACACCCGGTAGTCTACACTGCAAGATCAGATAAGAGAGGAAGTGCATAATGAAGTGTGTTTTATGTATTAATTAATGTTTTACAATTTTATTTACATATATCTATATCATATGTATCTATATATGTGTGTATATGTATGTGTGTGACTGTGTATAATATATATATATATATATATATATATATATATATATATATATATATATTTATTTATTAGTGGGGTCTGACCACTAACCACAATGACATACATTAGTATAAAATAGTTCTTTGATACATTTTATCAATTCAAAGAGTATTTATTTATTTATTTATTTAAAAACACATTAACATGCCAGTTATCATCATAAAGTTGATAATGACGATGACTCACATCTCTCTACAGCATGATACACTTTAAGTGTATCTTCCTTCAACATACGTATTTTACACTGTATGCTGAGTTGCATGTATCTTAAGATATATGCAGCTTATACCGCTTTCATACTGCAACCACGACCCGAGAATTGCAAGGGCGAGCCCCAGCAACCTGGGTCGAGGCTGCAGTATGAATGACTCCAGGGGGTAAATGTATTAACATGCGGGTTCTTCAACACCCGCGAGTTCAGCGTCTTCGGTGATTAAATTTAAAGCGGCGCTGCATTGTAAAGGGAAACTTCCCTTTACAATGCAGCGCCGCTTTAAATGTAATCGCCGAAGACGCTAAACTCGCGGGTGTTGCAGAACCCGCATGTTAATACATTTACCCCCAGGTCTAAATCCCAGGTCGGCACTATGAATGGTGAGACACGGGTTTTTTAACCCGAGTTTCACCCACTAGTATAAAAAAGTAAGAAAAAAAAATGTAAGAAAAGAAAGTTGAATTAAAGAAAAAAAGAATAAAAAAGTCCTCTTAATACCTTAATATTTCCTCATCGCTGACTGTCCAGCAGGTTACATGAAGAAATTATGTCATTCCTATTGGCCAGGGAGAAAATTATGTATTTAAAGCGGCAATAGCGAACCCTACGCCTGGATTACATTATTCAGGCATAGAGTCCTATATTGCCGCTTTAAATGCATAATTTTCTCCCTGGCCAATACGAATTATGCAATTTCTTCATGTAATCTGCCAGACAGTCAGCGATGAGGAATTACTAAGGTATTAAGAGGACTTTTCTATTCTTTTTTTTTTTCTTCAATTTATCTTTTTATTTTTGTCAGATCCGGGTCTGCCCGGGTTCAGGGTGAACACGGTCGACCCGGGAATTTGCCTGTCTGGGAGCCTGTCCCCCGGCAATATCCCGCATTCATATACCCAGGATATTGCCGGAGGGGCCATATGAAAGCAGTATTAGTATACCCAGGTAATTGCAAGGGTTTTTTTGGATACATTTTATGTATGTGTTTTTGACAGAAAATGCATCCAACTCTACATCAGGGGGTAAATGTATCAGGCTGAGAGTTTTCCGGCGGGTTTGAAAAGTGGATATGTTGCCTATAGCAACCAATCAGATTCTAGCTATCATTTTGTAGAATGTACTAAATAAATGATAGCTAGAATCTGATTGGTTTTTCAAACCCGCAGGAAAACTCTCAGCTTGATACATTTACCCCCAGGCCTCAAGCGTTAAGGACAAAGATGCATAGGATGACCTAGTTCATGGTATGTTAAATAGCATTGTATAGACTGTAAGTTGAAATAGGGAAAATGCTTTAAAGTAGTTTTCACATAGACTCAAAGATTTCAGTCACCAAGGATTCTGGTTGCAAAGGATGCAAATAATATAATCCATGCTAAATCATACTTGCCAACTCTCCCGGAAAGTTCGCGAGACTCCCGAAATTCGGGTCAGTCTCCCAGGCTCCAGCGAGAGCTGGCATTTCTCCCGCATGCTGGAATTCCCTTGTTAAAATGACGTGATTCAACGAGAATCACGTCATTTTGGCCCCAAAATAATGCAGAAGATGCAATGTCTTCTGGGTGTCCAAACAGGCAAAGAGCCACACTCAGAGAGCTCCAGCAGTAGCAGCCCAGGGATTCTTGCCCTGGATCTGGTCACTCATCCTCTGAAGCTGATTTCAGTTTACGGGAAGAACCATGCCCTGGAGCAGGTTTCCTGGAGAAATTTTGGGTGAAAGATTGAAAGAATCAGTCTCAGAGGTACCAGTGGTAAAGAGGAGTCTGAGCCTTCCTCACCTTGGCAGCCCATGGCTAGGGGGAGGAACAAACCCCCCTGCCACAAGTAACAATGTTAAAGACGGAAATCTCTCCAGGCTGATTAACCTGCAAGCTGCATGAATCAGCTTGGATTAAAGGGACAGGAGGCTGTATTATCTTATGCCAGCATGTGTGCAATATACTGTATAAAAAGGGGCAGCCTAGCCCATGTAAAGGGTATATCATCTGTACTTGGAAGAATCATCAGTACCACAAACTGGTGTGTATCAGTCCTTGTAAGGTCTCTTTAAAAGCAATAAAACATTATTCTGCTTTCAAGATCCTGAATGCTGTCTTTTGCCTGACAGATTCTGTGACCTATAGATAAGAGCTAAATTCTAATTCATTCCCTGGATTCCCTGTCTTCAAACCAGCATCCTGTGTTAATGCTCTGCCTGCTCGCTGCAGTCTTAATACAAAGGAAGCAGTCAGAAGGAACCAGCAAGTCATCAGCAAAGAGTTGCTGCAGCAGCTATTTCAAAACACACACAAGTCAGCGGTTCCAGGTACCCGTGAAGGAGCCTGCTGGTGGCAGCAACTACTCACCTACATCTAGTGTACAGTTGGCGATCACATTCAATGAATGTTTGGTGTCCAAGAACAGTAGGAATGGTCAGTAGTGACATTAAGAGGGAACCCCAAATAAACTGTTGACAGATAAGAGGAAGAGTGGCAAAGTAAGCCCAACTTGTCACCATATTATTTACAGTACAAATTGTAGGCATTGTTTTATACATACATAGATTTAAGAAAGATTTATTCTGATAATAGCTCAACCATTAGGACCTAGAACCACCCCAATCTTGTACTCCCATTTAATCTTAATCTCTGTCCTATGAAACTGATTAAGCAAAACACATAAATATCATAGAAATTCATTTTTGAGATGTAGAATAGAAAACTAGATTCTAGTGTGGACTGCGTGTTAAGCCAAGAATTTAGATTTTTGTGGCTGGATCACTTAGAAATAACTTATTATATAAATTTATTTCAGTTAGTGGCGCAGTGTGCCAATGTTTATCACTCCAAATGTACTGTATGTTTTATATTGGATATGTACTGATGCCATGTTACAGGAAATTTGTTTCTGCAACTGTCTAGAGAAATTGGTGTGAATTTTGTTAAATCCAAGATTAGAGATGTGACAGGATGGACCGCCTATGCCACCCTGTCTGTTGTTGCAGGGAATCAGCTGGGTTTACTTTGCCACCGTCCCCTTTCGTTATCCCAAATGCGCCCTCTTGCTGTAGTAGGAGGGACTTACTAGGGCTGCCACCACTGGACTCCTATACCGGCATCTAGAACCGGGTTTCTTCTGGGTAACTGAGGCTGCTAGCGTATCTCGTTGTTAGTGTACCTGGGCTGGTACTCCTGACCTCTTACTATGGATCAGGGAAGCTGTGGATGGATCACCCCTGGCCTATTACACTGACCAGGGCTGCATGGGTAGCAGGCAGAGCGGTGGTACTGGAAAAGCTTGGGTCCAAACCTCAGAGAAGCCAGAGAACGGATTAGGTTTAGGGTCTTATCTACAGGTCACAGGAATACAGCGATACTGAAGATGTTTTCAAGCAGGTCTTTGAAGCAAGTGATGTTTATTTGCTCTCACACTGGTTGGAGGTACCAGCAGGGCCGGTGCTAGGGTCCACGGCGCCCTAGGCATTTTTAAAAAAGCGGCGCCCCCCCTCCCCCGCAAAAATCGGCGCCCCCCCCCCGCAAAAATCGCCGCCCTCCTTCCTCCTCTCCTTACCTTGTCTCACCACCGCCGCCTCTCTGCTCCGTCTCCTCCCCTCCACTCACTGACACTAGTAAGTGAAGGGGAGGAGACAGAGCAGAGAGGCGGCGGTGGTGACAAAATAGCCTCTTCCCCCCTCCCCGTGCATCTGAATGCTGTGCGGCGGCCGTGACAGGTATGGTCAGCGGTCGCCGCACAGTTTTAAAGTCATTTAGTATTCTGTGGCGCCCTCCAGAGCCCGGCACCCTAGGCAAGTGCCTAACCTTGCCTAATGGGAGCGCCGAGCCTGGGTACCAGTGATCAGGTCAGTTGAAAATCAGAAGAAGAACAAGTTTCCAACACAAGCTAGTGCCTTTTATACAGTTTAGACACAGGCTATTTTTAGCATCAGGATGTAACCTGTTTACACAAACATGGATTTACATGCATTGTAAAGCCAATAATATTTACACTTAGCTGTGAAATTCTTAAAAACCTTGCTGTGATATTCTGCGTCATATTTCAGGGGCAGGATACATACTAGCAAGTCAAAAGGTCTAACTGACATGAATACCTTTTTCAGATAGTCGCTGAATACACATTCCCACAGAACAACACAACCAAAACAAGCCAATTCCCCACATCACAATACACGAAAGGCTTTGTAAACAAAAGGCTCATTGTATCAGATATATACATCAGACATAATGCATTTCCACTAGAAAGGCTAAACAGAAAAAAACACTTTTTCTACTCTGGTCTCAGAAATAACAATTTCCCTTACCAAAATATACACAATATTAAAAATAAGTACATTGTGAATTTATATAAATAAGCGCCCTGCGCTATTTCCTTTAAATAAATGAATACCATATGTCATTAATATGTGATCCAGTCATACTCTCCCCCCCCCCTTGTCCATGCGGCAACCAGCGTGCCATGTCCAAATGATTTGGCTTCTGGTCCGACGTCTCCTAGGGTTACCGGAGGTGACCCAGTGGTTCTGGCTCTTCCTGCCGAGACAGTCCATCCACATTGCTGTGAGCTATTCGTTGCTTGTGAATTATGTCATAGTTATAAATTTGAAGTGCAAAGCTTCTGCGCAACAAATGGCCATTTTCCCCTGAGGTGTGTTGTTGCCACTTTAAAGGATTATGATCAGTCACTAGAGTAAAATGTCATCCATACTAATAAGGTTGTAGTTTTTCACTGCCCACACAATGGCCAAACATTCCTTCTCAATTGTGGCATACCCCACCTCCCGTTGTAGCAGTTTTCTGCTCAAATAGGCCACAGGGTGCTCCTGCCCATCTGGCCCCACCTGACTAAGTACTGCTCCCAGTCCATACTGTGATGCGTCAGTTTGCACAATAAAATACTTGTCATAATTAGGCGCCAACAGTCAGGGCCTGATCAACCACTAGGCTGACCAGGCTGCAGCCTGGGGCGCTGGGTCCCGGGGGGAGCTGTGCTGTGGGTATTTATTTTTTTCATTCATTTTTTTTTTTCGGGCTGGGGGAGGTGGGATCGCCGCGGGGGGGTGTCGCCGCGGGGGGGGGGTGGGCTCGACGATCGAAAGCATTGGTGGTCAGTGGTTAGCAACACACAGCCAATCGCCAGGCTGCCTGTTGCTGTGCAGCAGACAGGAAGCAGGACATCTTCACTTCCTATCTGCTGATCTGAGGAGAGGAGCGATGCTGGCACAACTACAGGTAAGTGAAGGGGGGAACTGCCCTGCATATCTACAGGGAGGGGGGAACTGCCCTGCATATCTATAGGGAAGGGGGGGAACTGCCCTGCATATCTATAGGGAGGGGGAGAACTGCCCTGCATATCTATAGGGAGGGGGGGGAACTGCCCTGCATATCTATAGGGAGTGGTGGGAACTGCCCTGCATATCTATAGGGAGGGGGGGAACTGCCCTGCATATCTATAGGGAGGGGGAGAACTGCCCTGCATATCTATAGGGAGGGGGGGGGGAACTGCCCTGCATATCTATAGGGAGGGGGGAACTGCCCTGCATATCTATAGGGAAGGGGGGAACTGCCCTGCATATCTATAGGGAGAGGGGGGAACTGCCCTGCATATCTATAGGGAGGGGGGGAACTGCCCTGCATATCTATAGGGAGTGGGGGGAACTGCCCTGCATATCTATAGGGAGGGGGGGAACTGCCCTGCATATCTATAGGGAGGGGGGAACTGCCCTGCATATCTATAGGGAGGGGGGGAACTGCCCTGCATATCTATAGGGAGGGGGGGAACTGCCCTGCATATCTATAGGGAGGGGGGAACTGCCCTGCATATCTATAGGGAGGGGGGGGAACTGCCCTGCATATCTATAGGGAGGGGGGGACTGCCCTCCATATCTATAGGGAGGGGGGAACTGCCCTGCATATCTATAGGGAGGGGGGGGAACTGCCCTGCATATATATAGGGGGGGAACTGCCCTGCATATCTATAGGGAGGGGGGGAACTGCCCTGCATATCTATAGGGAGGGGGAACTGCCCTCCATATCTATAAGGAGAGGGGAACTGCCCTGCATATCTATAGGGAGGGGGAGAACTGCCCTGCATATCTATAGGGAGTGGGAGAACTGCCCTGCAAATCTATAGGGAGGGGGGGAACTACCCTGCATATCTATAGGGAGGGGGGGGGACTACACTGCATATCTATAGGGAGGGGGGGAACTGCCCTGCATATCTATAGGGAGGGGGGGAACTGCCCTGCATATCTATAGGGAGTGGGGGGGACTGCCCTGCATATCTATAGGGAGGGGGGGGAACTGCCCTGCATATCTATAGGGAGGGGGGGACTGCCCTGCATATCTATAGGGAGGGGGGGAACTGCCCTGCATATCTATAGGGAGGGGGAACTGCCCTCCATATCTATAAGGAGAGGGGAACTGCCCTACATATCTATAGGGAGTGGTGGGAACTGCCCTGCATATCTATAGGGAGGGGGGGAACTGCCCTGCATATCTATAGGGAGGGGGAGAACTGCCCTGCATATCTATAGGGAGGGGGGGGGGAACTGCCCTGCATATCTATAGGGAGGGGGGAACTGCCCTGCATATCTATAGGGAAGGGGGGAACTGCCCTGCATATCTATAGGGAGAGGGGGGAACTGCCCTGCATATCTATAGGGAGGGGGGGAACTGCCCTGCATATCTATAGGGAGTGGGGGGAACTGCCCTGCATATCTATAGGGAGGGGGGGAACTGCCCTGCATATCTATAGGGAGGGGGGAACTGCCCTGCATATCTATAGGGAGGGGGGGAACTGCCCTGCATATCTATAGGGAGGGGGGGAACTGCCCTGCATATCTATAGGGAGGGGGGAACTGCCCTGCATATCTATAGGGAGGGGGGGGAACTGCCCTGCATATCTATAGGGAGGGGGGGACTGCCCTCCATATCTATAGGGAGGGGGGAACTGCCCTGCATATCTATAGGGAGGGGGGAACTGCCCTGCATATCTATAGGGAGGGGGGGAACTGCCCTGCATATCTATAGGGAGGGGGGGGAACTGCCCTGCATATCTATAGGGAGGGGGGGACTGCCCTGCATATCTATAGGGAGGGGGGGGACTGCCCTGCATATCTATAGGGAGGGGGGAACTGCCCTGCATATCTATAGGGAGGGGGGGAACTGCCCTGCATATCTATAGGGAGGGGGGGGAACTGCCCTGCATATCTATAGGGAGGGGGGGGAACTGCCCTGCATATATATAGGGGGGGAACTGCCCTGCATATCTATAGGGAGGGGGGGAACTGCCCTGCATATCTATAGGGAGGGGGAACTGCCCTCCATATCTATAAGGAGAGGGGAACTGCCCTGCATATCTATAGGGAGGGGGAGAACTGCCCTGCATATCTATAGGGAGTGGGAGAACTGCCCTGCAAATCTATAGGGAGGGGGGGAACTACCCTGCATATCTATAGGGAGGGGGGGGGGACTACACTGCATATCTATAGGGAGGGGGGGAACTGCCCTGCATATCTATAGGGAGGGGGGGAACTGCCCTGCATATCTATAGGGAGTGGGGGGGACTGCCCTGCATATCTATAGGGAGGGGGGGGAACTGCCCTGCATATCTATAGGGAGGGGGGGACTGCCCTGCATATCTATAGGGAGGGGGGGAACTGCCCTGCATATCTATAGGGAGGGGGAACTGCCCTCCATATCTATAAGGAGAGGGGAACTGCCCTACATATCTATAGGGAGGGGGAGAACTGCCCTGCATATCTATAGGGAGGGGGAGAACTGCCCTGCATATCTATAGGGAGGGGGGGAACTACCCTGCATATCTATAGGGAGGGGGGGAACTACACTGCATATCTATAGGGAGGGGGGGAACTACCCTGCATATCTATAGGGAGGGGGGGAACTACCCTGCATATCTATAGGGAGGGGGGGAACTACCCTGCATATCTATAGGGAGGGGGGGAACTACCCTGCATATCTATAGGGAGGGGGGGGGACTACCCTGCATATCTATAGGGAGGGGGGGGGGAAATACCCTGCATATCTATAGGGAGGGAGAGGGGGGACTGTCATGCATATGTATAGGGAGGGAGAGGGGGACTGCCATACAAATCTATAGGGTGGGAGGGGGGGGGCTGCCATGAAAATCTATAGGGAGGGAGAGAGGTTGATATGTATGAAGGAGGGCAGAGGAGGGGGGCTGATATATGTGACCGGGGGAGTTTTGATGTGAAGGGGGGGGGATAGCTACAGAGTGGAGGTAAGGAAAATAGCTGCAAGGGGGATGGATGCAGGGTGGAGGTAAAGAAAATGGCTGCAGCAGGGGTTAAGGAAAATGGCTGTGGGGGGGGTTTGTGGTTAAGGAAAATGGCTGCAGGGGGTATTTAAAAAATAGAGCAGCTTTGGGGGGCAGAATCTCATGATTGTGTGGTGGTCACATGGGTGGTCTCAGCAATCACTAGAATACTAAATATTAGTGAGATGGGGCTGGTAGAGGTTTGTATTTGATTGACAACAAATATTCAGATATTGCTTATATATGCCTGTCCAATGGAGTGTTTTGTTTTAACTAAAGGGCCTAATCATTCAGGGTTTACATTATAATACATTTTTGCATTTTCAAAACAGGACGCCAACTTTCCAGAAGCCAGCGAGAGGATAACAAAGTTGCAAGAGAGAAGAGCAAGTACAGGTAAGAGACAATGGCACAATCTGTTTAAATTTGAATGCTGGAGAATAGTGTTCCTATACACCTATATATTTGGAGGAGGAGGGGGGGGCGGCGCTGCGGCCGTATTAGCCTAGGGCGGCAGAACCCTTAATCAGGCCCTGCCAACAGTAGAGAAGTTTGTCCCTCAGACTAAACGCAGTTAAAATCATGCGGGTGAGTGACTTACCAAAGAACCTATTAGCTGTGGATCCCTGTAAGTTTCAGCCAATGAGTGCAGGAAGGGGTTGGGACTTATACACAGTTATAAGTCAGTGTGCAGAGGCTTCTGCCCTTCCTGCTTCCGGATTTCTGAGAGAGTCAGGCTGAGTAGCTATATTTGCTATCTTTGGTGAATTTCTGTGTAAATTTTGTCTTGTTCTTCTGCCTTTCCTTTCTTCTTTTCCTTATTTCTCTCCCTCTTCCTGTTTCTCCTTCCCCCTCTAAGTCGCGGGGCTCTGCTCTCCACATCCCCCCCTCCTCCTCTCCCCCTCATTCCGCTTATTTTTATATTTTGCTCATACCTTTTGTCATCATGTCACGGCCCAGCCGCGTTAGGAATCCCCCTGCCAGGTTTCTAGACTCTATTCCCCCAGCCAGGTCCCTCTCCTCTCCCGCCGTCTCACACGTGGAGGTAGCGCTGTCCCCTCTAGTTAGCGGTGTACCCGCTAGGGGGACCCTCAGCGCTCCTTCGTCCAGGCGGCCCAGGGGTAGGTCATCTTCCGTTGGGCGGCAGGCAGGAAGCTCCGCCGCCATTGTGCAGGGTCAGTTGTCAGCGGTGGGCGTGGGTTTATCCCCTACAGCGGGTACTAGCGGGGGGGTTGCGGCTGCTGACAGGGGAAGCTTTCAAGGGGCTCAGGTGGTGAATCAGGCGGCTCCACCGCCTACTAGTAATGCAGCTATTTCCAACATTTTCCGGAGCTGGGGTCTGTTAGAGCCATGCAAGAGGTATCAGCCCCTTTGCCCTATAGTGGATTAGGACCCATCATTTATGACCCTCTGGTCCCGGGCCCGGGGCTAGACCTGTCCCGGGGTAATAAGAGCCTGGGTAACAAGGGGGTTGTCCTGGAGGGTATGGGTAGTTTGGTTTCCGGTCCCGGGTCATGCACAGCTGAGGGGGAGAGATCAGAGGCTTGCCGTTCCAATTTAGGGTCCTTCTCGAGTACAGTGGGGGTTAGGAGGTTTTCTTCCGAGATCCCAGGTTTCCCTTCTCAGACATTTCCCGGTCCGGTCTCGGGGGCCCTTCCCCTTCATCAAGGTGGGGGTGGCGGGCACCGAGAGTTCCCTGCTAGCCCAGGGAGTTTCTTGGATTACCAATCCGTTCATCTTAACAGCAACATACAGAGAGGTTGGAGTCTGCCCTATCCCCCGGCCGGGGGAATGTCATCCGCGGGTATCGCGAGCGGGTCTGCTCCTCCTTATCCCATTCCATTCGGATCTTACGCCCATTATTATCCTGTTTCGGCCGATCAATCGGAGGTTAGCGGTATAGGCATTCAGGACCCTCCCTTATGCAGACCCCCTCAGCCAGGATTTATCGGGGCAGGTCACGGTCAGACTGGGGGCGTTTCAAGAAGGGCATGGTGTGGGCTACCTGCCGGTATACATCAAGTTGTTTCCGATTCTAACATGCCTGTATTTGCAGATTCTCAAGCCCCAGTAGAGGTTTCATCGACACAACCATTGAACTTGGTCAGGAGTACATTCAGAGCCGCAGACCGGTCAGGGGTCACTTTGGAGACACAAGAATCGACTGCAGCAGGGCCGCCAGGAATTCCGTCGGGACCGGAGTCACAGGTTATGGAGGCTTCAGCGGTAGCGGGACCTTCCGGAGCGACGGGAGCCGGACAGCAGGCGGTGGCGAGCACAGGCGGTGAGTTACTGGATGTCAGTCTGCCACATGTTTTGACACATAGCCCTCCTATGTCGTCCACTGACAAGGACTCCCCCTCTTCATCGGGGGAGGGTCCCCGGAAGTTGATTAAGATCCTTAATACTCACTTCAGTAGGTCAGCATCGAAAGGAGATAGACGTGGGCCGGTAGGGAAGTCGTCATTGAGTAAAAACCCCATGGTTCTGTGCGAGAACACCGCCCTTTTAGCGGGCGTTCGGCCCTGTATTAGAGATAGGATTAAGAAAGGGTGGTTTGTAGACATGTTCGAGATCACTAAGGCTAGCAGGAAAGAGTTAGAATCAGCCCGAGGAAAAGGGGGGATAGGAGAAGACGCATACAAAACCTTTTCTAACTGGCTGTCAGGTTATTGCTCCTTCGCGGCGTGCTATATTGAGACGAGACCTCAGGCCACCGAGGAGGTCTGGAAATATTTGCACATGATAAACGAGATGTTTATCAACGACCGCCCAGGGACAAGGCGCAAATACGACGAATTGTTTAGAGAGAGAGTAGAAGGTCGGTTAGACATGCCCTTGGGCGTTAAGGATGTCGAGATCTGGATGCAACTAAACCGGGCTAGTTTAGCCTTCAGTTCAGAGGCACAGTGGAATCGGTTTCCGCAAGGGGGGAGACGTGGAGCTCCCCAGTTTGCAAAAAACAGATGCTTCGCCTTCAACAATGGATCGTGCGGCAGGGGTGAATCTTGCAGATACAAACATATCTGCTCCTACTGCCGCGGGGGCCACGCAGCCAGAGAGTGTCCGAGGAGTGCCCCCGGCCTCTCCAGAAACCGTGGCAATGATAACAACGCTCAGTAAAGCCCCATCCCCCATATGTAATGACGCACTGGAAAAATGGCTTAGACTGTACCCAAATACGGAGCAGGCTTCTTTCTTAAGGGAAGGCTTTCGCCACGGGTTTAGGCTCCCTATCAACACATCAGTTAGTGCTAGGGCCTCTAGGAACTTAAAATCAGCGTACTTATTCCCCGATATCCTAGACGAAAAAATTTGTGGTGAGATAAGCCTAGGCCGCATGATCGGCCCATTTGATTCCCCCCCCCTGGCATATTTAGTCATATCCCCAGTAGGTATAGTCCCTAAAAAAGTACTGGGTAAATTTAGGCTTATTCAGCACATGTCACATCCCGCAGGCAAGTCCGTTAACGACGCCATAGATCAGGACATAAGTTCAGTGGTTTACCAGTCATTCGAGGAGGCTTTAATGCTTATTCGTAGGTATGGAACAGGGGCTCTCATGGCCAAATTAGATATTGAGGCGGCTTTCAGACTACTTCCCTTACACCCGGAATCGTTCCGGTACATGGGTTTTAAAATTAAAGATAAATATTTTATTGACAGATGCCTTCCCATGGGGTGCTCCTTGTCATGTGCTTACTTTGAAGCTTTCAGTTCCTTTCTACACTGGGCGATCCAGGCGGGCACAGGGCACGAGGGCATCGCTCATTACTTGGATGATTTTCTATTCGTAGGCCCGGCTGGCTCTTCAGTGTGCTCTGATATGCTATACGCAGCTCAAGCTCTTTTCTTGGTTATGGGGGTACCAGTAGCCAGGGATAAGACAGAAGGCCCATCATCTTGCTTGTCGTTCCTAGGGATAGAAATAGATTCTGAGGCGGGCTGCTGTCGCTTGCCAGCTGACAAAATAGCTAAAATGGAGAGTTTGATATCCAGTACTCTGGCCTCTCCTTGTCGTACTCTTAAACAAGTTCAAGCGTTATTAGGATCCTTCAATTTTGCATGTAGAGTTATACCCATGGGTAGAATCTTCTGCAGGAAACTGCAGTTGGCTACGGCAGGCAGAAACAGACCCCCATGCTTTAATAGCTTTGGGTGACGAGATAAGGGAAGATTTGACAATATGGGTGACATTCCTTCAGAAGTTCAACGTTTCCAGGATTTGGCCTTCACCTCCCATTTCCACATTAGAGTTAGACCTATTCACAGATGCCTCAGGCGCTAAAGGCTTTGGTGCTTTCTTCCAAGGTCGGTGGTGCGCTGCTTCCTGACCGCAATCGTGGATAGACGGGGGGCTTACAAAGAATTTATTGGTATTGGAGCTCTTTCCCATAGTCGTAGCGCTGGAATTGTGGGCCTCCCAGCTGTCAGGGCGTAATGTTTCCTTTTGGTGTGACAATTTGGGCGTGGTGCAGTTGATTAACCGTCAGAGAGCTTCCTCTAAGCCGGCAATTAATTTGCTACGCGTTCTGGTGCTTCGTTGCCTGGTCTTCGACATAAATTTTCGCGCCAAACATGTACCTGGTATAGACAATTGTATTGCTGATTCCCTGTCCCGTTTTGAGTGGGAGCGCTTTAGATCTTTAGCTCCTAGTGCTGACCCCGTGGGTACACCTTGTCCATTTTATGTTTATCAGATGGTCGGTCCGGTTTAAGATTCTTAGCAGAGGCCTCTCTAGCACCAAGTACGTGGAAGGCTTATCGGGCAGCCTGGAAACGATGGGAGGTTTTTCTGTTATCCGGTCCCGATCGTTCCTCGGGGGATTCTAACGGTATGATAGACTTCATGTGGGGGTGTTACCAGGAGGGCCTTAGTAGAACATCTATGGCAGCTATGCTGGCAGGTATATCGTTCATGGCCAAGTTACAAAGTGTACCTGATCCCACTAAATCATTTTTAATAAGTAAAGCATTAAAAGGCTGGTCTAGGCTCCACCCCACCCCAAAGGATAGGAGAAAGCCCATAGATCCTATCTTATTGTCCCGTATGATTTTTACTTTACCGGAGATTACATTGGACCATTTCGAAGCTTCCCTGTTTGCGGCTGCATTCTCCTTAGCTTTTCATGGCGCCATGCGAATTAGTGAGTTAGTTGCACAATCCAAAAGCAGGACAGATGCTTCATTATTAGGTAAACATGTGGTGTTGTCGGACGACAGCATTCAAGTGAAAATTAGACGATCAAAAAAAGATCAGGCAGGGATTGGTCATTGGTTCACGCTTAGTAAAATACAGGATCAAAGTATATGTCCGGTTAAAATTTGTAAATATTTTTCCAGCATTAGGCCACATGGATCAGAGGTTTGGCTAGTGCATGAAGATCTCTCCCCCCTCACCAAATTTCAATTTCATGCGGTTATGTGCAACACTTTAATTGCTCTTGGTTTAAATTCATCAGAATTCGGGACGCATTCATTTCGGATAGGGGCAGCCACAGCGGCTGCAGCGAGTGGGGCTTCAGTAACTTCCATACAAAGGCTAGGAAGATGGAAGTCTGGTTGTTATAAATCGTATATTCGTCCTGATGTTTAACATGTGTTTTTTCCCTCTAAGCAGCTCTTCTCTACCTCTTTTCTCCTCTAAGCTAGTGAACCCAGGGCTCTAGGCTGCTCGCCGCTATTTGCGGGGGCGTTGAAGGGCTTTTTCCTCATAGGTTTTCACCTTCACCTGGGTTGCTGCTTTTCCTTTCGTTCTGTTAGGTTTAAGGTTGGAATTAATGTTTTTGTCCCAGCATTCACCTCACCCCCTTCCTCCTAGTTATAAATAGGTGTGCCTTATAGTTGGGTAATTTTAACTTCAGTTCATGGTTCTTTAGTTTATGCAAATATGTTAATGTTGTTCCTTCTCCGCTTAGTTAGTTTTTCGTGCTTTATTGCTTATCCTCCTCCTTTTATTATCTCGTTTTAGGATCCAATTCCTCTATGATTTCCGTTTGGGTGTTGGGCCACTCCTACATTTTCTGGGCTAGCAGACATCCGTTATCTCGTAATTGTCATTGGTTAGCGGATAACGTTTACATTAGATAGATAGGTAAACGTGGTTTAAAATGGGACAATTTGCTCCCTCTTCTGTCAGAGGAAATTTTATCATTTGGTGTGCCGGATGTTTTAGTGGTCCACGCTGGTGCTAACGATGTGGGGCAAATTAAGACCCTGGAGTTAATTATCAGAATTCGGGAGGACACGTATGCTATTTCAAACAGATGGCCTAATATTAAATTATGCTGGTCCTGTATTGTTCCTCGTAGGCATTGGAGATCTGATATGCCCGCCATTAACATCGGGGCGGCGGTACGGAAAATAAATCAGATGGCCAGTAAAAATTTTTGTTCTGTGGGTGGTTCTGTTATAAAGCACCCTTTGTTAAGAGTAGAGTCCCCCTTTTTATATAGATTTGACGGTGTTCATTTGTCAGATGAGGGTGTTCGTTTGTTTATTGACCAGCTTTTTTGGCGTTTAAGGGGAGTTGTTAGGTCTGTAGTTGGCGGCCCGCATGTATAATTTCATGCGGCGTGGTAGGAGAACAGTGCAGTCTGTAACTGTGCATATGGTGCTTGGGTGATCTTGTCATAGGTCACTACCCCCCCTGCGGTTATGGTGTCATACCATGGTTGGTCCGTTTTGTTAGTAGGACCTTTGGGCCAATTTTGTATGGTTTATACTGGCGGAGTTTATTGGGGGTGTAGTCTTGCCGTTAGACTTGATCTTAGCACCGGCCAATAGATAAGGTATGATCCTGGGTTGGTGGTATTATGGTCTGACCTTTCCACCTTATTGGTTTTGCGTTCCTGACTGCCCTGCTCTCGTCCGCCTTACAGTCCTATTAGTTTAATTATAAATAAATACCGTCATTCATTCCAACTTTAATTTTGTGTCCGTGTCTTTATTTGGTTTTGAATAAAGGTTTATCCCAGGTGTGTTATTTGGGAAAAACTTCCCTGCTATGCATTTTAGAGAAGTGTGTCCCTCAGACTAAACGCAGTTAAAATCATGCGGGTGAGTGACTTACCAAAGAACCTATTAGCTGTGGATCCCTGTAAGTTTCAGCCAATGAGTGCAGGAAGGGGTTGGGACTTATACACAGTTATAAGTCAGTGTGCAGAGGCTTCTGCCCTTCCTGCTTCCGGATTCCGCCCGCCCTCCCTACAATTGGTTACATAACTTTGAACGTAGTTGTTGAGAGTAGGAGAACAGTGCAGTCTGTAACTGTGCATATGGTGCTTGGGTGATCTTGTCATAGGTCACTACCCCCCCTGCGGTTATGGTGTCATACCATGGTTGGTCCGTTTTGTTAGTAGGACCTTTGGGCCAGTTTTGTATGGTTTATACTGGCGGAGTTTATTGGGGGTGTAGTCTTGCCGTTGGACTTGATCTTAGCACCGGCCAATAGATAAGGTATGATTCTGGGTTGGTGGTATTATGGTCTGACCTTTCCACCTTATTGGTTTTGCGTTCCTGACTGCCCTGCTCTCGTCCGCCTTACAGTCCTACTAGTTTAATTATAAATAAATACCGTCATTCATTCCAACTTTAATTTTGTGTCCGTGTCTTTATTTGGTTTGGAATAAAGGTTTATCCCAGGTGTGTTATTTGGGAAAAACTTCCCTGCTATGCATTTTAATGGAGCACGAACCAGGACTTCCTTTAGCGAATGAAATGCCAGCTCACAAGCGGGTGTCCAGTCAACGACTTTTAGCAATTTATTCTTAGTAAGATCTGTCAGGGGCATCGCTACAGTACTAAAGTCTGGGACAGAACGTCTGTAGTCCCCTGCAGTCGTTAAAAATACTAGTACATGTAACTGGGTCGTGGGCTGAGGCCAGTCTCGGATTGTCTCTACCTTAGCTGATTCTGACCTAACCCTACCTCCCCCCACACGATTGCCCAGGTATTGTACCTAAGACATTCCCATCTGGCACTTCTCTGCCCGAACAGTCAAACATGCCCACCCAATCTTCCCTAACACAATCCCTATTTGATCCAAATTATCTTACTGAAAATGGAAATGTCCTCTAGGTAACCCTGAACTCTGCCTAACTCATCTACAGAAGCGTTAATACAGGGCAAAGGGCAGCTGTCAGACATAGGCATAGGCAGGGGACCTACTATGTCCACAGCCAATCGATGAAAAGGTTCCCCAATTATTGAAGAGGACCTGAGGGGAGCAAAAACACTGGGGAGCCAGAGACGCTGTCACACATCACTAGACTTACAGTAGGCCGGGATGTCATCAGACATTCCAGGCCAGAAAAAGTTCTGTGTCAGACGCTTCAGTGCTCATTCGCTGCCCTGGTGTCCTGCCATAGGGATTTCATGGGCAACTGACATTAGTTGTGCCCGAAAGCCCCATGGTACCACCAGTTGATCTTGTTCCCAGACTGGTCTATCCCCATCTACCTTCCTAGCTACACGGTACAACAACCCTTTATGCAAGGTCAGACTCCCTACCTCCCTCGCTGGAAGGCTGCCGCCAGCCTGGCGCCTCATGCCTTCCAGTGAGGGATCAGAAAGCTGCATTGCCCTGAACTCTTACCAGCGGCCCTCACTATCGTTTAAGTCAGGATACGCTGTAGGGGGTTCTATGTTGGGGTGACTAGGGTCAGGGCGCTCACGGTCAAATGGCTCTCTGCAAATTAAGTCCACTAATTCTTCCCAGGACTTGGCGTCAGATCCACTCATCCATCTTATTGCCAACTGCTGCAACTGGTTGGCAAATTCCTCATGACTGATGTGGGTGCTTTTAGCCAAGTCCCAAAATTTCTGCCAGTAGGTCTCCGGGGTAATAACATAGCGCTTAAGGAAGGCCCGTTTTACCACGTTGTAGTCCGCATAGTCCTCTGGGGCCACTCCGCGATAAGCTTCCACTGCACGTCCTTGTAGCGTGGGAACCAGATACTTTACCCACTCCTGTTTGGGCAGGTCATGGAGGCTACAAGACATTTCAAACACCTGCAAATGTCCATCAATATCTCCATCAGTGTCATCAAACTTGGTAAAGTGAAGAGATCCTAATCTGGGCGCAGCAGATAACGGTTCACGGACTGCTGCGGGAGGTGGTGCCCACCGATTGCCCCACAACATGATGATAAGCAACCGCTCCGCCTCAGTTATTTTATCTCCCAGGTACCCCAGCTGCAGCATAAGTACAGAAAAGTTACCCTAGGAAGGGGGCTGGGTACCCCCTGCCAGCATGTGTATCAGAAACAGTATATAAGAGCTGTATTTTAACTGTATTAAACGATCTGTACTTCTGGACGATCACTAGTACCTCCAACTAGTGTGTAATGGTCCTTGTAAGGACCCCTTGAGCAAATAAACAACACTGCCTGAAGATTCCGCCTGACGTCTATTGCCTGCTGTATCCTGTGATCAACAGATAAGAGCTTACACTCTAATCCATTCCCCAGTTGTTCTGTGTTGAATCCAACGTCTCTGTGTCAACACTCTGCCCTATACCCAGTAGTTCTGATCCACAGTAAGCTGTCAGGAGGTACCAGCCAACTCACGACAAAGAAGCGCTGTAGCAGCTAAACCAGCTACGACAGAAGTAAGTGGTTCTAGGCGCCACAAAGGAGCCTTGTCTCTCCTACAACAAGTGTGCAGTTAGAATTTGCAATCGGTGAGTGTCTGGAGGCAAGGACTGTTCAGTAATGATGAAAATGGGTATTTGAAAGATGAATATGTGATTGCAATTCTGAGAAGTCAGGCAGGCTACGTAGGATAGCAAGATCATTCCTAAATCTTATGTTTGTTGTGGTCCAGGCCAGGGCCGGACTGGCTATCTGTCACTTCTGGCAAATGCCAGAAGGGCCGATGGCTATATGGGCCGGCCAGACTCCTCCTGGTGGCTGGTTCCTCCCCGCGAAACCAGCCATCTCTGTTGCGCGCACCTCAGCTCCCTCCCCCATTATGCTGTGCACTGTCTCTAACCCCCTCTCCCAGCAGCCCCTGTCCCACTGGCTCTCACGCTCATGATCCCCGCGACCCCCCTCCCCGCGAAAATCGCATCTCCCCGCGACACATCCCCCGTGAAAATCTCGGCAACCCTGCGAACCCCCCAGCGCGATTTTTGCTGGGAGGGGGTGGGGGTCGCAGGGGTGCCGCGAGTTGCGGGGATCATGAGAGTGAGAGAGCCAGTGGGGTAGGGGCTGCTGGGAGAGGAGGTGAGAGACCCAGGGGGAAGGGGGTGCTGGGAGAGTGGGTGAGAGAGCCAAAGGGGAAGGGGGTGCTGGGAGAGGTGGTGAGAGAGCCAAATGGGAAGGGGGTGCTGGGAGAGGGGTGAGAGAGCCAAGGGGGTAGGGGCTGCTGGGAGAGGGGGTGAGAGAGCCAGGGGGAAGGGGGTGCTGGGAGAGGGGTGAGAGACCAGGGGGGAAAGGGGTGCTGGGAGAGTGGGTGAGAGAGCCAAAGGGGAAGAGGGTGCTGGGAAAGGGATGAGAGAGCCAGGGGAAAGGGGGTGCTGGGAGAGGGTGAGAGAGCCAGGGGGGTAGAGGGTGCAGGAAGAGGGGTGAGGGAGCCAAGGGGTAGAGGGTGCAGGAAGACGTGTGAGTGCCAGGGGTGTAGACAGTGCAGGAAGACATGTGAGAGAGTCAGGGGAGAAGGTGGTGCAGGGGGTTAAGTGAGAGGGACAAAGGAAAAAATGGTGCAGGGGCATAGGTAAGAATAAGTGTAAAGGGAGAGACATCTTAAGAATGGAAATGTCAAGGATGCAGCCATCATAAAACACAAGTAGTAATGAAGAATGGGAATGCACAGAGGGGACAAGTGTTAAAAATCAAGCCTTCATACTCCATTCACTTATATTTTCCTTCCATAACCCCACTTCTAAATTTCCACTTCGACCACTGCCCTTTGTTCCTGCTCCCAACTGCCTGTGTGAGTTGACAGCTGCGGATCCCTCCTCGCCCAGCGCGCCCAGTAGGAGAACACAGAATGCCATAATCAGGTAAGTTCATATTTTCTTGTGTGCAATGTGTTTTTAACCATCCTTTCATGACCTGGGGGCAATACTGTGCATCCAATGAAGTTTAAAACACTATGTATTGATTATTATTGCGCTGTAATGTTTCTTGCATATCTATCTGTACAGAGATTTTTAATTAAGAGGAAAAAACATTGCTTGTCATAAATTTTATCTGTGATTGTGTCAATATATCTATTTTTGTTTGCATTGTAAATGGTGTATTAAGCTGCTCCTGGGACTCACACTCTCAGTATCTGATATGCTGTACCAATTTTTATTTGTGAATGAGTTTTTGTCTGGGCACTACTAATGATTTGGGAGCACTACTATGGCATAATGTTATTTGGGGAAACTATCGTGGCATAAAATGACCTTGGGGCACTACAGTGTGGCATAATATGAACTTCTCCCAAAGGCAAGTCTTTCATTGTTGAATATGATGGGAGCCCAAATAAGTTGGTGTATTGTGGCCCAAAATTCCTCTTGTCAGCCCTGCCTGTGAGTCAAGGGGGTAGACGTCTCCAGGTAAATAATCTAAATGTTTCCTATCTGTTTTCCATCAAACTGATGGATCACAACCAATTATCTCTCACCCACCTCCAATATCCCCCTTAATTTATATACTGTGTTATTTAAAATGAATAGAAAAGACGCAAATCCAGTTACTAAAAAAAGTTAGTAAAAAAAATATTTTTCTCTGACATTTTGCTGTAGATGGAAATACTTTTAAAGCGGCCATGTGGGTTTAAATGATCATTCAATAGTTATGTTTTTTTATTTAGATATTTTGAGTTTTATTTCATGTGGAATGATTCATGAAAATTCTGCCATTACTATTTAATTGAGGGAAAAGGGTACCTGTTAACTATATGTGTGTAAGTACTCTGTTGTTGCTATTTTGTGGGAGATTTGAAAAAAGCAAACCATTGGTTTCCTAAAGTGGCGCTGGTATAATTGGTGGTATTGCTGTAGTATGGGGTGGCGTGGTGTTGGCAATGTTGTAGTGTGTTTGGGGCTTAGTATTGTTAATAAGTAGGAGAGGGTATTGCTGTAATGTGGGGTTGATGCTGGTTGCTGTAATGTGAGGGGTGATGCCGGATGCTGTAATGTGGGGGGTGATGCCTGTTGCTGCAATGTGGGAGGTGATGCTGGATGCTGTAATGGGGGAGGTGATTGCGGATGCTGTAATTTGGGGGGTCATGCTGGACGCTGTAATGTGAGGGGTGATGCCGGCTGCTGTAATGTGGGGGTGATTGATGTAGTATGAGTGTGTGGGGGGGGTTATTTATTGCTGTAATTTGGGCACTAATAATGTATTGTCATGGTATTTATTGATGTAATTGGGGTGCTAACAATGCAATGTTGAGGGTCATTAGGAGAAATAATTCTCCCCCCCACACACACACACTCATACTACATCATGTTGTACTGCACCAGCCACGCACACTGCGCCAGCATCATTGTGCAACAATATAGTGCATAGAGCCCACAACACGTGGGCCTGTGTGCTTTAAATGCCAGGGCTGATTTTTAGTCCCAGTCCGGCCCTGGTCCAGGCTGAGAATGCTGCGGGTGTCATACCTGGGGGAAATACCAGGTTATTCCAGAGTAGGTAAACTCTGGCAGTGTTTGGAATAATTAGAGAAGGCAGGCTAGAAAGGCAGGGTATAACAGTCATCTTAATCACTATAACGTGCCCTGTCCAGGAGATTATATGATTATTCCATTTAGAGAGTTAGAATATTTGATTGTCTCTAACAGTGGGGGTAATTAGCTGTGAACATTTTGGGCTTATATTACGTTGAACGCAAATTGCGTTCTTGGCATATAATATAATTTTTTACATCTGAGTATGTGCACAAACCACTAGTTTTGTGAATTAGTATTTTGTGAACATGTGCAGAAATACAAACAAAAGTATTATACACCACAAACAAAATTTAATTTCAGCTTAATATGAGTCCCTTTGTCATCATTTATTTGTAATTTTTTGTCACAGAAAGTAGTTTGGTATCCAGAGACATAATCAAGGCATGGTTTTTTTGCAATGTGACAAGAAAATTGTCCTGGTATCATCATCATCATCAGATATTGATATAGCGCCACTAATTCCGCAGCGCTGTACAGAGAACTCACTCACATCAGTCCCTGCTCCATTGGAGCTTACAGTCCAAATTCCCTAACATACACATACACACAGACCGACAGACACACAGACCAACAGAGACTAAGGTCAATTTGATAGCAGCTAATTAACCTACTAGTATGTTTTTGGAATGTGCGAGGAAACCGGAGCACCCAGAGTAAACCCGCTCAAACACAGGGAGAACATACAAACTCCACACAGATAAGGCCATGTTCGTGAATCAAACTCATGACCCCAGTGCTGTAAGGCAGAAGTGCTAACCACTAAGCCATCGTGCTGCCCCAAAGCCTAACACCCAGGGATATGCCTTACCTGGTCTGGATGGACTAGATCTGGTCTGGATCTGACCCAGCCTGAATACTAACACTTTGGCAAAAAAACATTTTAAATCAACATTTAATGATAATTTGTATTTCTCAGGCTTAAGAATAACTATGATCTTGATGCGTGTAGAGGCTAGACCATTATATACCCACTGTACGAGAGAGTTAAACATGTGGGTTAAAAAAAGGACCTAGCATGCTAAATATAATGCACAATGAATCCATCTGGACTGGGGTGAATAAGGATAAGGATTTTATGTACAGGAAAACTTCTTCAATTGAGACGTCAGAGTTAAGAAATACCAACTGGGAAGCTGATAATAGAGGCAAGTTACAGGATTGTAAGTAGTTGTCACAGAAGGTTACAGGAGGAGTATTTTGTTAAGGTGTCACAAACTAATGAAGAGGGGAGTAAAGGGAGTGGAACTCCTCTTTTAAGTTAATACTGTTTTCGATCATCTAGCTTTTAATTTAATAGAGAGGAGCTTCATAAGATTTCTGAATATCTATATTTCTAGTTTTAAGTCTGGCAGCAGCATAACTTCTTTTGACATGCACCATTAGTTGGAAAAAGAAGTGTTCTTTGGCTTATTAGTGTGCATATAGGAAACAAGCTCTTCTCTCATCAATAAAAACTGATATTAAGGCTTAGATCTTAGGACAACCATTAAGGAAATAAAATCGGAAGCAGTTCAGTGCTTGCATGGTTCATATTGAAACTAAGATGGAAGAACTTGTCTCTTCAGAAAATTATTTACTCTCTGCTCATGATTCACTTCAAGAGGAGTGAAACTTACAAATCCAGATGCAAAAATATCAAGATTAGAGGCATTCCTGATTCTGTCTCTAATGCATGACATGGCTTTGTGACTTCCCTATTTACCAAACTTCTTTCCTCTGCGACGTCGGATCTTATCATCAATCAGATTCATCAGATGTCAAAATCTCAACTGGCTGCGACCTCCTCTCCAAAAGACACTCTTCTCAGACTTCATTTTTTTCATATTAAGGAGCAGCATTACCCTCAGCCTCAACCTTTGAGCTTTTGAAAGATCTTTTTTCTGATATCCCATCAGCCACTCTGATGACAGGCTTATGAGGCTCTGAGGGATGCCAATATTTAATACAGATGGGGTTTCTCAACTCGTCTCATTATCAACAGAAACAGTGTGTCACGGTTGGCTTATAGGAAATTGATCCCTAGGCTCTGCTGGACATTGCTTAGCCCACCCACAGGCGCAAAGTCTAACAGGCCGGTGGTATTCGCCAGGAACCCCCGCAAGGAGGTATGGACTTTGCGGCACCAAACCTGCAGGTCGCGGCCCTGTGAGTGGGTGTACAGCAGAACGGTGTGGAGGAGCCAAGTGACACGAGCAGCTACAGATGAGGCACAAGGAGAGTAGATGTCCTGTGGTGCAACCAGGAGAAACAGAGGCTGTCACAAGGGTGATAGGTAGAGGTACTGGAACAGCTGGAGTATAGCACTGGAATTGTGCAGACCACACGAGGAAGTGGAGATAACTGGGGAATCAAGCGATGAGTCACCGAGACAGTTGCGGTCCACAGTGGTAGCGGTCAGAGAACTGGGACTGTCACAATGAAGTACAGGATAGGTGGTATAATAGTACTGGAGCAGCAATAGTTCAATACAGCAGGAGACTGAGAGCAACTGAAGTGGCCGAGGTAACTCGTAGCAACAATAGATGAGATGCAGTAGTAGCGGCTCTGAGTGATAGCGATGAGAGAGCGGAAGCTGTCGCGATGTAGTACAGTTGAGATGGTAAATAGCAGTACTGGAACAGCAGGAGTTCAATACAGCCAGAGACTGAGAGCAGACTGCAGCAGCAGGGGTGACTCGTGGTAACAGCTGATGAGTTACAATAGTAGTAGCAGCTCTAAGTGGTAGCGATGAGAGAACTAGAACTGTCAGGATGAAGTACACTGAAGATGGTAGTAGTGATACTGAAGCAGCGATAGTTCAACTCAGGCAGAGACTGAGAGCAGACTGAAGTAGCGGAGCTAACCCGTGGTAACAGCTGATGAGTTACAATAGTAGTAGCAGCTCTGAGTGGTAGCGATGAGAGAACTGGAACTGTCACGATGAAGTACACTGAAGATGGTAGTAGTGGTACTGGAGCAGCGATAGTTCAACTCAGGCAGAGACTGAGAGCAGACTGAAGTAGCGGAGCTAACCTGTGGTAACAGCTGATGAGTTACAATAGTGGTAGCAGCTCTGAGTGGTAGCGATGAGAGAACCAGAGCTCTCAAGATGAAGTACACTGGAGATGGTTAAAAGAGTACTGGAGCAGCGACGTTTCAACACAGGCCACGAATTGAGAGCAGGCTGAAATAGAGGAAGATCCACAAGGAGCACAGGAACCAGAACCACAGGCTACAGGAAGTGAGCTTGAAGAACAGGCATCAGACAGGTGAATCCAGGAGGTTTAAATAGTGCTCTAGGAATGCTCAGCCAATGAGAAAAGGAGGGAGGTCCAGAAGTGCAATGGATTTGCACCTGTGCTGAACTGAGTATAGCTGAATGAAATGAATGAAGTTTGTCTGACGCTGGAACATGGCAGTTTCCAAACCAATGACATGCGGGTAACGGAAGAGGTACCACTTTCGGGACTGAAGCGTTACACAGTGTCTATACTTCTGTTGCTTCTACACAATCTGCTCACTACCTTTTGATGAACTGGAATATTCCAGTGGATACTGCCCACCCCAGCGCTCCCAAACAGCTACGAAAAGATTTTCTTTTTTTTAAAATGCATAGTGTTGATTTCCCTCTTATGTGAATCCCCTTTCGGGTTAACCTTGCACAACACTTAAAACCATAAAATAAAGACACGGACACCGACTTAAGTTTGGAAATTAAAAGGTCCTTTTTTTTTTATTATTATTATTTTATTTTTTTAAAAATTATTTTCTTTATTTTTATTTTCTTTATTTTATTTTATTTTATTTCTATCAAAATCTATCAAAAGTTTCTATCAACAATTTGGACCTTTTTTATATAGGTGGCGAAGAACAGGGCAGCCAGCTAAAACCAACATAAACCAATAAGGTGGAAGATCGTCTCCTTTCCACCAACCCAGATTAAAACCTTATCTATTGGCCGCTACTATCGACTATAAATTAACTCAATACCCTCTGAACTCAAACTGGTTAAGCCCTTTCAAGGCAAAACCTGATACTCCTTACTAGAGCATCAACGAGTCTAATAACGACGAGGGAACCAGGGCTACATCGCCAACACTTAAGTACCGTATGTTTAACAACCATCTGACTGCCATGCTCTCCTACCACTCACACACCTCGCTCCTCATGACAAGGAAGCATTGCAACTGAATATACTTAAAACAGGCCGGGTGGGTGGGTATCCAGATCCAGGAAACAGGAAGCTCTCTCCTCCTCCACTGCTGGATATATTCTTTCCATGACCACTCCCACCTCATCCCAATTGGCTGGTTCCAACACAGGCTTAACCCCTAATGGTAAGTAACATTGTCAGCTCACAACACATGCTTTAAACTCCTTCGGCTTAAACACCTCTCTCACACTTCTCTCTATTTATCCGAGATCTCTGATCCACCCTGAACACAATGTTTGAGTTTAATCACTCGGATGACCTTTATACACCTATTTACCTTGACTATGTCAACTAGGTTCCAGTTACCCCTTCCCTTTTCTCTAATCATGAAACCTCCCAGTTAGCAGGCATATTAAATGCACTATAACAGATTGTCTGCAGCCTAGGACACATTTCCATGAGCATGTCACTCACCGGACGGTTAGTGCCTCTGGTCTGGTACGTGGCTCTCTCTCATTCCTGCCAGCGCCTGTCCTAAGCCGCGGCCGTCTGCCATCTTGACTGGATTGCGCATGTGCAGGACTCTTGAACTTAAAACCTTGCTTTTAATCCTATTGGTGAATCAATCACCACTCACTATTTAAGGCACCTGTGTCCGTAGTATCGTTGCCTGTTCTTGGTTCTCATTCCCTTGAGACTCCTAGGTGTTTCCTGTGTTCTGCTCGTGTGATCGGTTTTGCTGTGGACAAGTCCTCTCTGCTCATCCGTGGTAAACTTGCCCGCTACAGACTACCTCTACTCCGCTGCATGCCTACACCTGGACAAGCCTTATCTGCTCTTCTGTGGTAAACGTACCCGCTATAGACTGCTTGCCATTCCACTGCATACCTGCACCTGGACAAGCCTGCTCTGCTCATCAGTGGTAACGTACCCGCCACAGACTATTCGCTATTCAACTGCTTGCCTGCATTTGGACAAGTCTCCCTTGCTCATCAGTGGTATACTTGCCGCTACAGACTACCCGCTATTCCGCCACCTACCTGCACCTGGACAAGTCTTCCCATCACCGCAGTGGTACAACTTGCTATCCGCAGACCACTGACGCTCCCGCTATCTACCTGCACCTGGACAAGTCTTCCCATCCCCGCAGTGGTACAACTTGCTAGCCGCAGACCACTGACGCTCCCGCTACCTACCTGCACCTGGACAAGTCTTCCCATCACTGCAGTGGTACAACTTGCTATCCGCAGACCACTGACGCTCCCGCTCCTACCTGCACCTGGACAACTCTTCCCATCACCGCAGTGGTACAACTTGCTATCCGCAGACCACTGACGCTCCCGCTATCTACCTGCACCTGGACAAGTCTTCCCATCCCCGCAGTGGTACAACTTGCTAGCCGCAGACCACTGACGCTCCCGCTACCTACCTGCACCTGGACAAGTCTTCCCATCACTGCAGTGGTACAACTTGCTATCCGCAGACCACTGACGCTCCCGCTCCTACCTGCACCTGGACAACTCTTCCCATCACAGCAGTGGTACAACTTGCTATCCGCAGACCACTGACTCTCCCCGCTACCCTCTTGCACTGACACGAGTCTTCACTGCACATCAGTTGTTATACCTCCCTCCGCATTATAGCTGCAAGTCGCTGACTCTCCTGCTGCATAGTTGCAAGTCACTGACTCTCCTGCTGCATAGCTGCAAGCCGCTGACTCTCCTGCTGCATAGCTGCAAGCCGCTGACTCTCCTGCTGCATAGCTGCAAGTCGCTGACTCTCCTGCTGCATAGCTGCAAGTCGCTGACTCTCCTGCTGCATAGCTGCAAGTCGCTGACTCTCCTGCTGCATAGCTGCAAGTCGCTGACTCTCCATTGACATTTCTTATCCTAAGTTGTTGTACTGTTCCAACCATTCACAATACTGCCCAGAGGATCGCTGTGATAAACTCCGCCCCTCTGGTAAGCATAATCACACCTGGTGAATCCTGGGTAGAAACTCCTAGTGCCCGTGACAGAGCATCTGCATATGTTTTCATGAACATTGACCTCAACAAAATGGCCGCTGTAACTTTTGACTCTAGTGTATTATTTTTACAGTTTTCTATTTAGTGCTCTAGTGTTTGTCTGACATAGAAGATACAGAAAGTAAAAGACCTACTATTTTCTGCAGTTTGATGATCAGCACTGGGTAAGTAACTATAACACTAATTCTAGTAGTTTTTATTTTAATTGGGTGTAAGTGGAGACTAATATTAGTTTTGTAGAGTAATATTAATTTGGTTAGATGGTCGGATTTATTTAAAGCAATGATCACATTAATGTACAGCTTACTTTATGCCTCATAATCCGGAAGACTCCCGGATTCTAGGTAGGTCTCCCGGGCTCCCGGGAGAGAATGGCAACCTCCCGCATCTGACCACTTTAGATCAAAAATGCCGCAATTCTCAGGTAATCTCAGCATTTGACCCCGCCCCCGTTGTAAAATTATGTGTTTGTCCGATTACATTGTGGGGGCGGTGCCAAAATTTGCTGAGCCCCAACCCGCATGCCCACCCCCCCTAGCAGCTCCCGGACACTGGGGTAGGTGCCTCAATGTTATAGAACAATGAGGAATTAGTTCTCATTGTTTTATAACTGCCTGGAAATACTACCAATGAGAGCTATGTAGAGCAACATAAGTTGAAGAGAGTGCTATCTTTCAGGTAGCAGCTGAGTCATCATGGGATAATTCTGATGATCGTGGTCTACCTAATTTTTATCTCTTAAGTGGTGTAATCACCAGCCATTACTTTCAGTTCTATGCATTTTGCTCCATCTGGGTGCAATTTGTTCAGTGCAAAAATAAGCCACATAATTAAAATGTACACATATGAAATAAAGACAGACCCCATGTGCCTTAATGAGACGACATAATTAAGATATAATGATGCTCCAAATATCCTAATATTAGGAATAAAAATATATTATTTGGTCCAAAAGTGATAGCTGACAGTACTGTGCAGCAATGTTTTTTCTTTTGTCGATATGTGTATTGCTATGATAGACCTTAAGTAGTCAAAAGCGTATGTGTGGGCAAGCATAAAAAAGCGGAAAGGTCAAATGCACCAATGAGCATGTTGCGCGGGTAAATGCATTTGTAGAAATCAAAATACTCTAAAACTTTTTGCAATTCGTAAATTAACATCAATGTCTTGCTTTTGTGCATTTTATTAGGTTGAATTGTTGCATGTTACTGAATATCATTTGTTCTGTTTCTTACAACTTACATATAGATTTAATGATTAGAGATTGATGAATATGCAAATAATTGTAAATATATATTAAAAACACATGCATTTCTCTGTAGGAGCTGTATTTTTAGTTTTTTTTTAAATTCTACAGCAATTTAGTACTACAAAAAATCTATTTACTTAGACAATTAAATGTGTGCATATTTTTCATTAAATATTTATGTCATGATAACTGTGGATTTGAAATTTGGTTAGTCATGGATCTCTTATCTCATTTGCTAAATATTAATTATGCATAGAGATGCCCATGCTCGGTTCCCCGAGAACCGAACACAGAGCTGGATTTAGACCTCATGGGGCCCTAGGCAAGATATTGGTTTGGGTCCCCCCTCCCTCCCTGAAACAATCCATAGCACTATATTTTCTTAGCATCGCATATACTCCTATAGTTAAGTAGAAGGGTAAACTATGTGCCGCCGCACATCACGCTGCTCCTCCTGCCTCACCATGCGGCCCCTCATTAGTGTCCCTCTCTTCACACTGTGCTCTCCTTTCCTTTATCATTACACTGCATCCCCTCATTACTTTCCCTCTCATCACACTGTGCTCTCCTTTATATTAACACAGCGTCACACTGCGGCCCCTCATTACCGTCCCTCTCATCACTGTGCCCTCCTTTATTGTTACACTACATCACACTGCGGCCCCTCATTACTGTCCCTTTCATCACACTGTGCCCTCCTTTATCATTACACTGCATCACACTGCGGCCCCTCATTACTGTCCCTCTCATCACACTGTGCCCTCCTTTATCATTACACTGCATCACACTGTGGTCCCAGCAGTAAAAGAATAATGACCATGGACCCCTTAGTTTGTCAAAGGATCTAGCAGAATTTTGAATTATACTGGTCATATACTCCATACGATGAACATTAAGCTCAGTGTGGAAGTGGAAATTTAGAAGTGGCGGTATGAAAAATGTAATGGGAATGTAAACAAGTGAATGGAATTTTATTATTTTACAATGAAGGCAGTATGAGAAGTAGCGGTATGGCATACTACCATATACACCCCACTTCCACCACTGCTTACCTTTCAATTCAAACAAGTTGTACTTTATCTTTAACTAAACAGAGGTATTAATCATAATTAACATGTCAAGAAACTGCAGTTCAGGATTAGCAAGCCCAGTAATAAAAAAACAGCAGTGTCCTATCACTACCATGTCACAGACCGTCCGCCACTACAGTTACTGACTGCAGCCCTCTACCTACAGAAACATGAAAAAGTGCTGGAATGATATAATCATGTTAATATGTCAGTCTTCTTCATGAATCCCATAGTGCAACATTTAAACAAGTCAGACCTCCTCATAATAAAAATCCCACCAGATTCAGGATAGTTGATAGTTGGCAGACTGTGCTGGTCTCTCCTGCCTGTTCTCGTTACTTTCACCATCTGTGGCTGCTGTGTCTTTAGATCAGTTGCTGCTTGGCTGGATCCTGGAATGTTGGAGGCCCTATTTGGGAAAAAAATGGGTACATGAAACTTAGTAAACTCCAACCAGCCCCAGTGTTAAATCAATATCGCACCCACATTTTATAAGTAGGCCTCCCTCCAACCAAAACATTAAATTAATAGCAAACACATTTAATAAATAGACCTATTTACTTATTTATCTCCAACCAGCTCCAACATTAAATTAATAGTGTTACCATTTAAAAAATAAACCCTCCCACAAACAGCCCCTCACACAGACACACACACAATATACATACACTGGCCCCTCACACACACATAATATACATACACTGGCCCCTCACACACACATAATATACATACACTGGCCCCTCACACACACATAATAGACATACACTGGCCCCTCACACACACATAATAGACATACACTGGCCCCTCACACACACATATTATATTAACATAAAAGGTGCCTCTTTTGATTTGAGGTAAGAGAGGTATCAGGATTGAGGTAGCGGGTCATGTGAGGGAAAAGATAATGTGTCATGGAGAATATCAGAGAAAAGCTGGTGAGTGTTGTAAGGGTATAGTTGGCTGAGGAGGGGCCATGTGGGGAACAGACTTCTAACTCACATGCCCCCCCTCTGCCCAGCACCTTCACACATGCCCTCTCTCTGCCCAGCACCTTTAGCCACACAAGCCCCCCCTATGCCCTGCAGCTTGCATCTCACATGCTCCCCCTGCAGCTTCCATCACACATGGCCCCCCTGCAGCTTCCATCACACATGGCCCCCCTGAAGCTTCCATCACACATGCCTCCCTGCAGCTTCCATCACACATGCCCCCCCTGCAGCTTCCATCACACATGTTTGACTCACACACACACACAATAGCTCCCCTTCTTCTTACCTTTTTCCACACGAATGATGCCAGAAACAGAAACTGATGGAGCTCCTGCACCGACTACCTTGGAATTCTAGCAGCCCGCCTAACACTGTGTACCATGTGACCGCTGCGATCACATAACCCTGTGATATCATATTGAGTGCCAAAGTACCTAAGCTGAAGGGGATTTAGCCTCTACCCCTAGCTCTAACACTAGCCAGTAAACTCGACTCGCGGCACCCGTCCCCCCGTCCCCCCGCCCACTACTGGGGTTCCGAGAGTCAGGGGAGAACCGCTGGGCCCTAGGCAAGTGCCTAGGTTGCCTAGCAGTAAATCCGCCCCTGACCGAACACACCCGAACTTAGCAGATCGTAGGTCGGCTCTGTACTTTTGCGCGCCCTCCGAATTGAAAACGAGACAAAGCGTCATTGTTACGTCGTTGGATCTCAGATATCACGAGCTTTGGATTCTATAAGTACCGCACTCCACGGCGATCCACCACCATTTTACAGAGGTACACAGAAGGGGTAGCACAGTTCTTGCCAGTTTCTAGTGCCGTTGGGCAGTATCATAGGTAGAAAAGAAAGAAGAGGGGTAGCAGTGTTCTTCAAAGTCTCCAGTGACATTCAGGAGAGCTCCATTGCTCCAGTGCTAATTGTCATTGTTGAAATACAAGGAATAGGTCTGGCAGGCTTGGTCTTCTAAATCTACAGTCTTTGTTTGAAAGTGTATGAAAATAATATCGTGACCTGTGAGGTGGTCAAAATTGAATGCAAATGACTTGAAATTAGTGTTATTGAAGTTAATAATAATGTAGGCGGAAAAAAAAGCAAAATTATGTGATTTTAGCAAAACAAATAGGGATTTTAGAAAAAAATCGTGATCCAAAACCAAAGCCAAAACACGCAAGGGCTGTTTTGCCAAAACCAAAACACGAAGTTAATCCAGATCCAAAACCAGAACACGGGGGTCAGTGAACATCTCTAATTATGTAGTACTAATGACCTATAGTAGTTGAACCTCTATTAACTAGCAATTTGCAATTTAAAAAAAATCTGTAAGAATGTGCCATGGTTTGATGTAACAGACATTCAACAAAAGCACTGTGGTGTGACATATGATATACCCGGATTTGCCCAGAAACATGGATCATTGTTTATGGATAATAAGCTAGCTAGTTTGTATTCATTCCAACTATATCTAAGCATTCACTCTAAGGGCAGACATGTTGGGGTTTTCTACACTAGGTGGGTTTTCTCACAAAGTGTAAGAAAATGTACTATTAAAAAACACAACTGAACAAACAGGGGACAAACTCTAATGACTTGCAGTAACAAGCTTCACCTGCTGCAGCATGCCACTCCACTTATTACTTCACTGTCCTGGTACATGGTAATTTTACCTTTGTTTTCTCTCCTTAATTTCATGCTTGTTTTGTAGTTACTGCTCTTAACGCTACCATTATTCTTTTGTATTGTCTTTGCAATTGTACTGCTTTACCGTAACATTACTTTGCCATAGTGTTACCCTGCTGTTCTACCACGTATTGCATTGTTGATTACTGATCACATTGCCACTGCCTCTCTTGTCACCTTTTTGGCTTATACAATACCCATCATTGCCCCTGCGCCATCCTGGACATTGCCAAAATAGGCTTGTGCACCATCAGGAACCTTCAGAACTGTATACCACCTAGGTCTGTACACAATCATGGCCCCATTTAGGCATCTCTGCATAATGGCCTCTGCACCATAGTGAACCCCACAATGCCTATTGTTCCCATCTTTTGTTTCTCATTCTCATCATCATCATCAGCAATTTATATAGCGCCACTAATTATGCAGCGCTGTAAAGAGAACTTACATCAGTCCCTGCCCCATTGGAGCTTACAGTCTTAATTCCCTAACATACACACACAGAGACCAAGAGAGACTAAAGTCAATTTAACAGCAGCTAATTAACCTACTAAAACTAACACAAACAAAGGAAGAATATACAAACTCCACATAGATAAGGCCATGGTTTGAATCAAACTCATGACCAAGTGCTAACCATAAAGCCACTGTGCTGCCTCTCTTTAGAATTTAAGCTCATCCTCATCACCATTTATTTATATAGCGCCACTGATTCCGCAGCGCTGTACAGAGAACTCATTCACATCAGTCCCTGCCCCATTGGAGCTTACAGTCTAAATCCCCTAACACACACACAGACTGAGAGAGACTGAGGGCAATTTGATAGCAGCCAATTAACCTACCAGTATGTTTTTGGCGTGTGGGAGAAAACCGGAGCACCCGGTGAAAACCCACGCAAACACGGGGATAACATACAAACTCCACACAGATAAGGCCATGGTCGGGAATTGAACTCATGACCCCAGTGCTGTGAGGCAGAAGTGCTAACCACTTACCCACCGTGCTGCCCCCACAGCTCTCACAGAAGTGGTCCTCTACTCTGTTTCATGCTGTACTCTGTATCTCACGCAGGGCTGCCAAGAGGAATTCTTTGCCTGCACCTTACACTGGGCAGAATACTCACCAAAAATTGGCATTGTCCCACTAGAATCACAACATTTCACACACTCTCCTGCTCTCTCCTACTTGTTCTTGTCACTTTCACCACCTGTGGCTGCAGGTTTCTTTAGTTGCAGCTTGTCTGGATCCTGGAATGCTGGAGGCCCTATTTAGAAAAAAAAATGGGTACATTTAGATAATTCCAACAGCCCCGGCATTAAATCAATACCACCCATGATTTAAAATTAGGCCTCCTCCAGCTCCAACATTAAAATAATAGTATTCCCATTTAATAAATAAACCTATCTCCCTCTCTACAAACAGCCCCAGCAATAAATTAATAGTATTTACATTTCAGAAATATACCTATTTTCCGCAACCATCGCTGCCATTAAATAATTCATAGGCACATTTGATAAAGAGACCTCATTCTCCCCAAAGTCACTCTCACATTCAATAACCCCCAAACCACCCCATCTTAAATTAATAGTCCCCACTATTACATTGCCCCACAAGTAAAATAGCACCCATTAATTAGCCACCACCTACCTCACACACACTACATTGCCAAAAGCTCCCTGTGCCATCACACACACATTATTGTGCCCCTTCATCATGCTGTGCCTCCTTATCATCACACTGTGCCCCTTCATCACAACCACGCTATGCCCCCTTATGATCACACTGCGCCCTTCTTGCTGCTTTTCCACCCTTCACCTGGCCCCCCTTCATCACGCTGTGCCATGCTGCTTTTGCTCCCCCTTCTCCTGGCACCCCTTCATCACCCTGTGCTATGCTGCTTTTGCCCCTCTTCACACTCTGCCATGCTGCTTTTGCCCCCTTCACACTCTGCCATGCTGCTTTTGCCCCCTTCACACGCTGGTACCCCCTTTCTTCATCACCACACTGTGCCATGCTGCTCCCCCCCTCTTCTTCATCACCAAACTGTGCCTTTCTCTCTACCGCCCTCTTCCTTATCACCAAACCAAACTGTGCCTCTCTCTCCTGCCCCTCTTCTTCATCACCAAACTGTGCCTTTTTCTCTCTCACACCCTCTTCTTCATCAACAAACTGTGCCTTTTTCTCTCTACCCCCTCTTCTTCATCACCAAACTGTGCTTTTTTTCTCCCCCCTCCTCTTCATCAACAAACTGTGCCTCCCCCCTCTTCTTCATCACCACACTGAGCCTTTTTCTCCCCCCCTCTTCTTCATCATCAAACTGTGCCTTTCTCTCTCTACCCCCTCTTCTTCATCAACAAACTGTGCCTTTTTCTCCCCTACCCTTTTCTTCATCAACAAACTGTGCCTCCCCCCCCTCTTCTTCATCACCACACTGAGCCTTTTTCTCCATCACCAAACTGTGCCTTCCCCCCCCCTTCTTCTTCATTACCAAACTGTGCCTTCTCCTCCCCCCCTCTTCTTCATCACCAAACTGTGCCTTTCTTTCCACCTCCCTATTTCTCATCACTAAACTGTGTCTTCCCCCCCTTCTTCATCACCAAAATTGTGCCTTTTTCTCTCCCTCCTCCCCTCCTCTCTTATCACGCTGTGCCTTTCCTCCATTCCTTTCTTAACTTTGTATCGTCTTCTTTCTTCTTTCTTTTTTTTTTTTTCTCGACCCAGTCTTCTGTTCTCTGTTCTCTTTACTCTTCTGTCTTCTTTCTTCCGTGTGGCGCTCCACACTGAATGTCGGGTGTGACGTGATGACATCACGCCCGACATTCAGTTCAAACGGAGGAGGCAAGACGCCGGCGCCGCGGTCATGTGAGTATTTGTATACTCACATAATCGTGGCGCCGACGTCTAACCCCCCCCCCCCCCCCCGCGCAAAGAAAATAAAAAGACAAACAGATTAAAAAAATAAAGTAAACAAAAATAAAAACCCTGTTGGCAGTGAGGGTAAATAGTACCAGCCCCCTCCCCCCTCTCAGCGGCCCTGATCTCATGTCTGCCCACTCCCCATTGTTCTCTGTGTCCCTTTTTTGTCTTTTGCTGACTTGTTTTGTATGTCATGTGATTTGTTTTGTTAGTTGCATCCATACATTTATTATTCTGCCTACCTGTACCCCATACTTGCCAACTATCGGCAATTGTATTCCGGGAGAGGGGCGTGACTAGAGGGCGGGAGGGGGCGGTAGAGTTGGCAAGTATGCTGTACCCATTGATCCTATCCGTACTTATGTAATTTTGTTGTATGTTCTAACCACCTATATACGGAGCTGTGGAAGCCTTGTGGAACCATATAAAGATGATAATAATAATAAAAATAATAATATGTAGTATTATTAGTCTGTAGTCAACTAATTCTCTGATCCAAAAAATTATCTTACATCACGCTACTTTAATCAGAAAGTACTGATACTGAATGCATTCTCTTATCTCATATTTACCATGTGCCAGGGTGTTTCAACCCATACACACCTTAACATTGCATTAATATTAATTATAGAAATTACACACCAATTTATAAACAATCCCATTTAGCACAATATCAAAAATTCTGCTTTTTTTAATGAATACAGAATATACAAAGCTATTACCAATAAACAGTATACACACCAATAATCTTAAAATTAATTCTTATAAACTATATTTCATTCTAATTTATTTCTGAACAGCCTGGGGTTGGTTTCTCATTATACCAGGGAGACCCCTGCCACGTGTCCCCCTGCTATAGTGCTATCCACTCCAGCTGGTTTGCCTAGTTCTGGTTATATGAAAATCAGGGGAACCCCATGCAAATTTTTCCCCGATTTTCACGTAACCAGCAGTAGGCTGGCAGCACTAGGGTTAATAGTGGTCGGGCTGGGGGACCCCACACTTTTTAAAAAAATAACTTTTATCTATTTTTACACATTCAACAGCTGTCGGACCTCCGGCTGTATAAGTAGAACAGTGTAACAGTGATGTGTTTACTAAACACGCTGCTAGCATGCAGCATGTTGTATGTAGCGATTTTTACATCAAACTCAGGAGAGTTTGCTTAATCGCAGCTTCATACATTTGAGACATGTATAGCTAGAGTGGCAAACAGTCGGGACTTTGATCTCTATCGATTTTGAAAAGAGCGATTTTGACAGAAACACATTTCTGGCAATTTTACATGAAATCTCAGCTTCATACATCAGTGAGTTTCAACTATCCTGAGAAAATCGCTGGATTTGCAAAATCGCACCTTGATACATTTACCCCCAGGAATTTCTGTTTTTGAAAACCAACTGCTTGAAATGCAGTTCAAAACATGATGATGCATTTAAAACTATTCAATTTCAAGTATTAGATGGAATTTATGGTCATGTTAGAAGAGGGGGTCCAGACTTGCAACTTAAATTTCATAGGATCTATTAGGGCAATCAAGTCTACGGGCCTGAGTCATTAAGGAGAGCAAAGCACAAAAAATGAGTAACTTTGCACCTGGGCAAATCCATGTTACATTGGAGGGGGAAGTAAATTTACAATGTAGGGACAGGTGTATAGTTGGGGTAGGGCATGTCTTAGATCAACTTTACATTTCAGTGTAAAAATAAAGTTATCAAGTATTTGTGTGCAAAATAATAAACTAATCTCATACTTGCCTACTTTCTCATAGCTCTTTCCGGGAGAGGGGTGTGACTAGAGGGCGGGAGGGGGCAGGGCGCGGCCAAACGCATCATTTTGGCCCCGCCCCAGAAATGCCGGTTTGCTGCGAATCGCGTCATTTTGGGGTGCCAGTAGCGGGATGCGGGAGATTTGCCAGCTCTCCCGGGAGTCCGTGAGACCGACCCGAATTTCGGGAGTCTCCCGGACATTTCGGGAGAGTTGGCAAGTATGACTAATCTGCACCCCTTGCATTGTAACATGGTTTATCCAGGAACAGACTTACTCCTTTTTTTTGCTTTGCTCTCCTTAATGACTCGGGCAACAGCAAATCCATTGCCTTCCACAACTGATTTTTTTTCTCTCCACATTACATCATTTCTTGAAGGATTTATGTGTCAACTGGGTATTTAAATGGTTACTGTTGAAATGTTTACTTTACTATTATGCAATCTTCAATTATAAATATGTAGTCACATGGAGCATGGGCTCAGAGCCGTAACTAGGGTGGTGCGGGCGGTGCCGTCGCCCAGGGCGCAAACCTAAAGGGGCGCAGCAGCCGCCCGCTACCTAGCTCTGTTGTCAGGGATAAGGAAAGCCTTTGACTTCCGCAGTGGAACGCATATGCGTTCCACAGACAGGAAGTTCTGCATTTGCATTCCAAATACCGAACTTCCTGTCTGTGGAACGCACATGCGTTCCACTGCGGAAGTCAAAGGAGGCACATCTTGACTGAAAGGGTCCGCTGGCATGCATTGCGTCGTGTCTGCACTCCTTTCTAGTTCAACTGTTTCTCCCCTCCCGCGTCTGGGTCCTCATATGGAGGGTAAATAACATTCATATTCTCTCTCTAGACCATTTAGATGCACACAGGCATCCTGCTCCCGGGACACTTGTATGATACTATCAGCGTGCACCCGCAGCCAGCACACACATTATCGCCGGGTGCCACTGGCAGGTTTTGTTTGAATTAGCTGCTTTTTATTTCCTCCCTCACAAGGAAAGGCGTTTAATCAGCCGGGGTCTGACGGAACATTGTTTTGTTTCAGATAAACCCTGCAGCTCTGTAGTGTGAGATTTTACAGTTCCCCTTTGCTGTTTGAAATCCATCCCTGCGGCATGTTTTATGCGGACAGATTATATGCAATCACGATATATAATGTGTATGCATACATGGGAGATTAATTGGAAGGCTTGTTAGATTAGTGGTGGATTTGTTTTAATGTGAGCTTTTATAGGATATTGTGGTGTTTATATTGATCATGTTGTTTCTTTGTCTCATCTAACACAATGCCAGTGCTAGCCACACCCACATTAGGTTGACCACACCCTCTTGTCAAATGCCGCTTCCACTTAGATGGGGGGCGCCGGTGCCCTGTCTCGCCCAGGGCACCAAAATGTCTAGTTACGGCACTGCATGGGCTATCATAGGGTTAATCTGGAAAACATATGTACACGTCGCATATAATGAGGCAAATAGAAGACAAGACATATAGCCTAAAACGATGCAGGAGGTTTGCTCATAAATTTCTGGATTAGGTATCAAAGATCCATGAAATTTAGCAGGCAGCAACTTAATGAATGCAAGGTTTTACCTTACAGGACCAGACCATACTGTCATACTGTGAAAACAATTATATCTTTAATAATAATGATAATATTATTAATATACTATACTGTAATCTATTATTGTCTATGAACAATTTGGATGAAGTGCTGCTAATCAATGGACTTTCTTTTTAATATTCTAAATTCAGACAGAGGTATAGGAGAACACCAGGTTCCTGCTCTTCTATTAGTTGTGGGACATGGTTTTACAACATAATTATATTACTAGGTAGATTTCTTTAACCTATAAACCTTTCACCATAACATGGACATGCAAACTGTGTCCCTATCTTTAAAGGAATACGTATATATTTTTAAACATAGTGCTCTGCTTGGTATTAAATATGCTAAATTATTATTTTTTTTGCTATTGAATAAGAGGTACATTCAGCATCTTCACTGAGGGCCTGATTCATTAAGGATCTTAAATGAAGAGGATTCTTATTTCAGTCTCCTGGACAAAACCATGTTACATTGCAAGGGGTGCAAATGAGTGTTCTGTTTTGCACATAAGTTAAATACTGCCTGTTTTTTCATGTAACACACAAATACTTGATAGCTTATTTGTACACTGAAATTAAAGTTGATATGTGTGTGCTACATGAAAAAACAGGCAGTATTTAACTTATGTGCAAAACAGAACACTCATTTGCACCCCTTGCAATGTAACATGGTTTTGTCCAGGAGACTGAAATAGGAATCCTCTTCATTTAAGATCCTTAATGAATCAGGCCCTGAATCACTAAATAAGAAGAGGTTGTTTGAGCATTTTTTTTTTTTTGCTTTTTGTACATGGCCATTAAACTTACCTTGCAATCATTTAGCTTTTTTCCAGGACTAGTCTCCTCTGGATGGTAAAACCATTTGACTCTCACCACCATATTATTTCCCCAGGACTCCCACATGCTCTGAATACATCCAATATAGGGTAAATTTGGGCGTCCGGCTGATAAGAACACTGCACAATCTCCGATCCGTATAATTTCCTTTCCACGGACAATTGCTTTATAGAATAATTTCCGGGCCTTACCTTTCATTCCTCTCCTCTGTGAAATTATAGAAATAATTAATTATAGAAACACTCAAGAAAACAATAATGCAATAAATGTATAATTCTGATCCATATACCTAAGCAATTTTTATAGTTCACTGTCATTGTATAAAGTTGGGATCATCCTGAAACCATAGACCAATGGTAGGCAGTTGGCAGCCCGTTAGTGGTCCGGCAAACCATTACCTGAAGCCTCCAGCTGCTATATATCATTTGTTATAAAGCAGAGAATAAGACTGAATGGGAGCAGCTGACTTTCAAGTCACAGCTTTCTCTGCATAATGCAGGGAGGACATGCAGCATCATCATCATCATCATCACCATTTATATATATAGCGCCACTGATTCCGCAGCGCTGTACAGAGAACTCATTCACATCAGTCCCTGCCCCATTGGAGCTTACAGTCTAAATTCCCTAACATACACATACAGACAGACAGACACAGACTAGGGTCAATTTTGATAGCAGCCAATTAACCTACCAGTATGTTTTTGGTGTGTGGGAGGAAACCGGAGCACCCGGAGGAAACCCACGTAAACACGGGGAGAACATACAAACTCCACACAGATAAGGCCATGGTTGGGAATTGAACTCATGACCGCAGCGCTGTGAGGCAGAAGTGCTAACCACTGCAGCATACCAGACTACTCCTTCTGCATGCTCCAGTTGTAAAAGTAACAGGGACATGTAAGGAGGTTTGAATGGCATGTTTGGGGCATGTGGGGAGGTCTGAGTGGCATGTGGGGGAGGTTTGGAATACTTGTGGGTTAAGTGAGGTTCTTGTTGATGCATTTTGTGGGACGTGGGGGCCTGAGGGCATGTGGAGCTATATTGGTAGGGCGTCTGAGCTGCATGTACTGGAAGTTTGGATCAAGTGAGGGACAAGTGGGGGAAATTTCGAAATGAGAGATGTGGGAGTGCCTATGCTGATTTCGGACTTTTTTCCCCATTCTTAAAATTAAGAGTAATGAGCGGCCTGTGAAGTATATCGCTTACCCATCACTGTCATAGACTATAATTTCTAAAAGAAGACTATATTAAAGTTGCCACTTGAGTCTTTTAAATTAATTTACCACTTTCTCTGCCAGGAATTACAATTTTCTCTATATTTTAAAGCGCAAACAAATTAATTCACTCAACGACTTTGCATGTTCTGTTTTTATCAAATAGAGTAATCCCCATACTTCCATCCATTAAAATTAATTTGCAGAAGTCAGTGTTGGATAAGAATGGTACCAGTTCACAATGCTATAGCCTGCAGGGGACAGGACGATACTGCTAGAATAGTGGAAACCACAGGAAAAGTAGTAGTCTGCGGATGGCAGAGAGTGCCACTGGAATAGTGGTAATTCACAGGAGGTGCAATAGACTGCAGGCAGCAGATATACCACTGGAATGGTGGAGATTTCACAGGAGGTGCAATAGTCTGAGACCAGCAGATATACCACTGGAATGGTAGAGATTTCACAGGAGGTGCGATAGTCTGCGGACTGCACGGGAATGGAGGACAAGAGAGCCATGTTCAAATACTAAGAGGTTAGGTGACCAAAGGAACAGGCAATAGCAAACTGGAGGAGGTGCCTTTTATAAAAAGCAGGACGCACAGACCCGACGAGAGATGGCGGCCGCCACGGATGGAATGGAGCCGTCAGTGGGGAGAAGGTAAGCGCCGGGCTTCCGGTATAGAAGCTGAACGCCCGTTGTATGACAGTACACCCCCCCTTTAAAGGTGGGCACCAAACACCTAGGACCGAGTTTCCTAGGGAACTTCATGAGAAATTTCTTTAATAACAATGACGCATTGATATCGGAAATGCGGACCCAGGAGCGTTCTTCAGGGCAAAAACTTTCCAATCCAGCAAATATTTCAAGCCACCACGGGAGTACTTGGAGTCTAAAATCTGAATTCCTCATCTTGTTAAACCTTAAGAATGGCAGAAGTGGAAGAGGAGGAGGAAAACTGATTACTAATCAATGGTTTCAACAAAGAAACATGAAAAGAATTGGAGATACGAAGAGAGGTTGGCAAAAGTAATTTGAAGCAGACCGGATTGATGACTTGTGAAATTGTATAAGGACCAATGAAATGAGGAGCGAGTTTCATGCAAGGTACTTTAGGGCAAATGTTCTTGGTGGTCAGACCCATTGTCACGGGCACTAGGAGTCTTTACCCAGGGATCACCAGGTGATGGACTTACCAGAGCAATATAGGTGGTAATATGGTACTCTGGTAGCGGGGTGATCACGGAACAGGAGACAGCAGATGGTAGAGAATGCTCGTGGAAAGTCTATGACTAGCAGCACTGGTAATATATAGGTAATAGTACACGAGGAACTGAACAGACAAAGGAAACGTGAGGATAGTCAGTGGTCTGCGGCTAGCAAGTTGTACCACTGCTATAGTGAGGAGGAATGTCCAGAAGTAACGAGGAGGTGATGAGAGTCAGCGGCCTGCGTTAGCAAATTGTACCACTGAAATATATATGTGAGGAGGAGGACGGGGAGATAAATGTAATGCAGAATATATACGGGCATACTGAACTTGATCCCACGATGATATGCACAGAGTATAATAACTGGGCAGCACTGCACAAATATACATAGTCACAGGAACTATCCAGACTACAAGGTAACACAGTCAAATGATGGCAATAGTCTCAGTGGATAGGCAACTCCAGAGAAGAACAACTCAGTCCAGCAAGGTATGCAATACACGAGAAAGGTCAATGATAAGTATGCATACCGTGGTTCAGAAGAGCAGGCTGTCAGAAAGGAGTGCAGGGATACCTGAGCGGCAGGAGGCCGGCAGGATGCGAAGTCCCAGGGAAATGGAAGCGATATCCAAGTAGGTGCAGCGCACAGGTAGGTAGACCAGCAACGATGGAAACAATACTCAGGAAGCAGTAGTATATAGGACTGGTCACCTGGAGATCACTGAAGAGTAGAAGTGGTATGGCAGAGAAGCCATCAGCGGAGCGTTGATCCAATGCAGACAGGCGAGTTGACACAGGCAGGAACACTGTAGAAGCACGGAGAGCGGATCAGCTGGCTGCAGACACGAGGAGTACTGGAGGGTAGCGATAAGCAGGACACTGCAGATACACGGAGGTAGCGGATAGGAATCAGCAGGTGCAGTCACGATGAAACACGGGAGAGTTGAGATAAGCTGGAACTGTTGAGCACGGAGACAGCGGATAGGAATCAGCTGAGTAGTCACGATGAAACACGGGAGAGTTGAAGTGAGCTGATAACTGTAGTGCACGGAGGCAGCGGATTGGAATCAGCTGAGTAGTCACGATGAAACACGGGAGAGTTGAAGTGAGCTGATAACTGTAGTGCACGGAGGCAGTGGATAGGAATCAGCTGGTGCAGTCACTATGAAACACGGGAGAGTTGAGGTAAGCTGGAACTGTTGAGCACGGAGACAGCGGATAGGAATCAGCTGAGTAGTCACGATGAAACACGGGAGAGTTGAAGTGGTCTGGAAACCACAGGAGGGTTGAAGTGGTCTGGAAACCACAGGAGAGTTGAAGCGGTCTGGAAACCACAGGAATCAGCTGAGCTGAATACACGAGGAAACACAGGAACACCTTCAGAGGCTCATGGGGAATGAGACTCCAAGATCAGGCAACGAGGAATAGACAGCAGGTGCTTTAAATAGGGAGTGTTGCCTGATCAGCCAATTAACTAAAAGGAACAGGTACTGAAGGTTTGAAAGGGCTGCACATGCGCAGACCCTCAGGATGGTGGACGGCCACGGTTCCTAAACACACGGGAAGAAGCACTCACAGTCTGGTGAGTGACAGTACCCCCCCTTTTAAAGGTGGGCACAGAACACCTGGAACCGGGCTTGTCCGGAAATTTGGAATAAAACTTCTTAAGAAGAGCTGGAGCGTTGAGATCTTCAGCTTTGATCCATGAACGCTCCTCAGGACCAAAGCCCTTCCAATGAACGAGGAAACGAAGAACTCCTCGCAAAATTTTTTCGTCCAATATATGAGTAATCTCAAAGTCTTCCTCCTGATGAACTTGAACTGGCTGAGGTGCTGAAGGAGGGACCGAGAAACGGTTGATGATGAGAGGTTTGAGCAAGGACACATGGAAGGCGTTGGAAATACGAAGGTTCTTAGGAAGTAGAAGTTTGAAACAAACTGGATTTATCACTTGAATGATCCTATACGGACCAATAAAACGAGGAGCGAATTTCATAGATGGGACCTTCAAACGAATATTTTTGGTGGATAACCAAACACAATCTCCAATTTTCAATGGTGGAATAGCCCGCCTCTTTTTTATCTGCAAAAGACTTATATTTGGCAGATGTCTTCTTTAAACAGGTTTTGACCTGGGACCAAATATTTTTGAAGGTCTGACAAACAGTCTCTACAGCAGGAACTTGGGTGGGGGGGAGGGCAGGAAATTCCTGAAAAGACGGATGGTGACCGTAAACCACAAAGAATGGAGTTTTGGAAGATGACTCATGGTACATGTTGTTATGAGCGAATTCAGCCCAAGGAAGCAATTCTACCCAGTTGTCTTGATTGGCTGATGAGAACATCCTTATGAAGGTCTCAAGATCTTGATTGACCCTTTCAGTTTGTCCGTTTGATTGAGGATGGTATGAAGATGAGAGTGCTAATCGTATGCCCAAGGTCTTACAAAGGGCCCGCCAGAATCTGGAAACGAATTGTACTCCTCTATCCGACACAATCTCAGACGGACATCCATGAATACGAAAGATTTCTTTGACGAAATGCTCAGCCAGAGTAGAAGAGGAAGGCAAACCAGACAAAGGGACGAAATGAGCCATCTTCGAAAAATCTGTCCACCACTACCCAAATAGTATTATAGTTTTTACTAGGAGGAAGGTCAGTAACAAAGTCCATACTAATATGGGTCCAGGGCTTGGACGGAATGGGTAGCAGTTGAAGCAAACCCGCTGGAGTTCTGCGGGAGGTCTTAAACTGAGAACACAATTCACAAGCAGCTATGAACTCTTTGACGTCTCTCCTCATAGAAGGCCACCAGTAACTTCGAGAGAGAATCTCAAGGGTCTTGCGTTCACCAGCGTGTCCAGAAAAACGAGAAGAGTGGAACCACGAAAGGATTTTCCTCCTAAGAGTAGGAGGCACGAGGGTCCTCCAAAAAGGTAGCACTTTAGTGGAAGAAGCAGCCAGCGAAATACATTTGGGGTCTAGTATAGAGTGGTTGGAAACCTCTTCAACGTCAGAGGACGTCACAAAGGCTCGGGATAGAGCGTCAGCTTTCTTGTTCTTTGCAGCTGGTTTGAAGGTTATGATTAATTCGAAACGAGAAAAGAAAAGAGACCATCTTGCTTGACGAGGATTCAAGCATTGGGCAGACTGTAGATATGACAAGTTCTTATGATCCGTGAAAATTGTCACAGGATGACGAGCTCCCTCCAACAAGTATCTCCACTCCTCTAATGCTACTTTAATAGCCAGCAACTCCTTGTCCCCGATGGTGTTATTCTTCTCCGCAGGCAGGAGACCCCGAGAGTAAAAGGCACAAGGATGGAATTTTTGTTGTTCCGATCTTTGGGAGAGGATGGCTCCTAATCCAACATTAGAGGCATCTACTTCTAGGAAGAAGGGGAGCGTCACATCAGGCTGTTGAAGAATGGGAGCAGAGGAGAAGGACTCTTTAAGAAATTGAAAGGCTTGGAGAGCCTCAGATGACCATTGCTTAGTATTGGCCCCTTTACGAGTCAGGGCCACGATAGGAGATGCAATTGAAGAAAAGTCTTGAATGAAGCGTCTATAGTAATTGGCAAAACCTAAAAAACGCTGAATGGCACGAAGAGTAGTTGGCTGAGGCCAATGTAACACAGCATTCACCTTTTCTGGATCCACTTGCAGGCCAACTCCGGAGACAATATAACCCAAAAATGGAATCTGGGGCAACTCGAATGAACATTTTTCTAGTTTACAGAATAATGAATTTCTCCGGAGTCTGGAAAGAACCTCTGCCACCTGTTGGTGATGAGACGGCAGGTCCTGTGAAAAGATCAATATGTCGTCCAGGTAGACAACGACACATACATATAACAAGTCCCGAAAGATCTCATTATTGAAGGCCTGGAAAACAGCAGGGGCATTACATAACCCGAAAGGCATTACTAAATATTCATAATGCCCATCCCTGGTGTTGAAAGCTGTTTTCCATTCGTCACCGGACCGGATTCTAATTAAATTATAGGCACCACGAAGATCTAACTTGGTAAAGATCCGAGCTCCCTTAATGCGATCAAATAACTCAGTAATCAGAAGAATGGGATAACGATTTTTAATAGTAATGGCGTTAAGTCCACGAAAATCTATGCAGGGGCGTAGTGATCCATCCTTCTTTTTTACGAAGAAGAACCCGGCTCCAGCGGGAGAAGTGGAATGTCGAATGAGTCCTCGCTGGAGATTCTCTTGGAAGTATACAGATGTAGCTTGAGTTTCGGGCAAAGAAAGTGGATACACACGACCCCTAGGAGGAGTCTTGCCAGGTAGAAGATCGATCGGACAATCCCATGAACGATGAGGGGGAAGACGTTCAGACTGAGTTTTGTCAAATACATCGGCAAATGAAGCATACTGAGGAGGAAGTCCCGGTGAGGAAGGTGAAATGGAAGATTGCTGTATTTTCAGAGGAATGACTTGAGAGAGACAACGATGATGACATTCAGCTCCCCGAGACGTAACTTGAGGAGTGCGCCAGTCAATCTGGGGAGAATGACATTGAAGCCATGGAAGGCCTAAAACAATCGGACTTGTAGTAACAGGAAGGATTAAAAACGAAATTTCTTCTTGGTGTAGAACACCAATCTGAAGCGTTACTGGAGACGTACCCTGGGTGATGAGACCATTGATAAGACATGATCCGTCGATAGCAGTCACAGTAATCGGTGTCTTCAGAGTAATCACTGGTTGGGACCATTGATTCACTAGGGATTTAGAAATGAAATTTCCCGCTGCTCCAGAATCAATAAGTGCTTGGGACTCAAAGGATTTGGTAGCAAAAGAAATCGTAACATCAAAAGCGCAGACTTTTAATTTCGTAGAACATGGAGAGGACTCCAGGGACCCTAACTTCACCTCTCCAGAACTAGTTAGGGCCTGGCATTTCCCGATTTCTTAGGGCAAGAATTGAGCATATGTGTGGAATCAGCACAATAGATACAAAGTCTATTCTTTACTCTTCGGTTCCTCTCCTCAGAAGTTAATTTGGAACGTCCTATCTCCATGGGGATCACAGGAGATGAAGCTGGACGTTGAGGGGTTGAGCGAAGAGGTGCTTTAACTGAAGTTGTTTTTTCAGATTCCCTTTCACGAAACCTCATGTCTACACGATGGCAGAGAGAAATCAAATCTTCTAAAGACGTGGGTAGCTCTTGGGTAGTCAGTGCATCTTTAATTTTATCGGAGAGCCCCTGCCAGAAGGCGGCAATTAATGCTTCAGTGTTCCACTGAAGTTCAGAGGCTAAAATCCTAAATTGAATGACGTACTGGCCTACTGTACGAGAACCCTGACGTAAACGGAGAATGCTGGAAGCAGCGGAGATTACACGACCTGGTTCATCGAATACACTTTGAAACATAGAAATAAATTTGGCACTATCCTGTAATACTGGATCGTTTCTCTCCCACAGAGGGAAAGCCCATGTCAGAGCTTGTCCAGAGAACAATGAAATAAGATAGGCCACTCTGGAACGATGAGTAGAGAAATTTTGAGGTTGGAGCTCGAAATGAACTGAGCATTGGTTGAGAAAACCCCTACAAGTTTTGGGGTCTCCATCATACTTTGACGGAGTAGGCAGGTGAAGCGTGGAAGCCGTAGACACCTGGGATGGCACTGGGGAAACGGAGGTGAGCACAGGAGCTTCAACATTAGCTGTGATATTCTGTCCAGATGTTCCTTGGGAGGCTAACGCCTAGTAACATTGTACTAACAGCTGTTGGCGAGCATCCTGTTGCTCCACACGGGTGACCAGATGCTGCAGCATCTTTTTAGCTGTAGGTTCCGAATCTGGGTCTGTCATGGCCTGATCTTACTGTCACGGGCACTAGGAGTCTTTACCCAGGGACCACCAGGTGATGGACTTACCAGAGCAATATAGGTGGTAATATGGTACTCTGGTAGCGGGGTGATCACGGAACAGGAGACAGCAGATGGTAGAGAATGCTCGTGGAAAGTCTATGACTAGCAGCACTGGTAATATATAGGTAATAGTACACGAAGAACTGAACGGACAAAGGAAACGTGAGGATAGTCAGTGGTCTGCGGCTAGCAAGTTGTACCACTGCTATAGTGAGGAGGAATGTCCAGAAGTAACGAGGAGGTGATGAGAGTCAGCGGTCTGCGTTAGCAAGTTGTACCGCTGTCTAGGTGAGGGAACGGAATCTAGGTGGAGGTATCCGGGAAGTCAGTGGTCTGCGTTAGCAAGTTGTACCACTGCTATGTGGAAGGATACTGGAAACAGGTGACACATGGAACAGGAATCAGTGGTCTGCCTCTAGCAAGTTGTACCACTGAAATATATATGTGAGGAGGAGGACGGGGAGATAAATGTAATGCAGAGTATACACGGGCACACTGAACTTGATCCCACAATGATATGCACAAAGTATAATAACTGAGCAGCACTGCACAAATATACAAAGTCACAGGAACTATCCAGACTACAAGGTAACACAGTCAAATGATGGCAATAGTCTCAGTGGATAGGCAACTCCAGAGAAGAACAACTCAGTCCAGCAAGGTATGCAATACACGAGCAAGGTCAATGATAAGTATGCATACCGTGGTTCAGAAGAGCAGGCTGTCAGAAAGGAGTGCAGGGATACCTGAGCGGCAGGAGGCCGGCAGGATGCGAAGTCCCAGGGAAATGGAAGCAATATCCAAGTAGGTGCAGCGCACAGGTAGGTAGACCAGCAACGATGGAAACAATACTCAGGAAGCAGTAGTATATAGGACTGGTCACCTGGAGATCACTGAAGAGTAGAAGTGGTATGGCAGAGAAGACATCAGCGGAGCGTTGATCCAATGCAGACAGGCGAGTTGACACAGGCAGGAACACTGTAGAAGCACGGAGAGCGGATCAGCTGGCTGCAGACACGAGGAGTACTGGAGGGTAGCGATAAGCAGGACACTGCAGATACACGGAGGTAGCAGATAGGATTTAGCAGGTGCAGTCACGATGAAACACGGGAGAGTTGAGATAAGCTGGAACTGTTGAGCACGGAGACAGCGGATAGGAATCAGCTGAGTAGTCACGATGAAACACGGGAGAGTTGAAGTGAGCTGATAACTGTAGTGCACGGAGGCAGCGGATCGAATCAGCTGAGTAGTCACGATGAAATACGGGAGAGTTGAAGTGAGCTCATAACTGTAGTGCACGGAGGCAGCGGATAGGAATCAGCTGGTGCAGTCACGATGAAACACGGGAGAGTTGAGGTAAGCTGGAACTGTTGAGCACGGAGACAGCGGATAGGAATCAGCTGAGTAGTCACGATGAAACACGGGAGAGTTGAAGTGGTCTGGAAACCACAGGAGGGTTGAAGTGGTCTGGAAACCACAGGTGAGTTGAAGCGGTCTGGAAACCACAGGAATCAGCTGAGCTGAATACACGAGGAAACACAGGAACACCTTCAGAGGCTCATGGGGAATGAGACTCCAAGATCAGGCAACGAGGAATAGACAGCAGGTGCTTTAAATAGGGAGTGTTGCCCGATCAGCCAATTAACTAAAAGGAACAGGTACTGAAGGTTTGAAAGGGCTGCACATGCGCAGACCCTCAGGATGGTGGACGGCCACGGTTCCTAAACACACGGGAAGAAGCACTCACAGTCTGACACCCATTTTGTCTCCAACTTTCAACTGAGGAACTGCCCAACGCTTCTTGTCTGCAAAGATCTTATAGCGGTCAGAGGATTTCTGGAGGCAACTCCTCACTTTTTTTCAAACGGTAGTGAATCTTCATTGCAGAGAATTAACGGCAGGCACTTGGGCGCGAGGGAGAGATGAAAATTTGTGAAGAGGCGAATGAAGCCCATATACGACTGGGAAAAGTGAGGCAGAGGTGGATTCATGAAAATAAATGTTATGGGCGAATTGGGCCCATGGTAGGAGATCAGCCCAGTTATCCTGATTGGCAGAGGAAAACATTCTGAGAAAGGTTTCCAGGTCCTGATTAACTCTTTCAATTTGTCCATTTGATTGAGGATGGTAAAAGGAGAATAGGTTCAACCAAATACCGAGAAGTTTACACACAGCCCTCCAGAATTTCAATGCTGAATGCCTCGGTCAGAGATTATTTCAGATGGATGGCCATTTAGAAGGAACATTTCCTTAATGAAATGCAAAGCCAAAACCGGAGAGGAAGGTAGATCCGAGAGAGGAATTAAATGGACCAGTTAAGAAATCCGGTCCACTACTACCCAGATGGTGTCAAACCTCTTACAGGGCGGAAGGTTCCTAATGAAGTTCATACTGTTATGGGTTCATGGTTTGAGTGGTGTTAGCAGCAGATCAGAAGGAGACTGATGAGAGGACTTATGCTTGGCGCATATGTTGCAAGTGGCTACAAAAGCAGTCTTGCAGGGACCAGTGTGATCAGAGAAGTGGGAGAAATTAAACCAGGTCAGGAGCGTTTTCCGAAGGCAAGTGGAAACAAAAGTCTTACCCGGCGGAAGTAAAGGAGCAGTAACCAAGTGGATGAGAGAAGACACTTGGGTTCTAAATTAGGACAATTTGGAACGTCCTCCGGATCCGACTCAGAAACAAAGGCTCGAGATAAGGCGTCTGCTTTCTTATTCTTCTCCCTAGGTTTGTAGGTAATATGAAGGTCAAAACAGGAAAAGAAAAGAGACCACCAAGCCTGCCTAAGATTTAAGCATTGAGCAGATTGAAGGTACAACGGATTCTTGTGGTCTGTAAAAATGGTGACAGGATGCCAAGCTCCTTCCAAAAGGTAGCGCCAATCTCCCAATGCCGCTTTCATGGCAAATAACTCCTTGTCCCCAATTTCTTTCTGCAAGAAGGAATTTTCTTGAGTAGAAGGCACAAGGATGAAATTAATTCTGAGAAGACTTTTGTGAAAGAACAGCCCCAATGTCCACGTTGGTGGCATCAGTCTCCAGAAAAAATGGTAGGAAGGTGTCTGGTTGCTTCAGGATGGGAGCAGAAGAGAAGTTAAAAGTTGAAAGCTTCAAGAGCCTCTGGAGACCAAGACTTGGGGTGGGAGCCCCTCCGGGTGAGCAATACAATGGGAGCAACAATGGTAGAGTAGCCTCAGATGAATCGCCTCTGATAGTTGGCGAATACCAAAAAATGTTGAATGGATTTGAGACCAAGTGGAAGAGGCCAATCAAATATCGCTTTAAACTTTTCAGAATCCATCTGTAAGCCTGCCCCTGAAACAATATAACCAAGAAAACATATTTCTGGGAGTTTGAAAGAACATTTTTTGAGTTTACAAAAAAGTTGATTTCTCTGCCGCCTGGTGAGGACCTCTGCCACATGGAGACGATGAGAGGAGATATCCTGAGAGAAAATTAAAATGTCGTTGAGGTAGACAACTACACAAACCTAGAGGAGATCCCTGAAAATCTTGTTCATAAAGCTTTGGAAGACAGCCGGGGCTTTGCATAAGCCGAATGGCATTACAAGATAGTCATAATGGCTGTCACGGGCATTAAACGCTGTCTTCCACTAATCACAGGCCTGCTCTGATTCTAATAAGGTAATAAGCTCCTTGAAGGCCTAGTCTAGTGAAAATCCTTGCTACTTTGATACAATCAAAAAGTTAAGCGATGAGGGGAATGGAATATCAGTTCTTCATTGTTATTGCATTTAGACCACGATAATCTATGCATGGCCGTAGCGTCCCGTCTTTCTTTTTGATGTAGAAGTCAGCTCCGGTTGGAGAGGTGGAAGATCTAATAGACCCACATTGCAGGTTTTCTTTGATATATTCAGACATGACTAGTGTCTCGGGTAGAGACAGGGGGTATACTCGACCACAAGATGAACCGCATCTTGTTGTTCCAATCTGATGACCAGATGCTGGAGCATATCCTTAGTCAATGGTTCCCCAGCAGGATCCATGTGTGGCTTGTTCTTACTGTTACGGTCCTGATGGAATTAGGATCCTAGGTCTGCCTAGTTTTTTGATACTCACAGCGAGGCACGGAATCTAACAGGGCAGATGGTTTTCACCAGGGACCCCCGCAGGGTGGTTTGGTCTTAATGGTGTCTGCTCCAAAGGAGCTCCAAGCCTTCTAGAGGAGGCCGGAAGGGTTGGAGGAATACAGGAAAATAGAAGATAAGAGCACAGTTGCTTGAAGGCTCAAATAGGTGCAGAGGAAGCCACAGTAGCAGTGGAGCACCAGTGGATGCTATAGCCTGCGAACAACAGGACGATACCACTAGAATAGTGGAAACCACAGGAAAAGTAGTAGTCTGCAGATGGCAGACATTGCCGTTGTAATAGTGGAGATTCACAGGAGGTGCAAACAGTCTGCGGACGGCAGATATACCACTGGAATGGTGTAGATTTCACTGGAAATGCAATAGTCTGCGTACAACTGATATACCACTGGAATGGTGGAGATTTCACAGGAGGTGCAATAGTCTGCGGCACGAGATATACCAGTAGAATGGTGCAGATTTCACAGGAGGTGTGATAGACTGTGGACAGCACGGGAATGGAGGAGAAGAGAGCCAAGTCCAACACCTAAGAAGTTAGGTGACCAAAGGAACAGGCACTCACAAACTGGAGGAGGTGCCTTTTATAATAGACGGCAGGAATGCCAGCAAATGACTAGACGGCATGCACAGACCAGACAAGGAGATGGCGTACTGGGTTTTGAGCATGGAAGCCGAACGCCCGGCGTGTGACAAGAGCCGTGCTACTTACACGTTAAATGTGGTACAGCTGAGGTAAACGGAGATAGAAAAAAATTCAGAGAACTAGTTGACAGAAACTTTAGTGCAGGCAATGACTGCACAAGCTAAAATAATACTGGGATGCATAAAAAGGTGGTTAAATGCACATAATAGAAACATAATTTAACCATTGCAATGTCCATATTTAAGACTATCTTAAATATGTCGACACAGTAGAACTGGAGAGGGTTTAGAGGTGGACAACCTCATTAATAAAGGGAATGAAAAGGTGAAATTATGAAGAGGTTAAAAAAAATGTGGTCCCTTCACTTTAGGCTGACTTTAATAAAGTTGCACTACCACCTACTTAATACATTTTACCAACCATCATTTTTTTTGGGACTCATTTTTCCTGAACTGGCAAATCAATTTCATTCACCACTTTAAGATGATGGTGGAGGAAGCGTTGTTAGCTGGAGGACCAATCATTGAGAGACTGCATCTTATGATTGGTCCTCCCACTCACACCCTACTCCCCTCCATAGTGTCAGACAGCCCCAGTTTGCAGCCAGTGCTGTAAGAAGAACTGGTGGTTAGTCTGCTGAATTCCTTTCCAGAAAAGATGAATTCTATGCTTACAAGAAATGTTTTTGTAGCTATAATTAGAAAAAGACATTCTGGGGATGTTTGTTTTAAATAATTAATCCATACAATGAATAGGGTCCCCTGTTAGGCTAAATAGGTAATTTATTTACTCCGTTAGTATTTATGAAAGGTTGAATGTAAAAGACGTCGTTTTTCAAACTTGCTATCGGTTTTGTAATTCTCTCCAAGGAAACTCAGATAACTGTGAAAATGCAAAAGTATACAAGAACATTTTCAACTTTTTTTTATAGGAGAATTATCAACATAGTATTATTAACTGGCATTAATCTCAACACATCATACAAAATTTTTCTTTCATGTTTTTCATTAATTTATTATTGTTATTTATTTATTAGATTTCCTCACTTCTGTATACAGGGCCTGATCAACCACTAGGCTGACCAGGCTGCAGCCTGGGGCGCTGGGTCCCGGGGGTGCGGCGCTGCGGGTATTTTTTCATTCATTTTTTTTTGGGGGGTGGGGGAGGGGGGGTTGCCGCGGGGGGGATGGAGGGCTCGACGATCAAAAGCATTGGTGGTCAGTGGTTAGCAACACACAGCCAATCGCCAGGCTGCCTGTTGCTGTGCAGCAGACAGGAAGCAGGACGTCTTCACTTCCTATCTGCTGATCTGAGGAGAAGAGCGACGCCGGCACAACTACAGGTAAGTGAAGGGGGGAACTACCCTGCATATCTATAGGGAGGGGGGGAACTGCCCTGCATATCTATAGGGAGGGGGGGAACTGCCCTGCATATCTATAGGGAGGGGGGGGAACTGCCCTGCATATCTATAGGGAGGGGGGGAACTGCCCTGCATATCTATGGGGAGGGAGGGAACTGCCCTTTATATCTATAGGGAGGGGGGGGACTGCCCTGCATATCTATAGGGAGGGGGGAACTGCCCTGCATATCTATAGGGAGGGGGGAACTGCCCTGCATATCTATAGGGAGGGGGGGAACTGCCCTGCATATCTATAGGGAGGGGGGGAACTGCCCTGCATATCTATAGGGAGGGGCGGGAACTGCCATGCATATCTATAGGGAGGGGGGGAACTGCCCTGCATATCTTTAGGGAGGGGGGAACTGCCCTGCATATCTTTAGGGAGGGGGGGAACTGCCCTGCATATCTATAGGAAGGGGGGAAACTGCCCTGCATATCTATAGGGAGGGGGGGAACTGCCCTGCATATCTATAGGAAGGGGGGGACTGCCCTGCATATCTATAGGGAGGGGGGGAACTGCCCTGCATATCTATAGGGAGGGGGGGGAACTGCCCTGCATATCTATAGGGAGGGGGGAACTGCCCTGCATATCTATAGGGAGGGGGGGAACTGCCCTGCATATCTATAGGTAGGGGGGGGACCGCCCTGCATATCTATAGGGAGGGGGGGAACTGCCCTGCATATCTATAGGGAGGGGGAGAACTGCCCTGCATATCTATAGGGAGGGGGAGAACTGCCCTGCATATCTATAGGGAGGGGGAGAACTGCCCTCCATATCTATAGGGAGGGGAACTGCCCTGCATATCTATAAGGAGGGGGGAACTGCCCTGCATATCTATAGGGAGGGGGGGAACTACCCTGCATATCTATAGGGATGGAAGGAACTACCCTGCATATCTATAGGGAGGGGGGGTAACTACCCTGCATATCTATAGGGAGGGGGGGGAACTATCCTGCATATCTATAGGGAGGGGGGGGAACTACCCTGCATATCTATAGGGAGGGGGGGGGACTACCCTGCATATCTATAGGGAGGGAGAGGGTGGACTGTCATGCATATGTATAGGGAGGGAGAGGGGGACTGTCATACAAATCTATAGGGTGGGAGGGGGGGGCTGCCATGAAAATCTATAGGGATGGAGAGAGGTTGATATGTATGAAGGAGGGCAGAGGAGGGGGGCTGATATATGTGACTAGGGGAGTTTTGATGTGACGGGGGGATAGCTACAGAGTGGAGGTAAGGAAAAAAGCTGCAAGGGGGATGGATGCAGGGTGGGAGGTAAAAAAAAAGGCTGCAGCAGGGGTTAAGGAAAATGGCTGTGGGGGGGGGAGGGGGGGTTGTGGTTAAGGAAAATGGCTGCAGGGGGTATTTAAAAAATAGAGCAGCTTTGGGGGGCAGAATCTCATGACTGTGTGGTGGTCACATGGGTGGTCTCAGCAATCACTAGAATACTAAATATTAGTGAGATGGGGCTGATAGAGGTTTGTATTTGATTGACAACAAATATTCAGATATTGCTTATATATGCCTGTCCAATGGGGTACTTTTATCTGGCCAAATTGGAGTGTTTTGTTTTAACTAAAGGTCCTAATCATTCAGGGTTTGCATTATAATACATTTTTGTATTTTCAAAACAGGACGCCAACTTTCCAGAAGCCAGTGAGAGGATAACAAAGTTGCAAGAGAGAAGAGCAAGAACAGGTAAGAGACAATGGCACAATCTGTCTGAATGCTGGAGAATACACCTGAACATTCATATTCAGGAGTGTTCCTATACACCTATATATTCGGAGGAGGGGGGGGGGGGGGGGCGCTGCGGCCATATTAGCCTAGGGCGGCCAGAACCCTTAATCAGGCCCTGTCTGTATACCTTTCTTTTTACGGCTATATGTACTTAGATTTTGTTTTTTCTTAATCATCACCCATCTGTCTATCTTCTATATATGTCTATGTTTCTTAACTATCTTCAGTTTTCTACCTTGTACTCATAATATGCAGCAGAAAAGAATTGTGGCATGTTCTACTTTAGTCACATAATTCTTTTGAAAAAGATATAACCTGTACTGAAAATGGATTTCATAAAAGTATTGATGATTGCCGTGTTCTCCTCAAAGATAAAACATGCAGTTACTGTACCGAAATATAGGCACACCAAAAATGTGCAGGTTCCCTTAGTCTAGCTTTCAGTTACTTTTAGTTCTCAAACCACAAACATACAATAACCACTTTAAGGTTACTAGACCAGATAACATTAGATTTATAAAAATCAGGCTTAACGGATAAATGTGCAACTCCACAACTAAACAACAGAATGAACAATAAAAAGGAGCCAAAGTCAATGCAAGATGAAAGAGAAGTAGAAAAAAAGGACAAATAAGAGTAAATACAATATAATAAGTAACTATTAAATCATAAATGCCCAAGTATAAATAAAAACTGTAATACAGTCAGTTTATTATAATTATCAATAAAATAACATAATAACATTATATATCTATTAGACAAATATATGTCCACACCATTAAAAATAAAGAAAAAAAGGACAAATAAGAAGAGTAAATACAATATAATAAGTAACTATTGAATCATAAATGCCCAAGTATAAATAAAAACTGTAATAGTCAGTTTATTATAATTATCAATAAAATAACATAATTAATTACATTATATATTTATTAGACAAATATATGTCCACACCATTAAAAATAAAGAAAATCTTGCTAAATATGTATTATGTACAGTTCAAGTAACAGTCATAAACATCCCAAGTAGCCTGTAATCATAAAAAGGTACACAAAAAGGATTCTGTCAAAATATTTAGATGCCCAGCATGTTTAGTGTCCAACAATTTGCATTCTCATCCAAATTGTCCACCAGTAGGTCTGCAGGCAAACTTTGTGTACTTTTTATGACTCCAGACTACTTGTGATGTTTATGATTGTTATTTGAACTGTACCAAATACATATGTAACAAGAGTTTCTTTATTTTCTAATGGTGTGCACATTTATCTTTCAAATCAATTAACAATATAATTCATTTTAGCTATGTTATTTTATTGATAATAATAATGAGTAGATAATTTTACAGTATTTAATTATACCCGGATATGAAGATATGTGGCAATTTTTTTTTCAGTCAGCTGACTATGGAGGCATATACAACTTGACACAAGAGCTTAACTAACTAACTAATGATTTCTATTCCACTTAACCACCCAATAAAACCCTGGGCTGGACAGAACATTGCCCATCTGGACATGTCCACATGGCTCTCATGGATTTTTCTAACTCCCCAATAATACCCACTTAACTATGTACATTAAACAGACCTGACACAATTTGAACACTTTTGCCAACTGGGCACAACAGTAACAACGAAACATTGCACATTGTAATACTTACTTTTAACCTATGATGAACACATTTGCAAGCTTAACTTTAACCTAATATTATACGCACTACTTAATTATTGTGTCCTAAATATATATAATACGCAATGTGGATGGGAGTAGTGATTACACAGCAAACTAGCCTTTATTATGCATGATAGGCATCTTGCTATTCTTACACACCTCCCCTTGTTCAAATCCAGGGAGTGTGATCTTGCCCAAAAGACGGCAGGTCACACAAACCAGGAAAGAAGAAGTACGGGCACGTGGCTCAGAATCTTCTTGGCGAGATAGGCCATCAGCATTTGCATGTTCGCTAGGGTGTTCTTCATTCCAAAGGGCATGGCAGTGAATTCAAAGAGCCCAACCGAAGTAGTGAATGCAGGGCGCTCTTATGCCACCTTGCTTTGTGGTATATGACAAAGCGAAAATGCAACAGTCTCTCCAATAACTTATCCACATGTGCATAGGATATGCATCTTATCATTCAGTCATCTGTAGTCCATGCAAAAGTGAGTACTACCGTCCCTTTTGGGCACAAACACTGCACTAGCTGCCCACAGGCTTTTGAATGGTACAATGATGCCTAGTTCCTGTATTCCTTCTACCTCCTTTATGATCATGCTCAACATTTCGGTGCTCACCATGTAGAAAGCTAGCCTCACCAGTGTCAACATGATGGGCAACCAAAGCGGTGCACCCTGGTCTGTTTGTAAAGCATATTGTTTGGTTCTTTAGCATCGGGGACTGGGGAATTAAGTTGGCCCGGATCAATTTTATGTCGGAGTTCTTGTCGGACTTTACCATTCAATTTGGCTGCAAATGTTTTTCATGTTATTTGGAGTGAATTTCCCGACAACAGCCACAATCTCTGATACACCACTTCTTCCACCTCCTGCTCATCAAAATCACAGTTATTTGGCGCCTCCAGGAAATTTCTCAGACAATATCAATTATTTAAAAAAATTACTTGTAATCATCGCGACTATTTAACAAGGCTCCAGCACAGAATCACGTGACTTTTAACGCCGCCAGTATTATTGTTGGTCTTAAGGGTGCATTGGAAGGAGGCGGTGTCTATATATTATAGAAGTTTTCTTAACAACATTGTACAGGCAACACCTACTTCCATTGCACCCTTAAGACCAGCAATAATACTGCCGGCCTTCAAAGTCAAGTGATTCTGTGCTGGCGGCTTGTTAAATTGTTGCAATGATTGCAAGTCATTTTATTAAACAATCGATATTAACAGCATGTCGGGGTTCCGAGATTCGCTGTGAAGATGTCGGGGTAAGTGTTGTTGCGGTAGTCATGTTCGGGAACATAACTACCACCGGTAACAATAACTAAAGCAGCACACATCTATTGATTACACAGTACTGCCTCTTTATATCTTTCTCATTTTGTTTGACAACTTCACATACCACCAGGTATATTCTGTAAACAAAAGTGCTTTACTATATATTCATTGTATTATATGTCACCCTCTTAATAATTTCATTCTCCATAAAATGATAATTATATTATTTATTTTGCACAGACAAAACTTTAAAGTTACCTGGGTAGGTTTACCAGACCACTTCCAGAGCTGCCTAGCAGGCAGGAATGCAGCAATTTTAGGCCTATTCTCTACCGAGGGCAGCCTCTGTCTTTTGGCCAGCTCCTTGGTCGTGGGCAAATGTATACCTTCTCTCTTCTTTGGTTTGCATCTAATAGCTCTTTGCTGCTCCTGCTTTTGTTGCCTAATGTATATAGTAGTCTTAGATGTGCTGTCAGGTCTCATGCATTTGCAATGGTGCTTTTGAGTATCTGGCAGGATGGAAGCAGCATTTGCAGCATCATCTTCTGAGCTTGAGGAAGCGTCGTCTGTTAAAGAGGATGAGGAAGAACTGGAGGTAGAAGATGAAGATGTGGAAGAGGAGGATGATGATGATAAGGACCTACTGCTGGTAGAAGTTGATGATTTAGATGTTGAAGATTTTGAGCTACTAGAGCTGTGTTGTAGTGTGTCCTGTCTTTTCTTCCTCTCATCATCTTCCTCAGACTCTGAGCTGCTGTTACTGTTCTTTAGCTGTCCTTCATTCTTCTGGCTTCCTATTTTCTGGTCAGACATTATTTTTGAGTTGTTGGCTGCATGGTCAAAGGCTTCAGAACCAAAATCTTGCTCTGCTGCTCGATGCTTTGTGTCAGAAAACTTTTCTTTGGGTTTGCTGGTATTCACATTAGAATAACATCCACTTATCATTGTCTTATGATCATTTCTCATCATGTTGTTAGAATCCTCAAGTCTCATCATGGTCTCTTTTGTTTTTTTAGACTTTGGAGACATAACACCTTCATGATCCAATTTCACCAAAAGTTGAGCTTCCCGTTTCCTATAGCTTTTGTTCACGGGAACAAAATCTTTCTGTTCTTCTAAATTTGGTCGCTTTTTTGCTTTTATCTTATCTTTTAATACACTCTGGTTGAAACCATTTCCTGTTGATTCACAATACAAGCCTCCACTAACCATATTTCTAAACAAAGAACCAAGATAAAAGGTTTTCTTCACTTTTATATACTTTCCAACATTTGGTGCTGTAGAAATCTTTGGTGGTAGTCGGAGACTTTCTCTATTTGTCTTTATGTTTGGATATATCAGATTCAGTTGGTTTTCTTCCTTTATCTTAGTTGCCTGTGAGGTATCTTCATCTGCATTCTCTTGAATTCTTGATTCTTCTGTGATACAAAAAGAAAAACAGTGAATATGTGAAAGTATAAGACTGCAAGTTATGTTTTCTAAAACAGTTGGTGCCAGCATTGAATATTTCCTAAAAAGTACAACACATTAATCCATACTTAGATGTATGGTATAAACTTCCTATATACATTGTAGAACATGCACAAGATATGTTCTCGAAACCAAAAGATAAAATAGAAGCAATAAACACAAAATATGTTTCCACACTGAAAGCACTGAATTTATAATTAAAGAAACAAACCTGATATCTGTTTGATGCATGGTTTACGTCCCCTAGGTCTTCGATTGAACATCATTTCTTCACTACTCATTATACTGCCTTCCTTCACATCATTTTTTTCCTGGCTAGACTTGCGTATTTTTCTTTTAGCACTAGGTACCAGCAGAGCAGGAGATGGCTCTGCACCTGGATATTAAAAACAAGGCATGATAACAGTAGCAAATTAAACAAAGTATCAGATATCTAATCTAATTTGATAATTTGAAGCTGGGAATAGTTAATCTGTTTAGAAGTATGTAAAAGGTGGCATTGCATCACAACTTGTTCTGGCAGATTTAAATTCAATTAATTTAATTAAAAGAAACATGGTTCTGATAGTAATAAATATTCGAAAATAATATACTGTGACAAAGGGAGGTGTTTGTACAGACTTCTAAAAGAGGAGACATGTATTTTGCTGGAAATCTGCAGAGAAAGGCTGCAAAAAGAGTTACACATTTGTACAGTAGTTCACCAAAGTTAAAGAGATATAGGTGGAGGACATATGTGTGACAAAATAATAGTAAAGAGTCTGATTTAACTTATATATTTTGAAGTGTTTTTTTAAAAAAAAATATTTTCCTCAGCAGGCAGCAGCCTGACAGTGTGTCTCTGCAATCAAACAGAGCACCTGCAACAAATTCTCTTTTACAGCCAAGGTGGGAGTGTCATCTATCCATCAAGTTAGGTCTGTAGGAGGAGTGTAAACTATTTAAACCTGTCTGATTCATTGCTCAATTGTGACCGATGCCAGATAGCGGCGAGTGGCTATTTGACTTGGTCTCGGTCTATCTAATGTTAGGGTCACAATGAATGTATTCGTGTGTGCATCACCTGAAGTGTGCCCATGTCACAATAAATTATTTAGTTATTTATTTAATTATTTTTGAATGCATATGCTATAAAGACAAAGTTAAATTACATGAAGAATTTACTGGCAATTTGTATCCCAAGCGAGCCGATGCATGTATGAATATAAATGAGCTTAGTAATTTGCATCTTTATTTGTTATAATGTAATTACATAAAACCAGAAAAAGAGAAAATTAGGGCATTATCAAACAACTATGCTACTTTGAAACCAAATTCTATCGTTTGTACCAGGGGTGGTGAAAATTGTCTATATGACAATATATATATATATATATATATATATATATATATATATATATATTTGTTTTTAAAATAAAACTTTTGTATTGGTTTTCGCAAGGTAGAAAGGTGAGAACCAATAAGAATAAGAACCAATAATAAATCAACAAGAGCATAGGTACAGTGGTTATCAACAAGACAACATCAAAAGACAGAGAGTCTAAACTAAAGAGAGAATCCTGTGTATACCAAGGGATATCTTTATACCTGAGTTTTTAGGGGAAGACGAACAATAGGGTGGATGGTAATGGGGTGGGAGGGGCAGGGCAAAAAGGAGGGTAGGAAGGGGATTATTCAGTAAATGTGAGAGTGGTGGAGTAATGTTGATCACCAATGAAACTCTAATGTTGTGAGGGCAGTTGGGGAGAGTGTAGCAAGTGGGAATATATTGTGGCTAAAGGAGGGGTAGCTCTATAGTGAAGGAACTTCCTGGAAGGAAGTATGGGTATTGTGTAACATGGCTGTTATGCTCTCCATGCGATAGGTGGTCCACACATTTTGAATAGTACTGGAAAGAGAAGGTGGAGAGATGTTTTTCCAGTGTGCGACTATGAGTCATGTTGCCGTATTTAATATGTGTCGGATTAATTTGTGTGACTGGCGGGGGTATTAGGGATAGGCCTTGGCAACATTGTGTATAATACAGAGGGAAGCAGGCAGACGTCAGTGATAGTTAATATGAGCAAGTAGATTTCCTGCCAATAGAGGTGAATTTTCGGGCAGGACCAGCATATGTGCAGCAGGGTGCCACTTTGACTGCAGGCTCGTCAACAGAGATCTGAGGGACTGAGCGAATGCGGGTGCGGACTGTCACGAGTCACAGGGTCTGAAGGCCACTTGCTGATATTTGCGTTGCTAAGCTAAGAGTCTAAACACGCCTCCGGTCTTCGCCAGGGACCCCCGCAAGGAAGTTTGGAGTTTGCTGCAAAGGACATGCAGGTCTCGGCCCTCAAAGTTAGCTATCAGAGGAGTGGATGGTGAACAGACGCGGTTGTGCAGGCAGAGGTGAAACCATACTGGCAAACGTGGTATCAAGGGGTTATGCAATTCGGAGTCAGCAAGCCAAAGATCAGATACAGCAAGAGCAATCAGGCCGAAGGGAGATCCAGAAGCAGAACCAGGGATAGCCAAGTCGGTATACAGGAGATCAGTCAGAGAGCAGGGAGACAGGCTGGAATGCTGGAGCATAGGAAGACCTAGATACTCTGGCGTCTACCTAGTGTCAGAGGCAGGTTTAAATAGAGGTACCCTATCCCTGATTGGTGGCAGTGGAGGAGGCGGTCCAAACAGCTTACTGCCGACAGGAAGTAGAGAGAAGAGTCCTGTTGCTAGGAAACGAGGACTCGAGATGGACACACATGCGCACGGCAATCCTGAGGAGAGAGGCCAACTTCCAGCTGCCTAGCAACGGACCGTGCTGCTGACAGAGGAAGGCTTCCGTCCCTGGCACTGATGGTGAGTGCGGGGACGGCGCCTGACAGTACCCCCCTCTTTTCCAGAAGGCCTACTTTCCGAGGAGCATCTTTTATGAAAACTGGCCAATAAACGTGGAGCATTGACATACTTTTCATACACCCATGTCCTTTCTTTAGGGCCAAAGCCTTTCCAGTGGACCAAATACTGGGAGCGTACACGAAGCTTGCGAGTATCTAAGATATGGCTTATTTCATACTCATTACCAGAAGCTATGGAGATAGGATGAGGAGAAGATAGAAAATGAGAGAATTTATTGAGCACTAGTGGTTTCAGTAAGGAAATATGGAAAGTATTGTGCACTTTAAGAGAGGGAGGGAGTTGAATTCTGTAGGTTACAGGGTTAACTACCTGAAGAACTGGAAAAGGCTCAATGAATCGTGGGGCCAATTTCATTGAGGGTACCCATTGTTTAGGGTTCCGTGTGGAGAGCCACACCTTGTCCCCAACTTGCAGAACTGGTACCATTTTCCAATGACGGTCTGCTCCGAGTTTATACTGCTGAGGAGACTGTAATAGCTTCTCTTTGGTGTCTGCTCAGATTTTGCCAAAGTCATGAATCATAGAATGAGCAGCAGGAACTGTCCTTGTCGGCAGGGAGGAAAAGTCGGGAAGAATAGGATGGGCACCATATACAATAAAGAAGGGGGAGGGACCAGAAGATGCATGGGTATGATTGTTATGAACAAACTCTGCCCAGGGAAGTGAATTGCTCCAGTCAGATTGGTTGGTATTGGAGAAACAGCAGAGAAATAATTCAAGATCTTGGTTAACCTATTCCGTCTGACCATTAGTCTGGGGGTGATAACCAGAGGAGAATTTCAATCCCATCCCCAGATCTTTACAGAAGGCCTTCCAGAAACGAGAGATGAACTGTACTCCACGATCAGATATGATCTCCTCTGGACACCCATGTAGACCAAAAATTTATTTGATGAATACTTGAGCAAGTTTGGGAGCGGAGGGAAGACCTTTCAAAACGGCAAAATTATCCATTCTAGAGAATCTATCCGCAGTTACCCAGATGGTATTAAAGCCGTTACTGGGAGGTAGATCCATAATAAAATCCATGGATACACTTGCCCAGGGACGATCAGGTACTGGCAAAGGCAAAATTAACCCTGATGGAGAAGATGGGTACTTTATTCTGGGCAAAAGTAGCACATGCGGCAACAAATTCCTTTACACGAAGAGTGGGCCACCAGTAATGATGGGACAGCGAGTCTTCACAAAACCAGTGTGACCCGCAAATTTGGTGGTGTGAGCCCAACGAAAAGCCTTGTGGTTCTTCGTTGGGCTCACACAATGTGGTTCCAAATAGGAACAGCCAACAGGAGGGATCTTAGATGAAGTCCTGGTAAGAGCAACAATACTGGAAGGCTCAAATATGTGAGGAGGCTCAGAGGTAGGGCAAAGATCAGACTAAACAAATGACCGGGATAGGGCATCAGCCCGGGAATTCAGAGTACCGGAACGGAAAGTTCAGGTCAAAGCGAGCAAAAAATGAGGACGATCTGGCTTGGCAGGGATTCAAACACCGAGCATCCCAAAGCTGGACGAGATTTTTATGGTCGGTGTATACCGTAACTAGATGACGAGCTTCTTCTAAAAGATTACGCCACTATTCAAGCGCAGATTTAATGGCTAGCAGTTCTTTGTCACCAATCTCATAATTACATTCAGTGGTGGAGAACTTCCTAGAGAAAAAAACACAGGGATGTAAATCACCTGAAGGAGATTCTTGCGAAAGAACAGCCCCCACTCCGATTGAGGAGGCGTCGACTTCCAGGAAAAAAGATTTCTCTTGGTTGGGCTGAGACAATACTGGAGAAGAAGCGAAGGCCTCCTTCAAGGTGGCAAATGCAGCAATGGGCTCAGAGGTCCAAGTTCTAGGTTTGCTGACTCCCGGGTTAGAGCGGTAATGGAAGCAATCAAGGTGGAAAAGTGCTTGGTAAAATGCCTGTAGTAATTGGCAAACCCAATAAAACTTTGCACAGCTTTCAAGCCAAAGGGTTGAGGCCGGTTGAGAATGGCAGAAAGTTTCTCCGTATCCATCTGGAGACCAGCGCCAGAAATGTTATATCCCAAGAATGAGATTTGAGGAACCTCAAAAACGCATTTTTCAAGCTTGCAAAACAACTGGTTGGCACAGAGGTGGGATAGGACCTCCTTCACATGGAACCGGTGGGAAATAAGGTCAAGAGAGAAAATCAAAATCTCATCCAGATACAATACCACCGTACTGTAGACCAGGTCACAGAAGATTTAATTAATGAAGGACTGGAACACCGCAGGAGCATTACAAAGCCCGAAGGGCATCACTAAGTACTTGTATTGTCCATAGCGGGTACTAAAGGCAGTTTTCCACTCACCCCCTCCCGAATTCAGATAAGATTGTAAGCTCCTCGTAAATCCAGTTTAGAAAATATTTTGGAGCTGCTAATCCGATCAAATAGCTCAGCGATGAGAGGAAGAGGGTACTGGTTTTAATGGTAATAGCGCTCAACTGACGATGGTCAATACAAGGATGTAAAGTCCCGTTCTTTTTTTTTTACTAAAAAAGAAGCCGGCACCTGCAGGAGACGAAGACTTCTTAATGAATCCTCGTTGGTGAGTGCGGGGACGTCGCCTGACAGGGACCCAGTAAAAAACTTGTGAGCATTATCTTTAACTCGAACCAGTATTGACGTATTAGCCAGATTAAGTCTGATTTTGGCCCATTCAGTTGTGTCTAGTACCTCCTCCGCTTCTCATTCCCATGCCAATTTGTGGGGGTCCTTTGGGGGCTGATGTCTTGGAGCAAAATCAGATGAAGAGAAGGCCCTTGGTTTAAAAAAGAACTGCAGCAGAGAGCTTCCAGCGGAGAGCATTTCTCAGTGACTAAGGGGAGCTTGAGTGAAGTAAAGTAGAGTCGGAGTTGGAGGTGCTGGTAAAATACCTGTTTGCGGAGTTGCAAAAAAAAGCACATGGGGGCCAGGTCTTGTACAAAGAGCAGGTTGTGTCGTGTCCAGTGACTGAAAAGTTGGTGCTCCAGACCGGGGGGAACAGATGCGAGTTCCAGAATGGGGCAAACAAAGTGTAGCTGGAGTGCAATTGGTAGGTACGTGTGGCTACATCCCATATGGAAAAGGAGAATTTGACCGTGGGAATGTGGCCGACAGCTTTAGGTCTCTGGTTAGGGGGTGTTTGTGACTGGATCACTTATAACTTATGGTATAAATTTATTCAAAGGAAATAGCGCAGGGCGCTTATTTATGTAATTGCAAATGCACTTATTTTTTTTATTGTGTATATTTTGCTATAGGAAATCATTATTTCTGAGACCAGGGGAGAAAATTTGTTTTTATCTGTTTTAACCTTGCTAGAGAAAGTGCATTATATTTGATGTATATATCTGATATAATAAGCTTTTGTTTAGGTAGTCTTTTGTGTATCTTGGTGTAAGAAAATCACTTATTTGGAGTTTTGCAACTTTTCTTGGGGAATTCTTTTCTTTGGAGTAAATGTGTTTTCTGCAACTGTTGGAAGAAAGGACCCATGTTAATTAGACCTTTTGATGTGTGAGGTTCTAGTATCTGAAGGCATGGGAATATTTAATTAGACTGCTGTTAGATATCTTTTCTCTGTGTCTGAAACAAGATCCAAGAATTCACAATATTGTTAGGATATCACAGAGAATGTATGTCACTCACCGGACTGTGAGTGCTTCTTCCCGGACATTTAGGAACCGTGGCCGTCCGCCATCCTGAGGGTCTGCGCATGCGCAGCCCTTTCTAACCCTTCAGTGTATGTTCCTTTAACTTAATTGGCAGATCAGGCAACACTCCCTATATTAAGCACCTGTGGTCAATACCACGTGGCCTGATCTTGGAGTCTCATTCCCCATGAGCCTCTGAAGGTGTTCCTGTGTTTCCTCGTGTATTCAGCACTGCTGATTCCTGTGGTTTCCAAACCACTTCTACCTACTGTGGTTTCCAAACCACTTCTACTACTGTGGTTCCCATACCACTTCTACCTTCCTGTGTATCATCGTGACTGTTAGCTGATTCCTATCAGCTGCCTCCGTGCACTACAGTCTTCAAGCCACTTCAACTCTTTCATATATCATTGTGACTGTTAGCTGATTCCTATCCGCTGCCTCCGTGCACTACAGTCTTCAATCTACATCTACTCACCTGTGCATCATCGTGACTGTTAGCTGATTCCTATCCGCTGCCTCTGTGCGCTTCAGTCTTCAGCTCATCTCAACTCTCCCGTGTTTCCTCGAGACTGCCACTACTATTGCTATCCGCTACTCTCCGTGATCATCAGTACCAGCTCAACTCTGCTCTCCCGTGTGCCATCGTTACTGCACCTGCTGGTTGCTATTGGCTACCTCCGTGTGTCCGCAGAGTCCTGCTGCCGCTTCTCCTCATCTCTACTCGTCCTTCAACTGCTGATCCACTCTCCATGCTTTCCTGTGTTCCCGCTGGTCTCTACCCGCCTGTCAGCATTGGATTCGTGTCTCACTACTTACCTCCCAGCTAGACCATCGCTATTCTTCAGGGTCCTCCAGGAGTCCAGTTCCACACTCTACTGATTCCTGTGTATTCGTTTCCCTGCTGGTCTACCTACCTGTGCGCTGCACCTACTTGACTACCGCTTCACCCATCCAGGGACTTCGCTTCCTGCCGGCCTCCTGCCGTTCAGGTATCTCTGCACTCCTGTCTGACAGCCTGCTTCTGAACCACGGTATGCATACTTCTCATTGACTGTGCTGGTGTATTGCATATCTTGCTGGACTGTGTTGGTTCTTCTCTGGAGTTTGCTATCCGCTGAGTCTACTGCCATCATTGACTGTGTTATCTTGTGCCGGATTACCTCAAGAGACTTTCTATTATTACAGTGCTGTTCAGTCATTTATATATTGTGCATATTATTGTGGATCAAGTTTAAGGTGCCCGTGTATCTCCTGTGTTGCAGTCTCTCCCCGTGCTCCTCCTCACATATATATTCAGTGGTACAACTTGCTAGAGGCAGACCACTGATCCCTGTTCCCTGTGTCACTTGTTCCAGTATCCTTTCACATAGCAGTGGTACAACTTGCTAACGCAGACCACTGACTCCCCGGATACCTCCACTTGGATTCCATTCCTTCACTCAAGACAGCGGTACAACTTGCTATCCGCAGACCGCTGACTCTCATCACCTCCTCGTTTCTGTTGGACATTCCTCCTCACCATAGCAGTGGTACAACTTGCTACCGCAGACCACTGACTACCTTCACGTGTCCTTTGTCCATACAGTTCCTCGTGTATTATTACCTCCATATTACCAGTGCTGCTAGTCATAGACTTTCCTGAGCATCTCATCATCTGCTATTTCCTGTTCCGTGATCACCCTGCTACCAGAGTACCATAATACCACCTATATTGCTCTGGTAAGCCTATCACCTGGTGATCCCTGGGTAAAGACTCCTAGTGCCCGTGACAATGTAATTATTGTTAGCTTTGCATTGCATGTAAATCCATGTTTGGGTAAATAAATTGCATCCTGATTCTAAAAATAGCCTGTGAGGCTGTGTCCTAATCTGTATAAAAAGCCCTGTCTTGTAGTGAAAATTGTTCTTCTAATTCCATCTCACTTGAGCACTGATACCTTCAATCAGTGTGACTGCAAATAAACATCACTTGCTTCAAAGACCTGCTTGAAAATATATTCCATGCTGAAAATCCTGTGACCAACAGATTGAGTGGCCTGACGCTCGGCGCCATCTCTACCAAACATCCCTTATACGATCACTCACGGCTGATTTCCTCCTAGACTAAGATGTTCTAAATGCTCCAAGCAGGGGCACCAACCCTTCGCAACTGCGACATTAGCATATCATAGAAGAAAAGCAGTCCTGTTATGACTTCTAGAGCAAAGCGGACATCCACAGCAGACGCCTCCAACTTCTTCAATAGAAGTAAAAAGCATACTAAACCACAAACGCCTGCCGCGAATCAACTGCGGCCAGACCGTTCGCCGAGCTCAGACACGATGGGAGAAAATGAAGTACCCCCGGCCATGAGACTCCTAATTAGCTCACTAGTTCAAGATATTAAGACAACGTTTCAAAGTGAGCTGAGACAAGCAATCTCAGAGTTCCGGAAGGAGATAGTTGAGCCGCACTGATGTCTTAGAGTCCAAGGCGGGTGAGATCTGTAAGACAGTGGCTAACAACTCGCAAGAAATCACAACACTGCGCACTGATGTGGATTCTCTAACGGAAAAATGTGAAGATATCGAAATTAGAGCCCGGAGGAACAACATCCATCTAAAAAACATCCCAGAGTCGGTAGATACTCAGGCTCTCCCTGGCTTTCTGCTGGGCTTCTTTAAGACCATAATAACAGATGCCACAGAGATGAACTAGTTCTGGATATGGCTCACAGATCTCTGCGCCCTAAGTCTGCCCTGGGCCAGCAGCCAAGGGATGTTATCCTTCGCATGCACTTCTACCATATAAAGGAGAAAATCATGCAAGCCACAAGGAACAGAGATTCTATCCCATACCAAGGCAGTGATATCCAGTTGTTCGCAGATCTGGCACCTCTAACCATTCAGAAACGCCAAGAGCTGAAAGATGTCACAAAGACTTTGCGACAACATGGGTATCGATACAAGTGTTTTCCTTTTCGGCTTCAAGTCTTTACAGAAACCAGACCTCTCTTTGCAAAGACTCCAGCAGAAGGCGCTTTGATACTGAATAAATTGGGTCTGTCCTCCAACTCTATGTCTCCTACAGATAGACCGACGGCGATGTGAGCCCCAGGAACCTCACCACGACCAGAATGGAGCACGGCTTGATTTGGCAGAAACTTGAACGTCTAGAGATAGAAGGTGGTGCTTCTGAGGACTAAGGACAGAGACTGTACCTTAAAAGGCCTATTTTTCTCTTTAGATCTCCAAAGATTGCTCTCTTCTGGTCCTGTGTTCTTTCTACCCCCTCCCCTCTTTTCTTTCCTGACAGGTATGAGCATAGCATAATCGTGATCTCTACATGGACTGATCAGGCGTATCCTGCTTTGCTGCTGAGAGAAGTTTCATCTGTCCATCTCCGACTCATCCCTCTGGTCCCACATTGAGAGCTCAGCTCACTTCGAGGTCTTGGCATAGACTCCTGCCAGCGCCACATGTGCTATGAACTGTTCTACACCGGTGATGTTTAAGCCTTAATTACTTTATTACGCTGCCAAGCTTATATAGCTTCTACACAGTTGTTTTATTGCTGTCTACTTTTGTACTTTCAGAGGATTCTCTAGTGTGTTAATGTTAATGTTATTCTATTGTACTCTAACTAAATTGGTTGGTGCCCCTCTCTTCTCTTCTGTTCACACTACCCGAACTCAACGTACACTAATCCACCCCCCCCCCTCCCCAGTCCTTTTTCCCTTTTGGTGATTGTAAAGCGCTACGGAATATGTTGGCGCTATATAAATAAACGATGATGATGATGATGAAGATGGTGCGACTCTTTGTAGTTGCACCTACTACTTAACCCGAAGTCGAGCAACCCTAGGTCGGACAAAAGATGAACGGCCTGCATTCCCCACCCCCTGACAGGTTGCAGAAAGCTGAACCCCACACCTTCTCCTCCCCTACTGATTCATACATCCTTCACCCTCTACTATGTAAGCGTAGCCAATTTCAAGCATCCCTGATTTCATGTCATATCACTAGAGCCACGGACTCGGAGGAGCCCCTCAATGTTGAGCTTTACGCTCTCATCACAACATGTTGCTATATCTATTGACAATAAATGTTAAGGGGTTGAATACCCCCAAAAGCGTTCCACACTAATGGCTGCACTTAAAAAGACATGAGCAGAGGTGGTTTTCCTGCAGGAAACCCACCTAACTCAACCGCACACAACATTTCAGGGGAAACTCTTCTCTCAAACCTTTTTCGCTTCAGCTGCATCTAAACACCAAGGGGTAGCAATCCTTGTACGACCATAAGTTCCTCTTAAGGTACGACGCTCAATAGCAGATCCTGAGGGTCGATTTCTCATGTTAGTGGGCACACTGGGCAAGCTCCCGGTCAGATCCCATTCCTACAAAAGCTATTTAGCCTCATTAACAAGCAAGCGGAGGGCCAGCTGCTGATGGGAGTGATTTCAATGCCATACTGGATCCCAATTTGGATAAATCCCCATCTGCCACAACATCTGCACAAACATCAATACACCCCACGCGACTCTCTAACCAATTTGCTCTCTTACTTAAAGAACATTCTATGTTGGATGCATGGAGGGTCATAAATGGTACGGACAGAGGGTACACGTTTTACTCTTACCCTCATAACGTATATACCCGTATATATTATTTTTTCGTAAATTCACAACTAGCAACCAAACTCTGTAAAGCTGAGGTTCATCCGTTTACCTGGACAGATCATATGGGGGTATCACTTGAGTTACAAATAGCAAATCTTCCATGCCTAACATGGAGGCTAGATGACACCCTTTTACTTAACCCTAAGACATGGTTGGAGCTAGTGGAGGCACTTAATGATTACTTTGCTATGAATGAGTCCCCTGATTTATCACCATCCATAGTCTGGGAGGCGCATAAAGCCACAATCCGTGGAAGGCTCATCAGCATCGCCTCTGCTCGACATAGAGAAGAAAAAGAGCTGATAGCTACACTAGAGACTAAGCTTATCTCCCTCCTTGCTCAGAATCAGGGCTCACTAGACCCATCGTACCTGCGGGAGCTGACGGCAGTGAGGGGCCAGCTCAACGATAGTGAAGGAATTCCAGATGTATTATTTGGCGTTATATAACTTAGATGCCTCATCTCCACCCCCCCTTCCCCTGACTTAGAAGACAGAATAAATGCTTACCTACACTCTTGTCAATTTCTTAATTTAGACATAACGGAGGAGGAAACCATTGCTGCCTTACGTGGCATGAAAGTGTCCTCTGCTCCAGGCCCAGATGGCTTTCCAGCCAAATACTATAAAAAATTTGCAGGTGTCCTTAGATCTAAGCTAACCACATGGTTTAACGCCATCCTTGACGGAGCCTCCTTTGACCCGGCGACGACCTGATCCCAGATATCAGTAATCCCAAAAGAGGGTAAGGATCCCTCCCTTTGTAGCAGCTATCACCCCATATCACTTCTAAACGTTGACCTCAAGATATATGCTAAAATTCTCGCGAATAGGATTAATTCCGTGCTCCCCAGGCTAATACATCCAGATCAAGGCGGGTTTGTCCCGGGTCGACAGGCTGTGGACAATACTAGGCGGATCATAGATCTTATCCAAAATATTAATGATAACAAACAACCCTCTCTCCTCATGTCACTTGATGCGGAGAAAGCATCTGACCTTGTTGGCTGGCCCTTCATGATGCAGGCTTTAGCTGTGTATGGCTTCCAAGACCGCTATCTTAAGGGGGTGTCAGCCCTGTACCATAACCCATCGACCTCAGTCCAGGTGAACGGAGGCTCCTCTCCATCTTTTATTATCCGAAACGGAACCCGACTAGGGTGTCCCCTGTCTCCCCTTCTGATTGCCTTGGTGATAGAACCCCTAGCTACGAGAATTCGTATAAATCCTACTATAACGGGGATACAACTACCTTCCAGTACCCATAAGATAGCCCTCTATGCGGACGATATTCTCCTTACCCTAACTAACCCTCTAACCTCTCTCCCCAACCTATTTCAAGAGCTTGAAATCTTTTCCACAATATCAAACTTTAAGATAAACACAGCCAAAACAGATATCCTTGACCTCCATATTCCCCCTAAGTTAAAGCAACTCCTAGAATGAAATTTCCCCTTTCACTGGAATTCCGAATACATAAGATATTTGGGGATAGCCCTTACCAGAAAGGTGGAAAATGTCTACCAAGCTAATTACCCCCCCCCCCCCCTTCCCTCATAGCCTGTATAAAAAAAGATCTAAAAACATGGGACAAACTCATGATATCCTGGGTGGGAAGGATAACGTCTGTGAAAATGAATTTGCTCCCAAGGTTATTGTACCTTTTCCACACTCTCCCTATCAGGGTCCCCCCCTCTATTCTGAAAATGTTACAAACTTTAATAATGCGGTTTATATGGTCGAACAAGAGACTCAGAATATCTGCTCGCATTCTACAGCGCTCTCCCGCGGCGGGTGGTCTTGGCATCCCTAGCATCCGCAATTACTATTACGCTGCAAGGCTGGCCCAGTGTGTACAATGGCATTCTCCCCCTGGAACTAGGATATGGGTGGACATAGAGTCGGACATACTGGGTGGTTCACCGTTCTGCTCTGTACTATGGCTACCAGCCACACAGCGCCCGGCCTCTGTCCGAGCTCATCCAGTCCTGACCCTCTCTCTATCAATTTGGTCTAGATGCAATCGCTTAGCTTCCCTCTCTCCTACTCCTTCGATTCTAGTACCCTTATGGTCTAACCCAGCCTTTACGCCCGGCTTATCTCGCTCTATGTATACGAAAGTGGCAGGTAAAGGCAAACTGCTGTTACTCAACCATATAACCAGAACACAATATTTCCACAATTCTCGGAGTTGATGAAACAGTGTGGCTTTGTTCCGAGACAGTTCCATCAGTATCTTCAGATTAGGCACTACCACCAAACAGTCAAAGCTCAACTCTCTTGCAGACCACCCACCACATTTGAGAATCTATGTTTTTCGGGCCCAACCTCCAAAGGTCTCCTTTCTATTCTATATAATACTTTACTTCCTGCCACTCCACCTGTCAAGGATCGCTTTCAGACGCAGTGGGAGGCTGACCTGGGGACTGTACTGGATGAGGAAGAATGGTCGGATGTATTTGATGGTACGGCTCACTGTTCTATAAATGTCCACATTAAAGAAAATGCTAACAAATTGTTGCACAGATGGTATTATGTCCCCTCGAGATTACAAAAAATATATCCACAGAGCAGCGCTGATTGTTGAAGAAACTATGGTCAGACGGGAAAATTCATGCATATATGGTGGGACTGTCCCGGGATCCGCCCATACTGGGCAGCAGTTCTTGCATTAGCCTCAGCAATCCTAAATGCTCACATACCACCTGACCCTAAGCACATCTTACTACCACTACCCATCCCAGAGCTCACTAAATCTGCTCACAAGCTCTTTAGGCACATCATCAGTGCTGCCACATGTCAAATAGTGGCCTCTTGGAAAAGCTCCACACCACCAACACTCCAGATGGTCTGCAGTCGGATCTGGCACACTTACCAGATGGAACACATTACTAGTGTGCTGAGGTGCTCCTCCGTCTACTTCTACAAAGTTTGGTCCCCATGAGCCATATATCACAATCAATCTCCACTCCAGTTCTAGTGGAATCTAGGCATGGAAAGATATTCCTAAGCAAGCACATTTGTTCTCTTACTTGATGCGTGAATCATTTCCCCCCCCCCCATCCCTCCCTCTGGTCCCTGTATACCCCCCCCCCCCTCTATACCCTACAAACTTGAAATGTTAAAATAACATCTTTGCAGTATTAGATAAATATACAATTATCTCCCAAGTATGAGAGAACCATGAGAGTGTTTAAGTGTCCTGTTGTATGTATACATGTGTTACCTATTTCTGATTAACCTCTCGGGATTCTGTAATGCATTTTCTATTGGAAAAAGATGTTTCTAATAAAAAGTTTAAAAAAATAAAAATAAAAATAAAATCCATTCCCGGCTGCCTCTGAGGTTTGGACCCAGCATCCAGTACCAACGCTCTGCCCGCTACCCAGTAGTTCTGGCCAGATTGATAGGTCAGGGGGATCCATCCACAGCAACCCTTATCCATAGGAAGAGGTCAGGAGTACCAGCCCAGGTACACCAGTAACGGGGTACACTCGCAGCGTCAGTTACCCAGAAGAAACCCGGTACTGGATGCCGGTAAAGTAGTCCAGTGGTGGCAGCATTTGTAAGCCCCTCTGTGGTGAGAGGGCGGGTTTGGGATACCGAAAGGGAACAGTGGCAAAGTAAACCCAGCCGGTTCCCAGCAGCAACAGACCAGGTGGCATAGGCAATCCATCCTGTCACAGTGTCTATAGGATGGTAAGTAGTAAGTCAATAAGTCTGATTCAATATAACCATTTGCCAGTACTGCAGCTTAGAGGTTGTGGTTGAGAGACGCAATTCCTCTGCAGAAGTCTCCCTGTATCCCCATGCTCACGAGGGTGCGCTTTTTCTCGTCTTTGTGGAATCAAGTTAAATTTCTCTTCTGCATATCATCCTCAAAGTAATGGTCTCACTGAAAGGACGAATCAAGAATTGGAGAAATTCCTCAGATGTTTCATTTCAGCTAAACATGATGATTGGGTCGATTTATTACCTTGGGCAGAATTCGATCACAATAATAATTCACATGATTCTACCTCCACTTCTCCCTTTTTTGCTCTTCAGGGGTTTCATCCTAAAGTTCCACCCGTCAAAGATTTAACCGCTTCTGTAGTTCCTGCAGTTGATTCCCTTCTATCGGACTTCTCGGCTAGGTGGGATCTTATTAAACGCAAATTGCTTCACACCTCTGCCATCAGTAAAAGAGCATTTGACAAAAGAAGAAGACTATCTCCACTACTTACTCCTGGTGACAAAGTATGGTTGTCTACGAAGAATCTTCGCTTGTTGGTCCCCTCTAGGAAATTCGCTCCCCGATTTATTGGTCCTTTCAAGATCATAGAGGTCATTAATCCGGTGGCCTTTAGATTAAAGTTACCTCCTACCTTGAGGATTCCCAATGTGTTCCACATTTCCCTTCTCAAACCACTGGTTATTAACAAATTTTTCTCTTCAAAAAACCTCCTGCTGCTATTTCTGCGCTAGATCAAGAATTTGAGGTGAAGGAGATGCTAGATTCTCGGATTTCCAGAGGTTCCTTGCAGTTCCTGGTTGACTGGAAAGGCTACGGTCCTGAAGAGCGTTCTTGGATTCCTGCACGAGATCTTCATGCTCCGAGTTTGTTGAGGAAATTCCATACCAAGTTCCCTCAAAACCCTTATAGGTTGTCCGGAGGCCACCCCTGAAGGGGGGGGGTACTGTTATGAACTTACCTAATCCCCATTCCGCTGCGCTGTCAGCGTGGTTCTAGCAGCTGTGTCCGCTCTGTGCAGCGCTTCTCCTGATGGCGTCCCCGCACTTCCGGGTTCTTCCTGCAGCTAGTCATGTGACTCCTGGTCGGGGAATTCAAATACTAGATCTTCTCTGCTCTGACACGCTGCCTGTGTCAGAGCAATGTGTTTCCTGTTCCTGGCTAACAGTTCCTGTGTTCCTGACTCCTGTGAACCTGCTCCCTGTGTATTCCTTTATTCCTCCTACCCCTGTGTACCAACCTGGCTGTGACCTGACTATTCTTTGGCTTATTCCTGGCACCTCGTATTGGACTGTCTTCCCTGTGTACCGATCCGACTGTGTTATCAACTACTCTCTGGATTTCCCTCTGGCACCGTATACCTCATATCTCCTGTGTACCGACCCGGCTGTGTTATCAACTAATCTCTGGATTTCCCTCTGGCACCGTATACCTGATATCTCCTGTGTACCGACCCGGCTGTGTTATCAACTACTCTCTGGATTCCCCTCTGGCACCGTATACCTGATATCTCCTGTGTACCGACCCGGCTGTGTTATCAACTACTCTCTGGATTCCCCTCTGGCACCGTATACCTGATATCTCCTGTGTACCGAACCGGCTGAGTTCCTGGACTCATCTCCGTGCATCTAACGCTTACTGCTCCAGACCTTCAATCCCTGGAATTCACGGTTAGTGCCTGTACTTACATCACTTGTCATATTGCCTGTCTGACTATCCATCACTTAGAACCTTCTCCCTTACGTCAGTAGGCCAACCTGGGGGCCGCGACCTGCGGTTCTTCGGCAGCAAAGACCACACTACCTTGGGGTGGTTCTTGGTGAAGACCGGAAGGCCGTTAGACTCAGCGCCCTAGGTAAGCCTGTGCAAATACTGACTAAGGCATCAAAATCGTAACAGTTGCCTGTCCATGCGGTCCAGCCTGAGTTGCCTGTCCATGCGGTCCAGCCCGAGTTGCCTGTCCATGCGGTCCAGCCTGAGTTGCCTGTCCATGCGGTCCAGCCCAAGTTGCCTGTCCATGCGGTCCAGCCCGAGTTGCCACTTGGTACTGTCTGCTCTGAGGCATCTAACAGTGCTGTCTGCTCTGAGGCATCTCACAGTGCTGTCTGCTCTGAGGCATCTCACAGTGCTGTCTGCTCTGAGGCATCTCACAGTGCTGTCTGCTCTGAGGCATCTCACAGTGCTGTCTGCTCTGTGGCATCTCACAGTCCAATCCAGTCAGAGTGCTGTGCCCAGCCAGGGCTTCCCGTCAAGTGTGCCCAACTTGCCGTCCCAGTCGGGGACTACTGCTCTGCCGTTCCAGTTGAGGACTCCTGCTCTGCCGTTCCAGTTGAGGACTCTCCAGAGACTGCTGCACAAGCTGGGTACTCTCCAGAGACTGCTATTGAGCCTGAATGCCCAAAAGCCTCTTCTGAGTCATCAGATCCTCCTCCAGTCTTCTTTGATGGAGGCATCAAACAGTTTGTTACGGTACTCGAACTTTCCATGAAACAGTTTCAAGAATATCCGGATTATTTTGTTAAGCAATTTAACCAAGTGGGTTCAATTATTATGTGTTTTAGAGGGAGCCACAAACCTGGGCCTTCTCATTAAATTCCGATGACCCCGTTATTCATAATACCATGGACTTTGTTAATGCTGTTTGTCAGAAGTACACTCCATCCACAGTCAAGTCATCTGATCACAATTTTTCTGTGCCCATTCCAGCCTGTGTGTCAGTTCCTGCACTTGTCCATAAGACCTCTATGAACATGTCTTCCATCAGACAGTCTAGGTCATCTAGGGAGAAGGTTAACAAGAACGGAAAACCCCTTGCTTTGCCACTTCAGTCACAACAAACACCAACCTTGGTGACTGGCTTTTTGGGCATATCATCATCTGGTGATAAAATAAAAGGTCCTATCCCGACTCTAGGCTGGGACTCAGACTCTGAAAGTGAATTTTTGGAGGATACTAGAGAGTTAGTGGATGAACTTGCCAATTCTTCTGCTTCTGAAGAATTGGGTCTTCTCTGTACTCCATTAGAGAAGAGCCCAATTGTGTCTCCAGGGAGATCTTATAAAAAGAAAAAGAAGAGGATATAAACAGGAAGGGAGCATGTATGGAGCGTCTGGAATCCGCTCCTTAAAGGGGGGCTATGTTATGACTGCCTTTGTTTTGTATCTGGCAGCAGTACCTATAATCCATCAGAGGTGCTGCTGTCCTGCTCCTGAACTCTGCAATATGCCTGAAGGAGTTAATCTCCTTGTCTGATGCTAATTAGAACTGCACCTGTTGCACTGCTTTAAGTACCTGCCTCTAGCTGTGCTCTGTGCAGTTCATCCGTTGTTCCTGGCTGCTGCTAACCTGCTCCTGTTCTGTTTGGTATATTCCTGCTGTATTGTATTTCTGTGTATGACCCCTGCCTGTACCTTGCCTGCTTGCCTGAGACCCCGAATCATTTGCCTGTACCTTGGACCATGCTGTTTTGCCTGTTGCCCTGACCTTTTGGACAGACTTCTGGACCCCGGCTATTTGCTTGATCTCTGATCTCTGCCTGGCTGTTTGGATTTGTTTGTCTGGTCTCTATTTGATCCCTGGACTCTGTCTGCTTTCCTGGACAGCTTTGTGCCTTCTGGACTGGGGTAAACTTATTATAATTGTTCCTGCCATTTTACTATACTGTCTCTTTTGGAACCTGTTATCCGTGGATTTGAGTTATCTTTGTTAATATATTTACCTGAATAAAGACACTTTGCCTTACACTTCCAATGTCACGGCTTAGGAATTTTGTGGATCCCCAACTTCTACTTTAGATGGATTAAGCAGAGGTTAGCAGAGACAGACCACACTGGGGTATAGTCCAGATAATGGATACACAGCAAATAAGGACAGACACGATGAAGTAACGTTGCAAATGTAGTATATTACTTTAGTAGTGCAACAGCATACAGATAAGTTGGTACAATTCAGCTATGCTGAACACATGGCAGTTCATAAATAATAATATCACACAATAGTACTTCAGTTGGTAACCAGTAGCAACGGCATGAGGACAAGCAAATACAGTTCAAAACGCTGAGATGGAATCCAAACTCATGAGCCTTAATATACAAACAGCAAATAGGAAGAATCACTGACACAGCTGAAATTCAATATGAGATGTATGTAGACTTGCTGATCCAGATAGAATGTGATTCAGTAGCGAATGGTTATAGGCAAATCATAGTTCATAACAGCGGAACAATAGATGTTATATGCAGTCCAGATATAACAATAACACAGGAGCATGCAGCGGAAGGTTGCTTGGAAGTACAGCGTGACAATAATAATCAGATGATGAGTAATCGTGGAAATCCAAATAGCATTAAAAGTTCATTGGTTGATAACGATATAGCTGCAAAGCACAGAACTTAATTGACAGAGCTCACTCCAAACTCGGAGACACTTCTTATAAATAGTCCAGCAATAATAACAGCAGTAGTAGAAACCACCGGCTGGTCTTAGAACCACAGATGACAAGAGTTTGATTGTAGTTCAAATAAGAAATGCAGATAGTTGATAAGGGAGTAGCTGAGCAATCAGTATGAGCACAGTTGTAACAGGCAGCTCACAGAATAGTTCAATGTGCTGATGAAAGTTCAAAGAATAGTTACAGCTTGTAGATAACCAATGAGATGAAATATCACGGAGCCAAATGGTGATCAGCGATGTCAGGCAATCACGGTAACCGGTACTCCAGGGAACACTCAGAGAATCAGGTATACAGCCAGAACTACGGCAAGGTGAGTAACATGAAGATCAGGCAATGAATCCCTGATCACAGGAGGTTGAAATAGTATGTGGCAACCAATTAGCTTCAGAGGGAGGTTCCAATTAAGCTGATGGAAAACAGCCATGCAAAGGTAGAGACTCTGAAGCAGGAGATAAGCACCAACAACGTTCCTTAAAGGGCAAGTCACACAACAATATCTAGTTATAGGAGCAGTGTGTGACAGTACCCCCCCCTTTTAGAAGTGGCCACCGGACACTTAAAGATGACTTTTCGGGGAAATTTACTATGGAACTTGCGTAATAATGTGGGAGCATCAATCTCAGAAGCCTTAACCCAGGAACGCTCCTCCGGACCATAGCCCTTCCAGTCCACTAGATATTTAATCACTCCTCGGACCTTTTTTGAATCCAGGATTTGAGTGATTTCAAAGTCTTCTTGTTGAGAGACCTCTGGTACTGTTGAAGGAGATGTTATGGATGAAAAACGATTAATAATTAATGGTTTCAATAGTGAAACATGAAAGGAGTTTGAAATATGAAGTGATGATGGCTGTTTCAACTTAAAAGACACTGGATTGATGACTTTCAAAATTTTGTATGGTCCAATAAATCGAGGAGCAAACTTCATAGAAGGAACTTTCAGGCGAATGTTACGAGTGGATAACCAAACTTTGTCACCCACTTTGAGGGCAGGGACAGCTCTACGTCTCTTGTCAGCTGCTGATTTGCATCGAATCGAAGTCTTCCTGAGCTGAGATATCACTTGATTCCAAACAGTCGAAAAATTTTGAACAAGGTCCGTGGCTGCTGGAACATGGGTGGGAGGAAGGGCAGAAAATTTTGGCAACCCAGGATGTAGACCATATACAATGTGGAATGGAGAAGAGGAAGTAGATTTGTGAAATAGATTTTATATGTGCAAACTCTGCCCATGGCAGAAGATCCGTCCAATTATCCTGAGAAGCAGAAGAAAACATGCGAATGAAAGTCTCTAGGTCTTGATTCACTCTCTCCGTTTGGCCATTCGACTGTGGGTGGTATCCAGATGAGAAATTAAGCTTGACTCCCAAAGCTTTACATAATGCACGCCAAAATTTAGAGGTAAATTGTACTTCTCTATCAGACACAATCTCTTGTGGACATCCATGCAAACGAAAAATTTCTTGAATAAAATGTTGTGCCAAAACTGAGGAAGGCAATCCTTCTAAGGGTATAAAATGAGCCATTTTCGAAAAACGGTCCACCACTACCCACACCGTATTATAACCTCTACTGAGAGGAAGGTCCGTTATAAAGTCCATACTGATGTGGGTCCATGGTCTAGAAGGTATGGGAAGAGGCAACAAGGGTCCCATAGGAGCCAAACGAGAGGATTTGTGTTGAGCACAACCATCACAGGAGGCCACAAAATCTTTAACATCAGTACGAATAGATGCCCACCAATATGAGCGAGATATTAGCTCATATGTCCTGCGAAATCCAGCATGACCAGAAATTTTAGAGGCATGATACCAGCGTAATAACTTCTTCCGGAGTGCTTTGGGAACAGGGGATTTACCAGGAGGAGGAGTCTCAGATACAGTTGAAGCCAACAAACACTTAGGATCCAAGATGAGACGATTCTCAAAGGACTCTACATCGGTTAAAGTGTCAAAAACCCGAGATAGGGCATCCGCTCTTTTATTCAAATGTCCAGGTTTGAAGGTGATATGAAGATTAAAACGAGAGAAAAAGAGGGACCATCGAGCCTGAGGAGGGTTGAGACACTGTGCCGTTTGTAAGTATAAGAGATTTTTATGATCGGTGAAGATTGTTACTACGTGTTGTGCTCCTTCCAATAAATATCGCCACTCAGACAAAGCCAATTTCATTGCCAGTAATTCCTTCTCTCCAATAGTGTAGTTTAGTTCAGCTGGCAAAAACTTCTGAGAGAAAAAGGCACATGGCAATAAACGATTGACTGATGAACGTTGAGAGAGGACTACTCCCAACTCCAACTGCAGATGCGTCCACCTCTAAAAAGAAGGGCTGTAAAAGATTTGGCTGTTGAAGGATAGGTGAGATAAGAAAAGGCCTCCAAAGCCTCTGCTGGCCATTTCTTAGTATTAGCTTCTTTCTTGGTAAGAGCTGTAATTGGAGCCATGATAGTGGAGTAATTCAAAATAAACTGTCTATAGTAATTAGCAAATCCTACAAAGCGTTGAATGGCTTTCAGAGTGTCACGGGCACTAGGAGGCTTTACCCAGTATCACCCGCTGATGGTCTTATCAGAGCAGTAGAGTTGGTATATGATACTCTGATGGCAGGGTGATAATGGAACTGGAAACAGCAGATGGTTAGAGAATGCTCAGAAAGTCTATGACTAGCAGCACTGGTAAACAATGGGTAACTGAACACGAGGATCTGGATGGACAAGGCACGTGAGGGTAGTCAGTGGTCTGCGCACGGCAAGTTGTACCACTGCTATAGTGAGAAGAATGTCCAGGAGTAATAAGGAGGTGGAAGTCAGCGGTCTGCGTATAGCAAGTTGTACCGCTGTCTGTGGTGAAGGAATGGAATCCAGGTGAAGGTCACGGGGAAGTCAGTGGTCTGCGAGTAGCAAGTTGTACCACTGCTTATGTGAGAGGATAAATGCAACTGGTGACAGGGAAACAGGAATCAGTGGTCTGCCTCTAGCAAGTTGTACCACTGAATATATATGTGAGGAAGGACACGAGGAGATAAATGCTATGCAGAGTCTACACGGGTACACTGAACTTGATCCCACGTTGAACTGCACACAATGATAATAATGAATGAACAGCACTGCACAGATAAACAAAGTCACTCAAATAGTCCAGCAAAAGGAAACAGTCAATAATAGCAATAGTCTCAGAGGATGGAAACTCCGGAGGAGGACAACTCAGTCCAGATGGATATGCAATACACCAGCACAGTCAATGAGAAGTATGCATACCGTGGTTCAGATGAGCAGGCTGTTAGGGATAGCTGCAGGGATACCTGAGCGGCCGGGAACAGACGAGATGCGAAGTCCTTGCAGAATGGAAGCGGCAGGTAGGTGCAGCGCACTGTAGGTAGGACAGCAAAGATGACAAATACTCAGGAAGCAGTAGTATATTGAATAGAACAGCAGGAGACCACGGGAGAGTTGAAGCGATGTAGCAAAGCTGGAAACCGAGGAGCATAGACTCGAAGCAACAGGCGAGTTGACACAAATGGACACACTGTAGAAGCAGTAGGCAGCGGGTCAGCTGACGGCAGGTAGAATGCAGACTGGAGCGCTGAGACGAGCAGACTCTGTAAACACGCTGAAGTAGCGAACAGGAATCAGCTGGAACAGTAGCGATGTAACACAGGAGAGTTTGCAGTAATCTGTAACTGTAGATACACGGAGGCAGCGGATAGGAATCAGCTGCTGGAGTCACGATGAAACACAGGAGAGTTTGCAGTAATCTGTAGCTGTAGATACACGGAGGCAGTGGATAGGAATCAGCTGCTGGAGTCACGATGAAACACAGGAGAGTTTGCAGTAATCTGTAGCTGTAGATACACGGAGGCAGCGGATAGGAATCAGCTGCTGGAGTCACGATGAAACACAGGAGAGTTTGCAGTAATCTGTAGCTGTAGATACACGGAGGCAGCGGATAGGAATCAGCTGCTGGAGTCACGATGAAACACAGGAGAGTTTGCAGTAATCTGTAGCTGTAGATACACGGAGGCAGCGGATAGGAATCAGCTGCTGGAGTCACGATGAAACACAGGAGAGTTTGCAGTAATCTGTAGCTGTAGATACACGGAGGCAGCGGATAGGAATCAGCTGCTGAAGTCACTAGGAACACGAGGAATAGAAGTGGTCTGGAAACCACAAACGGCAAACAGGAATCAGCATTAGCTGAACACACGAGGAGGCACTGGAACACCTTCAGAGACTCATGAGGAATGAGACTCCATGAGACTCCAAGATCAGGCAACGTGGTATTGACCACAGGTGCTTAATATAGGGAGTGTTGCCTGATCAGCCAATTAAGTTAAAGGAACAGAACTGAAGGTTAAAAGGGACTGCACATGCGCAGTACCTCATAATAATGGACGGACACGGTTCCTAGCTACTTTAGAAGTAGCACTCACAGTCCGGTGAGTGACACAGAGTCATTGGAAGTGGCTAATCCAGAATGGCTTGTACTTTTTCTGGGTCCATCTGTAGACCCGATCCAGAAACAATAAAACCCAGGAAAGGCATGGAAGTGGCTTCAAAGGAACATTTTTCCAATTTACAATAAAGATGGTTCTTGCGGAGTCTACTTAATACCTCAAATACGTGTCTTCTGTGAATCTCCAGATCTTTAGAAAAAATCAGAATATCATCTAGATATACAACAACATAAGAGTACAGAAGATCCCGAAATATTTCATTGATGAAACTTTGAAAAACAGCTGGGGCATTACAAAGTCCAAATGGCATCACCAAATATTCAAAGTGTCCATCACGAGTATTGAAAGCGGTTTTCCACTCATCTCCAGGCCGAATACGGATTAAATTGTAGGCACCTCTCAAGTCCAGCTTGGTAAAGATGTTAGCACCTTTAATTCGGTCAAATAGTTCAGTAATTAGAGGAATGGGATACCGATTCTTTACAGTCATCAAATTAAGGCCACAATAGTCAATACAAGGGCAGAGAGAACCGTCCTTTTTCTTTACAAAAAAGAATCCAGCCCCAGCCGGGGAAACAGAAGGTCTAATGAATCCTCTTTGTAAATTTTCTTGTACATAAACGGACATGGCTTCAGTCTCAGGTTGAGAAAGTTGATACACCCGACCTCTAGGTGGAATTTTGTCAGGTAGTAACTCTATAGGACAATCCCACAAACGATGAGGCGAAAGAATCTCTGCACGAACTTTGTCGAACACGTCAACAAAAGATTGATACTGAGGAGGTAGTGTAGACAATTCTGATGGTACATTCATCTTGGAGGAACAAAGAGGTCTTACTTTGTGTAGACATTCAGAATGACACTGTGGACCCCACAATAAGATTTCAGAGGTCTTCCAATCAAGTTGAGGAGAGTGGAATTGAAGCCATGGGAGGCCCAAGATAATTGGTGACGTAGTATATGGCATTATAAAAAAAGAAATACTTTCAAAATGTAACGCTCCAATATTAAGACAAATTAACTTGGTACGAGCTTGAATCACACTTTTTGGAAGTCGAGAGCCATCAATAGCTGTGATGACAACAGGATTCTCTAGGGGAACAAATGGGATGGCACATAAGGTAACTAAGTCTTGTAAAATGAAATTTCCAGCGGCCCCAGAATCAATTAAGGCTTGGGCACGATATCTCTTAGAATCATACAGCACCGAAACTGGAATGGTACAAGCCATGGAAGAGGAGGTTTCCTCTAGCCCCAATCTGACCTCCCCAGAACAGATCAGGGTTTGGCGTTTCCCGGCCTCTTACAACAGGTGTTCAAGAAATGGCCAGAATCGCCACGATAGATACACAACTTCTCACGCCGTCTACGATCACGTTCCTCCGGAGTCAACCGAGATCTCCCAACTTGCATAGGCTCATCAGCCATAGGTACTTGTGAAGGAGGATGTGACACAGATCCAAATGTTACACGACGTCCTACTCCCTTCTCCTCTGTTCTTTCTCTAAAACATAAATCCACTTTGTTGCACAAGGAGATAATAGCATCTAAAGTAATAGGGAGTTCATGAGGTGCTAATGCATCTTTTATGCGATCTGATAGGCCCTGCCAGAAGGCAGCTACCAACGTCTATTCATTCCAGGAGAGTTCAGATGATAATATACGAAAGTCAACTACATATTGAGCCACTGTATGAGTTCCTTGACGAAGGCGAAGTATGGCCATTGAGGCCGAAGTAAGACGACCAGGTTTGTTAAATATCCTGCGAAACATCAAAAGAAAGGCTGCATAATCAGAAACAAGTGGGTCATTCTTTTCCCAGAGGGGAGATACCCAGGCTAGGGCTTGGCCAGTCAACAGGGAAACCACGTATGCCACTTTAGACCTATCAGTGGAAAAATTCTGTGATTGGAGTTCAAACCGAATCGAACACTGATTAAGAAAGCCTCAACATATTTTGGGGTTCCCATCAAATTTGGCAGGAGCAGGTAGCCTGAGCGTAGAGGTAGTCACAGCGGAGGCCTGGTGTCCCGAAACTGGATCCGGAATAACAGCTGATACTGCTGGTGGATTAATCTGCAACAAGTCCAGACGACTAGTCAGTGCCTGGAAACATTGTAATAAATGATGCTGTGTTTTATCCTGTTGTTCCATACGACCAATCATATGCTGTAGCATATTCCTTGCGGAAGGCTCCACCGGGGGATCAGACATTTGGCCTGATCTTACAGTCACGGCTTAGGAATTTTGTGGATCCCCAACCTCTACTTTAGATGGATTAAGCAGAGGGTAGCGGAGACAGACCACACTGGGGTATAGTCCAGATAATGGATACACAGCAAATAAGGACAGACACGATAAAGTAACATTGCAAATGTAGTATATTACTTTAGTAGTGCAACAGCAGTTGATAAGTTGGTACAATTCAGCTATGCTGAACACATGGCAGTTCATAAATAATAATATCACACAATAGTACTTCAGTTGGTAACCAGTAGCAACGGCATGAGGACAAGCAAATACAGTTCAAAACGCTGAGATGGAATCCAAACTCATGAGCCTTAATATACAAACAGCAAATAGGAAGAATCACTGACACAGCTGAAAGTCAATATAAGATGTATGTAGACTTGCTGATCCAGATAGAATGTGATTCAGTAGCGAATGGTTATAGGCAAATCATAGTTTATAACAGCGGAACAATAGATGTTATATGCAGTCCAGATATAACGGTAACACAGGAGCATGCAGCGGAAGGTTGCTTGGAAGTACAGCGTGACAATAATAATCAGATGATGAGTAATCGTGGAAATCCAAATAGCATTAAAAGTTCATCGGTTGATAACGATACAGCTGCAAAGCACAGAACTTAATTGACAGAGCTCACTCCAAACTCGGAGACACTTCTTATAAATAGTCCAGCAATAATAACAGCAGTAGTAGAAACCGCCGGCTGGTCTTAGAACCACAGATGACAAGAGTTTGATTGTAGTTCAAATAAGAAATGCAGATAGTTGATAAGGGAGTAGCTGAGCAATCAGTATGAGCACAGTTGTAACAGGCAGCTCCCAGAATAGTTCAATGTGCTGATGAAAGTTCAAAGAATAGTTACAGCTTGTAGATAACCAACGAGATGAAATATCACAGAGCCAAATGGTGATCAGCGATGTCAGGCAATCACGGTAACCGGTACTCTAGGGAACACTCAGAGAATCAGGTATACAGCCAGAACTACGGCAAGGTGCGTAACATGAAGATCAGGCAATGAATCCCTGATGACAGGAGGTTGAAATAGTATGTGGCAACCAATTAGCTTCAGAGGGAGGTTCCAATTAAGGTGATGGAAAACAGCCATGCAAAGGTAGAGACTCTGAAGCAGGAGATAAGCACCAACAACGTTCCTTAAAGGGCAAGTCACACAACAATATCTAGTTATAGGAGCGGTGTGTGACATCCGTTACTCTTCATGAATGCACTGGGATTCATAACAGAGACATTGCATGCCAAAGCCATGAATGCTCTTTCGTTTTAAAATAACGAAACAGATACCCACGTCCCTAGGGGGTTGGTCTGAGTTCGACTTGGGGCGAAGCGCTCTATGCTCTCTATCCAGATGAAACGAGTCCTTGGACAACTCTGGCAGCAATAAACAGTGCCTCCACGTATTGCGGGATAGCATCCGAGGTGACGATCTCTGGAACATTTTTAATTCTAATGTTATTTCGCTGTTTGCGATTCTCCAGATCTTCAAGATGATCTCTGATGGAGTCAAGTTCGGTTCGCAAATCAGAAACCTCCATGTCGGTGACTTGTTGTTGCCTACAGACAGCGTTAAGCTGATTCTCCACAGTATGAATACCCAGTTTAACTATGTCAGAGCGCAGTTTCAACACGATCGCCCTCATTTCAGACTCGATGGTTGTGATTACAATTGTGTTGACATCATTAGCTGTCAGTGGCGAGGTCGCCACAAGTGCCTCATCAGAGTCTGAGCCTATGTCTGCAGATTTCACTGTGAACTTGGGTTGTGTGCCAGCTTTCTCTAGAGTTTTGATGATTGTGTGTTTGGACGTAGAAGAGGCCTTTTTGTGACGACGCGACATTTTGAGAAATCAGGTGGTGCCTTGTATACGTTGTATAGACTGTTGTCAAGGGCATAGGGTCACCCAACAAAGGTCGGAACTTGTCCGTACAGTTCAGTAGTTTAGGTTAATGGTTTTATTACATAGGGTTATACAAGTTCTCCCCTCGTACTCATTCTGTGCAAGTCATAGGTACTTAGTACTCAATCAGAACAAAGTAATGTGAGCAAGCAGTGTACAAAGAAGGGACTTTTATTTGCCCCTTTATGCTCTCATTCTCCACTGTACTCCCCATCTGAGCATTACAAAGGAGAAATACATCTACATACGCATGCGCAGTCCGGATGAAGTCACGCCCGCGGCCACTCCGTTTTGACTACCAACACGGCATCTCATCATTACGGTGTTAGACACAGTAGGGACTTCAGAAGGTTGAACCACCCTAACCCCATACAGGGTAAGTCCTACTTGTCTGGCTGCCGTTGCTGCTCCTCCGAACACCTGCGTTTACCAGAATCCATAGAGAAATTAAAACCACAGTAAGAACTCATATATGTATTTCACAGGTGGGAGTTACATTTCTACTATATGTGATCGTCGATTTCTCATCCATACTCTATTTACACTCAGAGACTGAGGTATTATGGACTAGTACTATCTAGCAATACGTGGATTTACTTTCTGTACTCCGATGCACCGTTGCATCAGACTGATATTGTCTTATATTTACCATTGCCAGAGGTTTGTGATATCTTATATTGAGGCTTTGGACTATTTATCGCACTTATTTGTGCTCTGTGTCTGCATCATTCGCACCTGTGATAGTTTATTACTGATGTTGAGGCACCAGCCTTTTGAAGCATCATCCATTATGTACTAGCTATTAAATTGCTTATTTTGCATTATTGTTTCATACTTTGACTATATTTCACTGTTTACCACTGCGCCAAGGGGATCATTGTCTCTATTTTCTATATATACTATCGATAAGGATTGGAACTTCCCTTTTGTTCTTTGCCCCAGGCAGCAATCTGTGCACCCTACCATATTGTAAGGGAGCGCAAACCGACCTTCCCTTTTTCCAGCAGATAGTGACTTACGAGTAATGAGGAAAGGCAGTGTGCGTGGATGGCAACTGTCGAGAGGGTGCTCCTGCAGAGTGAATTCAGCTTCCAACATGGAACCCAGAGCAGGAGCAAGGAGGGAGGGGGGCCCAGTAGTATCTGCAGTCTCGTTTATTTGCACTTCTGAGGCCGGTATTTGATTCTGTGTGTAGCAACGTGTAGGGTAAAGGGTGCGGACGTGCTCTCAGTAAGCCCACAGTTCTCACAGCGGGGCAGCAGCGTCAGATTGCAGGCATCCTACCCTCCAGCCAGCCCCGGGGTGTTCCGCAGCTGTCAATTTCAGATGACAAATGAGGGTGAGCTGGGCTGCGCTCCAGGGATGGGATAGGGCAAGCCCGCGGTCTCCAGGGGGAAGGTGCCAGACAGGCAGGCCCCAATTGTTATAGGGTAGGTTAGCGGGCTATGCCTCTCCTAGTTTCGGATAAAAGCGTTCCAGGCAGTTTAGGTGGGCTGCCACGAGGGTCGTGTGATATATGTGTGACTGCGATCACCCAATGTTGGTGGGTGTTTTGTGCTGTGGTTTGAGGAGCTGGTGAAGATTACAGCCTTCCACGAAAGTGCCCAGACCACGCTCCACAACATAATTTTTCAATTGACATGATCCACAAATAATGTTCACATTTCAGGTTTTAAGTTACTAAAAAGAAAGAAAACAGTATATATAACATCAAATTATTGATTATTCAGTGTCTTGCACACTCTCTGTTATCTTGATAATAGTTGGTGCTAAACAAGGCTGCAATTAATTCATAATGGAGGAAATAGATTAAGTCATATCCAAAAATCTCTTGTGAATTATATATTGGTTTTATTTCTCTTTAAATGCTGTTTGGTCTATTCAAACTCCTTTTTCATGTAACTCACACATTTTTAAAACTAAATAGAGACAAAGTCACTGAATTTAAAGATTAGCACATAGTTGTCACCATTGACAACTTGTGTCCCGGGAGGTGTGGGAGGCAAGTGGGTGTGTGGGGGCGTGGCTCAAAGAATTGTGTCTTTAACCCCGCCCCCAAATCAGGCATCACCTTTTTTGGGCAATAAAAATAGAGGTGGGGCCACAATGACGCGTACATGGCTCCGCTAAGCCCTGCCCCCTCTGTTTAATTTTTAGAGACAAACGGAAATCAGGAGAATTGCCTGCTCTCCCGGGATTCCGGGAGACCGACCCAAATTTTGGGAGTCTCCCAGACATTCCGGGAGAGTTGGCAAATATGGAGCATATTAGCAATTCAACACATACTTAAGTACTTATATTGTTATATGGCACCATTGTATATGATATTGTGTGTGGTGTATTTCGTAAAGTTATTTAGTTATTTAAAATCAATTTAAATCAGTTTATAATTGTATAAACTGCATCTGAATGTGCCTTAAAATCTAGCCAAGTGGGTGCTGAAGATAATATGGCTCCATTGTTAAATCACTTAATGAACTTTTCAGCTTGTGTGGGATGGGAGGCAATTTGATTATGTTCACAGTAACACCTATTGTCTGAGGACAGATATGTTAAATATAGGACCAGCTCAGCCCAGATATGATGGCATCATATAGCTCACTATGGAAAGATTGCTACAGCCGGGGTATAAAGTTAGCATACAAATGTTCTAAGAGGGTGCTAATTTGGAAAACTGAGCAAGGGTCCAGGTTCCGTCAGCTCACAATATTCAATGTCAGTTTACCCAGCTGTGTGAGATGGTATTCCAAACCATGAGACATGGAGCTATTCCCCACTACCTGAGAACACTAAAAGACTCAGATCCTGACTGTTGCCTGAAAAGTTCTATTGTATGTTCTATAATATTTACAACCGCTAACCATCACCTATCCTGCGTACCTGCTATCTTGAAATTTTATGCGACTATTGCCAGTAAAACTTTAGCTGTATATTGGCACTGTTGTATGAAAAGTGTGAATTTGCAATAAAATGCAACCTTCTGCACCCAGAAAATGTTGTGCCCATGTTGTGCCCGTGTGATTAAGTAATCCACTAGAAGGTACCAGCCCTGCTATCTTCACAATTGGTGGCAGTATATAGTGAAATCACTCTGGCTGTTTTCTGCAAAACTTGGGGAGGCTTAGAGGACTAAGCGTGATATAAAATTGCACGTAAAACCAGCCAAGTACAGTGCACTGTGCTACAGAAAGTCACAAACGGCAAATGTAATGGTGGATCAAAGCCTGTAAAGCAGTGCTCTAGGAGCAGTGGGGAGATGCGAAAAATCACCTATTATCACACAGAAACAAGTGAACACCACCTGGCGAATCCCTCAGTGGACAATACGGAGGATGAGGTCGAAGCACCAGTAAGACAAGAGAGACCCGCACAAAGTTGGCGGGAGGTGTCACCACTGAGTGCAAGCTCAGATGCAGTATTGGTGTTGCGTGCCCATATTGACGCTCTGGGAGAGACATGGTAAGAGTTTGAGAGGCCATACATACTGGAATAGAAATTGCAGATACAAGTTAGATTTTCTGATCCAGCCCATGCCTCTATGTTGGGCTACAAGGATATACCCCAGTTTCATGAGGCTGATGAAATCGGATATTGATGGACACTCGCGGATGTTGGAAATACTGATGGCCACACATTACATCCCAAAAAAAGACTGGTCCAGGTACCTGGTACCCAATCTGACTAGAGAGGTGCTAGATACCTTCTGAGCCCTCAGCCCGGTGGTCGAGGAAGTGCAAAAGGTGTTGGCTCGATATGAGGTGAAACCAGAGGTACACCGGCAGTAGTTCCGCATGTTGACCCAAAAGGGAAATGTAAGCCATGCAGAGTTCGCAAAATGATCTTTGGCAGACATGCAAATGGTGGTTAGTAGGGAAGAGGATCAACTCAATGGAGGCGCTAGTGGATTTGATGTTGCTAGAACAATTTCAAAACCGGATGATCCCAGAGATCTGAGAATGTGTAGTGGATTGCAAGCCAGAAACTGCAAAAAAAGCAGCTTAATTAGCTCATGAACTTGTCGCTAATCATCACCGATTGAGGAGATCAGTCCCAGACCAACCTGAAAACCAGAAGAATACCCTAGGACCTGAGGTACAGCCCTCTGTAAATGCCAGATAGGAGTTCCAACCAAGTCCCCAACACCTTCAGCTCTGGTGCGTACACGAGAACTAGAGCCAGAACAACCCAGAAGGTGTTTCCACAGCGGCTGCATAGACCATCTACAGTGGGAATTCAAAAATGGGAGATGCAGCATTCCGGGAGCCTGTCCTAGACACGCAACTGTTGCTTCGTGCAGCAAGCAACCGTGAATTCAAATTGAGGACCACTACTGCCCTAATGTGCTCTATATATTTAGAGACTTATTTGGAGTTAGATGCACATCTTTATTTTTTTGCGCAAAATACACATTTCCATACTCCATTTCTTATGAACCACATTTATTAACTTATTTATTTTACCCTACGCCACTGAAGTATTTCTCTTGTGAAAAAATTAAATCCGATGAAACAATGAAAGTTATATTTATATTCGCATCGGTTTAAAATTTTTAATAAGTATGCAGGATTGTGGTCCCTATAGATCTCTGACTGATAGATATGAGCAGGGCCAGACTGGCCATCTGGCACTTCTGGCAAATGCCAGGGGTGTCGAGAATTGCGGGGATCATTAGTGTGAGAGAGCCAGTGGGGTAGGGGCTGCTGGGAGAGGGGGTGAGAGACCCCGGGGGGAAGGGGTGCTGGGAGAGGGGGTGCTGGGAGAGGGGTGAGAGAGGCAGGGGCGGTAGGGGCTGCTGGGAGAGGGGGTGAGAGAGCTGGGGGGAAGGCGGTGCTGAGAGAGGGGTGAGAGACCAGGGGGGAAGGGGTGCTGGGAGAGTGGGTGAGAGAGCTATAGGGGAAGGGAGAGGGGTGAGAGAGCCAGGGGGAAGGGGGTGCTGGGAGAGTGGGTGAGAGAGCCAAAGGGGAAGGGGGTGCTGGGAGAGGGGGTGAGAGACCCAAAGGGGAAGAGTGTGCTGGGAGAGGGGGTGAGAGAGCCAAATGGGAAGGGGGTTCTGGGAGAGGGGTGAAAGCCAGGGGGTAGGGGCTGCTGGGAGAGGGGGTGAAAGACCCAGGGGAAAACGGGGTGCTGGGAGAGCGGGTGAGAAAGCCGCAGGGGGTGCTGGGAGAGAGCCAGGGGGAAGGGGGTGCTGGAAGAGGGTGAGAGAGCCAGGGGGTAGGGAGTGCTGGGAGAGGGGGTGACAGAGCCAGGGGGTAGAGGGTGCTGGCAGAGAGGGTGAGAGAGCCAGGGGGTGGAGGGTGCAGGAAGAGGGGTGAGAGAGCCAATGGGTAGAGGGTGCAAGAAGACGTGTGAGTGCCAGGGGTGTAGACAGTGCAGGAAGACATGTGAGAGCGCCAGGGGAGAAGGTGGTGCAGGAAGACGTGTGAGAGCCAGGGGAGAAGGTGGTGCAGGGGGTTAAGTGAGAGGGACAAAGGAAAAGATGGTGCAGGGGCATAGGTAAAAGAAAGTATAAAGGGAGAAACATCTTAAGAATGGAAATGTCAGGGATGCAGCCATCATAAAACACAAGTAGTAATGAAGAATGGGAAAGCACAGAGGGGACAAGTGTTAAAAAAAAACAAAAAAAAAAACAAGCCTTCATACTCCATTCACTTATATTTTCCATAACCCCACTTCTAAATTTCCACTTCGACCACTGCCCTCTGTTCCTGCTCTCGACTGCCTGTGTGAGTTGACAGCTGCGGATCCCTCCTCGCCCAGCGCGCCCAGTAGGAGAACAGTACACAGAATTCCATAATCAGGTAAGTTCATATTTTCTCGTGTGCAATGTGTTTTTAACCATGACCTGGGAACCAATGACGTTTAAAACACTATGTATTGCTTATTATTGCGCTGTAATGTTTCTTGCATATCTATCTGTACAGAGATTTTTAATTAAGAGGAAAAAACATTGCTTGTCATAAATTTTATCTGTGATTGTTTCAATATATCTATTTTTGTTTGCATTGTAAATGGTGTATTAAGCTGCTCCTGGGACTCACACTCTCAGTATCTGATATGCTGTACCAATTTTTATTTGTGAATGAGTTTTTGTCTGGGCACTACTAATGATTTGGGGGCACTACTATGGCATAATGTTATTTAAGGGACACTATTGTTGCATAATATAACCTTGGGGCACTACAGTGTGGCATAATATGAACTTCTGCCAAAGGCAAGTCTTTCATTGTTGAATATGATGGGAGCCCAAAGAAGTTGCTGTATTGTGGCCCAAAATTACTCGTCGGCCCTGCCTGTGAGTCAAGGGGGTAGACGTCTCCATGTAAATAATCTAAATGTTTCCCATCTGTTTTCCATCAAACTGATGGATCACAACCAATTATCTCTCACCCACCTCCAATACCCCCCTTAATTTATATACTGTGTTATTTAAAATGAATAGAAAAGACGCAAATCCAGTTACTAAAAAAAGTTAGTAAAAAAAATATTTTTCTCTGACATTTTGCTGTAGATGGAAATACTTTTAAAGCGGCCGTGTGGGTTTAAATGATCATTCAATAGTTATGTTTTTTTTAGATATATGTTAGAGTTTTATTTCATGTGGAATGATTCATGAAAATTCTGCCATTTCTATTTAATTGAGGGAAAAGGGTACCTGTTAACTATATGTGTGTAAGTACTCTGTTGTTGCTATTTTGTGGGAGATTTGAAAAAAGCAAACCATTGGTTTCCTACAGTGGCGCCTGTATAATTGGTGGTATTGCTGTAGTATGGGGTGGCGTGGTGTTGGCAATGCTGTAGTGTGTTTGGGGCTTAGTATTGTTAATAAGTAGGAAAGGGTATTGCTGTAATGTAGGGGTTGATGCTGGTTGCTGTAATGTGGGGGGTGATGCCGGTTGCTGCAATGTGGGGGGTGATGCCGGATGCTGTAATGTGGGGGGTGATGCCGGATGCTGTAATGTGGGGGGTGATGCCGGTTGCTGTAATGTGGGGGGTGATGCCGGTTGCTGCAATGTGGGAGGTGATGCTGGATTCTGTAATGTGGGAGGTGATTGCAGATGCTGTAATTTGGGGGGTCATGCTGGACGCTGTAATGTGAGGGGTGATGCCAGTTGCTGTAATGTGGGGGTGATTGATGTAGTATGAGTGTGTGTGGGGGGTTATTTATTGCTGTAATTTGGGCACTAATAATGTATTGTCATGGTATTTATTGATGTAATTGGGGTGCTAACAATGCAATGTTGAGGGTCATTAGGAGAAATAATTCTCCCCCACACACACACACACTCATACTACATCATGTTGTACTGCACCAGCAACGCACACTGCGCCAGCATCAGTGTGCAACAATATAGTGCATAGAGCCCACAACACGTGGGCCTGTGTGCTTTAAATGCCAGGGCTGATTTTTAGTCCCAGTCCGGCCCTGGATATGAGGGATCTGTATAAGGATATATACAAACATGATCTGTACTGGGATATATACAAAGATGATATGTGCTGAGATATATACAATCATGGATTACAGCTTGGACAATTATTTTTGAATTAATCAGCTGTTTGTCTAAAATGTGCTTGCCTGGATAAGATACTGGGGGTTGTTTCTCCAGGATAAGCTCAAATATTTCTATAGAAGGTACAAGGAAATTGGGGAATGGAACAAAAAACAAGACCGCTGCAGTATTTAAAAACCCAGTATTAATAAAAAAAAAAAAAAGAATCTGTTGTATTCCCCTTTAAAACAAATTTCATTGAAAAGACTATTAGCTCTATTACCAGCAGCTTTAATTCTTAGTAGCAACGCACACTGGTCACTCTGGGACATTGCCTTTCTAGGGGTGGACTGAGTTGGTGAGTTTCCAGTCTTGTAATGTAAGAAAGAATTGTGGTAAGTGCAGTGATTCCTTGGCGAATTATGTGGTGGTTACTTGTGTTAAAATACTGGAGAAACTCACATTGGAAAAGCCCCAGGTCTATCCCACATCCCTTCAGTTCAGTGCATTTAGGCATGAAACTCTACTGTGAGGTGGAACTTACCAATCTATGACCACTTCATCATTATACAATGGAGGCAGGTAATATGTCAGATGAACCAAAAGTCATGAGAATGTGGGAATGTAGAGAACAAATTAATTAGATAACAGCGACATTACATTAATACATATTAATGAATCACTGGTAACATTACATAATGAAGGTATAATAATTTAGTTTAAAACATACCTCACATGCTGAGAACCATATATGTTAAAGGTTCTCTAAAAACTTGATGTCATGACAGCAATAGTGGTCCACAGGTCTTCACCAAGTGTGATCCCTGGAAATCTCATGCTGCAACATTTCCATACCACATTCACTACACTTTTCAGCTTCCAATTAGATTGTAAGCTCTCTCATTAGTTCTCACTACCCTTTGTTTTCATGTCTTCATTTTTATTGTCTTCCTTCTTAATTAACAGGCAGGCAAGTGACTGTGTGCCAACTGTACTAATTGTGGTGAGACTGTCCCTCTTCATTCTGTTGAGCTTTAGGAGAGTAGCCACATGTACCTAGAAGTGGTCAGTAAGTGTTGCCAATGTGGTTGAACGAGAAATGTTTGCAGGATAAAGTGATGGCTAAACCTCTTGCAAGCTGGTTATTTCCACATCTGGTTTTAGTCCGGTGGCCAGACTCCTGTTCATTTGACTCCGTCCACTAACAATTTGGCCACACCTATTACATGAGGCAACTATCAGAATATTTTCTAGGGCTGATTTACATTCCTAATTCCTAAGGGAGTATGTGGGATATAATCCATATAACAGCATATAGCACTTCTATCTCACAGCACTGGGGTCATGATTTTTGATTCCCGATCATGGCCTTATCTGTGTGGAGTTTGTATGTTCTCCGCATGTTTGCATAGGTTTCCTCCGGGTACTCCGGTTTCCTTCCACAATCCAAAAACCTACTAGTAGGTTAAATAGCTGCTATCAAATTGACCCTAGTCTGTCTGTTTGTGTGTTAGGGAATTTAGACTGAAAGCTCTATTGGGGCAGGGACTGATGTGAAAGACTTCTCTGTACAGCGCTGCAGAATTAGTGGCGCTATATAAATAAATGATGATGATGATGATGATATTCCTTCCCAGCACATAGCATTAGGGGAACCATCTGCAGTCAGGTGAGATGCATCCAGACAGCGTCTCCTTTCTGCCCTTCACCTGTAACAGTGCACCTCAAAGCCTAAGGATCAATCTGTTGCACCAGCTACTGCATCCAGTCAGGTCCCCCCCAGCTCAGAGCAGTGATCCAAGTATGTTGCAGAGAGTATGCAGTCTGGGGGAGTCTGTAGTGAGTAGTCTGTTGTCACTGCCAAGCAGTTCAAAGGAACAGACTCAGCCACCATACTGACATTAGCACAGCATCTATGGACAAAACTGCATGTTTTCCACTTGGCATATAATTGAGTGTGGGGAGCAGAAATCACTGAAAGGGACTGCACACAACATGAGAGATCTACCGACAGCTTCTCTCTGGTGAGTACATCAGTTATTTTCCTGCACTGCACACAGATAAAATCATTAATCTACCTGTTTGTTATTCCTCGTGTCTCTGACATTGGTGGGCTGCTGACAAAACAGTTCCCATATCAAGAACAAATGTGTAGCCTCTCTACTGGTTAGGGTTTCTCTAGTGGCAATCATTCTGCCATTGATCTCTCCCCTTCACCGTGGCTGCTACACTAGAGCAAGGGCTTCTCACACTTAGCAGTTTGTCTCCTCAAGTGCCTCTCTTTCCCTCAGGTATCGCTTGCAGTCTCCTCTTACCTGCTTGAGTAGCACTATATTGCTGAAGGTGCAGGTGACCTTGAATCAGCCTATATATGATGTGTGTATTAAGGTTGACTCTAATATATCGTATTGTGCCATGTTAATTTTGTCAGTGGGGGGCATGGTGTTTCAGGGGCTACATTTTAAAAAGTAGTATAGTTATTAGCTGAAATTTGACATGCCAATGGAGAACCATATATGGGTGCTGCAAGCCAAATCTCAGAAACAAAAAAAAAAAGACAAATTAGTAAGAATCTAAAGATGAAAATCTTCCTTTTTTTACGACTTCCTGTTTTGGAGGAGTAACACTGGTCATTTGGCTGGGCCTGATTAATGGGGAGGGGGGTTGTTTATTCCATTGCCCATCCATTCCGTGAGTGATTAGTGACGACAGAGTTACATATAGACAGTGCTTCACTGGTACTAACAGATATATACAGCACTCACTACTTTCAGAACATACTGCTGCACCCCACCACTACCTGCCAGAGCATACATAATTACTGCACCCTGCCACTGCCTTCCAGAACATACATACATACTGTGCCCCAATACTGCCTGCGAGAATATACATACATATTACACCCCACCACTGTCTGCCAGAGCATACATACTGCACCACACCACTGCCTGCCAGAACATACATTATGTTGCAAGATTAGGTTAATGGTGCCAACTTCTGGGGTTAAACTGCTGCACCTCCTATGCAACAGCCCAGTAGCAGCACACCAGTCCAGTGCTTCAGTACAAGTAGCCACAAGTAGTTTTATTTAGCAGTTCAAAAATAAACAAAAAATAAACATAAATCCTGGCAGTGCCAGGTAGTGAGAGGCTGAGAGAACAACCTCATAACATCTTAACAACACCTTACAGGTGCAACTCTTGGTTACCAGCAAAGTGTCTGGTAGGTTGGAAGCTCTGGAATGGGCCTAATGAATAAAGCACTCCCTTCTCTCTCAATTCATATCCCCTAGGACCCTTCACCAGCTCTTTCTGTAGCCGAAACAATCTTTGGGAAACTTTTTCTCAAACAAAAGCAAACTCCCTGGGTTTTGTAAACACATAAGACAGGGACCTAGGACATACATATATGCCATCAACAATTTCCCCAGTGCTTCTATCACAATACATACTGCACCCCACCACTGTCTGTCAGAACATATATAAATAATGCAAACCACCACTGCCTGCCAGATCATACAAACTTGCTGCACCCCACCACTGTCTGTCAGAACCAGGGCTGCCAAGAGGAATTCAGGGCCCTGGTACAACAAATTCATGGGGGCCCCCCTTATAGTCGAGCATGCAAAAATATTTGCGCCGCTTTTTTTTTTTTTGGCGCAAAATTTTTCGGGGCTGTGGTCATGTAATTGGGGGCATTGCAAATGTGCCATTGGGGCGTAGCTAACATCAAAATCACTAGGCTCTCAATTCGCTGGAGCGTCACATATGTCATAGCACTCCTGACTTTCAGGACATCTAGCACCACAGTGTAGTATAGAAACAATGCAGTGTGTACACAGAGAGTTCAGTCTTGGCCTGCACCTTACATTGGGCACAACATTCATCAAAAATTGGTATTGTCCCTACTAGAATCACAACATTTCACACACTGTGCTGCTCTCTCCTACCTGTTCTTCTCACTTTCTCCACCTGTGACTTTCTCCACCTGTGGCTGCTGGTTTCTTTAGTTGCGGCTTGTCCAGATCCTGGAATGTTGAAGGACCTATTTGGAAAAAAAATATGGCTACATTTAGAAAATTACAGCCAGCCCCGGCGTTAAATCAATAGCACCCACGATTAATAATTAGGCCTTCCTCCAGCCGAAACATTAAAATAATAGTATTTACATTTAATAAATAAACCTATTCCCTTCCTGCAAACAGCAATACCTTTTTCCCGCAATCATCACTGCCATTAAATAACTCATAGTCACATTTAATAAATATACCTCATTCTCCCTAAACTTACCCCCATATTCAATAGCCCCCAAACCACCCCATCTTAAATTAATAGTCCCCACTATTAAATTGCCTCACCATCACCCTACAAACAAAATAGCGCCCATTAATTAGCCACCACCTACCTCACACACACTACATTGCAACAAGCCCCCTGTGCCATCACACACACAATACTGTGCCCCTTCATCACAACTACACTGTGCCCCCTTATGCTCACACTGCGCCCTCCATGCTGCTTTCCCCCCTTCTTTTTCACTCTGTGCCTCTCCCCTTTTTTTTTTTTTAATTAGTGCTTCTCTCCCCTTTTTTTTAATTAGTGCTTCTCTCCCCTTTTTTTAAATTAGTGCTTCTCTTCCCTTTTTTTTCTTTTTAAATAGTGCTTCTCTCCCCCTTTTTTTTTTAATTAGTGCTTCTCTCCCCTTTTTTTTTTTTTTAATTAGTGCTTCTCTCCCCCTTTTTTTTTAATTAGTGCTTCTCTCCCCTTTTTTTTAATTAGTGCTTCTCTCCCCTTTTTTTTTTTAATTAGTGCTTCTCTCCCCCTTTTTTTTTTAATTAGTGCTTCTCTCCCCTTTTTTTTTTTTAATTAGTGCTTCTCTCCCCTTTTTTTAAATTAGTGCTTCTCTCCCCTTTTTTTTAATTAGCGCTTCTCTCCCCTTTTTTTTTTAATTAGTGCTTCTCTCCCCTTTTTTTTAATTAGTGCTTCTCTCCCCTTTTTTTTTAATTAGTGCTTTTCTCCCCTTTTTTTTAATTAGTGCTTCTCTCCCCTTTTTTTTAATTAGTGCTTCTCTCCCCTTTTTTTTAATTAGTGCTTCTCTCCCCTTTTTTTTTAATTAGTGCTTCTCTCCCTTTTGAATTAGTGCTTCTCTCCCTTTTTTTTTTACTCTCAGCCTCTCTCCCCTGTATTTTTACTCCCTCTTCTTTATAGCACTGTCCCTTTCTGTTTCCCTCCCCTTGCCTGTCCGTTTCTTTACTTACCTTTTGTTAGCTTCTTGCTTTTCTTTTCTTCTCTTCTCTTCTTTCTTCTGTCTCATCTTCTTTCTTCTGGTCTTGTCTGGCTGCGGCGCTCCTCACTGACTGACGGGCGTGACTTGATGACGTCACGCCCGGCAGTCAGTGTGACTGGAGAAGAGAGGAAGGAGGGACGTGGCGCCGATCACGTGAGTATGATTCTTCTTTTTTTTTTTTTTTTTTGTTCCAGCTCCCCCCACCAACGACGGACCCACCAAAAAATCGATTAAAAAAACAAAACAAAAAAAACCCACCAAATAGAATTTTTTTTAAAAAATAAATAAATTAAAAATTAGCACGCGAGGGCCCGACCCGGGCCCCCTGGCAAGATCGGGCCCGGGAAAAATGTACCCGCCTCCCCCCCCTTTCAGCGGCCCTGGTCAGAACATATATACTGCACCTTACTACAGCCAAAACATACAGTATATACTACACCCACCACTGCCAGGACATACATACTGCACCCCTTTACTGTTAGGACATACATACTGTACCTCACTACTGTCAGATCATACATACTGCACCTCACTACTGTCAGAACATATATACAGTACTACACCAACCACTGCCAGGGCATATATACTACACCCACCACTGCCAGGGCATATATACTACACCCACCACTGCCAGGACATACATACTGTACCACACTACTGCCAGAACATATATACAGTACTACACCCACCACTGCCAGGGCACATATACTACACCCACCACTGCCAGGGCATACATACTGCACCTCACTACTGCTAGGATATACATACTGCACCTCACTACTGCTAGAACATATATAATACACCCACCACTGCAAGGGCACATATACTACACCCACCACTGCTAGGACATACATACTACACTCACCACTGCCAGGACATACATACTGCACCTCAATATTGCCAGGACATACATACTGCACCCACCACTGCCAGGACATACATACTTACTAATACTTGTTATGCGCTAGGCAGACAAACAGGTACATTGTGCAAATCTAAATATGCCAAGAAACTGCATATTTTCAGTTAGTAAATTACCTTTAGTTTGTTTAATTCTCTTCGTAATCATTATATCATGCAGAATGTGACATATCTAATAATAATAGCAAACAAAAGTTTGTACTTATTTACCATTTATGATTAAAATTCCAAGAGAGACACTAACACATGTTTTTTTAGAAAGTGTTCTGAATTACAGTTTCAAAACATTTGCTATACTTACACTGTATTTTATAATCTGGAGGTAACATTCGGATATGAGATAATGGAATTCGCCCTGTATCTCCATCATCAAACTCCACTGTTACTAGATCTGTATCTTTTTCCTGGTCTGCGTTTCCTAATAAATCAAAAATTAACAACTACTATAACATTTGTATACTATAAAGTGATGCCTAATCCTAATTCTAGAAATTTCATTTTTTATTTAAAGATAGACAGAAGTGTGAATATGATATACATTACATAAATTAAGAAGAGCAAAAAAGTTTACACAATTCATTCACCTCGGACAATGGTGCCTGGGTAGAGGCAACGATACTGCTGACTCCAGTAAGCTGCAATTCGTGTTCCTTCCAGTAGAAAGCGGACAGAAGGTGGTTTCACATCTATAATCTGTTCATAAAATACAAAAAGCTATTTAATTTTAGTGATCATCATCTATTTATTTATATAGCGCCACTAATTACGCAGCGCTGTACAGAGAACTTATTCACAACAGTCCCTGCCCCATCAGAGCTCACAATCTAAATCCCTAACAAACACAGACTGAGAGAGACTAAGGGCAATTTAATAGCAACCAATTAAAAAATCACTATGATTTTGGAGTGTGGGAGGAAACCCGGAGCACTCGGAAGAAACCCACGCAAACATGGGGATGACATACAAACTCCACACAGATAAGGCTATGGTCGGGAATCGAACTCATGACCCCAGTGCTGTGAGGCACTGCTAACCACTAAGCCACCATGCTGCCCACATACAGATGTAACAACCTTAAATTAGTGGAGCCCTACATATAACTAAGTGTGCTTAGGAGATGAATATATAGGATCTGAGTCATTAAGAAAAGTAAGGCAACAAAAAGGAGTAAATGTTCGTCAGGACAAATCATGTTACAATGCAAGGGGTGCAAATGAGTTTATTATTTTGCACATAAATTAAATACTGGCTGTTTTTTCATCTACCACACAAATACTTGATAGCTTAATGTTTACACTGAAATTTAAACTTGATCTAGGACATGTCCTATCGCAATTATAAATCTGTCCCCACATTTTAAAATCACCTCCTCATCCAATGCAACTTGGTTTTGCCCAGGAGCAAAGTTACTAATTTTTTATGCTTTGCTCTCCTTAATGACTCAGGCCCATAGTGCTTGTAGCTATCTGACTGAAAAGGACTTGGACATGGGTGGTCTGCAAAGAAAAGGAGGTATCCTCTACAACAACAGCAAAATGTATGATCATAAAACAATTCTTCCACTAATTCACCTTACTGAATGTAACATATAAGAGAAGTATAATGAACAATTAAAGGAATAAGAACAGTAAGTCATACCTTCCAACTGTTCTGATTTGACAGAACAGTCTCGATTTGTGGGCCTTGAAAGGGGCGGAGTTTACATGAAAGTGTTTGTTTTGGGGAGAATCGGGTGGAATTTGGGTGGATCATTGGGGCACATTTTGTCCCAATTTTGCATGTCTAAATATTGGGAGGTATAAATAAGTGTAAATCTCTGCTTGGTTGAACTCATAATACCAGCATATGCAGAAAAGTTGTTTTTTTCTTTGCAAAGGTAAACTAAATTTCAAAATGTCATAATAAAACTTTATATCAAATACATCTACTTTAATTAAGGTAAATAAATGTAGCTTAAATGTTAAGTAAGCATTCACGTTCATACTAATTAATACCCTGGGCTTTACAGTCTAATAAGGTTGGAATGGAGTAGCAGAGGGGGCACTTTCAAAAAGTGTGGTAAGTGGCCCAGTCACCTAGTTAAGCAGCTGGAATTCACATTACCCAGAAGAACATAGGAAACAAATGTAAATAATGTTCTTTTATATTTTTTCTCATACAAAGGCATATTTATTAAGCTTTACACCATGCGGAAACAGCTTTTTACAAATGGTTTATGCATTTTCAAGTACCATGTTTATTTATCAAAAGCCTAATGCAGAAGATATCATAGGTATCTCCTGCTTTAGGCTAAGTTTTGCATTAAATCACAGTCCCCATAATTCTCAATGGGGGCTGAGATCTAGTACAATTTATCAAACTCCAAAAAGTGTAGATTTTTGGAGCTTGACCTCAATGACCATTCTTCCCTATGGGGAGAGCATTGCAGGACAGCATTCGTTGTGCTCTTACCTCCATTAACTAACAAATAATGTGCGATCAGGGGCGGGCTGGACCGGGGGGGCAGGGGGGCAAATGGCACCCGGGCCGGACAGAAGAACAGTATTTTGGGCCGCCTGGTGGTCCAGTTGTAATGCGATAGAGACAGCCTCTGCAGTTTGTGCAGGGGCTGTCACATCGCAGAGTACTCACTGCAGCCGGATCATTCATTCACAGAATATTGTACTACAGCTTGTAGTACAATATTCTGTTACTGAATGATGCCCCCGCAGTGAGTACTACGCAATGTGACAGCCCCTGCACAGACTGCAGAGGCAGTCTCCATCGCATCTGATTAGCAGCTTACATCAGGTCATGTGACCACAGTGTGTAGCTAAAGGTGCTGGGGCAGAGGGAGACATGTGTAGCTAAAGGTGCTGGGGCAGAGGAGGACATGTAGCTAAAGGTGCTGCGACAGATGGATACATGTGTAGCTAAAGGTGCTGGGGCAGAGGGGGACATGTGTAGCTAAAGGTGCTGGTGCAGAGGGGGACATGTGTAGCTAAAGGTGCTGGGGCAGAGGGGGCATGTGTAGCTAAAGGTGCTGGGGCAGAGGGAGACATGTGTAGCTAAAGGTGCTGGGGCAGAGGGGGACATGTGTAGCTAAAGGTGCTGGTGAAGAGGGGGACATGTGTAGCTAAAGGTGCTGGGGCAGAGGGGGCATGTGTAGCTAAAGGTGCTGGGGCAGAGGGAGACATGTGTAGCTAAAGGTGCTGGGGCAGAGGAGGACATGTAGCTAAAGGTGCTGGGACAGAGGGATACATGTGTAGCTAAAGGTGCTGGGGCAGAGGGGGACATGTGTAGCTAAAGGTGCTGGTGCAGAGGGGCACATGTGTAACTAAAGGTGCTGGGGCAGAGGGGGCATGTGTAGCTAAAGGTGCTGGGGCAGAGGGGGGAATGTGTAGCTAAAGGTGCTGGGGCAGAGGGGGGCATGTGTAGCTAAAGGTGCTGGGGCAGAGGGGGACATGTGTAACTAAAGGTGCTGGGGCAGAGGGATACATGTGTAGCTAAAGGTGCTGGGGCAGAGGGGGGCATGTATAGCTAAAGGTGCTGGGGCAGAGCGGGCATGTGTAGCTAAAAGTGCTGGGACAGAGAAATACATGTGTAGCTAAAGGTGCTGGGGCAGAGGGGGGCATGTGTAGCTAAAGGTGCTGGGGCAGAGGGGGACATGTGTAGCTAAAGGTGCTGGGCAGAGGGGGGCATGTGTAGCTAAAGGTGCTGGGGCAGAGGGGGGCATGTGTAGCTAAAGGTGCTGGGGCAGAGGCGAGCATGTGTAGCTAAAGGTGCTGGGGCAGAGGGGGGCATGTGTAGCTAAAGGTGCTGGGACAGAGGGATACATGTGTAGCTAAAGGTGCTGGGGCAGAGGGGGACATGTGTGGCTGAAGCTGCAGGGTATAGGTATACATGTGTAGCTAAACGTGCTGGGACAGAGGGATACATGTGTAGCTAAAGGTGCTGGGAGAGAGGGATACATGTGTAGCTAAAGGTGCTGGGGCAGAGGGGGACATGTGTAGCTAAAGGTGCTGGGACAGAGGGATACATGTGTAGCTAAAGGTGCTGGGGCAGAGGGGGAGATGTGTAGCTAAAGGTGCTGGGGCAGAGGGAGACATGTGTAGCTAAAGGTGCTGGGGCAGAGGGAGACATGTGTAGCTAAAGGTGCTGGGAAAGAGGGATACATGTGTAGCTAAAGGTGCTGGGGCAGAGGGGGACATGTGTAGCTAAAGGTGCTGGGGCAGAGAAGGACATGTGTAGCTAAAGGTGCTGGGGCAGATGGGGACATGTGTAGCTAAAGGTGCTGGGGCAGAGGGGGGCATGAGTAGCTAAAGGTGCTGGGGCAGAGGGGGGCATGTGTAGCTAAAGGTGCTGGGGCAGAGGCGGGCATGTTTAGCTAAAGGTGCTGGGGCAGAGGGGGGCATGTGTAGCTAAAGGTGCTGGGACAGAGGGATACATGTGTAGCTAAAGGTGCTGGGGCAGAGGGGGACATGTGTGGCTGAAGCTGCAGGGTATAGGGATACATGTGTAGCTAAAGGTGCTGGGACAGTGGGATACATGTGTAGCTAAAGGTGGTGGGACAGAGGGATACATGTGTAGCTAAAGGTGCTAGGACAGAGGGATACATGTGTAGCTAAAGGTGTTGGGACAGAGGGATACATGTGTAGCTAAAGGTGCTGTGACAGAGGGATACATGTGTAGCTAAAGGTGCTGAGAGAGAGGGATATATGTGTAGCTAAAGGTGCTGGGGCAGAGGGGGTGATGTGTAGCTAAAGGTGCTGGGGAAGAGGAAGACATGTGTAGCTAAAGGTGCTGGGCAGAGGGAGACATGTGTAGCTAAAGGTGCTGGGGCAGAGGGGGACATGTGTAGCTAAAGGTGCTGGGACAGAGGGATACATGTGTAGCTAAAGGTGCTGGGGCAGAGGGGGACATGTAGCTAAAGGTGCTGGGAAAGAGGGATACATGTGTAGCTAAAGGTGCTGGGGCAGAGGGGGACATGTGTAGCTAAAGGTGCTGGGGCAGAGGGGGACATGTGTAGCTAAAGGTGCTGGGGCAGAGGGGGGCATGTGTAGCTAAAGGTGATGGGGCAGAGGGGGGCATGTGTAGCTAAAGGTGCTGGGGCAAAGGGGGGCATGTGTAGCTAAAGGTGCTGGGGCAGAGGGATACATGTGTAGCTAAAGGTGCTGGGGCAGAGGGGGACATGTGTGGCTGAAGCTGCAGGGTATAGGAATACATGTGTAGCTAAAGGTGCTGGGACAGAGTGATACATGTGTAGCTAAAGGTGCTGGGGCAGAGGGACACATGTGTAGCTAAAGGTGCTGGGGCAGAGGGATACATGTGTAGCTAAAGGTGCTGGGGCAGAGGGGGGCATGTATAGCTAAAGGTGCTGGGGCAGAGCGGGCATGTGTAGCTAAAAGTGCTGGGACAGAGAAATACATGTGTAGCTAAAAGTGCTGGGGCAGAGGGGGACATGTGTAGCTAAAGGTGCTGGGGCAGAGGGGGACCTGTGTAGCTAAAGGTGCTGGGGCAGAGGGGGGCATGTGTAGGTAAAGGTGCTGGGGCAGAGGGGGGCATGTGTAGCTAAAGGTGCTGGGGCAGAGGCGAGCATGTGTAGCTAAAGGTGCTGGGGCAGAGGGGGGCATGTGTAGCTAAAGGTGCTGGGACAGATGGATACATGTGTAGCTAAAGGTGCTGGGGCAGAGGGGGACATGTGTGGCTGAAGCTGCAGGGTATAGGTATACATGTGTAGCTAAAGGTGCTGGGACAGAGGGATACATGTGTAGCTAAAGGTGCTGGGACAGAGGGATACATGTGTAGCTAAAGGTGCTGGGACAGAGGGATACATGTGTAGCTAAAGGTGCTGGGACAGAGGGATATATGTGTAGCTAAAGGTGCTGGGGCAGAGGGGGACATGTGTAGCTAAAGGTGCTGGGACAGAGGGATACATGTGTAGCTAAAGGTGCTGGGGCAGAGGGGGACATGTGTAGCTAAAGCTGCTGGGGCAGAGGGGGAGATGTGTAGCTAAAGGTGCTGGGGCAGAGGGAGACATGTGTAGCTAAAGGTGCTGGGGCAGAGGGAGACATGTGTAGCTAAAGGTGCTGGGAAAGAGGGATACATGTGTAGCTAAAGGTGCTGGGGCAGAGGGGGACATGTGTAGCTAAAGGTGCTGGGGCAGAGGGGGACATGTGTAGCTAAAGGTGCTGGGGCAGATGGGGACATGTGTAGCTAAAGGTGCTGGGGCAGAGGGGGGCATGTGTAGCTAAAGGTGCTGGGGCAGAGGGGGGCATGTGTAGCTAAAGGTGCTGGGGCAGAGGCGGGCATGTTTAACTAAAGGTGCTGGGGCAGAGGGGGGCATGTGTAGCTAAAGGTGCTGGGACAGAGGGATACATGTGTAGCTAAAGGTGCTGGGGCAGAGGGGGACATGTGTGGCTGAAGCTGCAGGGTATAGGGATACATGTGTAGCTAAAGGTGCTGGGACAGTGGGATACATGTGTAGCTAAAGGTGGTGGGACAGAGGGATACATGTGTAGCTAAAGGTGCTGGGACAGAGGGATACATGTGTAGCTAAAGGTGCTGGGACAGAGGGATACATGTGTAGCTAAAGGTGCTGTGACAGAGGGATACATGTGTAGCTAAAGGTGCTGGGACAGAGGGATATATGTGTAGCTAAAGGTGCTGGGGCAGAGGGGGAGATGTGTAGCTAAAGGTGCTGGGGAAGAGGAAGACATGTGTAGCTAAAGGTGCTGGGCAGAGGGAGACATGTGTAGCTAAAGGTGCTGGGGCAGAAGGGGACATGTGTAGCTAAAGGTGCTGGGACAGAGGGATACATGTGTAGCTAAAGGTGCTGGGGCAGAGGGGGACATGTGTAGCTAAAGGTGCTGGGGCAGAGGGGGACATGTGTAGCTAAAGGTGCTGGGGCAGAGGGGGGCATGTGTAGCTAAAGGTGCTGGGGCAGAGGGGGGCATGTGTAGCTAAAGGTGCTGGGGCAAAGGGGGGCATGTGTAGCTAAAGGTGCTGGGGCAGAGGGGGGCATGTGTAGCTAAAGGTGCTGGGGCAGAGGGGGGCATGTGTAGCTAAAGGTGCTGGGGCAAAGGGGGGCATGTGTAGCTAAAGGTGCTGGGGCAGAGGGATACATGTGTAGCTAAAGGTGCTGGGGCAGAGGGGGACATGTGTGGCTGAAGCTGCAGGGTATAGGAATACATGTGTAGCTAAAGGTGCTGGGACCGAGTGATACATGTGTAGCTAAAGGTGCTGAGGCAGAGGGGGACATGTGTAGCTGAAGGTGCTGGGGCAGAGGAGGGCATGTTTAGCTAAAGGTGCTGGGGCAGAGGGGGGCATGTGTAGCTAAAGGTGCTGGGACAGAGGGATACATGTGTAGCTAAAGGTGCTGGGGCAGAGGGGGTTATGTGTGGCTGAAGCTGCAGGGTATAGGAATACATGTGTAGCTAAAGGTGCTGGGACAGAGGGATACATGTGTAGCTAAAGGTGCTGGGACAGAGGGATACATGTGTAGCTAAAGGTGCTGGGACAGAGGGATACATGTGTAGCTAATGGTGCTGGGGCAGAGGGGGACATGTGTAGCTAAAGGTGCTGGGCAGAGGGGGACATGTGTAGCTAAAGGTGCTGGGACAGAGGGATACATGTGCAGCTAAAGGTGCTGGGGCAGAGGGGGACATGTGTAGCTAAAGGTGCTGGGGCAGAGGGGGACATGTGTAGCTAAAGGTGCTGGGGCAGAGGGGGGCATGTGTAACTAAAGGTGCTGGGACAGAGGGATACATGTGTAGCTAAAGGTGCTGGGACAGAGGGATACATGTGTAGCTAAAGGTGCTGGGACGGAGGGATACATGTGCAGCTAAAGGTGCTGGGACGGAGAGATACACGTGTAACTAAAGGTGCTGGGGCAGAGGGGGACATGTGCAGCTAAAGGTGCTGAGGCAGAGGGGGACATGTGTAGGTAAAGGTGCTGGGGCAGAGGGGGACATGTGTAGCTAAAGGTGCTGGGGCAGAGTGATACATGTGTAGCTAAAGGTGCTAGGACAGAGGTATACATGTGTAGCTAAAGGTGCTGGGACAGAGGGATACACGTGTACCTAAAGGTGCTGGGACAGAGGGATACATGTGTAGCTAAAGGTGCTGGGACAGAGGGATACATGTGTAGCTAAAGGTGCTGGGACAGAGGGATACATGTGTAGCTAAAGGTGCTGGGACAGAGGGATACATGTGTAGCTAAAGGTGCTGGGGCAGAGGGGGACATGTGTAGCTAAAGGTGCTGGGCAGAGGGGGACATGTGTAGCTAAAGGTGCTGGGACAGAGGGATACATGTGCAGCTAAAGTTGCTGGGGCAGAGGGGGACATGTGTAGCTTAAGGTGCTGGGGCAGAGGGGGACATGTGTAGCTAAAGGTGCTGGGGCAGAGGGGGGCATGTGTAGCTAAAGGTGCTGGGACAGAGGGATACATGTGTAGCTAAAGGTGCTGGGACAGAGGGATACATGTGTAGCTAAAGGTGCTGGGACGGAGGGATACATGTGCAGCTAAAGGTGCTGGGACGGAGGGATACACGTGTAACTAAAGGTGCTGGGGCAGAGGGGAACATGTGCAGCTAAAGGTGCTGGGGCAGAGGGGGACATGTGTAGGTAAAGGTGCTGGGGCAGAGGGGGGCATGTGTAGCTAAAGGTGCTGGGGCAGAGTGATACATGTGTAGCTAAAGGTGCTGGGACAGAGGGATATATGTGTAGCTAAAGGTGCTGGGGCAGAGGGGGAGATGTGTAGCTAAAGGTGCTGGGGAAGAGGAAGACATGTGTAGCTAAAGGTGCTGGGCAGAGGGAGACATGTGTAGCTAAAGGTGCTGGGGCAGAGGGGGACATGTGTAGCTAAAGGTGCTGGGACAGAGGGATACATGTGTAGCTAAAGGTGCTGGGGCAGAGGGGGACATGTGTAGCTAAAGGTGCTGGGGCAGAGGGGGACATGTGTAGCTAAAGGTGCTGGGGCAGAGGGGGGCATGTGTAGCTAAAGGTGCTGGGGCAGAGGGGGGCATGTGTAGCTAAAGGTGCTGGGGCAAAGGGGGGCATGTGTAGCTAAAGGTGCTGGGGCAGAGGGGGGCATGTGTAGCTAAAGGTGCTGGGGCAGAGGGGGGCATGTGTAGCTAAAGGTGCTGGGGCAAAGGGGGGCATGTGTAGCTAAAGGTGCTGGGGCAGAGGGATACATGTGTAGCTAAAGGTGCTGGGGCAGAGGGGGACATGTGTGGCTGAAGCTGCAGGGTATAGGAATACATGTGTAGCTAAAGGTGCTGGGACAGAGTGATACATGTGTAGCTAAAGGTGCTGGGGCAGAGGGGGACATGTGTAGCTGAAGGTGCTGGGGCAGAGGAGGGCATGTTTAGCTATAAGTTCTGGGGCAGAGGGGGGCATGTGTAGCTAAAGGTGCTGGGACAGAGGGATACATGTGTAGCTAAAGGTGCTGGGGCAGAGGGGGTTATGTGTGGCTGAAGCTGCAAGGTATAGGAATACATGTGTAGCTAAAGGTGCTGGGACAGAGGGATACATGTGTAGCTAAAGGTGCTGGGACAGAGGGATACATGTGTAGCTAAAGGTGCTGGGACAGAGGGATACATGTGTAGCTAAAGGTGCTGGGGCAGAGGGGGACATGTGTAGCTAAAGGTGCTGGGCAGAGGGGGACATGTGTAGCTAAAGGTGCTGGGACAGAGGGATACATGTGCAGCTAAAGGTGCTGGGGCAGAGGGGGACATGTGTAGCTAAAGGTGCTGGGGCAGAGGGGGACATGTGTAGCTAAAGGTGCTGGGGCAGAGGGGGGCATGTGTAGCTAAAGGTGCTGGGACAGAGGGATACATGTGTAGCTAAAGGTGCTGGGACAGAGGGATACATGTGTAGCTAAAGGTGCTGGGACGGAGGGATACATGTGCAGCTAAAGGTGCTGGGACGGAGGGATACACGTGTAACTAAAGGTGCTGGGGCAGAGGGGGACATGTGCAGCTAAAGGTGCTGAGGCAGAGGGGGACATGTGTAGGTAAAGGTGCTGGGGCAGAGGGGGACATGTGTAGCTAAAGGTGCTGGGGCAGAGTGATACATGTGTAGCTAAAGGTGCTAGGACAGAGGGATACATGTGTAGCTAAAGGTGCTGGGACAGAGGGATACATGTGTAGCTAAAGGTGCTGGGACAGAGGGATACATGTGTAGCTAAAGGTGCTGGGACAGAGGGATACATGTGTAGCTAAAGGTGCTGGGACTGAGGGATAAATGTGTAGCTAAAGGTGCTGGGACAGAGGGATACATGTGTAGCTTAAGGTGCTGGGGCAGAGGGGGACATGTGTAGCTAAAGGTGCTGGGGCAGAGGGGGACATGTGTAGCTAAAGGTGCTGGGACAGAAGGGGGCATGTGTGGTTGAAGCTGCAGGGTATAGGTGTACATGTGTAGCTAAAGGTGCTGGGACAGAGGGGGACATGTGTAGCTAAAGGTGCTGAGGTATGTCCCACTTCACCGTGTACTGCTCGTGAAGGCAGAACTGTGTGCACCTAACAGTAGTGCACACAGATTGCCTGTGTATTTTTTCTCTAAAATAATAACCATGCTACATCATAGGGGGTTACCCTGTCCAAAGTGCCCAGGCCCCCCAGAGCCTTAATCCAGCTCTGGGCCTGGGCATATATATATATATATATATATATATATATATATATATATATATATATATATGGATTAAGCATCACAAATAGCCTCTTTTTATATAGATAAATATATATTGTACCAAAAACCACCCTTTAATGATGGGCCGCTACTTATGGGCCAGTGCTGTGTGCTTGCTCCCCGGGCTAAAGTCTGCCAGCCCTCCCCTGTGTGCGATCATGGCTTTTTAATAAATGACCATGTTGTGTCATCCCTTTTCAATGTTCTTTTATATCGCTTTTATTTATCTATTTTTGTAATAATTTATTAGCAGTCCAAAATGTATTTGTTAAAGTTTGAGGAGAGATTTGTGATAGTTAAAGAATTTAGCACCTAGGGAAAAATCATGTTACAATGCAAGGGGTGCAAATTAGTATTCTGTTTTGCACAGAAGTTAAATACTGACTGTTTTTTCATGTAGCACACAAATATTAACTTTAAATTTCAGTGTACAAGTAAGCTATCAAATATTTGTGTGCTACATGGAAAAAAGACAGTATTTAACTTATGTGCAAAACAGAATACTAATTTGCACCCCTTGCAATGTAACATGGTTTTGTCCAGGAGACTGAAATAAGAAGTTTCTCAAGTTAAGATCCTTAATGAATCAGGCCCCTAGTTATTAACATTTAATGCAGCAAGGTTTTTTTTTTGTGCTTTGCGCTATTTAGTCAACTTGTTATCACAACCAATTAGGCCCCCATGCTTCTGTATGTTATTTATTATTTATTAAGCAGTGTGGCAATAATTTAAGTACTCCGCTGCTTGGTTATCGCTGGCGTTGCTATAAATTTTAGTTAAATAAAAAATAATTTTCCTTTCAGTCCTATTACACTATACAGCCACTGGTAGTGTGTGTCCCATAGACAAATCACTTCTACCAGCATGCTGTGCATACTGCTATAGGATAGCACTAGATACGCCCATGGGTGCAGCTAGACATGCCCCTTTGGATGAGCAGGTGGTGCATGTGTAGCTTGCATAACCTCCCTGAAATGATTCTTCAAATGTAGGCATGTATGAATTAATATGAATTTAGATATTTTTTACAAATGCATTCAATCTGTAAGTCTTGTCGGGGTAGTCAGTATATCGATGCTGACTACCACGACATCAGGATTTCAAAGGGCTGCTTCCCGACCTTCACCAATGACGACTCCTCTTCACACCGACTTCAACCAATGACGATAAAGTAAGAAGGCGGCTGCACTTGATGACGTCAGTGATGATGGCAACGCGATTATCGCTGTTGTTAAGGAGGTAATGTAAGTATGCACCCATGTACAATGTAGAAGGCTTTGCAAACTACATTGTATATGGGTGCATACTTACATTACCCCTTAACAACAGCAATAATCGCGTCGGCACGGTCAATGACGTCATCAAGTGCAGCCGCCTTCTTACTTCAGCATCATTGGCTGAAGTTGGTGTGAAGAAGAGTCGTTATCGGTGAATATCAGGAAGCAGCCCTTCAGAGACCTCAGGTAAGTCTTGTCGGAGTTCTCGCAATCGATATGCCGTATCCCACCCTATAAAACAGGGTTGATATGTGGTTAAAGACAAACGCATGTAGAAATAACAGCATCTCATTTACAAAGCACTCCATAGAGATGAGTGTAAGTTTTCAATTGTGTTGACCTGTGTCAGATACACTCGAATGGGTTGAGTGTTGCATTGCAGCACAATGCAAGTTATATGCACATATAAGCGCAATTATATATACTGTGTCATTTGGTACAGTGATTTTAATTTTTAAATCATGTCCCGTATAAAAGCAAGCACAGGAAATAAGAAGTTTTTTTCACCTCTATTAGATAACTGTAACAGTTGAAATGTAAAGCTGGGTACACACTACAAAAATTTCAACCAACATTTTATGCCAAGCGATTTTACATGCGATCGATGGTCCGATCACTCGGTCCATGGACTGCATACACACTAGCCTTATTTAGGACGATAAAGGGAAGAGCGGACGTCCCTTTAGCGACTTTTTACAGCCATGTTGTCGTGAGCAATGATTTTAATTTCGTACACACTGCAGCGACATTTGCGGGAAATCTAACGAGATACCAAAGACATTAGCATAATGGGGCAGAGCTTTCGCTGTAGTTAACACCCAAAGCTGCATAAAAAGAGAAGGCAACACTGTCTCTTCATTCATTCATATAAAATCGAAGTTTAGTAACATAGATAAAATTTAGAAAAACATTAAACTGCTAAAGTGCAATGCAATGAATATTCCCTAGTAGTAAAATCCCTTCGTATGTAATGGAATGACCATTCTCGGCATGCATCATCGCTGATTGGTCCACAGCAGAAACGAACGCCCATGTCTGAGTGTATAAAATGAAAGAGGAACCTGTTTGGCGCCGAGGAGCGTGAGAAGATGGTGAGTGAGAAAGTGTCAGTGGGGGTTGCGGGTGAGGAGAAGGTGTCAGTTGGGGTTGCAGCTATGGAGATGGAGACAGAGTCAGAGATGGTGCAGGAACAGGCCCGGCGCTCCCATTAGGCAAGGTTAGGCACTTGCCTAGGGCGCCGGGCTCTGGAGGGCGCCTGGAGGGCGCCACAGAATTCTAAAATACTTTAAAACTGTGCGGCGACCGCTGACCATACCTGTCACGGCCGCCGCACAGCATTCAGATGCACTGGGAGGGGGGGAAGAGGCTATATTGTCACCACCGCCGCCTCTCTGCTCCGTCTCCTCCCCTCCACTTACTAGTGTCAGTGAGTGGAGGGGAGGAGACGGAGCAGAGAGGCGGCGGTGGTGAGACAAGGTAAGGAGAGGAGGGAGGAAGCGGCGATTTTTGCGGGGGGAGGGGGGGCATCGATTTTTGCGGGGGGGAGGGGGGGTGCCGCTTTTTTAAAAATGCCTAGGGCGCCGTGGACCCTAGCACCGGCCCTGTGCAGTAAGGGCCAAAAAATGTTGGAAAAGTTAAGGTGGAGGATGGAGATACTCAAGAAGAGCAAAGAGCAAATCCAATGAGCCCAAGAGAGGTGGAGATGATGGTAAAAGTACTGGACCAGGACGACTACGACATTAAAAAAGGTCAGCAGCACATGTAGTGTACCTGTCAGAAGGACTTTATTTCATTCTAGTGTCACATAAAGCAATGTAAAGGCCTAATTTGTAACCTAATTTTTTTATGTCAGAACGAAGAATTAACGGTGAGAAGGTCTGTTTAGATACCACCGATACCACTAATGTTACACCTGTTATCAAGCAAGAAAAAATTGAAAAAGAAATATATATTAAAGAAGTTCTACACAAAGGTATTTCAGTGAACATGTATAGACAGCTAAATGCTTTGGCCACGTACCTGTACCGTTATAATAACCAAAATGGCGTCTGTTTTCCAGAATGTATGGAGGTTAAGCCCGCTATTATTGCGATTTTGCCACAGGGACCAAAATATAAACTGATCTCGAGCAGTGTGCAAGGTGAGAAAATGAGAGTATTTATGTCGTAGAATGTAAATTACAGATATAGAAGTTAAATGGTAAACATTTTTTTATTTCCTTGTATTGTAGATAAAGAAATCAAAGGGAATAGAAACCCAAGCGACATCAAAACCTGTTCTGCCACAAACCAGTAGCATCTTTAAAAATACTAAATACTAAAAATAATACTCAGCAGTACTCTGCGCTCTGATTGGTATGGGCGCGCTCACTTCTCATGCGGATCTTTCAGACAGCTGTGTGTGTAAAAAATTTTGTACCCTTTTCCTGCAATAAAAATGTTGCATGAACACTGTGTGGTTTATTCTGGGTACTTCACAATTATAAGTTAATAAAGGTTAATATAACTTTAATCGGTTATAAAGGTTAAAGTTTATAAAGAGTAAATATGAATACATTGCCAACATAGACGCAAAGGGTAATAACACACGTGCTTTATACGAGTGTAATGGTCTGCAGCCAGACAGGTGCAATACACATCGATACAAAACACAAGTCAGTGATGTGCGGATTCCGCACCACGTGGGACTGGGACAGACATCAAAAAATTTACATACACACGCCCCCCAGGTCGAGGAAGTATCGGAGGATTGTCGTGGATCGAACGGAAGTTTATACACACTGCACAACGGAAACGAGATTGGAACGAAAATATTAAACGGTATGACCAACCAAATGAGGCGACAATCGTCCATTTGGGCAGACTTTCGACCATCGTGTCACTACACACACTGACCCGACTTTTGAACGAGCCGTTGTATGTCGGCCGATTATTGGACGAAAACCGTGTAGTGTATACCCAGCTTAAGTATCTGGACGCTGATGAGATGAGTTGACCTTCCACAGCACTTAGCATGTGCATTGACTCTCCTGAGACTTCAGCATGTTTAAACAAGTCCTCAGCTCCCTCTGTTCTAACTGCATTATGCCAAAGTATACTAATTTTGTAATCTTGTAATTTTATTTTTCAAATGACACATATTCAAGAGCGTAGAAGTGTATACATGCGGGATCACCATTATAGACAGATTTCAATGATTAAACAATACTGTCTAATATAACAGGCTGCTATCTTTAAAAAAAAGTAAATGCATACATATCATAGGCAGCACCAATATATGTTTCAGGTGGATTACACCTTATAATATATCATGAAAAAAAAAAATTTGAATTTAGCGACAAATACCAAATTTAATATTTTATCATGATTTTGCATTTTAAAATGTACTTGGATAAATAATTTTGATACAAATGTAAAAAAAATACTGATAACATTTTTTTATTTGAAAATATTACACCTTCCTGGTTATTCCCACTGATCACTCACTCCTCCTTCAAGGACCATTCTGTCTGCCTCTTCTACACAGCCCATCTCTGTCTCCCTACATCTCCAATATCATTTATATCCACACTCCCTCCTGTTCCCTCTGCTTTGCGCATGATTGATGCCTCTCTCCCACACAGAGTACCTCTTCACACTCCCGCTTCCAGGATTTTGCCTGTCTTGTGGAACACACTCCCACGTACGAACGGATTAGCTGCTAGTCTCAAAAGTACCCTCAAAATAATGTCTTCATTCAAGATTATCAGCTCTCCAAATGCCTCTGCCTTTGCTACCAAGACTCCAAGTCTACTCCCAAATCAGTTTCACCCTGTTTGGCCATCCACATTCATCTAGGATGTAAGCTCTCACGAGCAGGGCCATCTTGCTTTGTCTTTTATTTCTTACCATTGCACCTCTAGCCCTGTATTAAAACCTACCATGAGCTCTATCTTCTAGATCTGTTTAAAAAGAAATAATAAATGTACTTTTATGTAAGTAACATTTAACTCAACTGTTCAAGGACTTGAACAGGTAATTATTCAAAGTCTAAATATGTGCGTTTAATGTGCTGAACATGGAACATGCATTGAAACTGGTGTTTTTCCTTGATGATTTATGATATTTATGCGTAAACAATAACTTAATCAGTTCCTTAACAAAGCACACCACAAATGACCTGATTCATCAATGCATGTGTATTCTGAGCGCAATTTCTGTTTAGCATTAAATGCATGTATTTAGACTTTGGATAATCCCCAATTCATCAAGGAACGGATCTTAAGGTACATGTGCTATTGAAATGGGGGCAGGTCTGCTGTGCTCTACTCAGGGATGGCTCTCAGGCGGGACCAAATAAGACTGTTTTGGGCCAGTCCCTAGTATCTATTACTTTGTGGCTGGCCCCTCTTCTGGGACCAGCCACCTTCTCTCATTGGCCGCGGATCTGTGTGGCCTGCTATCATTGTCACATGGGACGCGCACCACGCAACAGGTGCCGTCTCATGTGTGAAGAGAAACTACACAGCACACGGGGATGGGACAAGGTAAGTGGGGGGTATGTTAATAGTGTGTGTGGGCCAGTATATTAATATAGTATGTGTGTGGGCCAGTATATCAAAATAGTATGTGTGTGTGTGGGGTGACTGGACCTTTATTAGTTTAGTGTTCAGGTGGTTTGGGAGCTATTAATTGAATATGGGGATGTTTGGGGAAAATTAAGTCTATTTATTAAATGTGATTATGAAGTATTTAATGCCTGGGATGGTTGTGGGAAATGGTTATATTTATTAAACATAAATGTTATTTATTGTATTGCTGTGACAGGTTGGAAAGGGATAGGTCTATTTATTACATATGCATTGCTGAAGTCAGATAATTGGATGAAGTCATTTAAAATTAATAAATACCGATTGTAATGTTATCCTGTACAACTGTGATTAATCGCATAGGAAAACAAAGTAGGTACACTTACATTTGCACCTACATTTTTTAAATAGATCACTTTTAATAAAGTTTCCAACTCACATTCTTTTATTATTAATATAAAATACTTAGAGATCTTATTATACAAAGGTAACTCTACATTAAAGATTTTTAGGGTTCAGGTCATAAGAAATGTATTGTGTTTGGTCTTATATTAATCCCCATTTCAGCAGCAGGAATCCGGTATCATCAGCTAAGCAAACGCTAGTTAATATTTGTATAAGATTATATTAATACTCAAAATGCTCTGTATTGAATATGTTATTAGGTTAGTATAAACTGGGTTTTGGTGGTTCCGAGGCAAGACACATACACAGCTGTTCGAGTGAGTTGCCCCCACAGTTGGAGAAGCATCATTTGAACTGACCTATGACCTGCATTGTAATGGACTGTCCTGAACCCTGAAGCAATGAAGAATGATCTTAATGTTATCTTTGTGTACATTGTGACATCATCATTGTTTTCTTTGCACTTAAACTATATATAAACATGCCACTGGATACAGTAACTGTTTGACTACACAGACTTCAGGATTGATGAACTGTTACTGGATCCAGTGTGCACGCTTATGTATCGGTTATACTTTGTAATATTTTGCTATTAAATGTGAAACCTCATTGATCGCATCTGACAATCCTTATTGGCGACGATAGATATGGACGTTACAGTTTGCTTTTAATTTAATGTCAGGGCTAGTTGTAGGTAAATAGATCTATTTATCAAATGTGAATATTATTATTGCAATGTTGGGGCTGGAGGGTGGCCTAATTATAAAACATGAGTGCTATATTGCTTTAACACCTGGGCTGGTTGGAGTTTCCTAAGTTTCATGTACCCATTTTTTTTCAAAATAGTGCCCCCAACATTCCAGGATCCAGACAAGCAGCAACTGAGCTAAAGACACCAGCAGCCACAAGTGGTGAAAGTGACAAGAACAGGTTGGAGAGAGCAGGACAGTCCTCAATCTGGTGGGGCAGTCCTAAATTTTGGTCACTGTTTCACTTAGTCAGGATTTGGTCTGACGGCAAGGACAGTTGGGAGATATGTCCTGCTTCACAGCGTACTGCTAGTGAAGGCAGAACTACGTGCACCTAACAGTAGTGAACACTGTATTGCCTGTGTATTTGTCTAAAGTGGGCAGTGGGCAGCACGGTGGCTAAGTGGTTAGCACTTCTGCCCCACAGTGCTGGGGTCATGAGTTCAATTCCTGACCATGGCCTTATGTGTGTGGAGTTTGTATGTTCTCCCCGTGTTTGCGTGGGTTTCCACCGGGTGCTCCGGTTTTCTCCCACACTCCAAAAACATACTAGTAGGTTAATTGGCTGCTATCAAAATTGACCCTAGTCTGTGTCTATCTGTGTATGTGTGTGTGTGTGTGTGTGTGTGTGTGTGTGTGTGTATGTATTACTGTTAGGGAATTTAGACTGTAAGCTCCAATGGGGCAGGGACTGATGTGAATGAGTTCTCTGTACAGCGCTGCGGAATCAGTGGCGCTATATAAATAAATGGTGATGATGATGATGATGATAAAGTGATAACCATGTTACATCATAGGGACCACCCTGTCTAAAGTACCCCAGAGCCTTAATTTTGCTTTGGGACAGGGTGTCAGATTGACACGTATTGCTCTGCTCCTCCTCCCAGTATCACCCCTCATATTATTTGTTTTAGGTTAACCCTAAAACAAATAATAACCATATTATTATATAGGGCAAAGACAACAAGTAAGCCATTTTACTAGCAAAAACATCAGGTTTTAAAGCAAAGGGGCTTTTTGAATTTTGATAAACCAGCCCATGTGTTCAGTACTGTAATAGAACATTATTATATAATCTATTGCTATAATATGATTTATACCCATTATAATCAGCCAGGTATGTTAAAAAAAAAAAATTAAAAAAAAGTGCTGTAGGGAGAAGGAAAGAAGGAACATATAAAATAAAGTGCAATATAAAGTGAGGTTTATTTTTGTTGCATTATTTGTTTTATTATTTAACATTTATCATAAGTATCACTGGGTTAAGCAACACTAAAATAGCCTCTTTTTATATCGACAAATATATTTTGTACCGAAAACCACCCTTTAAGGATGGGCTGGCACATATGAACCAGTGCTATGTGCTTGCTTCCCTCAGGGATAAAGTCTGCCAGCCAGTCCCTGGCTCTACTACACAATACGCTGCAGGATACATCCAATACCTATGTGGATTATACAGTCGCCATAGAAAGCGCAGCAAAAAAACAAAAAATGTAATTAATGTCACCTGTAATAAGGGCATTAATGATACATTTAAAAAAAAAAAAGTTGTTTTTATTACAGTTTTCCTCCCCATAAAATATATTATTGCAAACACATGTTACAGCATGCATACAAGACTGTCATCACTACTGATCAGGACTTAGCCTAGCCCTTTACATGGAGCAAAAGATAAGGCAAAAATTTACAGGTATACAAGTAACTTTGAGATGACCAGAGCTGAATTTAGACATGGCTGCATGTGCTTGAGTTTGGCACTCCCCTACTGTAAATTAGCTACAGCAAAACACCCCTTCCCTGCCCTGTGCACTCCCCAATATCGTAGTAAGTGTTCTTTGTGTTCGAAGATACAGCAGACAGTGATGCATTCATGGACGTATTTCCCGTTTCTGGGCATGCAATAAGTGATTTTGCATATGATATGCATTTACGTGCCTTCATGAATCAGGCCGAAAATGTTTAACTGCATTATAAGTACTGTTGTAGAACCTTCTCCTATGATATGATTCTCAAGCCATTTCATGCATTGTTCAAAAGTATCTCCCATCCTCCCAGCCACATGGCAGCATTAGCTATTTTGCATGTGTTTGTAAAACCCCACACACAACTCTGGTCAGTTCCAGATAACAGCTTTGAAACCTGAGACAAAGGAGGGTGCTGGGACACTGGGAGGGTCACTTGTTTTTACTGTTGGACACATACATAGGGGGGAGAACCGACAGGGGTGATGACATCATCACCCCTGGACCCAAGAAGCTCCATGTGTGTGTGGTGAATCACCACACACACGCTGTTACGTGGGAGGCTGGGAGTTTCCAAGTCTGGACTATAAAAGTCCAGACCCGGTACCCTCTCTCTCTCTCTCTCTGGATGCCTGCTGCCCCTTGACAAAGAGCTCTACACTACACTGCAGGAAATACACTAGGGATACATTACACTAGGGATACACTACACTAGGGATACAGTACAATGCAGAAAACATCTATAGGGTTACAACACACTACTATATATATATTACACTAAGCTACAAGAAAGGATTCTATCACTAGGGATACACTACACTGCAGAAAATATACTAGGAACATTATACAAATAGGGATACACTACACTGCAGAAAAGATCTATAGGATCTACTATACTATATATATATATATATTACACTAAGCTACAAGAAAGGATTCTATACTACAGGAACGTTCCCTACCCTGCAGATAAGAATCGGACTGAGGATACAAGGACTTAATAAGTATCATTAATATATATATATATATATCCATAAAGCTACATGTGTATTTGTAATGTGGATTTAACTATTTATATACATATAATTGAGTAGCTATTGTCTGATATCTGTGATAGTTAAATCAATATTATAAATACTGATTCTTATTAAGGATACATATGCAAAGCTAGGATAGTGTAAGGAATAACGGTGGTGAACCTAGGGTTAATGTTATATTTATATACTATGTTATGTTGAACAACGTTATGATATATGTGTGAATTTTGAATACAAGCTTTTCTGTGTTAACAGTAAAATACTTTGATTTAAATACATACATATGTTGTGAGTATTGATTATTTATAACGAATATATACTGTGAAGTACTGCTGAGATACAGTGAATATTGGATAGATAGTTCTGTAAAACTTGTGTTATTTAGTGTGGTCAAAAGACTGAGTAAGGCAACACTGTGTAAGGAAAAGTGCATAAAAGTGCGAGTTTTATAGCGAGTGTATCTAAGAATATAATTAAAGGATAGCGTGCGCATATGAGGCGCTACCACAGGTCCTTTAATAAGTACACTGCAAGTTTCATATACAAAGTTATTTGGTACTGTAACATGATTTAAATAGCACATATGTATTCTAAAATCTACTAACTGTTCATGGCAAGTATCTAATTGGTTGGCTGTGGGTTACAATAAATTGATGCCATTTGTACAAGGCTTCTACTATTGTGTAACTGGTGATGTCATTATGAACTCACAGCTTCTTGTAAAAGTTGCTCTTGGCAGTAGATGTGTGGACGGTTTCCTCTTTCACCCTCAACAATCACACGATATCTAGAAAAAATATTAGAAAGGAGTAACTGACTTTAAACAAATAGGCATTTTACATAGGATGAACAAAGACTCACATATCTGGAGAATGGACAGTCTGTACATGGCCTGCATAAAGAAGTTTATCATCCATGGGAATCAAAACCTGCAACCCATCTTTCAATTCCTCTTTGTCAATGATACAAGACCGTGGAGCTGTAAAGACAATAAAACTAGCATCAGAAAGGGTTAAAAAAGTCAAGAGTTTCCATCTTCTATGCTTATTAGATACTTAGGGGTATATTCAATTGTCCGCGGGATTGCCGAAAATCCCGCGGTCCGCGCAGAATTACCTTTATTACGGTAATCCTGCGGGGAAAAACCGTTAATACGGTAATTTACTCGCTGGATGCTGCGAGCTGAAATCCAGCGAGAGATTACCGTATTAACGGTATTATTTTTTCCGTGCTCAAACCCGCGGACAATTGAATACCCCCCTAAGAATCAGTTGCCAATTTTTTTTCACATGCTACTCACCAGGAGTAACTGGGCGTTCAGTCTGCAAAAAGAAGGGTACATTTTCATCCTCAGAGAAACTGCTATCCTGACTAGGCTCAAAGTCTTCCTCGGCGGCCATGCTTTCCATCAATTTGCTCACTGCTCCACATTTACTTTGATTCTAAAATATAAAATATTAAGAGTCATAGTTAGGTGACAGGGGTCTAGCATATTTTCAGGTTTTAGAGAGATGAAGTACAGCAGAAGAATGAATCACATGTATATTACTAAACTAAATAATGAACTTGAAAAAACTGAAATGTTTATGCCTAAGAAAATATGTCCAGCATGCCCAGTGTCCCATCCATTTGCTGGCAGTTACTATCTATAAAGATCTGCTTAAGAGGGAGCAACCTCTATAGAATGCAAAAACCTGAATCAGGGTAATAGGTTAAGAGTAAGATATATATATATATATATATATATATATATATATATATATATATATATATACACAATATATATTACTGTATATATATTATATTATGTGTTTTAACATTAAACATGCTGATACTAAGAAATGTTTTAACACCAAATCTGTGCTCTGCCCAATACGATGCAAAGGTGCCCTGATAGTCGTTATAAAAAGACTGAGGATTTTCAAGATTTGTGATTTTTTTTTTACAGAGAAGCATCACTTGAAATTGCAACTTGTCTTTTATGGAAAGGAGAACATTGAAATAATTTGCTATGGACAATATAGTTACTGTCAAGTCAAAAGACAAAGTAGGTGTTCAAATTACTAGTGTCTGTTTGGAAGCTCATCCACAGTTGAGTAACAAGAAGGTTATTAGCAAGTTGCCAAGTAATCCTACTTATACTTTTCAAATTAAGTACAAGAAACTTTTGGACAATGCGCTTCGTTTTATATTCATTTTCTGTAGTACCCATATTTCACACTTACCCAAAATGCACAACTCACTTGTGTGTCCACTTGGTCGCCCTATAATTTCACAATTAAACTGTCCTTTTTTGTTGATTATTTGAAACTCACATTGTCTCTCTCCCATCTTATACTAAAAATACCACAGTTTCTGAAATTTATTCAAACCATTATGATAGTCCAGCTACTTCTTGCTAATTAGTGATGTTGAATAATTGTACACTAACATACATCTTCAAGAGAGACTAGTCACCAAGTGATCATTTTTTAAAGCTTTATCATACTCTTAGATAGACGCAATGTTGTTTTATTTTGTCCCACGTTATCTTTTTTGTTGATTTGGTATATTATATATAGGTGTTGAGTAATAGGCGTTGAGTACTTCTGGCAGCAGAGTTTTGCAAACTGTACATGGGTCTGTTAACAAGAATACATCTGCAATTCTTTTGTTTATCCTGGGGACTCAAATCCTATATAACTTTTTCTTGAAAATTTAAACACAAATAATTTCAACCTTTAATTAAGCAACACTTTCACCCAACTCACATTAGATTCCAAGATACTCCCTCTCAGTGATTTTGTGCTATCCAGAACTGTGCTCTATCTCCCTGAACCTGGGATAAACCCACAAAGAACTTGATGCCATTACATCTAACTGACCACCCAGGTGCTCACCCCTACACATCTTACAAGCATACTCATACTGATATTTGCAGGAGGAAGAGAGGAGAGGTTCATTCATAAAGGAAAACATGTTTTATGCTGTTTCACTGTACATGTATTGCAATGAAACACTTTAGCAAAGCAGAAATCTCCAGTATAAAACAGATTGTAATATTTTTTGTAGCCACTAGGAAACACACAAATCAACCATAAATGTTCTCCAGAATAAGCTGGAAGACCTGGAGAACAGAAAATAGAAGAAACAACATAAAAATTATTGCCCTGACAGAATATATCAAAACAAAAGAGCTTACACAATTTGTTTCAGTATGGCTGCCTACAGAACTTAGCCTCCATGTCAATACTGACCCAATTTTGGTTAAAAGAGTCCATAGAATAAACCCAAAAAGCAAACAGACCAGCAGAGATCCAACCTGTTATAATGTGGATATTGAATTACTTTGATAAGGTCAAATTGATGGGTTTAACCCATTCAATGTTGTGGCGCTAGGTATTATACTCCTGGCGCTGCAGCACACATTTAAAATTAGAGATGCTCGGGCTCGGTTTTCGCAGAGGTCTTGGCATTCTCCAGTGCAGTTGGGCAGCAAGATTAATGAAAGAGAATGAGGAGGGTTGGCAGTATTCTTAAAAGTCTGCAGTGACATTCTACTGTGCGATAGCTCGCCCCGAAACAGAGAGGTGGCAGTGTTCAGTGCTGAAACAAAAATAATAGGGCTGGCAGTGTTCTTAAAAGTCTCCAGTGACATTGTACTGTGCCATAAGTCAATGTCACACATTGCACCAGTTACCTTTTATTCTGGTCACTGTTCTTACCTGTTTTCCTTGGTTCTCACTCCCTGAATTCACTTGCTGGTCTGAACTGAGCATGCACACGTCTGGTTTTTTCAAAACTTCATGCATTCACTTGATTGGCTAATTGACTGTCAGCGCTGTCTATTTAAGCACCTGCTTCTCTACTATGGTGCCAGATCTTCAGGTCTCCTTACCTGTTAGGACGCTGTTCTCTCTGGCTCCCGTCTGCACATCAGTATCTTGTGTTACCTGTTTCATGATCAAAACCTGTGGTATTATTGCCTCATCATCGGTCCCGTTCTCAAGCTATTCGCTTTCCAGGGATCTCAGTGCATCAGTTCTCTGCAGTTCACCACCTCTCAGTTGGTATCCTGTGTTACCTGTTCCACGATCAAGACCTGTGGTATTATTGCAAGAACCTCGTGCCTCATCATCGGTCCCATCCTCAAGGTATTCGCTTTCCAGGGGTCTCAGTGCATCAGTTCTCTGCAGTTCACCAACTCTCAGTTGTTATCCTGTGTTACCTATTCCACGATCAAGACCTGTGGTATTGTTGCAGGAACCTCATGCCTCATTATCAGTCCTGTTCTCGGCTATTCGCTTTCTAAAGATCTCAGCGCTTAGTTTCACTGCGTTCACCTGAATCTCTGCATTTATCATCCAGCAGTCCTGCTCCACTCCACGGTTCCATATCACCCTGCTCTAATCCCAACTAGAGGACCGCGACCTGCGGCTAGAGAGCAGCTAAGTCCATATTCCCTTGCGGGGATCCCTGGTGAATAGTTCTTTACCGTTAGACTCCGTACCTCTCTGGGGGTAAGTCTATCTAGAGCGGCGCTTCCAGGTCTACTCCAAACTTAGGCTCCGTGACACTCACACAGAAACAAGAGAGGTGGCAGTGTTCTTGCCAGTCTACAGTCTATGTGCCATTGCTCATTGTCAGTGCTGAAAGAAATAATAGGGCTGGCAGTGTTCTTAAAATTCTCCAGTCACATTCTACTGTGCCATAGCTTGCCCAGAAACAGGAGAGTTGGCAGTGTTCTTGCCAGTTTACAGTGTACGTGCCATTGTTCAATGTCAGTGCTGAAACAGAAATAATAAGGCGGTGTTCTTAAAAGTCTGCAGTCTCATTGTTCTTGTCACGCTCCTGTCTCAGTACCACTGTTCACACAGAAACAGCGGTAGCAGTGTTGTTGTCAGTCTCCAGTCACATTATTCTTGTCACTCTCTAGTTTCCAGTCACATTGCTCTGTTCCATCAATAGGTATTCCCATTAGTCCATAGAAGACCAGGAGCATCAAGTAGCTGCTGGCACCAGTCATCATGATGATACTAATCCCTATGTGTCATCTGCGTGGTTTTAAGTCAGGGAAACAAAAGTGTAAAAAAAAGCTTTTACCTTTTTAAAGAAAAAAAACCCATCTCTAATAAAGGTGAAATTTTACTGTAGAAAAACATAAATTTGCCAACATGCCATTCTGCCCGAAAAATTAACAAGCTTACCAGCCTCAGCTAGCTCCCTTCTCTCAGCTAGATCCCAGCACCTGCAATCTACACTGTCTTCATCCTCACCCTCATCAGTATGTTCATCCTCACACAATACTTTTATGACAGAGCTGTTACGATTTTTGTGCAATTCTTTTAGACCAGACCAAATGTCAAAATGTTGTGCTGACTCATCTGACTCATTTCTCAGAGGCAGGCTACTCTGTGTATCATCGACATCACTAAGAGGCATACTGCTGACCAGGGGCGAATTGGGCATAAGACTTACCGGGACTTTTCCCGGGAGGAAGTTGTACTCTAGAGGCCGTCCAGAGGCTGTCAAAAGTCTCTTTTAATTCACCTTTGCTTTATTTGATGTCGTCTTCACTCATTCATGTATGCCAATGAGTGGCGCAAAATTTGTTTGCGGTCCGCGGAGGCACGGTTATTAAAGTTATTTTAAAAAAAGCTCCATTTCGGCGGCACTGCACTGAACAGCAGCCGCAGCGCTGTCATAGAAGCGTCCACCGCGTACAGTGCCGCTATGTAGGGACACTGTTCTTCACGGAGGGGAGGGGTTTCTGATCCAGAACACCCCCCCCTGCGTGCGCCCCTGTTCTATTCCTGCTAGCTTGAGCAAAGTGATTCCCTTAATTAGACTTTTTGAAAAGCAGCTTAAGAAATTGAAGGAGGACAGGAAACAAAGCAATTACGTATGTTGGACTTGTAGATGAAGTACTTTAATCGCTTCGCCAGGATCGAAGAGTTATCAACATCTTGTAATCAGATCACTACATATCGGCGACTATGCTTGATCCTAGGTTTAAAAGCTATGTCTTTTCTTTATTTCCAGATCACAAGAGATGCAATGAGCTCCTGGTGAGCAAGTTGACAGCTGAAGTGGTAGTGTGACACAACGGTGTCCCCTCCTTCAGTTTCTCAAGCAACTGCTGCTAGGAAAAAACCAAGCTTTTTCCAGGAGACCCAGAGATGATTCAGCAGAACATTTTGACATATGGTATGGTCTAAAAGAACTACCCAAAAATTGTTGCACCTCTGCCGTAACTCCAGCTGATCCTACTATAAACATCTAACGATATATTCATGTCAGAGAGGTCACAGCTAATTTTTGGACATCTGGCGTATTTACCCTTCTGAAGTTTGGTACGTGTGGCCACATACATTGTTTTTTCACTGGGTTCACCGCCCCCAACTGTGTTATAGGACAAGTGAAATTCGCAGTGCTCTAGGTGATGGCAATCTCCTCGCCTTCTTCTTCCAAAGCTTCATCTGCAGGGACCGGTGACACACCCATTTGTTATCTCAGGTCTCTTACCTGTTCTTTAAACTGGACATATTTATCGTCCTGCCTCAGGGCCTCCTCTGTATTATTCTGAAGCACAGTATATCTCTCTTGTACAAGCTCTTTTAAAGGATCTCAGCTGGTGGGTCAGGTTTTAACCTAAGTATGGTCTCCTCAATTGCATCTATATAGTGGTATAAATCTCTTTTCAATGCAGCTTATTCCAACATGAAGGATTCCATGCTGCCCACATGTTCCGTGTCACAGTCTGTCTGAAGAAGATCTAATTCCACTCCAGTTGAAATATCCATTCCTGTGTATGCATAAGTTTGCCAGTTCTGCAGAGATGAGAGGGAAGTATCCAAAGAGGAGAAGGAGATTAAACATGCAGCACGAGCAAACATGGTTTAAAAATGTAGAGTTCATTAACAGCACTTTTGTGAGGGCCCAAACAAACCAAGCACTTCAGCCACAAAAGTAGCACTTCTTGTTGCTGTAGTGCTTGGTTTGCTAAACTGTACATGTCCTTTTCAATATCTTACATAAGGGTGGGTGGGAAGGCCCAAGGGCAGTTCCATCTTGCACCGCTTTTCTTTTTTTTCTGCCACTGCTGTGTGGCAATGTTAATTAATTAATTTAATAATTAAAAACCTTATCAGCGAGGGGCGTGGCTTGGACGCCATAGTGCGAGGACGCAGTTTTTTAAGGCTCCTGTGATTGCCTTATATTTTAGCAAATTCGGGGCTCATTACCTCCCCAAGACAGCACTGAGTGACGGATTGGTGGCCCCCCAACTGTCTGGGGTCGAATGTGACATCCGCAGCTCGTCCGGAGACACAGCTTTGTGGGCTGCAGCTTGTGGCCTATGCTGCCACCTAGACCTCCATCACAGTGACATTTCCTGCACAGCCCAGCGGTTCCTCGAGTACCCCATACACTTACCTGCGCTCCGAAGACGTCTCCATGAGTGCTGGGGGGGGTCCCTTCCATCTGTGATGTGCCTTCTGGACGGGTCTGGTGCTGGAAGAAGTGGCCTGGAAATCTGTGCCCCTGCAGCTGCTGCTCTGCATTGTAGTCTGGGAGGCTTGCTGAGTCCTGCAGTAGTCCTGGTACCAGCCTGTCTGCTGACCCTGCTGACTGTCTCCCCGCAGCGTGGCCTGGTTCACAGCAGTGAGTAACTGAATAAAAGTCGGGTCGGGACAATCTGATTGTGCAGATCAGCTCTTTCCCTTGACAAGTTATGGAACACTGCCATCTAGTGGTCTTGAGCTGCTACTGCAGTCTTTAATTTTGAGTTTAACCCTGCAATATTATACACTGGCCTGACGTGCACTGCCACCTACTGGCCTCCGATATTCTAATAAATTTTGCACCCATTGTAGCCTGAATTATCTATTTTAACACCCTGTAGCTGGTCTGTGCTGCACCAAGAGTCTACTTAAGGCAAGGCTTATACTTGGCCTAGAAGTTCATCAATCATGCAATAATGCATCTGACCTAAAATGTAACTATAGCTGCCACCCGCATGCATCTCTCTCCCCTCCGCTAGGTGAAGTCGCTCTACGCTACACGCTACCAATGTGTTGATTATATTTCATTGTCTTCTCCTAGAGTGGGCTATCCAAGCATAACTGTCTGAGAGCTGTTATCATTTTGCTGGAACATTGACGTAAACATGCCTCCTAAAAAGAACAAACCAGCTAGTCTAGCCAAACCATTACCTTTCTTTAAACCTCAGAAGCCGACTGCCTCCTCTCTTTCCCCTAAAGAAGCTGACAGGCGTGGCGATTCACTACCCCCAGTCAGAGCGGCGTCACTGGTATCACAACCACCTGGTGATGCCTCCGCTTCCATTGACCCAGACGCTCCGACCACCTTCCAAATGATGCAACACCTATTCTCTACCTTTAAAACAGACATACTTGCTGAAATGCATTCCTCTATCAACGCACTTCGGAAGGAAGTAGTAGAGATTGGGAAAAGGACGGGCCATCTGGAGACCAATATGGACGGGATGGTGGCCTCTCATAATGATCTGATAACTTTGCATGAACAACTCAAAGCTGAGGTGTCTGGTTTGAGAGATAAACTGGCTGATTCGGAGGATAGATCCCGTCGGAACAATGTTAAAATACGGGGCATTCCGGAGCAAGTTTCCAATGCGGATCTCCTGTCTTACACCACAGAGCTGTTTCGGAAGCTCCTGCCAACAGCTTCCACTCAGGATTTACTTATTGATCGAATACATAGATTACCTAAAGCCAGAAATGTATCAGATACTCTGCCTAGAGATACCCTTATGCGCATTCACTTCTTCCATGTAAAGGAGCAGATTTTGAGAGCAGCGAGAGAAGCAGAGGACTCAGACATTCTGCAAGGTTTACAGCTGTTTCCTGACTTTTCACAAGCTACAATAACCAAGCGCAGCTCGTTTCAGTCTGTTACTAAAATACTGAGAGACAATGACATTCCCTATAGATGGGGTTTCCCAGTTAAACTCCTGGTCCATAGAAACAACAAGATGCATGTCTTCTCTACGTTGGAAGAAGGATCAAAGACATTAGAGGCCTGGAATATCCAATCACCTCGGCCTGACCCTAATTCCCGGGTCCTTACCAGTGTCGATATGTCCATATAGGTGAAATTTGGAGTCGGGTTGAGGACATTTTCTATTCACATCGTCAATCTTTCTTGTTAGAGCTGAGGACAGCCATCCCTGGGAGTTTGTGATCCTAGGTTTCTGGTCCGGTTCTTCTGGAATTTCTCTTTATGGCTTTGGACATTCTTGCCGGGACACTATATAGTGAGAGTCTCTAAAAAGCTTGATAACCTTTTCCAATGTTGATATTTGTCTAGCTGGGCCTGCCTAGTGTGTAGGCTCCCTCATGGTTACTCATGTGTTCTATTCTCTGAAACAATAATGTGTGGGTTATAGGTCTCACTATGCGGATGCTTGGGGGGGACTGTTGCTGTTTTTGTCTTTGTTCTTTATCTTGTTCTCCCTCCAGGGTATAGTACCTGCAACAAGTCGTTCCAGCCATCCCTACGGATACAATGGTTAGCTTTGCGCTTGTTTGTGCCTTAAAAATCTGTTAGTATTCTAGGGGTTGATGTCTATAAGAGGGAGGGAAAACGTTTTTTTTCTGGGGGGGGTTTGTACTTTGCAGTTAGGGTTATGCCAGTATGGGAAGCACAATATTTAATCTGTTAAGTAATGGAAAGTTATATATTTTTGTAGTTGGCAGCTTACATCGAATTAATACTCCTACTTTGAGAAGTTGAGCTTTTGGAGGGTATAAACATAAGATCTCTCACTTCATTCGGGTAATTGGTATGGTTTTTCATATGTTCAGTTATGTCTGTCTTTGTATGCGGGTGGTGGCGCATTGTGGCCCGTGCCATGTGCCCCAAGTTCAGTATTTTGCCGGTACCCTGTCCTTCTGGAAAATGCTTTGACCCTATGTATAGGGTTATTTTCGTTTCCCCATCCTGTTGGGGGGTTCTTACCCCTTTCCCTTTTCCCCTTTGTCCCCTTTCCCTTCCTTTCCTAGCGGAACACAACATCCCCTGTTTCACTCTCCTCGCCTTTTGGTTGGCATTGAAGCTCCCTAGAAGTATCTCGACTCTAGTAGGTCACCCATATCCCTCAGTACACATCACCATTTATAATGGTTAAGTTTTTATCTTTAAATGTCAGGGGATTAAATTCTCCAAACAAATGTAGATTAGCTTTGTCCTCTTTCTATAAACATAAAGCGGATATAGTAGGTCTGCAGGAAACTCATTTCGCAGCTAGGGCCCCCCCAGTCTTTAGGAATCACCATTATCCCACATGTTTCACCGCTAATGGGCCTCATAAACGATGTGGAGTAGCTCTTCTAGTCAGCTCCAAATGCACTTTTACATTATCCTCAAAGGTTGAAGACAAGAGTGGCAGATTTTTGATAATTGTTGGTCAACTAGAGGGTAAATGGGTCACCCTAGTATCCCTATATGCCCCGAATTTGAGACAAGTCCCATTCCTGAAGTCGACTTTTGCACTAATAGATAAGATTAAACGGGGTAGCGTGATAATTTGGGAGATTACAATCTAGTCATAGATCCTAGGCTTGATAGATCGCTCCCTTCTGGACCAATAAATTCCCCAACCCCGGGGAACCCGTCATTAGTGTTTGGGAGACTCCTGGCAGATGTTTGGAGGGTAGCTAATCCTAATGTTCGTGACTACACATACTATTCCTCAGTACACAACACGTACTCACGAATTGATCTCATTCTATCAGATAAATGGTCATTGCAGAATACACGTAAAGTGCAGATTCTCCCTATCTCTTGGTCAGACCATGCGCCAGTGGTATGGTCTTGGAAACCCTCGGGACAGCCCCCTCCCCTACGGCCCTGGTGTTTGGCAACCCACCTATTTTCTTCTCTAGAAGCCAAGTTAGCAATTAAAGAGGATCTTTTATCATTCATGCAAACAAACGACCCCAAAGAGACCTCTATCTTTACTTACTGGTGTGCCCTCAAAGCTGTAGTGAAAGGTGCAGCTATTCAGGTGGCAGCTAGAATGTGGAAAGCAAATTTTTATAGACAGTCAGAGCTAGAAACCAAGCTTAAACTCCTAGAAACACAACATAAACAACATCCTTCTAGATCTATTGGTGCAGAGATCTCCCATGTTAAATCTGAACTGCATAAGTTACTCCTGACCCGCACTTCATTAGCATTGTCTAGACTACGCCAAAAATTCTATGTGGCAGGTAATAGAGCGGGCAGGTTATTAGCAAGAAAATTGAGGGGCCTCCAGGCCCGTAACAGAATTAAAAGCATTGTAAACTCTACAGGGTCTAAATGCTCTAACCCTCGTGATATAGCAAATACTTTCGCTTCATTTTATTCAAATTTATATAACCTCCAATTAGACCCCGCTACACACCACCCATCTGAATATGATATATCCTCCTTTTTGGAAGGTCTCCCCCTCCCTTCTATAGATGCATCAATACGGAAAAGGCTCAATGTTCCGTGGTCCCAGGAGGAAATTAGACAGGCAATCAAGTATCTCCCCAAAGATAAGGCGCCCGGACCAGATGGTTACACTAATAACTTTTTTACCACCTTCCATGAAGATTTAGTGCCCATTTTGGAGCAACTATTTAATGCAGGTACAGCAGTAGGGAAATTTCCTCCTGAAATGCTGGAATCCCATATAATTGTAATTCCCAAGCCGGGTAAGGACCCTACAGATTGTAAAAATTATAGGCCTATAGCCCTACTGAATTCGGACATTAAGATCTTTGCGAAACTCATCGCTAACAGGCTCTCCCCGGTTATCCCCATGTTGATCCATCCAGACCAGGTGGGGTTTGTCAGCGGCAGACAAGCCCCAGACAACTCAAGGCGTATTTTTCACATTATAGAGCAGACCCACATGAACGGGGATGCACTGCTCTTGCTTTCATTGGACGCTGAAAAAGTGTTCGACAGACTCCACTGGATGTATATGACAAAGGTTTTGGAGCGTATGGGGCTGGCCGGGGAGATCCTGAGTTCTATCCTGGCGCTGTATGTCAAACCATTGGCGCGAGTATTTAGCAATGGGTTTTTGTCCAATAATTTTCCAATCTCTAATGGCACCCGTCAAGGTTGCCTTTTGTCTCCTCTCATATACCTCATGGCTATTGAACCACTGGCCACTAAAGTGAGAATTGATCAGGAGTGTGTGGGAGTGGTTGTGGAAGAAGAAGCCCACAAGTTATGCTTATTTGCAGATGATGTCCTATTATTCGTTGCCAGCCCGGAGACCTCGCTACCTGCCATCCATACACTTCTAGCCCAATTTAGCGCAGCCTCTCTGTATAAATTGAATACTTCCAAAATGGAGGCTCTTCCCATTAACATTCCGCAGGAGAGATTACAGAAGTTGAAAGACAAATATCCCTAGATATGGAAATCCACAGAAATTTCGTACTTAGGTATTCAGGTTACCCCACATCTTGATAGTTTGATAGATAAGAAATTTCTCTTTATTACTTGACCAACTCCAGTCCTTAACTACTTCATGGATGTGCTATGAGGTCTCTTGGCTGGGGAGAATATCGGCATTCAAAATGATGCTCCTCCCAAAGATGATGTACTTGTTCCGGATGCTCCCATTCCATCTCCCACAGCGCCTGTTAAATAAACTAGTCAAGGTTATGAGGACATATGTGTGGAAGGCTAGGCCGCCTCGGATGGCCTTGCAGCGTATGGTTAGGAGGAAAGCACGGGGGGTTGGCCCTCCCCGACCTGGGAAAATACCATGATGCTTGTTTCCTCTCTCAGATGCGTGATTGGTTCCTCCCAGGGTGTGGGAAGCCATGGGTGGGCCTGGAAAAGGCTCGTAATCCTGATTTCCCTTTAGTTGATCTAGTTTGGGCTCCTCGGGAATGGAGACCGCAAGCCCATAACCTGCCCGCTCTCACCAGGGACGCCTTGATAGTCTGGGACCGATTGTGTGAAGGCCCTGAGGGTTTTGCTCGACCCACGGAAAATGTCTCAATATAAGCAGCCTCAAAACAGATTCCTGACTTAAACCTGTCGGGATGGGTATCTAGGGGGATTCTGACTTTAGGCCAATTGTTTAATTCAGGTACACTTTCCTCCTTTTCTCAGTTGAGTGAACAATATCATTTGCCGAAGAGCGACTTTTATAAATTTCTTCAGCTTAGACACTGGCTGTCAGAGCCCTCATTCAGAGGTATAGTCATAGGTTCCCCCCCGGCTATATATCAGGTAAACCTGACAAAGAGTAACAACAAAGCTAGCATAACTACCTGGTATAATATTTTAACTTCGCAAGTCGTTATCACCAAATCAAAAATTCAACTCCAATGGGAGGTAGATCTCCAGGTAGTATTCACGGAGGAGGAATAGGAACGTATTTTTCGAAACTCTTTCACAATGTCTAAATGCCTTAATCATACTGAAATGTTGGTAAAGCTTCTGAATAGATTGTACGTGACCCCTGAGAAACTGCACAAAATTTGGCCCTCAGTACCCCCGACATGTTGGCGTAATTGCACAGAGAGAGGGGATATATTCCATTTTTTTGGGCATGTCCAGTCCTACAACCCCTGTGGTTAGAGGTTTTCCAGTTGTTGGTAAAGGTTTTTAGATATCCTACATCTCCTTCCCCAGAGCTTGCTTTGTTACATCATTATCCCCCTCCGTTCCCTCCTGGGACAGGTACGTGATGGGCCAAGTGCTCATTGCAACCAGAGCTGCTATAGCTCAGGCCTGGAAACAACTGTCTCCCCCGTCTTTGGCTAAGGTGATATCTAAAGTGAACTTCAGCTTTGAGATGGGGACCCTAGGAGTTCCGTATTCCACGGCAGCTTCTTCCCCATTAGTGTAATGGCGTAGCTGGCATAATTACGTCACAGACGGAGGTGGGGCCCCATCCCAGTTCCCCCATAGGCTGGATATCTCCGACTCAGTGGCTCGTGCCTTGATCTAAGAAATATTTGCTTTTGGGCCTAGGTACAAGGATGGAATGGACTAGTCTCCGTATTGTAAAGTTAAAGTGACTTATGTTTAGAGTGCCAATCTTTAGTTTTACTTGTCAACTGACTATAATTATATTTAAATACTACAAAGTGATACATGTCTAGATTGTGTTTTATGACATATTGTTGTGTTTCGTCTCCACTATGTACCCCTTTCCCCTTTATGTCCTACCCTTTCCCTATTTCTTTTTTTTTTGTATCCTTTGCAATTATCTTAGAAAATTCAATAAACTTTATTTCAGTTAAAAAAAAACAAAAAAAAACCTTATCAGCAAATTTTTGAGGTTCTAGAATTGTCTGTGCATTTTCTTTAATGGCCACTATACATTTGGTTGTTGAATGGATTTTGAGCAAGTAAGCCAAAAGCTTACTGACTTATTACCTCATCTAAAAAGTTTCTTTCAAGGTCTATATTCATGTGGGCCCTCGACATACACAAGAGAGACACTTTGTGTCTTTGCATTTCTTCCTACTTATTTCATAATTGTGAATATATAAGTTTGTGTAGAATTTAGTTAACTCTCTTCAGAGCAAGCAAATGTTGAGTTGTATTGTTTATACTCATAGGCTATTATATGCCCTCTTAAAATTGGTTTTGAGACTTCCGAAAGCAAATTAGTATCTTGTGTATGTGAAAATTCTGTACTTTTCATTACTACTTGATTAGAACAATCATAATGTTTCCCTTTGGTAAAGCAGATAAGGATGTTTCAGTAAACTTCCATGGGTTTATCTTTAAATCTCCCACCTAAAACTACTTCCAGGGACCCTGCATAACTCTCTGGGACCAGGAAAGGGGAGGAGACTGAGCAGTACACTACCCCTGCCTCTAGGAACAAGATAAAAAATTGTTAAACATTCAGGCTGATTTACGTGCAGCGTGCATGAATCAGCCTGGATTAGTTATAGGGGCAGGAGGCTCTGCCAGGTTAGGGTTGTAAAATTGTATAAAAAGAGCCCTGTTGCCTATGAAACATGTATTATTCCATCTGAACTTCTGCATGATCACTAGCACCACTAACTAGTGTGGAAAGGACTCTTGAGCAATAAAACATCACTGCTTGAAGATTCTGCCTCAGACTCTTACCTGCTGTATCCTGTGACCAACAGATAAAAGCTTACACTCTAATCCAGGGTTTCCCAAACCCAGTCCTCAGAGCTCCCCAACAGTGCAGGTTTTCTGGATCACATGTGACATAATTAGGACCACCTGTGGATCTGTTACAATGTGTCAGTCAGTAATGAATACACCTGTGCTCCAGCAAGGAGATATGGAAAACCTGCACTGTTGGGGAGCCCTGAGGACTGGGTTTGGGAAACCCTGCTCTAATCTGATCCCCAGCTTTCCTGTGTTGAACCCGGCGTCTCTGTGTCAACACTGCTCACTACCCAGCAGTCCTGATCCATAGTAAGCAGTCAGGAGGTACCAGCCAGCCCATAGCAAAGCGGCACTGCAACAGCTATACCAACTACTCAGTTGTAAGCGGTTTTAGGTGCCGTTGAAGAAGCCTAGTGGTGGCAGCCAAAATTTCCTACACCCATTGCGCAGTTGTGCAATGCCCCAAGTTTATACTGTGCCCAGCAGTAGTGCCCCAAGTTCATATTATGCCACACTAGTGTCCCCATTTCCCATTATATCACACAGTTGTGTCCCTAATTCATATTGTGCACACACACATTACCATTAAATAAGTAGCTGTTTTCTTTTTTTTATCTTAAAAGTTTTTATTGAGTTTTAGTAAAGAAAACACATAACAAGCATAGCAGTAATTAACAAATACAGTACATAGTGTAGATTTGAATGCTCTCTCAATACTGCTAACAAACAAACAATAAAAAAAAAAGATACATATAAAACAAAACACATTTAACATAGGAATATATATAAGACGTAGACAACCAGGGGGAGGGAGGGGAAGACAAACAAGGGGGGGATTGTCAGAGATAAACCAGTCAATAAACAAGAGTACCAGTAAAATGATTTTATGAACAACAGACTAACTAACGCCCCGAAAGAACGTTCAGCTTAATATAATAGAAGCTAGGAGTTAGACCCAGAACTATATTTTATAAAATACTCATACCATGTGAACCATTTAATCAGTGGTGAAGAGGCCGCTGCTTCATAATTAAAACCAATAGTTTCCATCTCATAACTGTATTGAATTTTGTTAATAATTTTCGAAAGGGGCGGGGCCATAGGGGATTTCCAATTCTGAGCTATTGCAGCTCTAGCTGTGATGAGTATATGTCCAGTGACATAGTGGTTGTGACTCTGGAGTTGGGTAGGGTAGAGGTGTAACAGTGCAATAGCTGAGGATAAAGGTAAGCTAACCTTGGTAACCTGAGTAATTAACTGAAATATTTCAATCCACAATGGTTGAAGTTTAGGACATTTCCAGAAGATATGTAAAAGTGTTCCAATCTCCCCACAATTTCTCCAACAATATTTGGGTTCGGAGGGGCAGATTTTATGGAGCTTTTCTGGAGTGAGATACACCCTATGGACCATTTTAATCAACATTTCTGAATGGTTGATACATTTTGACATCCTGTATATATTCCGATAAATTTTCTCCCACATCTCAGTTGATATAGTAATGTCTAGGTCCTTTTCCCAGACAGCCTGGATCGGGAGATCTCTATTATCAACAGGGGATAACAAAAGCCTATACCAAGTGGAAATACCTCCTGCATGAGAGGTAGGGGAGAGATATAACATAATACCGGGTGGAGCTGGTCTCAGAACTGGTGGGTATGCGGGCCAGGATTGCATCCAGTGTCTGATTTGGAGATACTTATAAAAATCTCGTGGTGGGATGTTATACCTGTCCTGAACCTGGGAGAAAGAGGAGATTGATCCTCCCTCCATAAGATCCTGTATCCGCCTAGCTCCCTGGGCATTCCAAAAATCGAGATGGAGATCTGGGATCAATTGTGCTAGTGCAATTATGGAGAGACTAGAGGAGGGAAGGTGATAATCCGGTAAAGATGGCAACATTTTGTCCCAGGTAGAAAGAGAATCTCTAACACTTCTAAGTGTCAGGGCGGGCTGCGGTCTGCTGGGTTTATCCAGCCACAATAGGTCTGGTAATGGAAATGAGGAGAGACTAAACTGCTCGATGTCCACCCAGGGCTTTCTTAACGAGAGAGGGGCATGCCAATCTCTGAGTTGATCCAAAATAGCCGCATGTTGGTATGTTTCTAATTTTGGAGTAGCCAGTCCACCTTTCATTTTAGATCTAAACATTTTATCTCTGAAAGTTTAGGCTGTCTATTGTTCCAAATGAATTTAAACGCTACAGTATAAAACTTTTTGATCAGAGACATGGGGACTAAATAGGGGATGCATCGAAACAGATACAGGATCTTCGGAAGGAGCATCATCTTTAGAGCTGCAACCCTTCCCATCCAAGAAATCTCAAAGTTTGTCCAGGCTTTTGTGAGCTTATCGAATTGGCCTATCAGTGGTTGATAATTATGCTGGATGATCAGGTTAGGGTCTGAGGGTATACGTATACCTAGATATGTCATATAGGAGGAACACCATTGGAATTGATATAGAAACTTAAGAGTTCCACAGTGTCATGTGTAAGGGCCACACCTAGAGCTTCGTATTTGGTAGAATTAAGCTTGTAATATGATACCTCTGAGTATTCTTGCAATATGCGAAATATCTCAGGCAGGGAAGACTCAGGATTAGAGACAAACAGGAGAACGTCATCAGCAAACAAACAAATTTTATGCTCATAAGACCCAATAGTAGTCCCCTCTACCTTTGGGTCCAATCTAATTTTAGCAGCCAGTGGTTCCATAGCTAGAGCAAAAATCAAGGGGGATAATGGGCAACCTTGTCTGGTGCCATTGCTAATCTGGAAGGCAGAGGAGATAAACCCGTTGCTGAAAACCCTAGCCGAAGGATTAGTGTACAGAGTGGCTATAGCTTGGAGAAAAGAGCACCTGAAACCAAACTTAGTGAGGACAGCCGTCATATAGTCCCAATGGATTCTGTCAAATGCCTTTTCAGCATCTAAGGACAGCAACAGGAGGGGCCTAGAGCTTATTGAATGAGTCTCAATAATATTCAAAACTCTCCTTGTGTTATCAGGAGCCTGTCTGCCATAATCCATGTGGATTAATTGCGGTAGAATAGGGTTTAACCGATTAGCGATCAATTTAGCAAAGATTTTAAGGTCAGAATTAAGAAGTGCTATAGGTCGATAATTATGGCAATGAGTGGGGTCCTTCCCTGGTTTTGGTATAGTGATTATCTGTGCCTCCAGCATTTCAGCCGGTAAAAACGTGTTACTAGTTGCTGAATTAAATAAATTAGTGAGTACCGGGGACAGTTCAGACTGGAAGGAGGAATAGAAGTCTTGCGTAAATCCGTCCGGGCCTGGGGCTTTCCCTTGCTTCATAGACTTTATAGCGGTTTGAACTTCATCCTCTGTCCAGTCCGAACACAGAGCCTCTGCATCTTCAGGAGGAAGGGATGGGAGTGAGATAGAAGCAAGAAACTCATTGATAATTTCAGGGGAAGGTTGAGTTAAAGTTGCATCTGCCTTTAGATTATATAGCTTTTCATAATAGGAAGCAAATCTATTTGCAATGGAAAGAGGATTAGAGATATGAGTACCTTGGGCATTACATATAGCTCTGATTCTATTGATAGCGTTCTTCCCTCGCAGTTTACGGGCTAGCAGCTTACTAGCTCTATTTCCCAAAGTACAAAATTTCTGATTGAGCTTAGCCATAGCCTTGCTAACCTGTAATAAAGAGATCTCGTTTATTTTCCTACGCATGTTTGCTATATCAGCCTTAACCTTAGTATCCTGAGGAGTGCGCTTGTGACGGGCCTCTAGAGATGCTAGCTGTGACTCATATGCAGTCAGAACTTCAGCTTGTGTTTTTCTAATTGCTGCTGCAGCTTGTATTGCCGCTCCCCTCATAACTACCTTAAGGGCACACCAATGGATATATACTGAGGTGTCCTCTGGTTTGTTGGTCTCCAAATAAGAGTCTAAAGCCACCCGCATTATCTGACTTCCTTCTGGGTTAGTCAATATGTGCTCAGCTAACCTCCAGGGCCTCAAGGGTCGGTCTCTAGCAACAGTCTCCAAATGCCAAACCAGAGGAGCATGGTCCGACCAAGTAATGGCTAAGATCTCAATTTTCTTTATATGCTTTGGGGACCATTTGTCTGATAAAACCAAATCAATTCTTGAATACGAATTATGGACATGGGAAAAGAACGTGAAGTCCTTTTCACCTGGATGTAGTACCCGCCATACATCATATAGATCATATTCCGCTAATATTTGAGAGAAAGCTAGGGAGATCGCAGTGAGAGAAGACTTAACCTGTTTGGAAGGGCTGGAGGAACGATCTAACTTTGGGTCTGGGGCAACATTATAATCTCCCATACATAATACCATTCCCCGTTTCACCTTGCAAACTGCATGACAAAGCTTCCTAAGGAATGGAAGCTGCCGGGAATTAGGGGCATATAAAGAAACTAGGTTTACATATTGGCGACCAATTTTCCCCACCAAAATTAAATATCTACCGTTTTTATCAGAGACCTGCTTCTCTAGTTTAAAGGGACACTTCGCTCCAATTAAGATGGCCACACCGTTTCTCTTAAATGGACCAGAGGCAGCGTAACAAGTGGGATACTTAGGATTATGAAACTGTGGGGAGGCATGCGATGAAAAATGTGTCTCCTGAATAGCTACAATATCAACCCCTTGGGATGCAAAACTTTTAAGGGCTATCCGTCTTTTGTTGGGGGAATTTAAACCTTTTGCATTAACAGAAAGAAACCGAACTTTTCAAATGAGTAGCACAGCTTACCCAGGATTCCCTTGTTAACACTCTTCGTTTCCAAACATTCTCCGACAAAGGACAAAACATGGAGGAGGACACAATAGAGGACACAATAGGGAAGGGGAAGACAAAAAGACATAAAAACAACTGAAATAGTCCCCAAAAGGGAACAAACATTTTGCCACTAATTATGAAAACAAAATACACAAGTGGCAAGACTAAATATGTGGGGCCGTGGGCACTCCCATCCAAAACCGTCTAATACAGAGTAACTATAATAAACAACATTTTGCTACCATACGAAAGTATAATATCCATTCTGATAATGACATATTCGTATCTATGTATAATGGCGTTAAGTACCAAGCTTAGATCCTAAAAATCCGTTCACCATTATTCAGATAACCAAGTAGAATGTTTAAGTAAACCAAACTAACACTTAAAATTAAATTAAAGATAATAGCGAAAACTGTAGTACGCTGGACCCTAATGTAAAGACTGGGGTATAGCCACTTCAACTTATCAACTCGTCAAGAGAAACAATCAGTCTCCAAATGTCCAGAAGTAGATATTCTACCCCAAGTCTACTAAAACCCCAACCAGGTCAATAGTATACATTAGTCACCTTTATATAAAAGAGTAGGGTTATATATCTTAATAACTCTTAAAGAGACAACATATATATATAGAGGCTCAAGGGTCAGATGAGGACCAGTCCCTAGAGACCTGGCTAGGCTTGGTGTGAGCTGAGGGTTCTTGTAGATCGATGTTCCATTCCTTCAATAATACTAAGCCCCTTTCAGGAGACGATATTACTGCAAGAGCTCCATTTCTGTGTACAAGAAGCTTTGTGGGGAAGCCCCAGCGATACTGGACCTTAGCGGACCTCAAAGCTGTGGTTATCTGAACAAATGACCTGCGTCTGGCCAGGGTGGCCGCCGAGATGTCAGGAAATAGTTGGAGGTCTCCTAGTTGATCCCTGGATGGAGATGACGGCAGGGAGGCTCTTAAAATCTGTTCTTTGACTGTGTAGAAGTGAACTCTAAGAAGGGTATCCCTGGGAGCTGGGTCGGGGCATTCTTAGCCTTAGGCAAGCGATGAATCCGGTCAATAAGAAGGTCTGTGTCGGAGGCAGATGGTAAGAGCTTACGAAACAAATCTGTGGCATACTGATACAGATCAGCGTTGACAACAGAGTCCGGTATGCCTCGAATCTTTATATTGTTCCGACGTGACCTATCTTCAAATTCCACTAACTTATTGGTGTGGCCAGATACTTCCCCCTGCAAAAGATCATGTGCTGAGATTAAATGATTATGGGAACTGACCAGTTCTTCAAATTTTTGTTCCAGATGGTCTGTTCTAGATCCCAGCGCGGTCACCTCAGCTTTAATTTCTTTAATAGATGACCTCAGTTCGGATGAAATATCTGTTTTAATAGCCGATAGAAGAGACTGAATAGATCTCAATGTAACTGGGCCATCCATTTCTAGGGCCTGCGCATCAGACATATCCCCAGGTGGTTCTGAAGACACCCTAGACTGGGAGGGCAGAGAGATCTGACGAGTTTGACATGACCCAGATTGAAGTTGGGATTTTCCAGCTGAGGCCGAAGTCGCACCAGAACCAAAGAAAGTCACTAAAAGGTGCAGATTTGCCAGGTTTCACTTTTTTACGCGGCATAATGTCCAGAAAATCAGTCAGAACTTGAGTACCAGCTGTACCAATATTACATACAATAGCTGACGTTATGTCATGTAGAACGGCTAGGTTAGAGCACGGCCCAGAAGCATGGTTTTCATTTAAGCATCTTAAGCAGACGCTTATGTTGGCATAACTTAGAAATTGCTAGTTACTAGGTTAATGTAGAATGAGAGAACTTGCAGATATGTCCCTTTGGGATGCTTTGATCAATTAATCATTAAATCTCAATGTTTAATATCACAAAACGGACCCTAGGTGGCAGCAGATTCACACTCACCAACTCTTCTTGTTACAGTAAGAGAAGTAATGTTCCTTCTGACCAGCTTATAGCTTGCAGCGTGGCCAGAGGGTGGCTAGTAGTCTGGAGCAGAGTGATAGCCTGAGAGTCTCCAACTTAGATATTCTCGATAATGCTGCACACAGGAGTATCGATATGGCTACTCACTTAATGGCACTGGGACGCAGAGAAGATGATGCAGCAGATTCCAAACAGCAGGTGCGCTGTGATCCCACAGTGCCAGCGCCTCCTAGGGGAGATTCATCCCAGCATGGCAGCGGGCAAGCCGGAAGAGACGGTGGGCGATGGCGGCCGCAACTTCCGGTTTCGTCCCTCAGAAGGACCTCGTTCCAGGCACCAATATCAGCCCCTGGGCACTCACCGATGGCTAAGCGCCACCCGTCCGGAGGGGTCTGCCTCCTTGCATGCGCCCGCGGATCCAGCCGTGACACCCCGTCTGCCCGCAGCCGCTGTAAGTAATGAGATAATGAGGGTGCAGGTAGCGCCAGGTGCAGCTTGTCCGGCTCTGCAACAGTCAGCCAGATAGAACGTCGGTCTCCCCTCCGCAAGGTAGGTTAACGGTCAGCTGCTACAAGTAATGGGTGAGTGAGGGGAAGTTATGCACTTCGGTCCTGTGGACCTTGTCAGCTCCTGCCGAGAGCCTCGCAGCGCCCAGAGCAGTCACCCCAATCTCCCCGGCACCCAGATGTCAAACTCAGGGGTGAAACCCCCGAGAAGATCAGCCGGACAGGGGAAGAAGGAGAGAGCCACTCCGGGATGCGACCATTCGGGAAGACTGTTAAGCCACACCCCAGTAGCTCTGTTTTCTTATGTGCAAGTTGACTCACCTCTGGAGTCAGCACACAGGCCTTACAGACAAAGTTTTCACATAGAGTCCTCCGCACAACATTAGAAATGGCTTAAAAAACTTCTGCTGCTGATTGACCCTGTACTACAATAATCAATGAAAATTAGTGGGACAGCTTTTTCAGGTCGCATGTAGTATCAAGTTGGTGTCCTCCTGTCATCCTCTTCTTTGTCGGGGTAGTCAGTACCATTAAACTGATTACCACCGAACCTGTGTACTGGGAACTGATTAGCAGCTGTTTTTGTTGCAAAAGAAAGCAAAAGTTTAAACACTGCTGGTCATTGTAGTGCAACACTAGTTAAAGGTTCAAACTGTGAGTTGGGTGTGGTCCCCCCCAAAAAAAAGTAATAATTGTTGTTTGTTTGCTATTTACCAGTGAAGGTTTCAAAAGCACATGTCAGCTTTAAAAAAAGGAGGTTTAAAAAAACAAACAAAAACAAATTTATTTATTTTCTGGTAATTGTAGTGCCACACCTTGTGGGTCACATAGTTGTGAATTCAGTGTGGTCCAGAAAGTTTTGTTGCTTATCTGAATGCTGAGAGAAGCTAGGTTTCATTTCCCAGCACAAATTCTTGTGAGAATGAAAAACATTTATAGAACCCTAGTGAATGTGGAAGCAGTGCAGGAGGAAAATACCCATCTTCTCCGTGAGGAGATCGCTCAGGGGAGATGGGACAGGGAGGCTCCAGCTACCCCCCTCCCCGCTGCAGAAATTAACTTCTGATGATGACATGGAAACATATCTAACAGTCTTTGAGCGTGCCACCACCCGAGCCAAGTAGCCACCTGGGACTTGGTCCGAACACCTGACTCCCTATCTTTCAGGAGAAGCACAGCACATCTATATAGAACTAGATGAGGACCAGGCTGGCGATTATCAGCGGCTGAAAACCGCCATCTTGGCGAGGGTTGGAGTCATCAGAACAGGGGAGACCCAACAATATCATGACTGGAGACTCTCCAAAGATTTACAGGACCGGACTCAGCTTGCTGAACTTGGTAGAACACCAAAGAAGTGGTTGCAGCCAGAAAAGAACACTACGGGCAGAATGATCGAAATTCTGGCCTTTTACCATTGTATCCGGGGTATGGACCGAGGGCTCCAAAGGTGGACACTGCAGGCGGACCCTCAGTCATATGAGGAACTGGCTGCTGTAGTGGAGAGATAGAGTGCCTTGCAGCATATGCCCAAACCTCTGTTGCCGGCTCCAAAGTTTGTGTCTCAGTCTAAATCTGGCATATGGAACAGTGGACCGGATGTTAGTGAGGAAAGATTGCCTGATAAAAAGGAAGCCAAACCTGCATTAAGTCCAATCTGCTTTGAGTGCAAAGAGCACTGGGCTCAGTGTCCAACGTTAGTAGAACCGATGGATTGTTTACTAGCACACACACAACTAACCTATCCGAGCTGCTGTACAATGAGTCCTGCTTGTTCTGTGTGACTGTGTTTGTGATTCACCATCTGGTGCTGGTTCTGGTAAATTCGGGTAATGAACTGTCCTTGGTTTCCAGCTCCATATTACCAGAGAAACTGACACATAATCTGTCCAAAGTGAAGGTACTCTGTGTCCATGGGACTGACGAAGAATATGACAGGACTCTTTTGCCTATTACTGTCAATGGACAGACAGTAACAGTGGTAGCGGCTGTTGCCCCAAAACTGCCATACCCTCTAATCCTGGGCAGAGACTTTCTGCTGTTCAAGCAGATCCTCCAGGAGCAAATCTAGCCGGACACTTCGGCAATTGAAGCACCGGCCGAAAGTCTAGTCTTGATGGAGGAGCTTGAGGGAACAGAAAATGGAAAGTGCCTTGATTTACCACGAAACTTGAACCAGGCATTTCAGGAAAATACTCCTCCTAAGAGGTGGAAGCATAGACAAAGGAGAGCTGCACAAGTGCCAATGCAGGATCGGTTTCTGGCATTGTTCGTTGGCGAGACCTCGGGTGAAGCGGCTACGCTTCCGAATGAGGAATCAGACTGGGCAGGATTGTCTAACTCTAAACAGACTTTTTGTTGAAACCAACTTGGAGATGTTGCCTTAGCTAATGTCTATAAGAATATAGTTGAGATTAATTGGGTAGAGAAGGCTAACAAGCCTGCAGAAGGTATTGCCTATTATATGGTAAATAATGATCTGTTGAATAGAGTTGCTAATATACAGGTCAGAACTGTAGAGCAATTGTTGGTGCCACAAATCAATACACCACTTGTTCTCAAAGCTGCACATACACACCTGTGAGGAGGACACTTGGGGAAAGATAAGGCACGGGAGCGGATATTGCTCAGGTTCTATTGGCCGGGAGTATGTGAGGCAATAAAAAGGTTTTGCCAGACGTGTCCAGTATGTCAGAAAACATATCCGAAGCCAGACTACCAGCCCCACTAGTTCCCATCCCTGTGGTGCAGACCCCCTTTGAGCATATTGGTATGGATATGGTAGGCTCATTGAAGAAGTCGGCCCGCAGCTATTAGTATGTATTGGTCATAGTGGACTATGCCTGCAGGTATCCCGAGGCTATACCTTTGCACAATATAAAGTCCAGTACAATAGCAAAAGTGTTCCTACTGTATTGTACCAGGTTGGGCATTCCCAAAGATATCTTGACTGATCACGTTAAAAGAGCTATGCCGGTTGTTAAGAGTAGAAACGTTACACAAATCAGTATATCACCCGCAGACTGACGGGGTAGTAGAACGTTTTAATAGGACACTTAAACACATGGTGAGAAAGGCAGTGGCGCAAGAAAAACAGGACTAGGATGTGTTATTACCCTATTTAATGTCCGCAGTGAAGGAGGTGCCTCAAGCATCTACAGGGCTCAGCCCCTTCGAATTGTTGTATGGCAGGCAGCCAAGGGGCATTTTGGATATTCTCAAGGAGAGCTGAGCGCAAAAGAACCCAATGTGATCCAATTTGTGTCCCAGTTATATGACAGGTTGGGGAAGATCACCCCTTTGGTACAACAACATATGCATGAGGCACAGGCGAGACAAAAAATAAACTACGATAAGTCAGCTGTAATTAGGGTTTTCCAACCAGGTGACAAAGTTCTGGTCCTGGTACCCACACAAAAGAGTAAGCTCTTCACCTATTGGCAGGGGCTATATGAGGTAATTGAGGCTGTGGGGCCTGTTAATTATAAAGTCAGGCAGGAGAAAACCTATACAGACATATCATGTCAACTTTCTGAAACCTTGGCATGATAAGGAAGAGCCACAAGCCGCGCTGGTAAATGCAGTTGTGCAGGAAAACAAAGTTCCCAGACGTGTTTTCTGAGGAGCCAGGTCGTACCACGCTCATAGAACATGACATAGTTACACATTCCTGAAGCTAGATGTGTAGCTGTGAAACAAGAGTTTAAAAAATGTTGGCCCTCGATATCATTGAGGAATCCAATAGCAACTGAAATAGCCTCATTGTATAAATGGCCAAGCCAAATGGGAGCATTCGTTTTTGCAAAGATTTTAGGAAATTAAACAAAGTCTCCCATTTTGACACATATCCGATGCCCTGAATTAATTAATTACTGGAGACCTTAGCCAATATTCGGTACCTCACAATGTTAGATCTATCTAGATTGTTCTTGTGCATGCGCGGAATCGGCGGAATCAATAAATAATTTATTTTAACTGTTACTATGTTGCTGCCATTAATTAGTTAATTATGGTGGATTTTTAACCACACCCCCAGACTGAAAGGTATATAAATAACGTCTAAAAGGAACTGAAAGTCTCCTGTCCTGAGGAAGCCCAATTATATGGGTGAAACGCGTCGGATGGAACATCTATTTCAACTTCATCTACTTGCTATTTTTTCTAAATAACGAGCTTGTTAATTCATCTTATATACAATACAGAGGATGCGCCGATTCCGCTCATGCGCGAGAACAATCTAGTGGAAGACGCAGAAACGTGACGATTGTTCATCTGCGCGGATACCTGACGAGAGACAAGGCTGGAGAGGACCGGATCAACCGGGGAATTTTCCGACTCTAGCGGAACACATCTCAAAGGATCCCATACAGGATCAGACTGTCCGAGAACCCCCAGGGGTGAGTGACTTTGTTTATATCTATTTCACACCACCTCCTAGATCTACCTTAAGACTCGGGACAAAATTTGAAAGACAAGCTCACTACACTGACTGTGTGGATACTGTTTGTACCTAAGGAAATCACAAATAAGATCATACTGTTTGGATATCCTAGCGGTGAGTGATTTGCTCCATCTATGTCCTGCATCATATTCTTTTTTTTTGGACTTTGCAACTATTCAAAAGGCAGTTTTACATCCATATAAACCAACTGTATTTATCAGGGACCCTCTTTATGATATCTTCACATTGCATAGATATAGAGAGACTCAATTCCTGGTTTTATACCTATTTGACTATTATTAACCCTATTCAACATTGGACTCTATTTTTATGCATGCACACTTATATTTCTAATGCGCATGTTACAGGACGGTTGCAGGTATTTACCAGTCAACCTGTATACACCTGCTTATACACTTTGTATTTATAATTGTGACTAATCATCAGTGCACTAATTTTTTTGATATGTATATCAATATTGTTTTTATGTATTAATACTGCCGTGCTCTTGCAGAGGGTTGATGGAACAGAGAAACCCATCCTCTATCTGAGCCGCATATTTCTGCCCAGGGAGAAGAAATACTCCACAGTGGAACTGGAGTGCCTAGCCATCAAATGGGTGTTACGTCTCATGGGAGACGTCTATTAGTCAGTGTTGATACAGGCCTTCCCAGGGCGCGGAGTCTAACGGACTTCACCAAGTAACGCTGCAAGGTGGGATGGGTTTTGCTGCCGGAGGCTCGCAAGTTGCGAACCCTAGGTTAGCCCCCTGACGTAATAGATGAGAAACCGGTATATGGGAGATCCAGTGAACAGACTCTGTGGTGGTAAATCTGGGCAGGATAATTAGCTGAAATATATCGGCACTGAATGAAGACTCCTGACGCATCTCAGTGGAGTTCCGGGTTGGATACACTGAAGCTAACCACAGATAAAAGAGTCGCAGGGTTGGATACCCAGAAGCACAGCCAGGTTAGATACACGGGCAACTGAGCACGTTGGCTAAGTGATTAGCACTTCTGTCTCACAGTGCTGGGGTCATGAGTTCAATTCCCGACCATGGCCTTATCTGTGTGGAGTTTGTATATTCTCCCCGTGTTTGCGTGGGTTTCCTCTGGGTACTCCGGTTTCCTCCCACACTCCAAAAACATACTAGTAGGTTAATTGGCTGCTATCAAAATTGACCCTAGTCTGTCTGTCTCTGTCTGCCTGTGTGTGTATGTTAGGGAATTTAGACTGTAAGTTCCAATGGGGCAGGGACTGATGTGAATGAGTTCTCTGTACAGCGCTGCCGAATCAGTAGTGCTATATAAATAAATGGTGATGATGATGATGATGAGTATAGGAATAGCCGGGTCGGATACACATTAATTCAGCCGGGTCGGATACACCAGGGAGCGAGCAGCAGAATGGTCAAAATTGATAGCCGGGTCGGATACACGAATTTCAGCCGGATCGGATACACAGAGGACACAGGCAGCAGGATGGGCAAATATGGATAGCCGGGTCGCATACACAGAAGGTCAGATGGATAAGCCAGAAGGAGAAGTCAATCAAGCAGAGGTCATACACAGGGAAATCAGCAGGATCAGCACAGGTAATACGTAGGGGAGCCAGACGCCAAGCAGTAATTCGTTGCTCTGACACAGGCAGTGTGTCAGAGCAAGCCTCTCAAGTCACATGACCGCAGCCGCACAATGGGCCACCCGAGGCTCTCAGGTACTACCTCTATGCATCCACTGAAGTGAATGCATAGAAACAAGGAAGTGAATGCCTGGGTAACTAGGTGGTTCCTAGCGCTGCAGCCCTACCCCTTCACAGTGGAGCATAGGCCAGGGAGTCTGCACAAAAATGCAGACGCTCTTTCTCGCCGAGATACGCTCTCCGCAGTGTCAGTGTCAGCTCTCCGCAGTGTAAGTGTCACCGAGGTTGGCGACACTAGGGGGAAGGGTATGTGGCAAAGAGGCATATTTGTCACAGTTACCCTATAAGAAAATAGGTAAAAACACAGCTAGTCTGCAGCAGCTGACTGCTGTGATTTGTTTGTAGTGCTTGGGTGATAAAGAAACTGTATTTGTGGGCGGGACCACTGATGCCAGTAAGTGGCCGGCTAGTAGTCAGGGAACTAATGTTTAGCCAGATGCAGGTGGTAGGAGATTTTGTAATACTTTTGCTGGATATATATATATATATATATATATATTGTGGCAAAAGCCCGCTACTGGTGAAGCACACGCGAACAACTTCTTCCTTTTTATGGTTCTTTATTGTCAGGATGGTAATAATATTTTGACACCGTAAACTTGCACAGCAATTATGGAGACCCTATACGCTTACTATACATAGTCCAGCTCTCTGTCCAGATCAGCCAGCTAGCCCAGCGTTGATCTCCCTGAACAATGAAACAAGCAGGGTTTTATACCGGACACTCCTCCCACAGGCCTAGCTTGATGGGCAGATGACACACTCACCTTCCCTTTAAAAAGAAACGCCCATCCCTGGCTCTGTTTAGACTAAGACACACCCTGTCTGCTGAGAGGAAGCAGCTTTTAAATCATGTAAGTTAACACACTCCAAACTACACATATGTTTTTACCTGGTTTAATCTCCACCTAGGTGCATAACTGTGCCAATGCTTTATCCTGTTTGTATACTTTACCTGCCTCTTGTCAGAAAAATGCCTCCCTTTGTTACAATATATATATATACACATATATATTTAGGCATCAAAGAGACACAGCTGATGATTATCTCTTAATTCCAAAATTCCAAACCAAACTATTGTCACAAAAGGAGTTTTGCCTTATAAATCACAGAATACTCTATATACACTATATGGACAAAAGTATTAGGCCACACCTGTTGATTATTGAAAAGAGGTGTTTCAATCAGACTCGTTCTCACAGGTGTATAAAATCAAGCACATAGTCTACATTTGCAAACATTTGTGATACAAAATGGGTTGTTATGAAGAGCTCAGTGACTTCAAGCGTGGTACTGTGCTAGGTACCACCTTTGCAATAAGACGGTTTGTGAAATTTCATCCCTGCTGGATATTCCACAGTCAACCGTAAGTGATATTATTAGAAAGTGGAAGCGTTTAGGAACAACAACTCAGCCACTAAACGGAAGATCACGTAAAATCACAGAGCGGGTCAACGACTGCTAAGGCGCATGGTGCTTAGAAGTTGCCATTGCCCTGCTGTTTCCGTAGCTGAGGAGTTCTGAACTTACACTGGCATTATTGCAAGCACAAAAACTATTTGGCAGGACATTAATGGAATGTGCTTCCATGGCCGAGCAGCTGCATGCAAGCCTTACATCACCAAGACCAATGCCAAGCATCGGATGGAGTGGTGTAAAGCACACCGACACTGGACTGTGGAGCAGTGTAAACATGTTCTGTGGAGTGACAAATCACGCTTCTTTATTTGGCAGTCAGATGGGAGAGTCTAGGTTCGGTGGATGTGCTGGAGAACATTACCTGCTGTAACAAAAGGAGACATTTATCTGACAAGATGCAGAGAAAGCATACAAGCAGAATAAAACATTGGCACAGTTATGCACCTAGATTGAGGTTAAACCAGGTAAAAACTTATGTGTAGTTTAAAGTTTGGTTTACTTACATGATTTGAAAGCTCCTTCCTCTCAGCAAGCAGACAGGGTGTGTCTGTTAGTGCAAACAGACCCAGTGATAGGCGTTTCCTCTTAAAGAGAAGGTGGGTGTGTCACTTTGCCCATCAAGCTTAGGCTGGGGGGGGAGTATCATGTATAAAAGCTTGATTGTGTCATTTGTTCACTGAGACCAACGCTGGGGAAGCTGGCTGGTCTTGAGAGAGCTGGTCTATGTCTAGCTAGCGTCAAAACATTTTAACCATCCTGACAATATAGCTGCATAAAAAGAAGAAGTTGTTCGCGTGTGCTTCAGCAGTAGCAGGCTCTTGCCACAAGTGGTGTCAGAAGTGGGATACTCCGGGAAGCAAGTTTCACTACACAACCCGCGCAGACGTCAACATGGAGGAAGTACTGAGAGCCCTCGTGAATGTGGCAGCTGCGCAGCAACAGCAGCAAGCTCAGATCCTACGAGTTGCCGAGGCACAGGTGTAAAACACAAGGCTCTTAAGGGAAGAGTTAAGCCAGGTGAGGCATGACAGAAATGAACCACCTGGTCCGGTTCTCCAGAAAATGTCACCAGGTGATGACATAGAAGCATATTTGGTGTCCTTTGAGAGACTTGCATAAAGGGCAAAATAGCCTTCTAAAGATTGAGCTGAGAGGCTGGCGTCATATCTGACTGGTGAAGCTCAGCGAGCTTATATGGATCTAGATGAGGAATGGTCCTCTGATAATTTGTGCCTAAAGTCTGAGATATTGTCTCGCATTGGAGTTTCCGGGCCAGGCCGAACCCAGCGCTATCACCAATGGCACGATGATAAAGAAAAACCGGTCAGAGCGCAAGTGGCTAAGCTTTCTAAAATTTTAAAGAAATGGCGGCAACCTGAGAAGTTCTGGTGATAGATCATTGCATCTGGGGGCTGAACCGCGATTTGCAAAGGTGGGTGCTGCAATCAGACCCACAAACTTATGAAGAGCTTGCCACCATGGTAGAAAGGTTTTGTGCGCTACAATAAATGACTAAAGAACCTGCATTCATGCCAAAGCCAATGCCACGCCAAAAGCCAGGTTTGACAATCCTTGCTACAGGGCCCAATAGCACAACTGCTACGGACAGAGGGCCAGGTGCAAAGCTGTCTAATCTGAACTGTTTGGAATGTGGTGAGCCAGGCCACTTTAAGGCAGAGTGTCCTAAACTACAGGAACCCATGGACTGTTCCGTGGCACATATTGGGCCTGCTTTTCCAAGCTGTTTTACCATGAGTCCCACATCAGGAAGTCCTTGTTTGTTCCGGGTGACTGTGCTAATCAACCAAAACCTTGTTCTGGCCTTGGTTGACTCGGGGAATGACCTTTTATTGGTTTCCAGCTCTGCCTTACCCGAAACCATAACTTTTCGGTTGCCCAAGGTGAAGGTTCTTTGCGTACATGGCACGACAGAGGAGTATGAAAGAACAATACTACAAGTCACACTCAAAGACAAAACCGTTATGGTAGTAGATGCCATAGCACCTAAACTCCCATATCCACTCATTTTGGGGCGAGACTTCCCACTGTTTAATGAGGTCTCAGTGAGCGGATCCGGCCGGACATGCCGGCAACTGATGCAACGGTCGGAAGCCCGGTCTTAAAGGAACCGCCTAAGAATCCACAACATCTGGACATCGATCTTTGGGAACCGCCAAACCGGAATGCCAATCTGGGAGTCATAGCAGGAGTTCCACAAAAGCATCCACCTGCGGGGAAACTTGGACAGTCCAAACTAGCATTGGTCGGTGATGTCCCTAATGAGCCCACCCCGCCTGTCAGTGAAGATACGGACTGGTCCGCAATACCAATCTTGTTTCCCCTGCAGGACTTTGCTCTTGACCAACTTAATGATGCCACTTCGGAACATGCCTTTAAAAGTGTGACTGAGGTAAATGGGGTAGCGAAAGCCGCCCAGCCTGCAGAAGGTATACCATATTTTATTGTTAAAAATAATTTCCTGTATAGAGTTGCTATTATAATGAGGGGGAAAAAGTAGAACAATTAATGGTTCCTCAGGTCCATGTACCCCTAGTGTTAAAAGCAGCACACACACATGTCTGTGGGGGACACCTAGGGGAGGATTAAACAAGGGAACGAGATTTGCTTAGGTTTTACTGGCCTGTGTACACATGGCAGTGAAAAAGTATTGCCGGCCCTGTCCCATTTGTCAGAGAACCTGTCCCAAACCCATGTACAGGGCACCTCTCATTCCAATACCAATAGTACAAGTTCCCTTTGAATGGATACCTATGGACCTTGTGGGGCCACTGGAAAAATCTGCACGTGGGCACCAATATACAATAGTGGTGCTTAACTATGCAACCAGGTATCCAGAGGCAATTCCCCTACAAAATATAAAGTCCAGCACCATAGCTAGAGAACTTGTATTGATGTTTACACGCTTGGGAATACCCAAAGAAATTCTTACAGATCAGGGTACTCCTTTCATGTCCAAACTGATGAAGGACACGTGCCAGTTGCTAGGGGTTACGGCGCTTCATACCTCCGTGTACCATCCACAAACAGATGGCTTGGTGGAACGCTTTAACCGCACATTAAAGCACATGCTCAGGAAAGCAGTGGCTAAAGAGAAAAAAGATTGGGACACTCTTATTCCCTATTTGATGTTTGCCATCCGTGAGGTACCTCAAGCTTCAACAGGTTTAGTCCCTTTGAGTTATTGTTTGGGAGACAGCCCAGGGGTATCTTGGATATGTTAAAAGAAGGGTGGGAGCAGCAAGGTCCCAGGGAGCCAAATCTGATACAATTTATGTCCCAAATGTATGAGTGGCTAGGAAAGATAGGGCCCATTGTGCAGCAACATGTAAAAGAGGCTCAGGAACGACAGAAGAAAAGTTTTGACAAAAATGCTGTTGTTCGATCTTTTAAGCCTGGGGACAAGGTTCCTACCCAGGAAAGCAAACTTTTCGCCCATTGGCAGGGGCCATACGAAGTTCTAGAGGCTGTCGGTCCTGTCAATTACAGAGTCCGCCAGCTAGTTAGGAGAAGGGAGGAGCAAATATATCATGTTGACCTCCTTAAACCTTGGCATGATGAGGAAACCTCTCCTCAGGTAGTGAGTACTGCCATTGAAAAGTCTGAAGTGCCCATAGAGCCAGCATTGTCTGTTAATCAGAGACAACAGAATAAAGAAATGATTCGCCGAAACAGGGATGTCTTCTCTTCCCTCCCTGGGCGCACTAACTTAATCGAACACGACATTGTCACTCCGCCAGGAGTCATTGTAAAGTAGAAGCCGTATCGTATTCCAGAAGCCAGACGGGTGGACGTGAGAAAGGAGATCGAGAAGATGCTCCAGTTAGACGTAATTGTAGAGTCCACTAGTGAGTGGAATAGTCCCATTGTGCTTGTTCCGAAACCCAATGGGACAATTAGGTTCTGCAGTGACTTTAGGTACCTAAACAGTATGTCGCAGTTTCATGCCTATCCGATGCCACTTATGGATGAACTAGTGGAAAATCTTGCTGGTAGAAACTATTTGACAACCATTGATCTAACAAAGGGTTATTGGCAAGTTCCCCTGAATTCCACGGCCAAGCCAAAGACTGCATTTTCCACCCCTGATGGTCTCTATCAATATAAAGTCCTACCCTTTGGGTTGCATGGGGCACCTGCCACCTTCCAAAGGGCCATGAATAAATTGCTATGACCTCACACAGCTTATGCAGCCGCTTACTTGGACGATATAGTGATTTATACCCCAGACTGGGGATCACATTTAGCCAAAGTTGAGTCGGTTTTAGCTTCATTAAGGTCAGCAGGGTTAACAGCTAACCCAGAGAAATGTGCCATAGCCATGAGAGAAGCCAAATATTTGGGGTACGTTGTTGGTCAAGGGCGTGTAAAACCCCAGCTAGACAAAGTGGAGGCAGTCAAAAATTGGGCAAGACCAGAAAAAAAGTTGCAGTTAAGAACCTTTTTAGGTTTAGTAGGTTACTACAGGCGGTTTGCAAGCCACTTTGCCACTAGAGCTGCTCCACTTACGGACATGTTAAAAAAAAGTTGTCCAGATAGATTAACCTGGTCTGACTCTGCAAAAACCGCCTGGTCTGATACTCGGTTAGCTCTTTGTTCCTCCCCAGTTCTACAAGCACCGGATTTTACCCGGAGGTTCTTCCTCCAAACTGATGCTTCTGGTGTTGGCTTAGGTGTAGTCTTGTCACAGGAGAAGAATGGAGTAGAAAATCCTGTCCTGTACCTAAGCCGTAAGTTGCTTCCAAGGGAACAAAAATATGCCACTGTGGAGAAAGAATGTCTCGCCATAAAATGGGCTACAGAAGCTCTGCGCTATTATCTCCCAGGCAGAGAGTTCACCTTAATAACAGATCATGCACCATTGAGATGGATGCAGAAGAACCGGGACAAGAATGCACAAGAATGCAGATGCATTGTCACGAAAATATGTGGTCCTCGCGAAGTCCGCGTCCCCCTACTTGGAGACGCTAGGGGGAGGGATATGTAACAAAGGGAGGCATTTATCTGACAAGATGCAAAGAAAGCATACAAGCAGAATAAAACATTGGCGCAGTTATGCACCTAGATTGAGGTTAAAGCAGGTAGGGTTTAGGGTCTCCCAAGAATTGCTGTGAAATTCATACGGTGTCAAAACATTTTAACCATCCTGACAATAAAGCTGCATAAAAAGAATTTGTTCGCGTGTGCTTCAGCAGTAGCGGGCTCTTGCCACACTGCCTAACTGCATTATGCCAACTGGGAAGTTTGGTTGAGTAGGGATAATGGTATGGGGCTGCTTTTCAGGTTTTGAGCTAGGTCCCTTATCTCCAGTGAAGGGCAATCTCAATGCTTCCGCATACCAAGTCATTTTGGACAATGCTATGCTTCCAACTTTGTGGCAAAAGTTTGAGGAAAGCCCTTTTCTATTCGTACATGACTGTGCCCCAGTGCACAAAGCAAGGACAACAAAGACATGGTTGGATGAGTTCGGTGTGGAAGAACTTGACTGGCCCGCACAGAGCCCTGACCTCAACCCCATCGAATACCTTTAGGATGAACTGGTATGGAGATTGCGAGCCAAGCCTTCTCGTCCAACATCAGTGACTGACCTACTAAATGCTCTACAGACTGAATGGGCACAAATTCCAACAGAAACACTCCAACATCTTGTGGAAAGCCTTCCAAAAAGAGTGGAAGCTGTTATCACTGCAAAAAGGGGACCAACACCATATTAAAGTATATGTATTTGAATACAGTGCCATTACAGTCCCTGTTGGTGTAATGGTCAAGTATCCGAATACTTTTGTCCATATAGTGTATCACTCATCCACCTCAGCAATTAATGGGTTATTTTACAGTGATCCAAAGCGAGACTATTCAAATTCATTTTACTCTACTCATCCTCTAATACATCCTGTCAATGATGTTGATAGTAGTTCTTTTCCAAATCTCTGCTGGACTTATATTTCTCTAAGCAGCACTCCTTATAGTGTTGACTGCGTCTGGGGCCACACATGGAATGCAAAACTGAGAAAGAAGGTACCCAACAGAGATCAAACTGGTTTGTCAACTGGCAATGTGAGCGCCTATGCATTTTTTCCCATTAGGACTTTCTTAAGGATACAGAGAAGAGTCACGGAGAGGCTATAAGTAGTGCCTCTCCCATGACAATTGGTTAAAATCAAAACTTTATTAAAATGTATAAAATATAGGTTAGAAATGGTTATAAAGGTGCCAATTTGTTTAAGGCACCCTAGGAAGCATAAGGTTTATTAAAAATCAAACAATCAAGTGAAAATTCATATAATAAAAATATATCCCTTTAAAATATATCCCATTAAAAATTTTATCTATTATACCTACTTGTAATGACATAAAAATATTGAATAAAGCTCTTGAAATCTGTATATGGTCTAATTAGTGTCCTAGAACATTACATTACCTAATATTAAAATAAATTTACCTAATATTAAAGACTATATGTGACAGGATGGACCGCCTATGCCACCCTGTCTGTTGTTGCTAGGAACCGGCTGGGCTTACTTTGCCACCATTCCCTTTCGTTATTTCGAATACGCCCCTCCTGCCGCAGTGGGAGGGGCCTGCTGCCACCACTGAGCTCCGTCTATGGCACTCAGAACCACGTTCCTTCTGGGTCACTGACGCTGCTAGCGTGTTCTTGCTGGTGTACCTGGGCTGGTCCTCCTGACCTCTTACTATGGATCAGGGATGCTGTGGATGGATCCCCCCTGGCCTATCACACTAACCAGGGCTGCAGGTAGCAGGCGGGCGATGGAACTGGAAGCGCTTGGGTCCAAACCGCAGACACAGCCGGAGAACGGATTAGATTTTAGGGTCTAATCTGTAGATCGCAGGAAACAGCAATATTGAAGATGTTTTCAAGCAGTTCTTTGAAGCAGAGTGATGTTTTATTGCTCAAGTGTCCTGACAAGGACAGCCCCACTGATTTAAGGTATCAGCGGTCAGGTCAGATAAAGTCAGAAGAAAAGATTACATGCTCACAGAGCACATCTTTTATACAGTTCAGAAACAGTCTATTTTTAGAAACAGGATATACTTTATTCATCCAAACATAAGTTTACATACATTGCAAAGTCACTTGTATTTATACTTAGCTTTAAAATTCTTAAAACCCCTTGCTTTGAGATGCAGGAAATGTGGCAGCACGTTTTAAATTAAAACCTTCCTGTCTCCAAGTTAAACCTCACACATCAAAAGATGTAATTAACACATGGCCTTTCATCAGATCGTTCGGAATTCATATTCACACAACAACAAAAGGGACATACAACAAGCTTGTTTCCCAAGCCACAATACACCAAAGGCTGGTAAACACAGGCTCATTGTGTCAGATATATGCATCAGAAATAGGCATTTCCTACAGCAAAGTTAGACAAAAGACAAATTTCTTCCCTGGTCTCAGAAATAACGATCACCTATCCCACAATATAAACAATATCAAAAAATAAGTGCAAATGCAATTATATAAATAAGTTCCCTGCGCTTTTCGCTTTAAATACATTTTTACCAAAAATTATTTAATAGGGATCCAGTCACACCCCTCCCCCCCAGTGTTTATGCGGCAACCAGTGTGCCATGTCCAACGATTTGGCTCCTGGTCCGCAGTATCCTAGGGTTACCGGATGTGACCCGGAAGTTCTGGCTCTTCCTGCCAAGACAGTCCATCCGCATTGCTGTGAGCCTTTCCCTGCTTGTGAATTATGTCAAAGTCATAAATTTGAGGTGCAAGGCTCCAGCGCAACAAACGTCCATTTTCCCCTGAGATGTGTTGTAGCCACTTTAAAGGATTATGATCAGTCACCACAGTAAAATGTCTTCCATACATATAAGGTTGTAGTTTTTTCACTGCCCAAACAATGGCCAAACATTCCTTCTCAATTGTGGCATACCCCACATCCTGGGTTTAGCAGTTTTCTGCTCAAATAGGCCACGGGGTGCTCCTGCCCATCAGGCCCTACCTGGCTAAGTACTGCTCCCAGTCCATACTGTGACGCGTCAGTTTGCACAATAAATTCCTTGTCATAATTAGGCGCCAACAGCACTGGAGCACGAACCAGGGCTTCCTTTAATGACTGAAATGCCAGCTCACAAGCTGGTGTCCAGTCAACTACTTTGGGAGAGTTTCTTCTTAGTGAGATCTGTTAGGGGCTTCGCTACAGTGCTAAAGTTTGAAACAAAACGTCTGTAGTAGCCTGAGGTCCCTAAGAAGGCCAGTACTTGTTTTTGGGTTGTGGGCCGGGGCCAGTCTTGGATTGCCTCTACCTTAGCTGGTTCTGGCTTAACCCTACCTCCCCCCACACGATCACCCAGGTACTGTACTTCTGACATCCCCATCTGGTACTTCTCTGCCCTAACAGTCCAACCTGCCCATCCCATCTTCCCTAACACCAGCCCTATTTGCTATAGATTATCTTCCCAAATCATACTGAAATTGGAAATGTCCACTAGGTAACTCTGCACTCGGCCTAACTCATCTACAGAAGCATTAGTACAGGGCAAGGGGTAGGTGTCAGACATGGACACAGTCAGGGGACTTACTATATCCACAGCCACTCGCTGAAAAGCTTCCCCAATTATTGGTAAGGACCTGAGGGGAGCACGAACACTGGGGCGCCCGAGATGCTGACACACATCACAGAACTTACAGTAGGCCAGGAAGTCATCAGACATTCCAGGCCAGAAAAAGTTATGTGTCAGGCGCTTCAGTGTTTGGTCTCTGCCCTGGTGTCCCTCCATAGGGATTTCATAAGCAACTGACATTAGTTGCGCACAAAAGCCCCGCAGTACCACCAGTTGAACTTGTTCTGAGACTGGTCTATCCCCATATACTTTCCTAGCTACACGGTACAGCAACCCTTTATGCCAGGTCACACTCCCTACCTCCCTCGCTGAAAGGCTGCCGCCAGCCTGGCACCTCATGCCTTCCAGGGAGGGATCAGAGAGCTGTGCTGCCTTGAACTTTTCCCTGCGGCCCTCACTATTATCTAAGTCAGGATACGCTGCAGGGGGGTCTATGCTGGGGTGACTAGGGTCAGTTAAAGTGGGGTCAAAGGGGTGTCACTGTGGTCATCTGTACTCACCACTGGAGCTGGCATGCTGCTAGGGACAGGAGCATCACCGGGCACCCCCACAAGATCAGGTTGGCAAGAGACAACATCCTCTGCGTAGCTAAGGGACGTAGTCTTTCCAGAGGCAAAGGGCTGGCTGTTTCCTGAAGAAATAGCAGATGTGGTCTTTTCCTCTGGGCTGGTTGAAACGGTGGTTGCAGGTGATGACTGTTGTCTAGCAGCTGTGGTCTTTTCCTCTGGGCTGGGCTGTGCAGGTGCAGATCCTGAAGACTGTAGCTTAGCAGCTTGGTTCCGGGTAAGAGAGTTCAGAAATGCGGTAACAATTCCACCCCCAACATCATTGCCCAAAATCACATCAGTTGGGAGGCCATCCATAACAGCAACATCTCGCAACTCCTGGCCATCTCCCCAGTCCAGAAACACTCTTGCTACAGGCACTTCTTTTTACAGTCCATCTGCCACAGTAACCTTGGCAGTGCGGTCCTGCAATACCGCAGCAGGATCAAAAAGATGGGGACTCACAACAGTAATTGAGGCCCCTGAGTATCTCAGTCCTTCACCCTGCAGGGGTCCCACTTGGACCGCCTGCAGGTTCCTCCACATATTTTTGGGGGACTTTTAAACACACAGGTGACTCTCTCCGCTGAGTCACCTTCAGACACACCACACTTCATTGGGCTGGCAGGGGTGAAAACAGTCTCTAGTGGCTCACTTTCACCAGTTAAGCAAGTTAGTCAGGCCCCAGAACTCGGATTAGGAGCACGAGTCTGGGGTGCTGGGGCTGTGGGACAGTCCATCCTTAAATAACCGATTTTCCTGCAGCTGTAGCACTTTCTCTCCAGCCTGGGCTCCGGTGGTCTCTGATAACTCCCAGGGACAGGATGGGGCAGTGGCTGGCAAATGGTACCCGAAGGGTTAGGTACTAGCTTTTGGGGGTGAGTAGAAGAGGGGTGTCCCCCTGATTGTACAGTCCTTTAGGGTTGGCTGTTAACCTGGCGCTTCTGCCAGTGTGGCCTCACTGCCACATATTGATCCGCTAGCTATGCGGCTGTTCCCAGGGTGCCTGGATTTCGGTCCAGCACCCATTCTTTCACTTCCGGTGCGCACCGTCGGGGAAACTGCTCTTGGCACATCAAGTCTATTACCTCATCCACAGTCTGGGCACCTGCCCCACACACCCACTTCCTGGCAAACTCTCGCAGCAGGTTGGCAAACTCCTCATGAGTGGCGTGGAAGTCCTTGTAAAGTCCCGGAACTTTAAATGATAGGTCTCTGGGGTAATAGTGTACCGTTTAAAGAGTGCCCTTTTCACTACATCATAGTCCGCACAGTCCTCTGTGGGCACCCCACGGTAGGCCTCCACTGCACGTCCTTGCAGTGTGGACACCAGATGCTTAACCCATTCCTCTCTGGGTACAGCGTGTAGCCTGCAGGTCCTTTCAAGTACCTGCAGGTGCTCATCAATATTCCCAACACAGTCCTCAAATTTAGGGCAAGCTAAAGATAACAGTCCTGATCCTCTGGGCTGCAAGGCTGGTGCCCTTCCCTCTTGGCGCCATGCCTCGATGACCTGTGTCCGCTCAGCTGCAGATGCGTTGTCTCCTAAGGCCGCCAGCTGGATCTTTAGCCCGGCAGCCCTGCGCTTATCATAGGATAGAGGGGCTGGTTGTACGGGTGAAGTTTGCTGGGTAGAGGTCTCTGCAGGCTGTTGATCAGGGCTTTCTGCTGTCTGGACGTCCGGGGTACCATGCTGTTGGTGCCATTTCCTCAGCGCCTCTCTCATCTCTGCCCTGTTTGGCGAATGGCTGATGTCAATGCCCTTGGCACTGCACAAAGTCTCAAAATCCACCCTGGACACGTTGCTGTAATCAGACATCCTGTGCGTTCTCCTGGCTGCAGTTACTCCTCTCTGAATAACTCGGCTCTCCCGATTTGTTCACGAAAAGCCGCCTGTGGTTATCCCACCGCTCGCCACCAGAAATCTGTGACAGGATGGACCGCCTATGCCACCCTGTCTGTTGTTGCGAGGAACCGGCTGGGCTTTCTTTGCCACCGTTCCCTTTCGTTATTTTGAATACGCCTCTCCTTCCACAGTGGGAGGGGCCTGCTGCCACCACTGAGTTCCTCACTCAAAACCACGTTCCTTCTGGGTCACTGACGTTGCTAGCGTGTCCTTGCTGGTGTACCTGGGCTGGTCCTCCTGACCTCTTACTATGGATCAGGGATGCTGTGGATGGATCCCCCCTGGCCTATCACACTAACCAGGGCTGCAGGTAGCAGGCGGGCGATGGTACTAGAAGTGCTTGGGTCCAAACCGCAGACACAGCCGGAGAACGGATTAGATTTTAGGGTATAATCTGTAGATCGCAGGAAACAGCAATATTGAAGATGTTTTCAAGCAGTTCTTTGAAGCAGAGTGATGTTTTATTGCTCAAGTGTCCTGACAAGGACAGTCCCACTGATTTAAGGTATCAGTGGTCAGGTCAGATGAAGTCAGAAGAAAAGATTACATGCTCACAGAGCACATCTTTTATACAGTTCAGAAATAGTCTATTTTTAGAAACAGGATATACTCTATTCATACAAACATAAGTTTACATACATTGCAAATTCACTAGTATTTATACTTAGCTTTAAAATTCTTAAAACCCCTTGCTGTGATTTCCTGCACCTTTGAGATGCAGGAAATGTGGCAGCACGTTTTAAATTAAAACCTTCCTGTCTCCAAGTTAAACCTCACACATCAAAAGATGTAATTAACACATGGCCTTTCATCAGATCGTTCGGAATTCCTATTCACACAACAACAAAAGGGACATACAACAAGCTTGTTTCCCAAGCCACAATACACCAAAGGCTTGGTAAACACAGGCTCATTGTGTCAGATATATGCATCAGAAATAGGCATTTCCTACAGCAAAGTTAGACAAAAGACAAATTTCTTCCCTGGTCTCAGAAATAACGATCACCTATCCCACAATATAAACAATATCAAAAAATAAGTGCAAATGCAATTACATAAATAAGTGCCCTGCGCTATTCGCTTTAAATACATTTTTACCAAAAAATATTTAACAGTGATCCAGTCACACTATAATATAGCTGAAAATTATAGATATGCTATTGACTGGAATAGAAGTATAAATCACTGCTTTTGATTTGGAGCAGGCTTTCAAAACAGATCTACACCTCATAGCCCTCTTACATTCTAATCCTATCAACTTCCCAGCTATTATTAAAGATAATGCTTTGATTTATTCCATGTGGCATGGAGACAGATTTATTCTAAATTGAAGTTTTCTTTCAGATATTCTTTCCTCCTCCTAATAGTTTCTAACCCCAATTTTCAAAAAGGTCACTCTTCTAAAATGCTACAAAAATGTAATAAACAATGTTTTCTCTATCAATTTTTCTGATGTTAATATTCTGAAATCATTAGAATTAATCAATTAACCAATAAATTCCCTGATATTGTAATAGCATTATTTTTTTTATCTTCAAGTAATGAGTTGTTTTAGTAAGATGCTACAGGTTTTACAGAATGTAGATAGGCAAGTTGGGAGGGGCACTGCGGCGTCGTAACCTGAATGCTTTTTCTACTTCCTGTATACATTCACATACAAGATACACCACTGATAATAGTAAAACGGGCAAACTAAAAATCACATTTTAATCTCCTAGGTGCTAAGTTGGGATGCTAATACTTCTATATTCAATTATGTTTATGTTATTATTTTTACTTTTATTTTATTTTTAACTTTTGTTGCTCCCCAATGAGGAGGATATGCCACCTCCCCTAGTAGAAAAACAAAATAAATATAAATAATCAGGGGTGCCAAAACATAAATACAATTAATACATATAAATATAATACCATACAATATGACAGAATTATACTCAAAAATCTAGGTTGCACATATAAAATATTATATATTTATTAAAACATTACAGTTTATTAAATATACCAAAAAACACAATAAATCACAACCAAATATAATGCTAAAATTACACTACTTCTCCTGAATACTAGGGAGTAAATGTATGAACCTCCGGATTCTTCAACTCCGGAAGTCTCCCTTTACAAGGCAGCGCCGCTTTAAATTTAAGCGCTGAAGACGCTGAACTCGCCGGAGTTGAAGAATCCGGAGGTTCATACATTTACCACCAGATCTTATTTGGTACAATTATCAGATAGATGAGATAAAATAATGTTCAAAACAGACTGCATATTCCCTAGGTGAACTCTAAATTAGGGAATCCCATGGCTCAATTGCTGCCATTAAATATCCACCAATTTTGTTTCTTATTGGGAGATTAGACGAGTGGCCGGCACACCTGTAATCCCCAGTGCAAGTTAAAACAATCCTTCTCCTGCTGACACGCCAATAGTCAATCAATCCTTGTTTAACAATCGCAAGGAATACTGTTTGTTGGCTGATTAAAATACAGTTGAGTAAATTATGATGTAAATTTAAGCAGCTGTTATGTCTTCCTTACTGGTTCAGTGTCACAAAGCACCACCCTTATGTGTATATATGTAATAACACAATCAGTTTACTGCTTTTAAAATGTCAGTAAAACAGCATAATCATAGACAAGACACTGACACGCTGCACATATATCACCTTGTCCTGAAGTTACCATGACAGGTCAATATAGATATTACCCAATACTGGAACAGGTTGCTATTTTAGGGAATCCCTTTCTCCATGTCGCAATGTAAACAGCCAGATTAACCTGCAGTCCTGCTGGAGGGTCATTTCCCTTACAATGAAGCAAAATAGTAGTGATACCATGTCTTCCAGGAGTTATCCAGAAGGCAACACAATGGCAATGTTGTCCCTGGGAATTCTGATCCTAGGTTCTGATCCTAGGTTCAAGCAATTATCTGTATTATGTAAATAAATAGTTATCTGACCAGTTTCATCACTGAATAGTGACTTTCCTAAAGATGTTGCATGAATGAGTCATCCAGTCTTTTATCAGGTCTCACCTGATTTGACTAACCAATTACAGTAATTGTACAGTAATTGATTCACTATCACTAGAGCCTGGATGTTTTGGAATTAGCTATACACATGAAGTTATTAGTGGTTGAAAATAAATTGCTGTTGATAACAGCGACCTCGAAAAAGGCTATACTTTCTCAATGGATATTAGCAGTTACCCATAAAATTAAGCTAATGAATAGTCCAATATCCTTTTTACTTCAAATTGAATGGGTAAAAACCACTAATAATAAAAATAAACTAGCAGAGAAGTTTTTTTTTACAACATGGATATCTTACATCCATACATTATCCCCACATGTAAAACATACCTTTAAATTCTGTTTTTCCCCTCTGTAATTTTCCTTTATTACATATTAAGTAATTATTTAAGGGGAGGTATATGGAGAAAATTAACCTAGGAGCATGAAAACCAATAATTAAACAAGTCAGGTTTGATTTTTCATCTTTTATTGTAAATATAATTGTTATTATAAGTTGTAGGAATTTGAGTAAATGTTGGAAACAATATTATATACACTACAACTACTACGGACCATGGAAATTAACATATCCAATTGCCAGCTGGTGCGAATAAGAAGCAATTGTTTGACAAAGTTTTTTTAAGCAAGCTAAAGTTCTCCTGCATTCATTCAGAGAGAAGGGATACCCTGATATTCTATTACAAAATGCATATACTGAAGTATTCAGATGGGTAGGGATACCATTCTTTTGCCTAAATTCAAAAAATAACAGAGTAATGAATATGATTTCATGACATTTATCTCTAAATATAATTTGTTTTCCAAAATATATTTTTTATTCCTTTAAAGTCAAATACATAATTTATAAGAATCACCATCTGCTGAAGCTCGATGGCACACTTAAACCATTGAATCACATTATTAACTGACAAACCAATGGTAGTATTTAAGAGGGCTGACACATTAATGTACTAATTAGTACCTATTTTTTTTATCATAATAAGGTAAACAGTCAGACTGGTGCATCTCATAATTTAGTTTATAATTTAATAAGTTATCTCATAATTTAATAAGTTATTCAATATAGTGCTCTATAATTATAATAGTATATTCATGGCTTTGAGAATTATTCATGGTAATATTCCAGGGTGGCGAGTGTCTGAGTGTCTGCATACCTGCTGTACTTTATTATTACAGCAGAGACATTATCGGTCTCTTCAATTATATTCCAAAGAAGAGTGTGAACATGTTATATTGGTCTATTTTATTATTTCATTTATTATTTCCACTTATGATATTTAGGTCCAGTCCAATTAAATTGGTGTATATTAGGGTATCTGCCCTCTGAAGTCTCACTTATTTTATTTTAAAATATTTCGCTTTTAAATCATACCTGCATACTCACCCTGAATTCCCGGGAGGCTCCCGAATTTCGGAAAGTCCTCACGGACTTCCGGAAGAGTAGGCAAACCTCTCGAAATTTGGCAGAATTCACGGCAGTGAATGGAGGGGGTGGGGCTTAATCTTGCCATTAAGCTCCGCCCCCTCCATTTAATGTGGTGAATTTCGGCTTACCTATAGTGGGGACGGGGCTATGGTGACGCGAAATGTCACCACGCATTCCTCCTAGCCCATGTCACATGACTTCTCCCCCGAAAAATCTTAAAAGTTGGCATGTATGTTTTTAAATATTGAAACAATTAAATGTGTATGGAAACAAAAGTTATAATTTATGTTATCAATAACTGTATACAAATTTATGATTAAATCATTAAGATGAGTTTTGCTGTATGTTTTATATTTATTTATGCATGGCAACAAAATGACAGGACGTGTCATACGTGTAGCTACAATCATTATAGATATCTACAAGCAACAAGCCAAAATGTGGGCAGCATGGTAGCTAAGTGATTAGCACTTCTGCCTCACAGTGATCATGAGTTCAATTCCTGACCATGGCCTGATCTGTGTGGAGTTTGTATATTCTCCCCGTGTTTGCGTGGGTTTCCTCTGGGTGCTCCGGTTTCCTCCCACACTCCAAAAACATACTAGTATGTTAATTGGCTGCTATCAAAATTTACCCTAGTCTCTCTCTCTCTGTATGTGTGTGTATGTTAGGGAATTTAGACTGTAAGCTCCAATGGGGCAGGGACCGGGTTCTCTGTACAACACTGCGGAATCAGTGGCGCTATATGAATAAATGGTGATGATGCTGATGAAAATGTGGTGAATAATTGGATGTCTAACTTGAATTTATGATTTCTCTATGAATACACAGATTGGTTACAAAAGCAATAGTAACAACTACTACAGTACTTGTTTAGATATTGTTTATATACTGAAGTATCAGAGAATTTGTATCTGCAAATAGAATTATAAAAGTTTCCAGCCCTAACACTTTGTAAATAAAAAATACACTTCACTAGGGACTTTAGAAAATAAGTAAAAGTTTATCTAATATAACAGGATAAATAAGTACATATTAGAATATGAGTGGATCACTATAAATCTCAAATTAAAGGACCACTTAACCTAAAGTACAGAAAATTCACAAGCTAGCATCTGAAAGTTTCAGGGTTGAAGATATTTAAGATGAAGTTGGTATCATAAGTGATATTTTCCTACACACAGCAGACTTTTCTGTCACTAATGCCTTTAGAAGATACTGCAAAGGCATTAGTGACAGAAAGTCACTAATCAGCCACTTTTAGATATATTTTGCAGAAAATGGCTAATGACAGAACAACAACTTGCAGTCAGCTGAATAGCAAGCATAAATAAAATGTAAAATATCTCATGTTTTGTCAAGGTATGGTACCTTTTACATATACATTTGTGAATGATATTATTAGCTCATTTATAAAAGGCAACTTCTATTTTAGGTTGAAAGGACCCTTACCCACTGCAAGTTAAAAAAGAAAAAATATACAGTCATTACTACAAAGATATTATTCAATGAAAAAGTTATTATGTGTCCCGATTTATGTTGATATAATACTGAAATTAAGCTGCACCAATGCTAAAACTATGTGATGAAGATGTGATAAAAATCTAAAGAAAATTGAAGTAAGCATGTATGTGCAAAGCACTTGCTCGGGTGCTTGATCTGCGTGAATCAACAGATACACAAGGAGGGATGGCAATCCCAGGACTTGCAAAATATAAACAAATCATCATCATCAATTAGCACCACTAATTCCACAGGGCTGTACAGAGAACTCACTCACATCAGTGCCTGCCCCATTGGGGCTTACAGACTAAATTGCCTAACACACACACACACACACTAGGGTCTATTTGTTAGCAGTCAATTAACCTACTAGTATGTTTTTGGAGTGTGGGAGGAAACCGGAGCACCTGGAGGAAACCCACGCAAACACGGGGAGAACATACAAACTCCTCACAGATAAGGCCATGGTTGGGAATTGAACTCATGACCCCAGTGCTATAAGGGAGAAGCGCTAACCACCGTGCTGCCCATTAACAAATTGGTATTAGCCAACATTTTGCTACTTTTCTCAGACCTTTGTGAACATTTTGGCATTTATGTGGTCAACATCATAATATAGACAGGGTTAAAAATCGACAATAAAAACTTCGACAGTATTATTAGATCGACAATTCTAATGTAGACAGTATTATTAAGTTGACAAAAATATTGTTAACCTAACCCTATAATACAGTCTACACATGAATTGTCGATCTAATAATACTGTTTACATTAGAATTGTATATGCAAAAATCCTAATCCCGGTAGAAAATGTGTGCAAAAAATACAATTGAGATGGGTATGGTGTTCGAGTTGTTCTAGGGGGATTAGTTTGTGAGCTGGCAATCCATTTGTAAATTCATTTATCACTCTAGTTCAGATTTACCATATCAGTTATGGCTGTTTTCTATTGGAATACCTGCACTTAATTTATAACTCTCAATCTCGTCTTCAACTAACAGTTGTCAGAGCGACATGGCTACAGACACAGAGAGAGAGAGAGAGAGAGAGAGAATTAAAGGGGATTTCAGGTCATAAATATGTCTTTGAATTTTTCTTTAAACACCATTTTCTGTAGGATATTTTGCTACTTTCTCATTGCAGCTTTGATCAAATGATATAAGTATTTGATGAGGTCACTCTGAAGTTTTGAGTGGTTAATATGAAAACATACGTATATTGTATTGGTAACATGGAGGAGGTAATTATCAATAGCTGTACAATAGCCCAGTTCTATGCTAAATCTCCCACATAATTATCTTCTCACAAATATAGAGCAGCTAACCTTTAGTAAATGACACAGTAGTGCTAAGGAATGTCATATCACACAAAAGACTGTTTTAAGGTTTTACTGGACTACCATGTCTATTCAGCTGCAAAATCCACTGTCATTGCTGTTGTCATTTCTGCTCAGCTGCTGGACCCAATGAGCCCAACAGTCAGACCACATGCCAATTCTTTAATATACTATTAAACTACTATTACTATTCTATAATATACTATTTGTTATCCAATGCTAATACATCAGATATGCACTGTCACGAAACTCAGGGTATTCTGCTTACTGGTTTTAGCACTACTCACCAAAGAGGTGCGGAGTCTAACGTGTCCCAGGTTTTCGTCAGGAACCCCCGCAAGGGAGTATGGTCTTTGCTGCGGGAGACACGCAGGTCGCGGTCCTCAGAGGGAGCAACCAGTGAAGTGATAGGATGGAAGCGGAGTCAGGCAGGCCGGGTCAGAACCGAGAAATCAGGATATGCCACAGGGAGAATCCGAATTAGTAGTCAGGGGCTAGCCGGGTCAGGTATCAGGAGCGCAGGAGAGAATGGTCAATAACGAAGCCGAGGTCAATTCACAAGGAGCACAGAAAAGGGGTAGTCAGGAACAAGCCGGGTAACACACAGGAGTCACAGGAGGAAAATCACAGGAACGCTGGAGCTAGGTGGGACCTAATACTCTGGCACTCTCCAAGTGCCAGATTAATCCTTATAAACAGGGACCAGGCCAATCATTGGCGGTGGTGACGCTAAACACCACCGCCGGAATTAATGGGAAGCGTTCCGTTGCCTAGCAACGGAACGCGTGACCGCCGACCCGGAAGTGCACCCGGTTGTCTAGCAACCGGGCGCTCGGCAGCAATAGCAGGCGCCTGACAGTACCTCCTCCCCTACTTTGTTGGATAGATCTTTGCTCAAGGAATTGTTTTAATAGCCGTGGGGCATGAAGATATTCTTTTTGCACCCAAGATCTCTCTTCTGGAATGAAATTCTTCCAATGGATTAAGAATTGGTGTCGTCCAATTCTTCACCATTAGTAGTCCGCACAGGAGCCGGATGATGAGGCAAACAATGAAATTTATTGAGTACGAGTGGTTTGAGAAGAGAAACATGAAAGATATAGTGGATCTTCAGGGAAGGAGGTAACCGGAGTCTGTAGGTCACTGAGTTGATAACATGTGTTATGGAGAAAGGACTGATATAATGAGGAGCCAATTTTTGAGAAGGTACCCTCAACTTGAGGTTGCGTGTAGACAACCACACTTTGTCGTGAACATGTAATAGAGGTATAAGTCTCCGATGGTGGTCCGCCGCTTGCTTATAGCGCTGAGAAGTCTCTTGAAGTTTGGTTTTGGTAGTTGACCAAATCTGGGAAAAGTTCCGTATTAAGTCCTAAACAGCTGGAACCGGCGACGGAACCTGACCGGAGAAATCTGGGAGGGTGGGTTGGGTTCCATAAATGACAAAAAATGGAGAAGCACCGGAAGACTCGTGGTGATGAAAATTGTGAGAAAATTCTGCCCAAGGTAGGAGATTAGCCCATTTTGTTTGGTTGTCTGAAGAGAAGGTTAACCCGCTCCGTTTGGCCATTAGTTTGTGGATGATAGCCGGACGAGTACTTGAGGTCGGAACCAAGCGTCTTACAAAAAGCCCTCCAGAATTGAGAAACAAACTGCACCCCACGGTCAGAAATAATTTCACGAGGGCAGCCATGGAGTCTAAATATCTCCTTAACAAAGATAAGGGCTAACTGAGAAGCAGATGGTAGGGCGGGCAAAGGTACGAAGTGGGCCATTTTAGAGAATCTGTCAACAACGACCCAAATGGTGGTGAACCCATTGCTAGATCAGTGATGAAATCCATGGATATACTTTGCCAAGGAAGGTCTGGAGTGGGAAGAGGTTGTAGGAGACCTGGTGGAGCCAACCTGGGGTTTTTACAACGAGCACACGTAGCACAGGAGGCCACAAATCTTCGTACATCAAAATGCAGAGCTGGCCACCAAAATCTTCGACGAAGAAATTCGTAGGTTTTCTTCACCCCGGCGTGCCCCGCCAATTTGGAGGAATGTGCCCACCGTAGGGCTTTGGCTCGTAGATTAGGAACAACCCCTAGGGGGTGTCTTAGAAGAGGTGTTGGTAAGAGCGATAATCTTGGTGGGTGTTAGAATAGGCAGAGGCTTCAGAGAAGTGCAAAGGTCAGTATTGTCGAAAGATCGAGACAGGGCGTCCGCTCGGATGTTCTTGGACCCAGGATGAGATTGAAACGTGCGAAAAAAGATGCCCATCGAGCTTGGCGTGGATTGAGGCACCGAGCTTCACTGATATACAGCAGGTTCTTATGGTCAGTTAAAACTGTCACTGGGTGAAGAGAGCCTTCTAAGAGATGTCGCCACTCCTCTAGGGCTGCCTTGATTGCGAGCAGCTCCCTGTCGCCAATGCCATAATTCTTCTCGTGAGACAAGAATCTTTTAGAGAAAAATCCGCAGGGGAGATGTGCACCAAGTTGGATTTCTGGAAGAGCACTGCCCCAATACCTATAGCGGAAGCGTCAACCTCCAGAAAAAAGGGTTCTGATCCGGTTGGGAAAGGACTGGAGCAGACGAAAAGGCTTGCTTTAGGAGGTTAAAAGCTTTCAGGGCATCGGAAGGCCAGTCTCTAGGATTGGATGATTTTCGAGTCAGAGCGGTTATTGGGGCCATAATGGAGGAGAACCCCTTAACAAACTGCCTGTAATAGTTGGCGAACTCAACAAATCTTTGAATGGCCTTAGTGCCTTGGGGAAGAGGCCAACTGGTAATGGCAGATACCTTTTTTGGATCAATGCGTAGTCCTGAGTCCGAAACAATGTACCCAAGCAAAGGGAGTTGATCAACCTCAAAGATACACTTCTCTAATTTGTAGAAGAGTTGATTAGCTCGCAGCCGGGATAAGACTTCCTTAACGTTAAGGCGATGGGAGGTAATATCTAGGGAGAAAATCAAGATGTCGTCCAGGTAGACAACGACGGAGTGATATAAAAGGTCTTGGAAGATCTCATTAACAAAGGATTGGAAGACAGCGGGAGCGTTACTAAGCCCTAAGGGCTTGCCTAGCAACGGAACGCGTGACCGCCGACCCGGAACTGCACGCGCTCGGCAGCAACAGCAGGCATCCATCCCTGTGCGACGGACACAACACGGGGACGGGGCCTGACAAACACACTGTTATTTTTCAACACACGTGCATCTTTAGTGCATTAATAGCTATGTAACTTTGAATTGGTGATGTATTGTTTTAAAGAGCAGGCTCATTCACTACTATGTGCATTCTTCTGAAGAAGGTGCTAAGTTCAGTGAAATGCATCAAACACTGTATTCATGTAACCTTTTCACATGGATATACTGGGATGATGTTTTTTTTGGTGTTGATGCAACCATAGGTAATAAACTAACTATGTTTACACTGAGGACCAAACATACTGTAATAACATTAAATGTGTATATAGGCACTTTATTATTTTTGAATATAATTTGTTGTTCTGTACGGTATTTCAAGTCCAGATACTCTACTTTTTATAGTTCCAGGGACAATTTGAAATCCCTCAACCTCCTTGCTATTACAGAAACATGTTTTACTTCCTTGAACCCCTTAACTCACTGCCATAATGTATCATAAAAATTGATGGGGCAGTGCTTACAGTATAACAGGGGAAATCGGAGTGGATGCAGACCCAATCTTGATAAGTGTGTCCAAACCCTCCTAGATTAATTTATATGTAACCCCCTGTCACTGTGTGTAGTGTGGGGTGCAAAGGTTATCACAGATTACACAGTGCACCTCCTTCTCAAGCCCTGGCTAGCTGAGGGGCATGGATATAAATGACCAGGGGGTCCCTGAACATGCAGGTGTTTCCTTGTAAGTAGTGGGACACAGGTGATGCCACTTTGTGGTGCAGTGCAATAAAATTATTTGGGCGCCAGACCATCTCTATCACAAACTGAACTCTTTATTTACACTCCTCTTCCTCCAGCACGATAATCATAATGGTTGCAACAATAAAGAAATATATACACAGCTCTTTACTCTCTCCAGCACAGTTCCTAATGAGCAATATGAATATGGTTGCAAATATATCGCCTTACTCCTCCTGCACAGTTCTCAATGTTATCTGGATGTTATATAACATAGTTCACATGTCTCCTACACTCCAGTACTCCATACTTACCAACTTATGGCAAGTATGATCCAGGAGCCTGCCGGGGAAGGTGGCCGTGCAGGGGACGGGGCTCCGAAAATCACGTCACTGTGTGACGTAATGATGCAAAATGCGTCATTTTACAGTGGGGGCGGGGCCAAATGCGGTGAATCGCGCCATTTTGGACTTAATTCTGCCGACTTTACTAGGTAGTGGGCAGATCCGGGAGCTTGCCCCACTCTCCCGGGAGTCCGTGAGACTCACGCGAAATGCGGGATTCTCCCGGACATTCCGGGAGAGTTGGCAAGTATGTAGTACTCCATACTTGACTGCAGTTCACACTTCTCTGCAGGGGCATTCACATGGATGCTAACAGGCAGGCAGTTTCTCAATGCAGTTCTGACACACACTGTGTAACTCTCAACTGCAGCTCAACCCTCCTCTGCGGGGATGATTTCTCCTTTGAGCTCTGACATTTTACTCCCAGGCTCCCCCGTCATTTCCGCCCCACTCTCCCAGGTCCCCAGCTATTAAATCACATCTCTTCTCTACAGGTCCTGTCTCTCTCTCCATCACTGTGTGTCTCCCTCTCCCCTTGCTGGCAGCCCCTGTTTCTTTTCAATCAGTCTCTCCAAGGCTAGCGTGGGTTGTCACTATAGCAACCAGCATGTGTCACATTTCACAAACACCTAACTTGCCCTGTAGGAGACCCCTCCTGTATTAACTGGGGTGCAGGGTTTACTAAAACGCCACTAGGGGGCGTTACATGCAAAAGCAATTAAAATCAGGAAATTAGCACATAAGGAAATGTTTTTTCTGGAGAGGAGGAATACAGAAGAGAATAATGTCTAATATATGTGTGTTCTTCCTCAATTATATATGGTAGTCTCTAATAGATGTAGGAAACAATGTGTTGGATGTGGTAGTATAAATATGTCCTTGGTAATGTGTGTAAAATAGGTGTGACTGACAAAGAGTCTGCTGATTTGAAAGTTTAGTGTGTCAACACAAGCATATATTATAAATGGTTGATGTGCCTTTAGGTGTCTATCTGTCAGATGTGCTGCTAGAAAGACTAGTCTTACTAGCGTGTATCAGAATTCCTCCACTATCTGAGGATGAGATAGAACCCTTTAGTCATACTTGCCAACTCCCGAAATTCGGGTCAGTTTCCCGGACTCCCGAGAGAGCTGGCATTTCTCGGCATCCCAAAATTAACTTGCTAAAATGACGCGATTCCTGGTTGGCCCCACCCCCCGAGAAAAGTCTGCATTTTACTCGAGGGAGCAGTGCCAAAATGACGCGATTCAATGCGTCCCGCCCCCTCCCACCCTCTAGCCACGCCCCACTCCTGGATGTCACCTACTATGCCTTTAGTATGCGGCACGTATTTGATGTGTATCTAGTACAGCATCGCTAATGGTAATAATTCTGATATATATACAACAGAAAAACATGCAGTGACAGACACCTATAGGCACTGTACAATAGAAGGATCTCAGTCCATAAATACAAGTTCTTTAATCCAAAAAAGGGTATATCAAGTTCCATAGAGATAAGATCAGCTTTTCTCAGGTGAAGAAGTTTCACATACGATAAATTGCTTGTTCTGTAAATTCATAAAGACTCTGAAATGGAGGTGCTTGTGCTCATGAATCGAGTACATGTGGAAATAAAAAGAAGGAATATTCCATAGTGTATTACCTTCAATCCACATTTATTGATACAAACACACACATATTTATAAAACACTCCTTCCAGGGATAGCTGCTAATCAAAGCTCTAAGAAAGTTATTTTAATATGGTGCCTGTGCGCTTCGCTGCACACTCCAGAAGTAGACAACAATCGCAGCATTGAAATGGAGATAACCCACCGATGCGTTTCGAGCCACCTTGGGTCTTTATCAAGTTATATCATATCATTCATATTGTCCTTTTTTTATAGTGTCATAGAGCATTATTTTAAAACAATTTGATAAACATATAAACATAAGATATACATTTCATTCAATATAAATCAGTTCATGTAATAGAATTAATTCCTACAAATTGTGCCATAAAAACGTCATAAAACATGTAAACAAAACACGCTCCGATCATGTGACCTCCTCAACCAATAAGCTTGCAAAGAAACATAAACAACGCCACGTATATTTCATAGTTATTTACATCCTATCTTCATAATAAAGACACGGATTCATTCTAGTGCTGTTAAGACACAAAATGAATCATTCAAATTTATGTCAATAATCTGCAAGAAATGCGATATAAACAGACCGGTTCCAATCGTGGGTCCGGTCATGTGACTTCGTTCATGTGACCTCTTGAAGTAAAGATGCAGGTATCTGATCATGTGATTCTTAGCTGTCCATATCTTTCACCCAACTGAATATGCAGTTGTCCAATCATTTGAATAATCATTATCAAAATCTTTCGCCCAAGAAAAACTCACTATGTTTGTATCGATACTATTGTAATTATTATCAATTATTAGTATTTATAAAATACCGCATGTACCTCTGTATGATGATATAAAGGTTATTATATATATATATATATATATATATATATATATATATATATATATATTATTATTGCAATTAATAGACATCTCCTTAGGAGGATTTACATTTATTAGCTTGCTAAGCTTTTCGGAGCTTGACCCCGATGGCCAATGCCATCTGAAGATGGCTTTAGCCCTTTAATCCTATGGTGAGCGCGTCATAGGACAAAGATCTGCGGATCCATCTCCAGCATTGCCATTATCCCCTGCACTGTTTAATGCAAATGGCAACTGCGCAACCCTAGGTCAAAACCTGCAGTCTTCATTAGAAAATAATCATCAACGGGACATCCTCCTATCGGATATGCTGTCCCGACATGACCTTTATTGTAAACTGCCCCATCGTTGCGATGACAGATGATACTTAACAGGGCAAAAAGCCAATAATTCTTAGGCCAATATATTTGAGAATCCATGAAATCTTTTAAGATATTTCAATCAAAGACAAGCTTAACCTGCCGATGCATCCATAGGTGACACAGTAGCATTTAAAGCATCTAGATTCGCCACACACATACATATCTATTCCTGAAGAAGCCCCGTAATGAAACATGTGATTCATTCTTTGAATACTCACAACAGATCAGAGAGCTCCACTGCACCAGACGAAGCCTCAATGCATGCCATAAACTGAATGGTAAAGACGGCGGACAGAAGCACTGCTCCATGCTGTGTTCCACCTTTGAAACAGGCTTGTGCATCTCACATGCATGCATTCTGCACATTACTGAGAAAGCAGGATTGAATACAGGGTTAGACACGCTAACCCTATCCTTTTATGACTATTGCAAATACGCATTCCTGGCATGCTATTCATGTTTCTCTTGGGATAAAGACTGAGATCTATACTGTCCTAGATAGATTCTTAGTGCCCTTAGTTATTGAAAGATACCAGAAACAAAACATCCTGAATGGTATATTGTGAAAAACTATTTTATACCAGACCAAGCATCAATATATATATAGGAAAGAATATTATAGGAAATTGTTATCTGTTTATGATAGGTATCTGGCCTCCTCTATCCTATTCCACAAATGTTTTTCTTTTTCTTTGATTAGCTGACCAATTAGCACATCTGTAGTCTATTCCTAAATTACCCTGACTACATCTTAGCTTCAGTCTATGGGGAGACGTATGTGGGGGGAGACGTGTGTGATTTCTACACTAAGTGGGATTTTCTCACAAAGTGGACGAAAATGCACAGTTAGACAAACATTGGACAACATTTGACTTGATTTTACATCCAGCAATAAGCCACATCTGCCACAGCCTATTTCTGCATCACTTGTCTATCTATATGGAACACCGCAAATAGGTAATTCTTTTAATCCCCTAAACTTTTGCCTTTAACTCCTTTTATCACAATGTTTAACAAATTGCTTTTCTTAGTCTCTTTTCATGGCTTGAACTTTAGGACTGTGTCATCTTTCACCCCTCCACCAACACAAACATTTGTTCATATTGCACCTGCATTACTCCACTCACCTCTAGTTAACACCAATGAACTGCTGTCCTATTTATTATCTCTAACAAGTACATCCTCCACCTGTCGCCAGAAAATAAAAAGTCACACATCTTACAATCCCCTTGACTATCTTTCTCTCTCTCTGCTTCTATCAGCTGGTGATATATCACCTAATCTAGGTCCCCACACTCCTCACACACACATACATCAGAGCACTACCACTGTATAGCAAACCTCAAACACATCACCTGTCTCCCCTCTCTTCCAAAGTCCTTTAAATGTGCCCTTTGGAATGCACGCTCTGTTTGTAACAAACTTACCTCCATTCATGATCTCTTTCTCTCAAAAAACCTCAACCTTCTGGCAATAACAGAAACATGGCTCATGCAATCAGACACTGCCTCACCTGCAGCACTTTCACATAGTGGCCTCCATCTCACCCACACCTCCAGACCTGAAGGCAGACAAGGAGGTGGGGTTGGACTACTTCTCTCCCCACAGTGCACGTTTACAGTTCTACCAAATGTCCCATCACTCACGTTCACATCTTTTGAAGTAGATGCTATTAGCATTTTTAATCCATTCTCTCTTCGTGTTGCGGTGATCTATCGTCCCCCTGTAGCACACCAACAATTTATTGAGGATTTCTCTGCATGGCTCCCTCACTTCTTATCTTCAGACATCCCCACCATCATCATGGGTGATTTCAACATCCCCATTGCTAACCCACCTTCTAAAGCTGCTTCCAAACTACTGTCTCTAACCTCCTCACTTGACCTCTCCCAATGGATTGAATCATCTACTCATAAGGATGGCCACTGCCTTGATCTTGTTTTCTCTAGACTATGCTCAGTTTCTAATTATCTTAACACACCCTTCCCCCTCTCGGATCATCACCTTATAAGCTACTCTCTCACCCCCACTGCTCTAACCTCTCTACTGTCTAACTCCACCAAGCCTCCTCAAACCCACAGAAATCTGAATTCTATTAATCTTCAACAATTTTCCACCTCTCTCCAACTCCTTCTCTCTCCTATCTCTACATTCTCATCCCCTGAGATGGCAGTACCTCATTTTCACCTAACCTTAACAACGGCCCTTGATCAAGTGACTCCAGCGACACTACATACTACACGTCGACTTCGATGTCAACCGTGGCACACTAAAGCAACACGCAATCTTCAAAAACTGTCCCGTAAAGCAGAACGTCACTGGCGTAAATCTCGCACCTCTAATGACTTCTTCACATATACTTCTGTCTACCACTCCTATCGAAATGCTCTGGACACGGCGAAACAAACATACTTCCAATCTCTTATCTATGCTCAGGCTTCTAACCCCAAACGCCTTTTCAATACATTTAAACATCTTCTCAATCCTCCCACCCCGAACCCTCCATCTACTATCAGTGCTCAGGATCTTGCTTCCTACTTCAAGGACAAGATTGATAAGATCAGACTAGAAATGGTATCCTCTTCCTCGACAAGCAATCCACTCAATTCCTTCCCACTACCCTCTGACACCCTCTCTTCATTTGACCCCACAAATGAAGAGGAAATTTCTACGCTCTTCTTATCTTCCTACTCTATCTCCTGTCCTCTTGATCCTATTCCCTCGCAAATTGGCAGATCCCTGTCTCCTGTGCTCATTTCACCTCTATCTTTCCATCACTATACAAGCACGCAGTGATTACTCCTATTCTAAAAAAACAAAACTCCGACCCAAGCTCTCTCTCAAATTACCGTCCCATCTCTCAGCTCCCTTGCCTCTCCAAGCTTCTAGAGAGACTTGCCTACACTCGCCTAACACGCTTTCTTTCCGCTAACAACCTGTTGGAACCTCTTCAGTCTGGCTTTCGTTCTCAACACTCCACAGAGACTGCATTGGCCAAGGTTGTCAATGATCTGATCACTGCTAAAACTGAACGCCATTACTCTCTCCTAATTCTCCTGGATCTCTCGGCTGCATTTGACACCGTTGACCACTCTCTTCTCATACAAACGCTGCAATCCCTAGGTCTTCCAGACACTGTTCTATCCTGGTTCTCATCCTACCTCTCTAATCGCTCTTTCACTGTTAATTTCTCTGGAGCCACCTCTGCTCCGCTTCCCCTATCATTTGGAGTACCACAAGGCTCAGTGCTAGGTCCTCTGCTGTTCTCTATACAGCTTCTCTTGGAAATCTAATAAGTTCATTTGGCTTTCAGTATCAACTCTATGCGGATGATACCCAAATCTATCTATCCTCTCCTGATCTCTCGATATCTGTGTTGTCACGTGTAACTGACTGTCTTTCTGCCATATCATCTTGGATGTCCTCTCGCCAACTCAAACTTAATCTTTCTAAAACAGAGTTAATAATATTCCCACCCACCAACAAGAGCATACCTGAAATTCTATCTCTGTTGATAACATGACCATAAATCCCACCCCACAAGCTCGCTGCCTAGGTGTAATCCTTGACTCATACCTATCCTTTGTTCCCCACATTGACTCTATATCTAAATCATGCTACATACATCTAAAGAACATTTCCAGAATTCGCACATATCTCACGCAAGACACTGCAAAAACCTTAATCCATGCACTTATCATCTCTCGCATTGACTATTGCAATTCCCTCCTTACTGGTCTTCCCAAAAACAGACTCAAACCCCTACAATCTATTTTGAATGCTGCGGCAAAACTGATTTTCCTTGCAAATCGTTATTCCTCTGTTGAATCACTCTTTATGTCTCTACACTGGCTTCCTGTCTTCTACCGAATCCAATATAAAATACTTTTACTAACCTATAAGGCCATCAACAAAGCTGCACCGACACACATCTCCTCTCTTGTCTCAAAATATCTCCCAACTCGGCAACTCTGTTCTACACAAGATCTGCGTCTCTTATCCACCCTCATTACATCCTCCCATTCCCGGTTACAGGACTTTTTTCGGGTTGCACCCACTCTATGGAATTCTCTCCCTCGCACAATAAGACTCTCCTCTGGTCTACAAACTTTCAAGCGTTCTTTGAAAACCTACCTATTCAGACAAGCTTATAATATTCCTCAAACACCCTCTTAACCTCACTGCCTTTAGCCTGTTACACAATTTCACACAATTTTTTAAATATTATTTCACTTCATGGCTTGATAGGCCCTTAATTTTAATATCACCTTTAGTTATCAAATTACCTTTTTCCTTTGTAGTTTAGTCACACTCAGTGTATAGAATGTTACAACTTCTGGAACCACAGTGAGTATTGTGATCATTTTCTCACATATAATAATCACAGAGAGAATTGAATGGTCACTCAATATTATATTACTATCACAACCTTCATATCACAGCAACACATCAAGATGTTGAATCACTTTTTTTATGGTCACTTAATTTATAAGGGTATTTATGAGATGATTGTATGTCATGTCTTTGCATCGTATTAGATAAGCAGGAGTCATGGGATGTTATATGTTAAAAGTACTAAACAACTGAGTTTATATATGATTAATCGCTAAACTACCCCCAGCTATCTCCCAATAAGCAAGCCCTATATGGGCCATATAATTGGAATTATTATTTTTGATACTCGCAAACATATTTGTTTGTAAACAACTTATATGAATGGCAGATTTGATTATGTGATCAATATAATGGTTAACTATGTTATTAAATATAACATTCAAAGTTATACACCACTTTTACCATATTCCTAATTTTCACATCCTTGTAATGTTTTGCAATTTAAGGGCACAATTTATGATTAATATATGAGATCATGATACCTATAACAAGTGTCCATAACACATATAAATGACACATCATTCATTTATACTAACAAGTATGAGGGGCTATAACCTCGTGTTAATACTATTCAATAATCAAGTCCATATTTGATTTATTGTTTATTCTCTTTATTCAGTACAGAACATAATAGCTTTTTAATCGTTTAAACAACTGTAATCACCTTTTGACAGTACTTACGAATCACGTCTCTTTCTGTAAATAATGCATAATAATGGCAGACCCGATCATGTGACTAACAGGGTTGCCAACAACGTTGCTATGTGACATCATTTTTAGTGGGAGGTCTCTCCCCTTTAAAAGACCAATCAGAACTTTAGCTCGGCCTGCCTTGAAAAAGCCTTATAGCGAAACGCGCGTCGGCGGACGCCGCGCTCGCTGCTTCTCTGACCTGTTAATAATACGGACCAGTTATTATGGAAATATACCTAGGCAGACATAGCATAACCTATACTTATATTTATATTTAGGTTTACCTTTCTATGGGGATCCGCTCAATACAAAAAATCATTCCTAAGTCAGAGTTCTATATCTATATATACTATCTAGCGAGACCCACTGATTCAACTCTTCCCTGTTTTAAAACACCATATATAACAGGGGACTTTCGATACATACCCCAGCTCCTGTATATCAACCTGGTTCTCATATTACCGTGTATAGATCATAAGCTAACCTAATCTTGACTTAATTCAAGGTCTTTTTGTATAGAAAAATTTAAACTACACTATATCAGCTCAATGCAAATACTAGCAGCATATGATATGAGTTAATTGAATCAAGGTCTCACCTAGAGCTTTATCAATCTAATGACTATTGGAACACGATTTTGTTACAATGCTACAGTCCTAAGTGTGTATGACTAATTAAACGATCAGCCAACAAATTTCTTTTTAATGTATGAGAATACATAATAAACAGATAGTGATAAGAGGACTATACATTGAATATAAAATCCCTAAAGGGATCCTCCTTATTATATATATTGGGAGGCACTTGTGGACTTAGGTCTCTGGTCTTTGTATGTGGTCAGATTTATCTACATTAACATTATCTGTATTTGTTAAGAATAAAGAAGAAATATAAAAAGAGTCATTTCAGCAGCATCGCGGCTAGGTAGTCTTTGCTACTAACTTCTTTAACAGCAACATTTTCAGTCATTTAGTTTATTCTTCAACTTTTAATATTTTCGCTATAGGTCCTTTGATGGACTCAATATGTATAGATTTCTTAATATATATATTAATAAAATTTAAGTTTTAAATTCCAGACCATATGAGTGCCTCGCTATCAATAACACACTTTTTCTTTCTCTTTGTTTCTAACATTAATTCTAGTATAGTGTGTGAGTGCACCCTCTAATACAAGTGATATAAAAATTTACTTAATATACATTATGTATGAGTAATTATGGTCTACTTGGTGCGGTGTAAAACCATCATTCTACAATTTCACACAAGACAACTACCCCCTGACCAACATTGTTGTGTGACAGGATCATTTAGCTTATGAGTCACTTTTACCTTTGCAGTCTGGCTGGGCCAAAATGCAAAATGTAGACTTAACCTCATGTGTCAATCTCCCATTGTCCCATAGATTGTAAGCTTGCGAGCAGGGCCTTTTCACCTCTTTGTCTGTTTTACCCAGTTTGTTTATTAGTTTATTATGTTTGTCCCCAATTGTAAAGAGCTACGGAATAGGTTGGCGCTATATAAATAAATGATGATGATGATGACAAAAGATTGTGAATCTAATTGTTCTTATACACATTTGCACTGTTATACATTTGTAACAAGTAGAGATGAGCGGGCTCGGATTTCGCAAATCCGAGCCCACCCGAACAGTGCGGATCCGACGGGATCCGAGCACTGTTCGGGAACTTCCGGCCGCCAAATGCATCCAAAATGAGGCTATGACATCCAAGTCTCACGTCAGATCTCGCGAGACTCGGATCTCATAAATGCCCCGCTCGCGGCCGCCATCTTCATTCTCCCTGTGGTTACTGAAGAGGGAGGTTGATGTGCTCTGTCCTGCTGATAACTTTACAAAAGTGGTGCTTTGTCCTGCTGAGTGAATTAGTAGTTTGTCCAGTGCTCTGTCCTGCTGATTTATTTAGTCTAGTGGTGCTTTGTCCTGCTGAGTGCAGTAATACTTTTCCCAGTGCTCTGTCCTGCTGATTCCAGTGGTGCTTTGGCCAGTGTCTGTGCTGCTGAGTCCAGTGGTGCTTTTGTCCTGTATTTGTTTCTGATAAGTCCATATCAATTTGTTAATTAGCCAAAAATCTTTTAAAAAATGTAAAAAAAATCTCCCAAAAAAATAAAAAAATAAATATAAAAAAATAATTAGTAATAAAATAAAAGTATAAAAAATATTATAGAGCAATATATTCTTGCAGTCCCAAAATAGAGGACCTGCCATTTCTATTACTACGGTCATTATTTCTGTAGTTCCAAAAAATAGGAACTGCCAGTTCTATTACTACGGTCATTGTTTGTGTAGTTCCAAAAAATAGGAACTGCCAGTTCTATTACTACGGTCATTCTTTAAGCAGTTCCAGAGAATAGGTACTGCAATCTATATTACATTTAATACGTTCAATTTTTAAGCAGTGCAAGAGAATAAGTACTGCAATCTATATTACATTTACTACGTTCATTCTTTAAGCAGTTCCAGAGAATAAGTACTGCAATCTATATTACATTTAATACATAAAATTTTTAAGCAGTGCAAGAGAATAGGTACTGCAATCTATATTACATTTACTACGTTCATTCTTTAAGCAGTTCCAGAGAATAGGTACTGCAATTTATATTACATTTAATACGTTCAATTTTTAAGCAGTGCAAGAGAATAGGTACTGCAATCTATATTACATTTACTACGTTCAATTTTTAAGCATTTCCAAAGTGTGTGTGGTTTAGGGGTACACTCATTAGTGCTGCATATAATGGAGTACAAAAATTTGGAGGATAAAATAGGGAAAGAGCAAGACCTAATTTCTCCTAATGCTGAAGCTGCTGCCACTAGTCATGACATAGATGATGAAATGCCATCAACGTCGTCTGTCAAGGCCGATGCCCAATCTCCTAGTAGAGGGCATGTTAAATCCAAAAACCCAAAGTTCCCAAAAATTTGCAAAAAAAGAAAATTAAAATCATCTGAGGAGAAACGTAAACTTGCCATTAACGACACGAAGTGGCAAGGAACGGCTTAGGCCCTGGCCCGTGTTCATGACTAGTGGTTCAGCTTCACCCATGGATTTAAGCACTCCTCCTCCCCCCCCTCTAACAAATTTAAGAGACTTAAGCTGTCATCAACAACTAGTCCAAGTCCAGCGAGTCCAAGGGTTTTTGTGGTTGCGAAGCCTGACCTTCCCATCACTGTACGGGAAGAGGTGGCTCCTTCAACCATTTGCAGCACGCCCTCTGCATATGCTGGAAGGATCACCCACAGTCCAGTTACAGATTTGGCTAATGAAGGTGTGAATGTTGTACATCGGGAGGAGGATATTGATGTAGCTGGCGCTGAGGAGGAACTTGACGAGAAGGATGCTCATGTGGTTATCATAAATGAGCCACCAGGGGGGGAAACATTTGTTGTCCATGGGATGAAAAAGCCCATCGTCATGCCTGGTCAGAAGACCAAAAAAATCCACCTCTTCTGTCTGGAGTTATTTTTATCCGAATCCGGACAACAAATGTATGGCCATATGTAGCTTATGTAAAGCTCGAATAAGCAGGGGTAAGGATCTTGGCCACCTAGGGACATCCTCACTTATACGTCACCTGAAGAACCTTCATAATTCAGTGTTTAGTTCAGGACCTGTGGCTAGGACCGTCAGCAGTCCAGGGACACCTGAATCCCTTGGTCCTGTTAAATACATACCACCAATACCCTCCTCGTCAACTTCCCCCATGATCTCCATCAGATTTAGTCCTGCAGGCCATGTCACCAGCCAGACTGAGTCCTCTTCAATACGGGATTCATCCGAGGAATCCTGCAGCGGTACGCCTACTACTGCCGCTGCTGCTGTTGCTGCTGGTAGTCGGTCATCTTCCCAGAGGGGAAGTCGTAAGACCGCTACCTCTTTCACCAAACAATTGACGGTCCAACAGTCGTTTGCCATGAGCACCAAGTACGACCCTAGTCATCCTATGGCAAAGCGAATAACTGCGTCAATAACAGCAATGTTGGTGTTAGACGTGCGTCCGGTGTCCGCCATCAGTGGAGTGGGATTTAGACGGTTGATGGAGGTATTGTGTCCCCGGTACCCGGTACCAAATCCCGTCGAGATTCCACTTCACTAGGCAGGCGATACCAAAGATGTACAGAGAAGTAAGAACAAGTGTCCTCAGTGCTCTGAAAAATGCAGTTGTACCCACTGTCCACTTAACCACGGACATGTGGACAAGTGGTTCAGGGCAAACTAAGGACTATATGACTGTGACAGCCCACTGGGTAGATGCATCACCTTCCGCAGCAACAGCAGCAGCTGCATCAGTAGCAGCATCTCCACAACGGCTGCTCGTGCCAAGGCAGGCAACGTTGTGTATCACAGGTTTTAGTAAGAGGCACAACTCTGACAACCTCTTAGAAAAACTGAGGGAAATAATCTCGGACTGGCTTACCCCACTTAGACTCTCCTGGGGATTTCTGGTGTCAGACAACGCCAGTAACATTGTGCGAGCATTACATATGGGCAATTTCCAGCACATCCCATGTTTTGCCCACACCGTTAATTTGGTGGTGCAGCATTACCTGAAGAGTGACAGGGGTGTGCAGGAGATGCTTGCGGTGGCCCGCAAAATTGCTGGACACTTTCGGCATTCTGCCAGTGCCTACAGCAGACTCGAGCAACATCAAAAAAGGCTGAACCTGCCCTGCCATCACCTCAAACAAGAGGTTGTGACGCACTGGAACTCCACCCTCTATATGCTGCAGAGGATGGAGGAGCAGCAAAAGGCCATTCAAGCCTACACAGCCACCTACGACATAGGAAAAGGAGTGGGGATGCGCCTGAGTCAAGCGCAGTGGAGACTGATTTCCGTGTTGTGCAAGGTTCTCCAGCCGTTTGAACTTGCCACACGAGAAGTCAGTTCCGACACTGCCAGCTTGAGTCAGGTCATTCCCCTGATCAGGCTGTTGCAGAAGCAGCTGGAGAAAGTGAGGGAGGAGCTGGTAAACCATTGCGATTCCACCAAGCATGTAGCTCTTGTGGATGAAGCCCTTCGTATGCTTTGCCAGGTTCCGAGGGTGGTCACTCTTTTAAAGTCAGAGGAATACATTCTGGCCACCGTGCTCGATCCTCGGTTTAAAGCGTATGTTGTGTCTCTGTTTCCGGCGGACACAAGTCTACAGAGGTGCAAAGACCTGCTGGTCAGGAAATTGTCCTCTGAAGAGGACCGTGATATGCCAACAGCTCCACCTTCATTTTCTTCCACACCTAAGGCTGCGAGGAAAAAGCTCAGTTTTCCTAAAAGACCCGCTAGCGGGGATGAAGACAACATCTGGTCCGGACTGAAGGACCTGCCAACCATTGCAAACATGTCTACTGTCGCTGCATTGGATGCTGTCACAATAGAAAAAATGGTGGAGGATTATTTTTCTGACACCATCCAAATAGACATGTCAGACAGTCCATATTGTTACTGGCAGGAAAAAAAGGCAGTTTGGAAGCCCCTGTACAAACTGGCTCTATTTTACCTGAGTTGTCCCCCCTCCAGTGTGTACTCGGAAAGAGTTTTTAGTGCAGCGGGGAACCTGGTCAGTGAGCGGCGAAGGAGGTTGCTTCCGCAGAACGTTGAAAAAATGATGTTCATAAAAATGAATTATCAATTCCTCAATCAAGAACAGCACTGCCCTCCAGAGACTACAGAGGGACCTGTGGTTGTGGAGTCCAGCGGGGACGAATTGATAATGTGTGAGGATGAGGAAGTACACACTGAAGGGGGAGAGGAATCAGAGGATGAGGACGACTTCTTGCCTCAGTAGAGCCTGTTTGGTTTGTACAGGGAGAGATGAATAGCTTTTTTGGTGTGGGGGCCCAAACAAACCAATCATTTCAGCCACAGTAGTTTGGTAGGCCCTGTCGCTGAAATGATTGGTTTGTTAAAGTGTGCATGTCCTATTTCAACAACATAAGGGTGGGTGGGAGGGCCCAAGGACAATTCCATTTTGCACCTTTTTTATTCTTTGCCAGCTCGTTTTGTGGGGGTCCAAACAAACCAATAATTTCAGCCACAGTTTGGTAGGCCCTTTCGCTGAAATGATTGGTTTGTTAAAGTGCGCATGTCCTATTTCAACAACATAATGGTGGGTGGGAGGGAGGGCCCAAGAACAATTCCATCTTGAAAATCTTTTTTTGGCATTATGTAACCGTCCAACAGTTGTTTGCCATGAGCACAAAGTACGACAGTAGTCATCCTATGGCAAAGCAGATAACTGCGGCCTTAACAGCTATGTTGGTGTTAGACGTGCGTCCGGTGTCCGCCATCAGTGGAGTGGGATTTAGACGGTCGATGGCTTACCCCACTTAGACTCTCCTGGGGATTTGTGGTGTCAGACAACGCCAGTAACATTGTGCAGGCATTACACATGGGCAATTTCCTTTGTGGCTCCATTATCCCAATTAAAAGGATTTTTACCTGTTGGTGTAATGATGTTATAAACACTACACTTGAAAGCTTGAGCCTTTAAATGAAAAAGTCACTCTTCATTGCATGAAGATTTGCAACAGGGACAGTTTTTTTGTTCCCAAAGTCAACAAATAACACTTCGACGCTGTCTGTCTTTGACATACTTGATGGGATCTCAATGATGAATGCTCTGTACCATGGTTCTCGAAAACAAGAGGTAGTGACGCGCTTGAACTACACCCTCAGTCTATATGCTGCAGAGGATGTATGAGCAGCTATATGTGCAGTGGAATTTAGACCAGTTGGAGGAGGCATTGTGGCCCCGGTACCAAATTGGATACCGGGCCCACTCTACTACGCAGTCCAGAAAGCTACCTCGGTGCAACGTTTTGGACTAAAAACAATATTGTGAGGTGTGAGGTGTTCAGAATAGACTGGAAATTAGTGGAAATGATTGTTATTGAATGTTATTGAGGTTAATAATAGCGTAGGAGTGGGAAAAAACCAAAAAAATGGATTTTAGCGCTTTTTATGCTTTTTTAAATATAAATCAGAACCCGAAATCAGAACCAAAACCTTTCGTCAGGTGTTTTGGCAAAACAAATCAGAACCCAAAACCTCAAGCTAATCAGAACCCAAAACCCAAAACCCAAAACACTAAAAGTGTCCGGTGCACACCCCTAGTAACAAGTTAGTGTGAGCTCTATGATAGCAGAGTGATACATTTGTTACGTTTTTAGTATTTATACAAATTATGTTTTTTACCCTCATTTTGGCATCAATAATAAATAGTTTATCCAAGCCAAAGCAAGAGGAACACATTTACCCCATAATTCTCCTTATGCCTTAGTATATTGAGGTGCAATTGGACAACATAGTGTTACCTCTAATTATGGAGCAGGAGGTGCCAACAGAGGGCAGTCTTTTGGCTGAAACACAATTGTAGCTGTGTAAAATAAATGGCTGCCTCTAGGGGCTCTGCAACCCCAAACAAAGACAAATACACAATAACAATTAAGAGGCCCTCAAAAACCCTTAAACATAAATTCAATAATGACGAGAGAGAAAATTAGATAACTCCAAACAAATTTATCCATAAAGTAGCAATATGGGGAAGATTAAATTGCCAGCGATGTGGCATGCGAACATTGTGCTGCGCGCATTGCCAGCAATTACAGTAAAAATCTCTGCCGGGAGGTGTCTCGTGGACATTCTTGAGACACCTCACATCTAATTGAATCTCCCCCTATATCCCACAATACAAAAAAATATAATTGTGTGTGTATGTGTTACCCCCTCAGATACATCATAACCCCCCCACACACATCATAAGCCCCCCAGACTCATCATAACCCCCCAAAATACATTGTAGTCCCCTCACACACATCATAACTCCCCCTCACACACACACACACACATCATAACTATACCCCCCAGCTCTACATAATTACCTAAGCTGAGCTGACTCCGAGCTGGAACTCCTCCTCTTTCCTCTCCAGGCTGCTGGGACAGTGTGTGACATCACTGTCCGGGGTCTGGGAGCTGCTGACAGCTGTCAGCTCAGTCCCTCCCTTCCCCTTTACATCCCACCCCGCCCCTAACCTCCAAAAAGAAAAATTGTAAATTCGCGCTGATGCGGGAAAAAAATAATAATTGCCTACTAGGCAGGCTAGGTCACTGTAATTTGAACCCCCCCCTTCCCCTCACAGCGCCCCTGTCACCAACACCCAACATCTACCAGACTACATAAAAATGTACAAAGAATTCCTCTTTGGCCACAGCTGCTCTTTAAGAGCAACAGCTCCACCCAGAAGGCTACAAGCTAAAGAATACCGGTTAAGTTTGAACTATAGAAAAACATACACTACAGCTAGACCCTATGGGCTAAATGTAGTACATAAAGAGCTTAAGGTATTTAATTTATACAACAAAAAAATCTATAGTAACTAAAAGAGCAATAGGTGAATATTATAACTATAACAAAAAAAGAACTTTGACAAGCACAATAACTTACTTAACAAACCAAAAAGCAGATTGCGCATGAGATGTTCAAATCGAAATGAATACACATAAAAAGTATAAAAATATATATAAAAATAAATGTACAAACAGTTCATAATATAGTAATACCTCTATTTACTGAATACAATGCATGAATAAAATCAATAATCACATAAAATGGTCCACAGGCTCATAGGGACCTAAATATATATATATATATATATATATATATATATATATATATATATGAGTACACAGTGAGACAAATATCTCTATAGAGTAACAAAAAAAACATATAATATATAGGCTTGAAACAATTGTCTCTATAACTAGAAGAGTGGTAACTCTGTATTTGAAATGTTGGCAAAACAAACTTTATTCCACCTGGTTCCGGTGTCTTGATTGATTGGCAAATTCCCGCAATCAGAGTGGTATGAATGATGTTAAATGTATAACTCCGTAAAGTCAACTGTATGTTGATACATTAGTGATGGAGCATAAATATAAAAGAATTGGTCCGCTGTATAAAATATCAGTTCAGCCGATATAGTTAGTCCAGTGGTTAGATAGAAAAACCAGCAAAGCTTACCCGTAACGGGAAATGTAGATCTAAATCACCGTGCCGCCGCACGAGCGGCTCAGGCGGCTTGAAGTTTCCAGAGTAGATCTCGTGTGGTGCGCACCACCAAATTTCATCTGGACTGAAACACAAATAGTGCAGAAAAGAGTCCTCTTGAGGACACGGTAAGTATAATGCCTCTGGAGACAATGTAACACAGTCTTCCCGATCAATGAGGCTTAATGGAGCCAATAACCAATAGTAGATACTCCATAGGATAAACAAATGAGGATCAATAGTAGATACTCCATAGGATAAACAAATGAGGTGGGGTTACTATCAAAGGCTCCAAAGGTCCAGGACTACACTTTTCTCTCCTACTAAGGCAGCTCTGTCTCTGCTGATGATTGGTCAATTTTCTGTACTTCCCCCTGAAGGTCCCCTGCCAGGGGGATATGGAGTATCTACTATTGGTTATTGGCTCCATTAAGCCTCATTGATCGGGAAACCTGTGTTACATTGTCTCCAGAGGCATTATACTTACCGTGTCCTCAAGAGGACTCTTTTCTGCACTATTTGTGTTTCAGTCCGGATGAAATTTGTTTTTATATTTATTTTTATACTTTTTATGTGTATTCATTTCGATTTGAACATCTCATGTGCAATCTGCTTTTTGGTTTGTTTTGTATGTTTATTAGAGGATTTGCACTTCCTCTTTTTGATTTGCTGCATTTGATGTTTTTCTGATATTTGCATGTTTTTCATGCTACCTATTAGCGCCGGAGTTATCTATTGTATTTACAATAACTTACTTAAGCAATATTTAAAACACATAAGCTATAAACAGCAAATAAGTCATAAACTGCTAACTAAGTAATTAAATAAGCCATTAAGCGACTTTGCACCATACTACCAATACCCACACAAGAACTACAACCTACAGGAATCTATCACCAGTACCTCGCTGCACATTAAAATATTACCTATATCCATACTTACCTACTTTCTCCTTGCTTTGTCCGGGAGAGGGGCGTGTCTGGAGGGCAGAGTGCGGCCACTCGTGTCATTTTGGTCCCGCCCCCCACAACGGAAATACCGTTTTGTCACGGGGGTGGGGGCCAAAATGACGCGATTCACCGCGAATCATGTCAATTTGGGGTGCGGTATGCGGGAGATTTGTCAGCTCTCCCGGAAGTCCGTGAGACTGACCCGAATTTCAGGAGTCTCCCGGACATTCCGGGAGAGTTGGCAAGTATGCCTATATCCTGAGAATCTAACAACTCCAGCTTCCTTCACAGCAATAGAGGACCAAAGTAGATAAACACCATACTAAGAACACTACAACTGAGCCGTCAAGAAGAGCACCACCAAAAAACACTGCTATCTTTGCCACAACAAAGTAAGTTACAACCACCTACCACCATCCTCCATTTCTTGACTCAAGGCTGGGATCTCTCTATTCTCTGCAAAGCAGAAACAAGGAAAGCCCATTACATGTCCTCACTGTGCAGACATGTTTCTCTGTATATTCTGAGGTGGCCTTTTGGCCTTACAAGTAACTAACTCTGCTGAGTCACTTACTTCCATGCCACACTCAATTGGGCTGACTGGAGTGAGAACAGTATGTGTGAGCTTACCTCCACTAGTCAGGTAAGCACTATTGGATTCCAGGCTTGTGTTGGGGACACAAATTTGGAATTCTTGGGCTGTAGGACAGTACTTCCTTGGGTGACAAGTCTTTCTGTAGCGATCACACTTTGTCTCCAGCTTGTTCTCTGATGACTTCCATGGAAAGGGCAGATTGGTGGCTGGCTAGAATCACTGTGGTACTTTGGGGGTGGACAGTAGAGGGGTGTTCCAATGTTTGTACATTCTTTGGGGTTGACTGTTAGACTGGTGCATCTCATTGCCCCACACCTGAATAATAAGCATCCGCTCCTCTAAGGCCATCAGCTGCGTCCTTAGAATAGCAGCCCTATCATCATTAGGAAGTTGAGGAGCCACTGCTTCAGATCCGCAGGATGGGGAAGGGCAGATGCTGTGAGCAGCAGTTTGGCTTTGGGAGGTTCTTACATGTCTCTCTGGTTGCACCTGAGCTATCCTCCGGGTCACTTTCACTGTCAGCTTTGTCCACCTCTGACCTGTGCTGTTCAACCTCCGCTGTACTTCTCCCGAACTAGTCTTCAAAAAGCTGTATGGTATTATCCCGCTGCTTGTCATCAGTTACAAACTGTTACATGATGGGCTTACTCTGCCACCCTGTCTTGACAATTTATTTGTGGTTTTACCACTTGGTCTCGGAGTTCCCTTTTACTGTTGGTAAACTGCAGTTACTCGGCCTATATACACTCATCGTCTGCAAGCATCAACTGCTCAATAGTTGTAGGAGTGTAGTTGCTACCACCACCAGGCTCCTTTACTGGCACCTGAACTGTTAGGGTTCCTGGTGAATGAAATATTCATATGATTCATCACAATTTGAGTATTTTGATAAATTGAACACATACACAGGATATATTTTGGTGTACATTCAAGCTAAAGAAATGTGTTTGGTCAATGTAACACTTTCCTGGCCTCATATCAAATGCTTAACTAGTATGGTATTTCCTGACAAACATGCAAGCTGTGTTTAAAAAAGAGCACAGAACTTGAGCTTAGCACCGACTATATTCAAAATGAAGCAAATCTCAGGATGCATTTTGATTTGAATCTGGATGTAAGTACATGCTACATAAATTGTACTTGCCTTACATAGACAGACAGAAGAGATTGCATTTATTTGCACAAGTGTATTTGCAATATAAGGTCACATCAGAACACAAATAAAAACTATATTATGAAGTAAACAACTATTGACAGTATAATCATTAATAGAGATATGGATTTTCACTTTTTTTTACATTCAATATATAAATTGTTATAGTCTGTCTTACTGACATACACATGTTCTGTGCTAGCTTGTGGCATGCCAAGCTTACTTACAAGAAGCCCAGGACTTGAATTGGCAGTGTCTGTGGCGGATCGCCCTCAGAATGCCCTTACTGTATATTGGGTACATTAGTCAACACCTTCCCTCCCCCATTCTGCCTCTCAAGTCATAGGCTAAGGTAAGTGTAATTTGTGTTTGGACATGAAACGCATGTAAATGCATTCACTGGCGTAATGTCTATTTGTGAGCATGCGCAGAGCTTATTCACTCAAGATACCCTACACAAGTGGACATACGTCCCAACATGAATCAGGCCCACAATCTCTTTCTCAAAAATAACAAATGGAAATAATGTGTGCACTGCCTTCACAATAATATGCATTGGTGCATGGCACCAATATAAAAAAAATATTATAAACAATGAGCTATCAACATCATAATCATTTATTGATGCCAAAGATAACGTAGTGCTGGACAATCATCTTACTTACAATTAGATATGACAAACACTGTACAAATGACATACATGAATATAATGAACATAATAACAGATATATGACTACAATTAAGCGTAAAACATATACATGGATAGTAATGAGTTAACAATAAGAGCATTTATATAACAAAGCACATATATCAGTCTGTAATGTTTAAGTTTTGACTTGGTGAAGTAGTGTGTCTGAAAAAAAATGATTCCTTCTAGAAAAAGGATGAGTAAGGGAGCATGAGATGGAAGAAGACATTGAAGAAGCAACATGTGGCAGACAGGCAATGTAAAAATTAGATTTTACTGGGTGCACTAATGTGTTTGAAAATGAATGCTCCTTCCTTAGATATATGAATATATATGAACATACATAACATAAAATTGTAAAACAATATGGCAGGCAAAGCAAATAAAAAAATTATATTCTGGCAGGAAAAGTAAAGTTTATAGCTCTTCAGCTTAAAATGTTGCATTGATTGAGAAACAGAAATCCTCAGATTTTTAAAGGAATAAAAACAATGGATAAATCTTTTTTTTTATTGTCGCTAACTCGTCCTGTGTTGCTGTTGCCATTTACTTCCAGTGCTCAGTATTATTGTAGCGTCTCCAGTGGTCCATGAAACGCAAGCTGGAACACAGAAGTGGCAAGGCTGACGAGAAACAATGTGATGTGTGTGCCATAGTTCAATGCGTTTCATCCATGTGGACTTTGTTGAGGTTGATTTACTATCTTATAGGCTGTTATTTTAAGCAACATCAAATAATATAGTTTGTGAGTAGTGCTCACAGGGGATATACCGGAGAAATGAGTTGGAATGAAGCCATATTTCCTTCTGATGGGATGTCTGAATCCTTCGATAAAATTAGGATAGAGTATATCAAAGATTGGAAATAAAGTGCAAGTGGTAAGAGAAAAGATGGGTATAGGTAAAATGGGTACTAAATAGTCATCCTCTAGTGGAGTAACTGAATTTCTTAGGTTCCAGTTTATGTTTGATAATACTGTAACACAAGTATTGGTGAGTATGAGACTATCACGGAAACACACAGAAACGATGGCATTTTATATTCTGCCTGGTTTAGCTCCACGCACCACAGAGGCGTGGAGTCTAACGTAGCAAATGTTTTCACCAAGGACCCCCACATGGAGTTTTGGTCTTTGCTGCTTCATGACACAGGTCACAGTTCTCCTGATGGGTACCAGGTAGCGATGTTCACTGACCCCCGTGTTTTGGTTTTGGCAAAACCACCCTTGCGTGTTTTGGTTTTGATTCCTATTTTTTCTAAAATCCCTATTTATTTTGCTAAAATCACATCATTTTGCTTTTTCCCCCCTATATTATTATTAACCTCAATAACACTAAATTCAAGTAATTTGCAGTCAATTTGGACCATCTCACAGGTCACAATATTATTTTCATACACTTTCAAACACTGCAGCGACCTGGCTGGATGCTAAGCGACAGAGCAATGACTCAAACACATGGCAGTTCCTAGCACATCTAGGAAACATTGCAACACAACTGTGTCAGTAAAGAAAAGTGGTGCAAGATGGACTTGTACTATGATCAAGAAATCAGTTATGGTTCATTTGATCGCTCCACACGTTCCTTGGATAACTGTGGTAATTCTACACCTAATACATGGCAATGAGCGCTGCCCCCTCCCCTCCCCGAGATGCGTGCTTTTATCAGACCCAGACCAATCCAGGGTGCCAGACAATGCACTAAAAAGAGCCATTGTAATTCACAGCAAAAAGAAAGTTCATCACTTAGCTTCGAATCAGCCTCCAATTCACAAAAAGTTATAATATAGTTAGGTACCTTTGACATAAAGTGCAGATTACAAACACTTTGTGCAATACTGATGAAACAGCAGCAAAGGGGAAGGTAATACATATACACGTCCATTTAGACATCCATGCTTACATTACTTCAGCAAGCAACGTTGTTCTGTGCTAATAAAACTGTTGACTTTATACCGTTCCAAAAAATGTAAAATAATCCTCCACCATTCTTTGGATGTTGATAGGTGGAGTTACAGCAGAGGTGTCACTAATTCTGGTCAATTCTTTTACAGTAGACAAGACCAGATGTCAAAATTTTGTGCTGAGTCATGTGCATCATCAATGGGTGTCTGAGATTTTTGCAAAGCACACAAAGGTATATAGCACATGTAGGTAACATTGGCACACAGCGGTAGCTGAAAGGAAAAGTGGTGCAAGATGGAATTGTCCTTGGGCCCTCTAACCCACCCTTATGTTGGATCTTAAAAAGGACATGCACACTTTAACAAACCAAGCACTTCAGTGACAAGGAGTGCCACTTTTGAGGCTGATGTGCTTGGTTTGTTTGGGCCCCCACAAAACAAGATAACAATGGGCTTAAGTCACCTAAGGTAACAGTGTTGTTTATGAACTCTACTGTGGCAAGATGTTGCTGTCATCATCCTCAGCCTCAACATCACCCTCATCAGTTTTTACATCATCCTCATACATTATTAATTCATTACCATAAGAATCCACCAGAGAGAAGTCTCAGTATTTTGAAGTAATTGTCTAGTAAAGGCCTTCCTCGTGGAAATTGAAGTTAATTTTCATGAACATCATCTTTTACACATTTTGAGGAAGTAGCCTCCTACGCCGATCGTTGACAAAGTTCCCGGCTCTGCTGAAAACTCTTTCCGAGTACACATTGGAGGGTGGGTAGCTTAGGCAGTGCAAATTGAGTTGGTACATGGGTCTCCAAATTCCCTTTTTGTCCTCCCAGTATGTAAAGGGACTGTCTGATGTGTCTATTTTTATGTTGTCGTGAAAATAATCCTCCATTATCCTTTGGATGTTGACAGTAGGATCAGGTGGAGTTACGGCAGAGGCGTTACATTTTTTGGTCAATTCTTTTAGACCAGACCAGATGTTAAAATGTTGAATCAACTGCATCATCCCTGGGTCTCTTGGGAATGCTAAGTTTTTCCTAGCAGCAGTTGACTGAGAAACTGAAGTAGGAGACGTCGTCCAAATTAAATTGCTCTTGTAGCTGTTGCAATCCCCTACATGCTGTTGCCGAACGCCAGAAATTTCCATATATTTTACAAGCCACAGACAGCATTTCCTGCATGTCCCTGCCATTTTTTAAAAAGTTCTGCACCACCAAGTTTATTGTGTGAGCAAAACAGTGAATGTAATGGAGATATTTTTATTAAGTCTTGCAACATGAGCATACAGTAACATTACAAAAGGGTGGCACCACTTTTTTTTATAAAACCACAAAGCTAGGCATTGGAATTGCCCTTAACCAGGCTCAAACAGAGTCTGTCAATATAAATAGGACTATAAATACATATATAAATAAAAATGTAAAACCGCATAAAATAGAAAAGGGTGCCCCCACTAAACTATAACCTAACCAAATACAAATTCACAAATATACTACCCGCCGCAAAGAAGCTAGCTGCAGGTGCATGTAAGCCTTACTTGAAAAGTACTCTTAACCAACAAAATCCAGGAGGGTGAAAGAATAGAAAGAAAAGCCATTTAGAAAGGATAAGGCGCCGGACTTTGGCATTGGTCATCCGACGTCCCTTCATATCCCTCAATTTCCACACCTCGTGGAGAATGTCACCCACCACCACTTCACAAGGAAGGATTTTATATTTGATGGACACCTGACACTGTGCATTCCACGAGAAGTATCTAACCACTAAACTGACTAGAAAAAGGGTACAGAAATCAAAATCCCTCCACCTGGCCTTGAATGCCCCGTAGACCCATTCAGGGTAACTAAGCCCCCGAAAGGCAGGGGATCCCCAAGGAACCGGAGACTCTTTTATAAACCTCTATGTTAAAGGGACACTAAAGCAAGAAATGGTCCATAGTCTCCTCCACCCCTAGACACTCCTCCCGTGGGCAGCCATGATCATCGCCATTTCTATGCTTGACATTCCCTCTCACGTAGAGTCTCCCTTGAAAGGAGAGCAAGGCAATGTCCCAAAGCTTCAACGGGACTCTCCCCAAATTGATCATAGAAAGCCCCGCCGAACTCACATCACCTGGGCAGTCTCTCAGTGACAGCGGAACCCAGAAGTGGGAGTGCAGGACTTTCTTCTCCAGCTCCCTTCTAGAAGAGCTCCCGACTTCCCACGCCCCCAGGCCCCAATGCCTTGTCACCTTCAATCCCAAGGAAACGTAGGCCGGGAGATACCCGTGCCGGACCCGGAAGCTTTTCACCGCGCCCCCCACCCCCCCCCATAACATGCACTAAGGAAGGGATCAACCCAAACCCTGAAGCCACCCACCCACTAAGGAGACTGCTCAGGTACAACTTTAAAAAAGTTGTGATGAAGAAAAGCACTGGTATAATCATGCCCAGGCCACCACCCTTCCTCGGTCGATAGGTCACAACCCGCTTGACCAGGTTCAGCCTATTCCTCCAGAATAACTGGAAGAAAACTGCGTAAACCCTAGACCATAAAGACTCTGGCAAAAGGCACACATAGCTGATATACAAGAATACCGGGATCAGAAAGGTCTTGACGAGGTCCACCCTTTCCCTGAGAGTGTGTTTCCACCTCTTCCAGCTCTCTACCTTCCGGGAAGCTTCCTCCAGCCTAAGTACCCAGTTTTGCTTGGCGTAATCACCAGGGCCGAATTGAATCCCTAAGATCTTGATCTTGTTACTAGCCCAGGGGAGACTGTACGGAAGGCTGAATTCACAACCCCCCTCCCCCATCCAGAAAACTTCACTCTTTTCCTGGTTTACCAACAAGCCACTGGCCTCAGAATACCCGCAGAGCAGAGTTGCTACCTCTATTGCTTCTGCGGGACTCGACAAGACAACAGTAACAAAGTCGGCGTAGGCCACGACCTTCAGAGGACACTCCGGACCCAACAGCACCCCTCCTATCGAACAACCTTCAATCCTTTGAACTAAAGGATCTATTGCAAACACATACAGGAGGGGGCTCAGAGGGCAAATCTGCCTTACTCCAGAACTGACCACAAAGGATGGACCCACCCAACTATACACAAGAGGGAAGTTCTCGGCCTGCTTGTAAATAGTACGAAGCCAATTCACCACCCTGACTGGAAGACCATACCACAGAAGCAGAGCCCAAAGGTACTCATGGTTTACCCTATCAAAGGCCTTTGACTTGTCTAATGCTAAAAGGTACTTCCCCCACATCTCCGCACGACACCGTTCAATGGCCTCCCACACTCCCAGGACAACACTTAAGGTGCTTCAACCCTTCACAGTGCAATTCTGAGAGGGAGAAATCAACTGGCCGGAAACCTGCATCAGTCTATTAAAAAGTACCCTTCGCAAAATCTTGATAGATAAACCATCTATCGCCATCCTGACCTCGTCCACCGTTACCTCACTGCCCAAGGACTCAAGGACGAGCCACTTAGATCTCCAAGGCCAGGTGTTTCCCTTTAGGAACTGGTCCATCTTTTCTCTGTCTAGTGACTTCTCTGGCAAGAGATCAGAGTAGAAGGACCGCACGACACCAAGGATGCCCTCCTTATCCTTCCTGAGCACACCCCCAGCATCGCGCAAGTCCCTCACCTCATTAATATCTACCAAGTTCCTACAGCTCTGGAAGGGGTCGGGGGAATGGTACTTCCCATAGTCCTTCTACAGAATCAAGGAAGCGTACCGATCATATTGTATCTCTCTCATCTGAACCTTCATTCGGGAGATCTCCCCACCGTCCACCTGGCCAGAGATAAAGAATTTAACAAGTTATTTCTGACTACCAGGCCACGGATAAAGCCCCGGATCCTCTTCTTAAGCATCTCCCACCATTCAGACCTACTCCAACCCGCCTCCAAAAGTGTTTCCTGGGATTCAAAGAAGTCCCTAAAGGACTGTCTTATCACCTCCTCCTCTAGGAGCTTAGAGTTCAGGCGCCAGAAGCCCCTACCCTTCCGAAAAGTCTCCGATGCATTCAAGGACACAGAGAGGTAAACATGATTGGTGAAGCCTACTGGTCTCAGTTCAGGAGCCAAGGTTTTCAAACTCTCCTTAACAAAAAAAACCTATCTATCCTAGACCTACAGCTACCTCTAAAGTAGGTGAACCCCGTGTGGTGCGGGAAATGGCGAATATGCACATCCACCAGACTAGCCTGCTTAATTATGCTAGCTAATAAAAGGGAGTCATAGCCCAAGGAAGTCCTTGAACCTCCCCTGTCTTTAGTCCTAATGACAGTGTTAAAGTCACCACCAAAGACTATCTGCTGTGCTGAAAAAAGGTACGGCTTTATCGCACTGAAAAGACACTCCCTTTCCCACCTAGATTGAGGACCATAGACATTAATCAACCTCAGGTCGTGTCCTCTCAGATTGACATCAAAGACCATGCACCTACCTACCTCTAGTTCTATAACTCGCTGGACGGTTATCATGCCGGTAAAAAGCACCGCCACCCCACCGTACGGCTCTGCCGTAAGAGACCAGTAGGAGGGCCCCACGCCTCCACTCCCTTTTGGCTTTATGAAGGTCAGCCAGCTGACCCAATCTGGTCTCCTGCAAAAATAAAAAGTCAGCCTCAACCATGCTGAAAAAATCAAAGGCCATATAACGAGCTTGTTCGGAAAGTATAGACGCCACATTAATGGTGGCAAATCTAATGGGCTGGGAAGACATCCTTTAGAGCTATAAAGTAGGAATCAGCTTACTTCTTTTTCACCTGTTTAGCAGAGTCCTCATACGAGGACCTATACCGTTTGCAATTTATACCAGCCGGTAAAGCCTCCCCCTCCCGAAGAACCACCTCTTCCCCGGAAGGAGGAATCCCCACCTGACCCAACTGCAACCACCCCAACTTCACCACCCACCACCTCCCCAGAAGTAACTCATGCCCTGTGTCCCTGCAGTGCCCGCACTTCTGGTGCGGACAATTGGCACTGAGGTGGCGGAAATCCCCAAAGCAATGGCACATCCTCGGTTGACCTGTATAAAAGCATTGGATCCTATCCCTTCCTAGGAAGGCAGCTGATGGTATATGTGTCAGGCCAGCCTCCGTGCATCGTACATCAACTGTGGCGAACCTTCCACCACCCCAGATGCCATGACTCGGATTAGGTACTTTGACCAGCGGGGACACTAGACCCGCGTACCACTTCAACCAGAAAGCCAGGTCGGCCACAGGGATTGACTCGTTCCTTACTAGAATCGTGACCTTGACCCTCTCTTGCCTTGTTATGGCTGTGGCCCTAAAATTCACCCATGGATCCCGTCCCCTACACCCACCCCACCGATTCCAGAACGCCTGCAAGCCCTGGTATGAGACAAAGCTGACATTGTACTCAGGCGTTCCTATAGGGTGGATGCAGGCAAAGAGATCTGTGGGTATGAAACCAAAGGAGTCAAGAAATGATCTCAAGAAATCGACTCTATTCGAGGGACTGTCCCCCATAAATTTAATTTGGACAACATTTCTCTTCAAGTTATCCTTATCCTGGCCTTCCTAATCTGGTCTTCCCTTGTCGCTTAATATTTTTTTTTTTATAATTTTTTATTTTCAGTGGTCAATCAAGAAAATACAGACAGCAAAACGATAACACTGTGTAGCATACACAGTAAAATCACAACAGTAATTGTGGTGTATCGCATATTAGGAAACCTTTAGACAAAAATGACCGGTTTTTACAATTTTAAAGAGTAATATAAAATGGGTGTGGGAACAAAAGGGATTGTGGGGGAGGGGTGAGGGGGGGTAGGACCACAAAGATAAGCACTGTAATTATTTAGAAGATAACTAGGGTGTGTTGAGCCTATAGCAGAGGGGGAGATATGTGTCGGGAAGAGTTAGGGTCATCGCACACGGGTCAGGTCGGAGGACGCAGAGCGTTGAGGGGGGAAGGTGTGTTCCACGGCTAGCCATGGAGCCCAGACTTGACTGAAGATGTGGCCTCTATCATGGAGGTAGTACGTAATCTCCTCCATAGCGGCCACGTGCCAAATCTGCCTCTTGAGAACCAAAAGGGATGAAGTTGAGGTCTTTTTCCAATTAAGGGCTATGAGTGATTTGGCTGCTGTCAGGATGTGGGCAGTTAATTTCTTGGAGAATTTGTCAAGGTCTTGGGGAGGGTAACATAAAAGAAATATCCAGGGATCTTTCGGGCTGGGGGCTTCAAAAAGGGTATTTAGGAAACTATGGACTGAATCCCAGAAGGTGGTGATAATCGGGCAAGACCACCAAATATGAAACATCGTACCCCTTTGGCCACAGTCCCGCCAACAGCAGGGCGAGGAAGAGGGAAACATTCTATGGAGTCTTGTGGGAGTGTGATACCAACGGTAATAAATTTTGTAAGAGGTTTCTGTTAGGAACTCCTTCAGTCAGCACGACAGAACCCGGAATCTGCTCCGATGTCTGGTGTTCACTGGAGCCCCTAGTGGTGGGGACAGACTTGGCTGCAGACGAACGGAGGGTCGTGTAGTGTGCACTGACTGGGGAGAACCCTGAGGCAGCGTAGAAGAACACAGCGATGTGAGATCCAGGCAAAAGGTCAAGGGCCGGCAGCAGACAGGGATATCAGAAAACGAGCCGAAGTCAGGGGTCACAGGCAATACAACGAAGTCCAAAAACAAGCCAGGGGTCATACACGGGAAATCCAATAATAGAATAAGCACAGGAGCAGGGAAACAGGAACAGGAGCCTAGCTAAACAGGAAGCTATAACTGGCAATGAGGCTCAGTCCTCACTGCCTTAAATAGCAAGGAGATCCAATAGGAGTCAAAGTAATAAAACCCCTCCCACTGCATAATCACTGCCCCGAGGAAATACTGGCAATCACAAGACAGCATAATAAATAAAAATCAGAAAGACTATCACCAGAGTCTACATCATAACATAAATAGTCCTACCTTTCCCTGCTGGTATGTGCCCGGGTGTCAGCCTGCTGGCCGGGCGCTGCGGCCTCTGGATAACAGCGTCCCGGTTGTTGCCTAGGCAACCGGGACGTCCGAGGCGGAAGTGACACCCCGGTCGTCATGGAGACGGCCGGGGCGTCCGAGAAGACCGGAAGCGAGCCGCGGCGGCCCGTCGGAGAGCCGCGGTTCGTAACAGTACCCCCCCCTTGAGGAGGGGTCAATGCACCCCGACTTCCAGGTTTCCCAGGATACTTTTTGAAGAAGTCCTTAATGAGTTGGTTAGCATGAAGATGCTTTTGCGGCACCCAAGATCGCTCCTCCGGGCCGTAGCCCTTCCAGTGGACCAAAAAGTGGATTTGACTTTGCACCCTTTTGGAGTCTAGGATCTTTTCAACAATAAACTCTTGGTGTCCTCTGACTGAGACAGGACGAGGTCTGTGCAATTGACGTGGTCTGAATTTATGTGACCATGTGGCTGCTTTCAACAAGGAACAATGGAATGTGTTAGGAATTTTGAGTGAAGGAGGAAGTTTCAACTTGAAAGCCACAGGATTAATCTGTTTAATAATGGCGAAGGGTCCAATGAACCTAGGACCCAACTTCCTACAAGGTTGCTTAAGTTTAATGTTGCGGGTAGATAGCCACACCTTGTCCCCGACCTTGAAAGGACATGGTCCACGATGCTGATCAGCATAATGTTTAGACTTAAATGAAGCTTGTTTGAGGGCAAGGTGAACCTTTCTCCATATCCGGCACAGATAAGAAATCGAAGAACTAGATTTAGCTTGATTCCAGACCTCCAGCGAGTTGGACCGAGGATGGAATCCGAGGTTACAGAAGAATGGTGATACCAGAGTAGACGAATGGCACGAGTTGTTGTAGGCGAATTCTGCCCATGGAAGCAGAGCAGCCCAATCACTATGGCATTTAGTTACATATAAACGGAGAAATTGCTCAAGGGATTGATTAACCCTCTCCGTTTGTCCGTTGGACTGTGGGTGATACCCCGAAGACAGACATAGTTTGATTCCTAATTGGGCACAGAATGCTCTCCAGAATGTGGCTACAAATTGGGAGCCGCGGTCAGAGACAATGTTAACAGGAAGTCCATGGAGCTTGAAAACGTGCTGAATGAATAGAGATGCCAAGGTTTTAGCACATGGCAATCCTACAAGAGGGACGAAATGTGCCATCTTACTAAATCTGTCCACTATCACCCAGATGGTGTTAAAGCTGGATGAGCGCGGTAATTCCACGATGAAATCCATCGATATGTGGGTCCAGGGTCTCGCTGGAATGGACAGTGGCATAAGAGGCCCGGCAGGACGTTTGCGAGAAGACTTGTTCCTGGCACAGGTTTCACAGGATAACACAAACTCTTTGGTATCTGCTGCCAAGGAAGGCCACCAGACGGAACGAGACAGAAGTTCCAAAGTCTTGGATACTCCAGGGTGACCTGAGGTTTTATTATCATGACATTCGGTGAGGACCGTCCTCCTCAGATAATCCGGTACGAATAATTTACCCCTGGGAGTGGCTGATGGTGCCAACTGTTGGAGACCACGGAGAGTTGTGCCAAGATCCTGAGTTAGGCCAAGGACTACTTTGGATGCTGGAATAATGAAAGTGGTTTCTGCGAGGGAAGGATGAGAGGCGAAAAAACTGCGAGACAAGGCGTCCGCCTTAATGTTCTTGGATCCGGGCCAGAAGGTAATGGTAAAGTTGAAACGGGAGAAGAAGAGGACCCACCGGGCTTGTCTGGAGTTAACAATCTTGGCAGATTGAATGTACTGTAGATTTTTGTGGTCGGTATATACTGTAACAACATGATTAGCTCCCTCCAGCCAGTGGCGCCACTCTTCAAATGCCCACTTGATTGCCAGCAACTCCCTATTTCCAACGTCGTAGTGGGTCTCAGCGGAGGAAAATTTCCTGGAGAAAAATGCACAGGGGTGCAGGCAGTGATCATTGAGGTCTTTCTGAGAAAGGATGGCACCTGCCCCGACGTCAGAAGCGTCCACTTCGATGATAAAGGGTAACTCTGGATTGGGGTGTCGGAGGACAGGTGCAGAGATGAACGCCTCTTTTAACTCCTGAAAAGACGTTAAGGCAGTAGAGGACCAATTAACGGTATCGGCCCCTTTTCGGGTAAGGGCTGTAATTGGAGCCACTAATACCGAGAATGACCGGATGAATCGCCTATAGTAATTAGCGAATCCTAAAAACCTCTGAATGGCTTTAAGATTGCTTGGCCGGATCCAATCGAGAACGGCCTGTACCTTACTGGGATCCATGGAGAAGCCACGAGGAGAGATGACATATCCGAGGAACGTGACCTGAGTGACTTCAAACTCGCATTTCTCGAGTTTAGCGAAGAGGCAGTGCTGGCGGAGTTTCCGAAGTACCTGTCTGACATGAGTACGGTGTTGCTCCAACGACTGGGAATAAATCAAAATGTCGTCAAGATACACTACAACGAATCTCCCCAGGAATTCTCGTAGGACATCATTAATAAAATCTTGAAACACTGCGGGGGCGTTACATAGGCCGAAGGGCATGACCCGATATTCATAATGGCCTGAGTGAGTGTTGAAGGCCGTCTTCCACTCATCGCCCTTTTTGATTCGAACCAGATTATATGCCCCCCGCAGATCGATCTTGGAGAATATTGTGGCTAATTTGAGCTGATCAAACAGCACGGAGATGAGTGGCAACGGATAGGTATTTTTCACGGTAATCCCATTTAGACCCCTATAGTCTATGCACGGCCGGAGGCTCCCATCTTTTTTTTTTACAAAGAAGAAACCCGCTCCTACGGGTGATTTGGATGGTTGAATGAATCCCTTACGTAGGTTTTCCTCCACATAATCATCCATAGACTTGGTCTCGGGAATAGACAAGGCATATAATCTTCCCTTAGGAAGCTTGGCATCCGGAACCAAATCAATGGAGCAATCGTAGCTACGGTGTGGGGGTAGAGAGTCTGCTTCTTTTTTCGAGAACACGTCGTGGAATTCACGATAAGGCAATGGAAGAGATCCAGGGCAAGGCTGAACAATCCGGAGAGGAAGAGCAAGACAGGTTGAGGAACAAGCCTTACTCCATCGTATGATCTCTCCCGTGCTCCAATCTATGTGAGGGTTGTGAAGTTGAAGCCAGGGATGCCCGAGGATCAATGGTACGGAGGAACAAGGAATCAGAAAGAACGAGAGGACTTCAGAATGGAGAGCTCCCACCGTAAGCTGCAGAGGAGGCGTTTGATATGAGACCCTTCCGTCAGTTAACGGTCTGCCATCCAGTCCGCAGACCGTGATCTCCGAGTCCAAGTTTATGGACGGAATGCCCAGAGTCTTGGCAAAGTTTATATCCAAAAAGTTTCCGGCTGCCCCACTGTCAAGAAAGGCAGGGATAGAAACGGATCGATTACCATACATGATCCGAGCAGGGATTAAAACAGAATTCTTGGAGGAGACCATCTGGAGACCTAGGTGTACCTCCTCCTTTACTCCTAGGCCTGGTCTTTTCCCGCCTTGTTCGGGCAGCTACGCAGGAGATGGCCTTTATTGCCGCAATAGAGACATAGCCCCAATGACCGCCGCCTGGATTTCTCCTCAGGGGACAGGCGATAAGCCCCTAACTGCATGGGCTCTGGTAAATCCTGAGGAACTGGGTAGACGGCTGGAGAGGACCAGGATGGTGAGGCGGCCTCCTTCTCGGACCTTCTTTCCTTGATCCTGCGGTCAATTTTAATAACCAATTGCATTAAGGCCTCCAAGGAAGATGATGAAGGATACTGGACTAAGGAGTCCTTTATCTGCTCCGAGAGCCCAAGCCGGAACTGACTCCGTAGTGCGGGGTCATTCCACTGACTGTCGACCGACCAACGTCGGAACTCGGCACAGTACTCTTCCGCTGTCCGCCGTCCCTGTTTCAGCGCTCTTAGGTGGGACTCGGCCGAGGCCACCCTATCTGGGTCATCATATAAGAGACCAAGTGCGTTGAAGAAGGCGTCTACGGACTGCAGAGCTGGATTAACAGGAGTCAGACTGAACGCCCAGGATTGGGGATCGCCTTGGAGTAAGGAGATGACAATGCCGACCCTCTGTTGCTCCGAGCCCGAGGAGCGGGGCCTGAGACGAAAATACAGCTTGCAGCCCTCCTTAAAATTTCGGAATAAGGTTCTATCTCCAGAGAACCGGTCCGGAAGATTTAACTTTGGCTCAGGTGCCGGAGTTGCTTGTGAGGCCTTGGCGGCTTCTTCCTGAGCAGAAAGCCTGTGTGAAAGATCCTGAACCATCTGCGACACAACTTGGATCTGCCCTGCTAGGACCTGAGCCGGACTGGGTTCCATCAGTGGAAAATAGGATCGTCTTTATTTTTGGGCCAGTTATAATGTTAGGAACTCCTTCAGTCAGCACGACAGAACCCGGAATCTGCTCCGATGTCTGGTGTTCACTGGAGCCCCTAGTGGTGGGGACAGACTTGGCTGCAGACGAACGGAGGGTCGTGTAGTGTGCACTGACTGGGGAGAACCCTGAGGCAGCGTAGAAGAACACAGCGATGTGAGATCCAGGCAAAAGGTCAAGGGCCGGCAGCAGACAGGGATATCAGAAAACGAGCCGAAGTCAGGGGTCACAGGCAATACAACGAAGTCCAAAAACAAGCCAGGGGTCATACACGGGAAATCCAATAATAGAATAAGCACAGGAGCAGGGAAACAGGAACAGGAGCCTAGCTAAACAGGAAGCTATAACTGGCAATGAGGCTCAGTCCTCACTGCCTTAAATAGCAAGGAGATCCAATAGGAGTCAAAGTAATAAAACCCCTCCCACTGCATAATCACTGCCCCGAGGAAATACTGGCAATCACAAGACAGCACAATAAATAAAAATCAGAAAGACTATCACCAGAGTCTACATCATAACATAAATAGTCCTACCTTTCCCTGCTGGTATGTGCCCGGGTGTCAGCCTGCTGGCCGGGCGCTGCGGCCTCTGGATAACAGCGTCCCGGTTGTTGCCTAGGCAACCGGGACGTCCGAGGCGGAAGTGACACCCCGGTCGTCATGGAGACGGCCGGGGCGTCCGAGAAGACCGGAAGCGAGCCGCGGCGGCCCGTCGGAGAGCCGCGGTTCGTAACAGTTTCCTTGAGTTTAGTTGATATAGAGCATTTAGCTATCCCCAGTCTCATGTCCTCCCAAGCCGTTGCTTAATATTTTATTCTCCTGTCATACTCACCTGGTACTAGAGATGCTCAGGCTTGGTTCCCTGAGAACCGAACACACCCGAACTTAGCAGATACAACATTTGCGTAAGATGACAAGCCCGGAACAGTATTGCTGGTGGAACCCTGATCTGCAGGATTTGGGTGCAACGATCCACCAGGGGCACTACTTATGTTACTAACAGATCTAGCATAGGACGTTGGAATGGGCGCTAGGCACCCAGAGGTAACAGAATCAGAGCTATTTCCCGCCACCCCGGACTGAATGCCCACCAAAGACGTGCTAGGTCCCGCCCCCTGCAGATTCCTCACAGGCCTAGACGTAGACTGCCTACCCGGGACACCTTGTTTACTTGCCATTTCTGCATTCCTCCTAGTGACTTCGTCTATTAGTTGCAGGAGCCTGTATATAGAGTCAATAATTTTGACCTGGGCTTGACTTAGGGGTTTCTCAAAATTGGTAGGGTTACCCGCACATACCTCAGACCCGGCACTCGTGCTAAACCCGACAGAACTTTCACATGGGGCGCGTGTGGGGGCAGATGCACTCATATACGTATTGGGTGCTATATTGGGAAACACGTAGTTACCTGACACCCCGGTAGTATCAGCTGGACTCATGAGAGTGGTTGCCACCTCTGACACTTGTATTTGATTAACAAAGGTACCATCACTAGTAGCTTTAGAGATAATTGGCATGGTGTCCGAAGACACAGAGGGATAAACCCTCTCGAACACAGGGCTAGATATGACCACATTATTTTCAGATATAACCGACACAGTGCTAGACAGTAGATCACAGTCCTTAGATATAGCGCTTACCACAGAGACCGGTTCAGTCTTTCGATCCGTACCACATGTATCCTGACCACCCGCTGCTAGGAGAGAGGAGCCCAAAAGATCGGAAACCACTACCTGCCTCCGAAAACTTGCGTCAGAGCCACCGGCCGAAACCGGAAGTGATGCAGGGAATGGGACTTCCGAGTCAGCCACGGGAACCGCACCCCGACCGGTGTCTCCCCCCGTGCCATCTGTAGCCCCCACGAGCTCCCTCACCAACGGCTCCCCCTCCTGCTGTCTTATGCTGCTATATAGAAAGTTATCGGCACATTGTCAGGTTCGTCCGTGGGAAGATTTGCCGGTAAACACTCAGAACCATCAATACTAGCAGAGACTTCTGTTCCCTGACGGGCAGCTTGTTCCAACTCCTGCAGCCTCTCCGATAATAGCCGCAGCGACTCTTCTTTGTCTAATAGGATAGATTTTAATTCCTCGATTTCCATGCGCATTACAACCCGATCCGTGCTGAATGCTCGGTTACTTTTTTCTTCATTACTGCAATCTGTCTTTTCAGCCTGGGGATTTCTGACGAAAGCTGTTCCAGATGCACCTTCATGGCAGGCTCCTCCATCTCCCTCTCGTCGGAATCCGGTAAGTTAATGTCACACGGGTCTATGCCCCCGCACTTCCGACGACCACCACGTCACTAATAGCAGGAGTTATTGCTTCTTTTTGGGCTTCCTCACCCACTTCACTGACCACCATGTTATGCTCCACAGGCGTGCTTTCTTTACTAACCTCTAGTTGTAACTTCACTAGGGTCCTCTCCACACATGCCGGGGATGCCTTGTTTGATGTCACAAGAACTGTGCTACCCCTTCTGTGTCCCTCTGTGAAATGGCACTGGATCGCCGTGGAGAGCGGTACTTACAGAATTCAAAACTTGCGAGATCCGACAACGTAACAATGATGTTTTGCCTTGTTTTCAATTCCAAAGGCATGCAAAAGTACCGAGCTACTGCTAAGTTCGGGTGTGTTCGGTTCTCAGGGATCCAAGCCTGAGCATCTCTAGTACCAGGCAAGTCTGACAGGAGAATAAAATATTAAGCGACAAGGGAAGACCAGATTAGGAAGGCCAGGATAAGGATAATTTGAAGAGTAACCGGTACAAGATACCAGGATTAGCTGAGAAGCATATAGTGCAGGATACCAGGATCTGCTGAATAGAAACGAATACAGGATACCAAGATTTGCTGAGAAGCATATAGAGAGCCTAAGTCATTAAGGAAAGTAAGGCAAGAAAAGGCGTAAATGTTCTCTGGGACAAACCATGTGCAAATTAGTTTATTATTTTGCACATAAGTTACATACTGGCTGTTATTTCATCAAGTACACCAATACTTGATAGCTTTATTTTTACACTGAAATTTAAAGTTGATCTAGGACATGCCCTACCCCAACTATAAATCTGTCACCATATTTTAAATGTACCTCCCCCTCCAATGCAACATGGTTTTGCCCAGGTACAAAGTTACTCCTTTTTTATGATTTGCTCTCCTTAATGAATCAGGTCCATAGTGTTGAATACCATGATTTGCTGAATAGAACAGATACCAGGATTCAAAATGACAACAAAGGATTACAGGAGCCAAAGAATCCAGCATCTAGCAGACTAACTGGACATGAAGATCTGGCACCATATTGGCAGAACAGATGCCTTAAATAGTCTGGAGGATGAGGGGGGAGTGACATGTAATCAGCCAATGGCTGAACAGGAAAAATTATAAAAGACAATTCGAAGACACTGGAGTGAAGGAGCCCGGCAGAGGAGGTCATGCTGCATACTGGACACCAGTAAGCAAGCCGGAGGGCCGGGTCATGACAATACCCCCCCCTCTTAAGGACGGGCACCCTACAAGGTGTTTGTTGGGAAATTTAACATGGATTTTTTTCAGAAGAGTAGGAGCATGAATATCAGATGAGTCAACCTAAGATCGTTCTTCAGGGTCAAAGCCCTTCCAATCCACCAAGTACTGAATCTTCCCTCCGGAACGTTTGGAATCGAGGATCTGTTTAAGTTTGAATTTGTGTTGATTTCATATGGAGCAGAACACAAAGAAGAAAAATTATTGATAATGAGTAGGTTCAATAAAAAAAAATATAGAAGGTATTGAAGATGAAGTAAAGGTGGTAACATGAATGAGTTGATCACCTGAAAAAAAATTGAAGGGTCCAATGTACTTGGGCGCAAATTTCATATATGGAACTTTTAAATAAGTTTCTAGTTGAAAGCCAGACTTTGTTTCCCTTTTTCAGCACTGGAATACCAAGTTGTTCTTGAGATTTTTAGTTATCTGGCTATGGTAAAAGGTGCCTCCAATTATCTTCATTAGAAAAAGAGTAGATTCTAATGAAAATCTTCAAGTCTTGATTTAATCTCGCAGTTTGATTAGATTTGGGATGGTAGGCCAAAGAGAAGTTGATATAGATATTAAGGCATTTACAAAGTGATCTCCAAAATATAGATATCACGGTACGAGATGATCTCATAGAGGCATCCATGTAGACTAAAATTTTCTTTGACAAAGACTTTAGCAAGGGTTGCCAGAACAGTAGCCTTAAATAGTCTGGAGGATGAAGGGGAGTGACAAGTAATCAGCCAATGGCTGAACAGGGAAAATGATAAAAGACTGAAGATGCCGAAGCGGAGGAGCCCATCAGAGGAGGCCAGCACTGTGCACTGGACCCCAGAAAGAAAGCTTGAGGTTCCAGCACATTACAGAGACTATGTAGGAAAAAAAAACTTCCTGAGTATTAAAGTGTCGTTTTTAAGCTCTATAGTGAATACGGTGACCAGTATAATTTTAACAATGTAGGCTAGCATGTAATCTCACATAATGTCACAGTGTTACAGTGCGGTTTCATGCAGAATTGTCCTATTGCTGACCAATATTTTATTTACAAAGAAATACAATTACAAAATATTAAAAAAAATAGATAGTACAGCGTGTAACTCCAATAAGACCTAGAAATTTCAATTAGAGTCTAAGTTGGACATAGGATTTCCTATGTTCAGGAAGCAGCCCCTATTCCCACAGCGCCAGATGGTTACCTGGAATAATCTATAATAAAACAAATAGAGAGGGGCGCCACATAGTATAATACTGTATATATAAAAAACAGAGGATGTGCCAAGAATAAGAGACTCAATCAACCATATGGGTGAAAAGAGGAGAATTTTTACTCAAACAACAAGGATGAATATAAAAAGATCAAGAACGCACTAGAACTCCTGCACCTCACCAATATAAAATGTGCGTACCAGATATAAGTTCTTTAAAGATTATCTGTATAGGTGATGTTGATTCTTCACATAGGGTACACTCTATCTCCACCCTTCAGGCATACGCTGGGCAGGAGTCATAAATAGTGCTTCTGGAGTCCAGGAGTGGTACTCAGTAATAACCCGATTATGTAGACAGAAAAAACTCATATAGTATAATACTGTATAGCACCAAATTTATTACATACAAAATACAGAAATGCACTTACATGAATAAAATCAATATATGCTTATCTGGGTATCTTTACAAAGGGGAGACCATCACAAATGGATCTAGAGTGTATGGCAATCTGGTACTGACATTAATGCAATATTGTTGGGTTTTTTATGGTTTTATTATTGTTTTTAGACATAATTCAGCATAGGATATGTATTTTCTGCTGTTTACGAAATATTGTTGGGCTATGTTCTCATATAATAATTTTTTATTAATGCATTTCACAGAAGATGTATATTTTATAAGAGATATATACATATATTTTTTAATATGTTTTTATGGAAACTATTGCTTATTATGGAGGAGTTTTTTTCCATATTTTTTCATATCATTTTGTGTGACATAATCTTGGTGTAATATCTTTATATGTACTCTTATCCTGCTAGCGGGCGCTTAGCAACGCATGAACATAATATTTTGTTAGTTTGTACGTTTAAGTAAAGTTTGTTGAATATTATGACATGTGATCAACGTCCCAGACGTCATGTGATGCGGAACGGCATAGTACGCCACTTGTGCGCATGTGCAAGATGGAGTGGTGCACACTACTTAAGTACGTGACCGGGAGAGTCACACATTACTTTACCTCCTGAGGAAGTCTTTTTTAAGACGAAACGCGTAGAGGACGAGGACATTGGGCTAAAAGGGATCTTGTGACCACATATTCTATTATCGGTAATGTGCTCCGGAGCAGTTGGACTTAGCTGTTCTGCTTGCGTGCAGCTCCATTTGTGATGGTCTCCCCTTTGTAAAGATACCCAGATAAGCATATATTGATTTTATTCATGTAAGTGCATTTCTGCATTTTGAATGTAATAAATTTGGTGCTATACAGTATTATACTATATGAGTTTTTTCTGTCTACATAATCGGGTTATTACTGAGTACCACTCCTGGACTCCAGAAGCACTATTTATGACTCCTGCCCAGCGTATGCCTGAAGGGTGGAGATAGAGTGTACCCTATGTGAAGAATCAACATCACCTATACAGATAATCTTTAAAGAACTTATATCTGGTACGCACATTTTATATTGGTGAGGTGCAGGAGTTCTAGTGTGTTCTTGATCTTTTTATATTCATCCTTGTTGTTTGAGTAAAAATTCTCCTCTTTTCACTCATATGGTTGATTGAGTCTCTTATTCTTGGCACATCCTCTGTTTTTTATATATACAGTATTATACTATGTGGCGCCCCTCCCTATTTGTTTTATTATAAAGAAATACAATTGTCCAACGAATTGAAAAAGTAGGGGGAAGTGACTTGTAGTGTGTTCAGTCCTGTGGGTACAAGACTCCCGGATGGTCGTTCCTCGGGAAACTTTGTTTTCGGTTTAACTCCCCTTGCATTTCTCAAACTCAATACATAAAATAGAACCAAATTGGAGAAATTAGAGAGATAACAACTGCTATCAGATTCAATAGATGATTTGGTCTCCCAGTCTGCCAGCTTTCCAGTTATTTCATCTGATTGTTATTGGAACTTGTTGATCTTAACAATACTATACTTCGGTATTGAAATGCGTTCGTGATTACAGACTTTGTTCAAATGAATTTCCTTCGAATTCGGAACTTTCTGATGTGTGTCTACAACCTTGGTTATTAACAGCCACAAACCTTTTTGAGAGGAGATTTACACACAGATTCATATCTATAATCTGGTAGGAGTCTGTCAGGCGCCGTCTCCGTCATATTCCCTCTCGGCGGAGACGGACGCCTGTCACTACCGCTCCGTCCGGACGGTTGCCCGGCAACCGAATAGCTGCGCCTCCCATACCTGTCGGGCGTCTGCGCAGTAGCTCGTCCCGTTGCTAGGCAACGGGATGCTTTCCCCGGCACTTCCTGTGCCTATTTCCACAGAGCCTATCAGCTGCCTTCTGCCTCTATTTGAACCTGGCTCTGGCGTCATTAGGGCGCCAGAGTAACAGGTTCCTGCCTCTAGCTCCCACTGTGTTGTATTCGTGTTGGACCCGGCTTCTACGACCATTCTTCAGTATCTGCATTCCTGTTGTGACCCGGCTAGCTGACCATTCTCTATTCTGTGTTCCCATCCTGTTCCTGCGACCTTGGCCTGTTTGACATTGCTTTTGGATTCTCCTTCTGTACCTTGTATACTGATTGGCTTGACCCGGACCGTCTGACTCCTCTTCACTACACCAGTAACTGTCTGATAGGACCGCGACCTGCGTGCCCTTTGCAGCGAAGCTCATACCTCCTTGCGGGGGTCCCTGGTGAAAACCAGGGGTACGTTAGACTCCGCACCTATCTGCTCAGTAGTGCTAATACTGGTTAGTGTTCCTCTCAAATCCGTGCCTGACAGTTTACTCTGGCCATGACGGACGGCTCTGAGGAACCTTCTGCTCGCGACCTTCTCCTCCATTTGGGTCAGCGTGTGGAGCAGCAAGAAGCCCACCAAGCTCAACTCCTGCAGTGTATTCAAGGGGTACTCTCCCGCCTGGATGCTTTGAGTCCTTCCCAGCCATCTCCCCCAGTCGCATCTCCTTCAGGCACAAGTTCCACTACGTCCCGGAATCTACGTATACCGACTCCAGAGAAATTTGATGGTAACCCTAAGGGGTGTCGCGGCTTTCTCAATCAATGCTCCATACAATTTGAGTTAGCACCGGAGAATTTCTCTTCTGAAAGAACCAAGGTAGCTTATATTATATCTCTGCTCACCGGACAAGCCCTGGCCTGGGCTTCCCCATTATGGGAGCGGAATGATGCATCTCTGAATAACGTCTCTGTATTCATTGAAAATTTCCAAAAAGTGTTTGATGAGCCCGGGCGAGTGTCCTCTGCCGCCTCCAGCCTCCTTGCTCTACGCCAAGGGGCTCTCTCGGTTGGTCAGTATGCCGTACATTTCCGCACCTTCGCCTCAGAGCTAGGATGGAATGATGAAGCTTTGACAGCTACGTTTTGGCAGGGATTGTCTGATCCAATCAAGGATGCTCTCGCTTCCCAGGATCTTCCCACTAAACTGGACGAGCTGGTCTCCCTCAGCGTCAAGGTGGACATTCGCCAACAAGAACGTTCTCAGGAGAGAGACCAAAATCGCCGAATCACACGGTTGGCTCCTCGTTTTCAGTCTAAAGGCACCTCCGATTGAAGAACCTATGCAGATTGGCCGCTCTCGTTTATCTCGGGATGAGAGAGAACGTCGGATTAGGAATCGCCTCTGCCTTTATTGTGGAGAGCATGGTCATCTGTTATCTGCTTGTCCTAAGAGGCCGGGAAACGCTACCTCCTAGGCAATTGTAGGGAGGTTGTCCTAGGATCCAGTCTCCATTCTCCCTATTCCCTCAAAGATACCAACTTCCTGATGCCAGTGACCCTTAAGACCTCGGATACTTCTCTGGAATGCTCCGCCTTTGTGGATTCTGGATCCGCAGGGAACCTCATGTCGGCCACTCTAGTATCGAAGCTTGGCATACCCCTTTATCCATTGCCTCAGCCTTTGGTTCTCACCGCAGTGGATGGTAATCGTGTCATCAACGGTTCCCTCACCTGTATCACTAGTCCAGTTCGGTTGTTGGTAGGGGTCCTTCATCAAGAGTGGATTAAGTTCTTGGTCATTCCTCAATCCGTCAACTCCATAATTCTGGGTTTACCCTGGCTCAGGACCCATTCTCCTCAGTTTGACTGGCTCCACGCCCAGGTATCTTCGTGGAGTGCTTCTTGCCACAACAAGTGTCTCTCTAAGGTGCACCCACCTATCCATGTGCTTTGTCTCTCTTTAGCTTCCAGAAGTGGGCTTCCGGAATCATATCTAGAATTTCTCGATGTGTTTAGCAAATCTGCTGCGGAGACCTTACCTCCTCATCGAGCGTGTTATTGTCCCATCGAACTTATGCCGGATAAGACCATTCCCAAGGGTAGGGTGGACCCATTGTCTCTGCCAGAGACTGAGGCCATGTCACATTATGTCTCTGACAATCTCCAGCGAGGTTTTATCAGGAAATCTCACTCTCCTGCAGGGGCTGGATTATTTTTCGTCAAGAAGAAAGACGGTTCCTTAAGACCCTGCATCGATTACCGTCGCTTGAATGCTATCACTATCAAGAACCGCTACCCGCTTCCCCTTATTACGGAACTGTTCGACCGTATCCGAGGTGCTAAGATCTTTACCAAACTAGATCTCAGGGGAGCTTATAACCTGATACGAATACGTAAGGGTGATGAGTGGAAGACGGCGTTCAACACTCGTGATGGGCACTACGAGTACCTAGTGATGCCGTTTGGGCTCTGTAATGCCCCGGCCGTCTTTCAAGACTTTGTCAACGAGATCTTCAGGGATCTTCTATACCAATCTGTGATTGTTTACTTGGACGATATCTTGATATTTCCGGCTAACCTACATTCACATCATCTCCATGTCAAGACTGTTCTCTCTCTTGTCTCCGTCAGCACTCCTTGAACTGCAAACTGGAGAAATGTCTCTTTGAATGTTCCCAGGTTCCATTCCTTGGTTATCTAGTATCTAGTACTGGCCTTCAGATGGATTCCCAAGAAAGTGGAAGCAATTCTCAACTGGCCACTTTCCTCTGGTCTGAAAGCTACTCAACGCTTTATTGGATTCTCTAATTATTATTGCCAGTTCATTAAAGACTTCTCGTCCATCATCAGTCTCATTACGGCTCTAACACGCAAAGGAGCTTGCTGTAAATCAGGGTCTCAAGAGGCAGTTACAGCCTTCAAAACACTCAAGAAGGCCTTCATCTCCGCTCCCATTCTTAAACAGCCAGATCAAGAGAAACCATTCTTTCTCGAGGTGGACGCGTCCTCTGTGGGTATAGGGGCCGTCCTGTCCCAAAGATCTTAATCCGGTTCTTTGGAGTCATGCGGATTTCTCTCCAAAAAATTTTCCGGCTGCGAATTGAACTACGGTATTGGAGATAAGGAGCTACTGGCAGTGAAGATGGCCTTAGAAGAATGGCGTTATCTCCTCGAAGGGGCATTACATCCTGTGACTGTAATGACAGATCATAAAAACCTTACTTACCTTAAGGAGGCACAGTGTCTTAATCCTCGCCAGGCCCGCTGGTCTCTTTTCTTTTCTAGGTTTCAACTCATTCTTACTTTTCGTCCTGGTTCAAAAAATTGCAAAGCCGATGCACTATCAAGATCATTTATCGAGGTTGATCATCCGAGTTTTCCAGATAACAAAACTATTCTCAGTCCTATTAAAGTAGTTGCATTGACGAATTCCACCACGGTTACTCCTCCCCCTGGACGTTCCTTTGTGGTTCCACATCTCCGTCCCAAATTGCTGTGCTGGGCTCATGAGTCTAAATTTGCAGGACATGCTGGCTACAAAAAGACTAAAGAATTCCTTTCTAGATACTATTGGTGGCCTTCTTTGGGTCCAGATGTTCGCGAATTCGTGCATATGTGCACGGAATAAGACTCCCAGGCAGAGTCCTCTTGGTCTTCTTCTTCCGCTTACCATCCCTGATTCTCCCTGGATCAGCATTACAATGGATTTTATCACCGATCTTCCTCTAAGCCATAGCTATAATACCGTCTGGGTCGTGGTAGATCGTTTCTTCAAAATGTCTCACTTCATTCCCTGCAAAGGCCTTCCCTCAGCATCTGAGCTTGCTAATCTGTTTCTGAAGAATATCTTCCGTCTTCATGGATGTCCTCAGGAGATCATCTCCGATCGGGGTGTACAATTTGTGGCTAAGTTCTGGAGGGCCTTCTGTGCCAAACTCGGGGTCAAACTCAAGTTCTCCTCGGGCTATCACCCCCAGACGAACAGACAAACGGAGCGGGTGAATCAAGATCTGGAATGTTTCCTGCGTTGCTTCTCTACTGGGCTGAGTTTGCTCACAACAATCTATCACATTCCTCCTCGGGACATTGTCCCTTTTTTATTGTTTATGGGAAACACCCTACACCTCCTCTCTTATCTGAAGTTCCGGCATCCACTGTGCCTGCAGTTGAGACCCTCGCCCAAGATATGCTACAAATTTGGTCCAAAACTCAAGCTAAACTCACTATGTCTATACAACGGTACAAGTCTGCTGCTGACCGTCACCGAAGAAACCTTCCTGTGCTAAAGGTAGGGGATCGGGTATGGCTATCTACCCGGAATCTCAGACTCCGTGTTCCTTCCATGAAATTAGCTCCTCGTTTTATTGGACCATTTGCCATTTCTCAAATAATTAATCCGGTTTCTTATAAACTCGCTGTCACTACCGCTCCGTCCTGACGGTTGCCCGGCAACCGAATAGCCGCGCCTCCCATACCTGTCGGGCGTCTGCGCAGTAGCTCGTCCCGTTGCCAGGCAACGGAACGCTTTACCCGGCACTTCCTGTGCCTATTTCCACAGAGCCTATCAGCTGCCTTTTGCCTCTATTTGAACCTGGATCTGGCGTTAGAATATTTTTTAATTATTTTTTTTTACTGATTTTGATTTTTCTTAGATTTTTTTGTGAGGGAGTGGCAAACAATACAAGCATCCTTACAAAAAGAAGATTTTGGAGATCTAACATTAATGTAAGAAACAAATTTTGGAACACCTTTTGAACTGTTTTGGACTTAAATTTTGTGTTTGAGACATTAGTGCCATCATCCCCTCTTTTTTTGTGTTATTTGTTGTTAAAGAGTTTTGTGGGTTGACTCTGACGTAGAGTCTGCTGCATTTGTCCTTTGGAGCGCTGTTGGTTTAGTTCTTCGTTTTTTAAATATTGTTTAAAAAAGCAGCCTACAAGATAGAGAGTCAACCTTGACAAAGTTCAGCCGTATGAAAACGTTAGGGACTCTCTAATTAACACATCACATTGTTCCTTGTTAGCCTTGCCACTTCCGCATACCAGCTGGCATTTCATGGACCTCTGTAGATGCCACAGCTGTACTGTATCTATTGCTTTTGTTCCTTAAAATATCTGAAGATATCTGTCTTTCAATCAACGCTACATTTTAAGCTCAAGAGCTATAAACATTTAGCTTTGCCCGCCAGATTGTTTTACATTTTTATATTATGTATGCTAATATATATTCATACATCTAAGGAATTAGCATTAATTTTCAAACACATTACTCCCAATCAAATATCTTTTTTACTTTGTCTTCCTGCCACATTGTTTTATATTATTATGTATGTGTATATACACCAGTCAGCCACAACATTGAAACCACCTGCCTAATATTGTGCAGTCCCCCTCGTGCCATCAAATCAGCTCTGACCGGAGACATGGAATCCACAAGACCTGCCATGTCATGTGGTATCTGACACCAAAACTTTTGCAGCAGAACCTTCATGTACTGTAAGTTGAGGGGTGGGGCCTCCATGACTCAGAGTTGTTTTACCAGCACATACCACAGATGCTCGTTCAGATTGAGATCTCGGAATTTAAAGAGGAAGAGAGGAGAGTGAGGATCTCCTACTCAGTTACAGGGGGAATCAACTGAAGGGGGAATGGTGGGAGGCAGAGAGATTGGGTGTGGTGGATCTGTCAAGATTTCATGGTGGATAGTGTCAAGTTTATCTTTATCATAAGATGCAAAATCTTGAAAAGTGTGTAAGGAGGGAACGGTTTGTGAGGGAGGACAGAGGAGTGAGATGACAGTGGAAAAGTGACAATTGTTGGACAGAGAGATGAGATATTTGAAGAAGGTTTGTTTATAAAAAGTGCGGCACAGTGGGAAGAATGGATGAATTTATAGTCAGGAAGTCAGAGTGGTAATTTCTCGAAAGGCGCTCAGCAGAGCGGGAGCACTTTTCGAGGTAGAAGAATGTCAGATTTGGGATTTGGAGTGACAGAGAAAAAGTGCAGTGGCTTGGGCTTCAGTGTCAAGTAGAGTGAGAAGATATAGGAGAGAGGTTGGGGTTCTAGTTTGAGTAGAGAATCCAGTCAAGGGGATGTTGAAATCCCTGAAAATAAGATTGGGGAGGTTAGCAAAGAGGAAGTGGGAAGGCCGAGCAGCAAAGTTGTGTAGGAATTGGTACAGAGGTGTCCAGAGCCGCTTTGATGATGGCAACAAGGAGGTGAAGAGGAAAGAACAGTCAAATGGATAGAACTTCAAGTAGAAGGGGTAATGACACTGTATATACAGCCAGTAGGATGCCTACTCCACCACCATGACGATCACTAGTATAAGGAATGTGGCTGAATGAGAGGCCACCATAGGAGCTTTCAGTGGGGGAGATAGTGTCCCCACTGCAGAGACAAGACAGAAGAGACAGAAGAAGTAGGAGAGAAAGAAATTGTGAATGGTTGCTGCACGCTGATCTAGTGTACCAGAATGCACAGGAGAAGGGAAGGTGGGTGAGAGTGGTGGTGTGAATGAGACTGGAATGTTTGGAGGTGCAAGGAGATTAGGAGGTTTTGTGGAAGGGAGAGGGGTGATGGGAAAGGGTCTGGGGTTTTGGATGATGTTAACAGTAGCCAAGATGATTATTTGGGAGAGATAGTGGATAAGGGCAGGTGATGTGTGGATCCGGACACACATGTTTTTAAGGTTTTAAAAATAGCCATATTAATAAACTGACATATTTCAAGTTTACCTACAAGCATATTGTCCAAATATATAATTAGCAAAGCCAATCCTTACCTTGTTTGCATGAATAACATGTTTCTGGGCTAACCACTTTAGTACAAGTAGTCAAATAAATTTGGTGGACCCTCTGAATTAATTACCTCCAGCTACAGCACTGAAAAGTACAGACACTCTTCCTAGCAAGAAGTGGGTCCACAAAGTGTTAGCAACAATACCATCTCTGTAAAATCCCTCTGCAACAGGGTTGACAGAATCCCAATCACATTACAAAGCAGATCTAGCCAATCATAGGTGACTCCATTATTTTTGGGCAACCCACGACATGTGCAATAGCGGGGGCTAATGAGTGCTGAGCTTTAGTAGAGGGGAGGGAAAGGGAAATTAACATTAACTTCAACCAATCAGATACATGAGATGTGGTGGGAATTTTTTTCCTCACCATTCTTTGATTGTTTGATGCTTTCAACAAGTTTTCTTTTCTTTTGTTTTAACTTCATTAACTAATTATATTTTTTCCATCACAAACAACATAATCATTTTAACTCTTAATGGAAAGGATTTTTTATTACATTGTGGTATTCTCTACTTCCCCTCTACACTCTTACCTCTTCCTTCAAATTTTTAGACTTCAGCTTCAGTTTGTTCCTTCGGCTGCAGGACACTGAGGTAATTACATTAAGATGATTCTTAGGCAAAGAGTTGCCCATGTCTGAGGAAGACAGGCAGGATGAGAGGGGTTCCTTTGTCCTTTTTTTCTAAAGGAAGACAAAAGAAATAAATCACTGCATCAATTCTCATATAAATATGTATCAGCATCAGAAATATGTGTTTCTTGTTAGCAATATCCATTTGCATAAAAAATACAATGAATATCATTGAATATATAGCCAGAATAATACATGTTTTATGACCATCCTCCTAATTCAATTTGTTTAAAACTGCATTAACACCTCAATTGCAGAACATTTCAGTTTGTCCTTTGACAGTGGTTGTTGCAAAGGGGGTCTGTGAGCAGGAGGACCAATCAGAGTCCACAATCTCTGCAATTTCAGCTTCTGACTGTTCCTCCTATTCATCCCCACCCCCACTCCCTGGAGTGCCAGTCAGGGCTGTGACATGAACTGTGGAGCCCTGAGAAAGACAGTCTGCTGAAGAAACCCCCAGGCTCTGGGGAGGGCAAAGCAGAAGTTAGATATAGATTGTAATGCACATTACCTTCAAACTCACTTGAATCAGTATGTACAAATATATTAATTTGCATGTAAGTACCTTTTAACTCACAAAATGCTATTGATCCTTACATATGATGTAATTAATATTAATAACAAACAAGATATTGGTTGGGTGCATCAAAGTGGGAGGATGGGAGAGCAGGTGTATGATTTTCAAAAGGTGGCAGCTGAGGGCATCAGACAGCACCATAAAAGAAAATGACTAATCCCTCTGGATACGAAGAAGAAAAGTGTCTGCAGCGATATCAACACCTCACAACACCTGCCATGACTGTATATGATCAAGTTTCAGCCCTTCCTTTATTTTAGAAATGTACAACAAGTTTAATTGAGTGAGAGTGTGGCAATCTCCCGGATGTGCCCAGTTCCCAGTGAAGTGGGCAGAATTAGGTCAAAAACGCAGCGATTCACCGATTTTCGTAGCCCCCTCCCCTGCATGCCCACCTTCCCCGGCAGGCTCCCGGATCATGGATCATACTTGCCATAAGTTGGCAAGTATGATATAGTTTAACTGAGCCGTCCATTATAACCCCCTATTTCATTGTACTACTAACTTTTGAAAACCCTTCTGCATGAAAATTAGCATGCATTAAGTATAAATATTTAACCCTAAAGTTGAGAAGAAGCAGTCCACAGTGTATAAACTGTGAGGACAGAGCAGCATAAGTAAAGCAGCTTTAATCTTGTCCTGCCCAATCTGCATGCTCAGTATTCCAGTGCAATGTGTGAGGTTAGGTGTTTCTGAAAAGTAGAGATGGGCGGACTCGGTTCCCCGAGATCCGAATCCATCCGAATTTAGCCTATCCGAGTACCGAACCGAGCTCTCCCGCCCATTCGGAATCGAAATCGAGGCAAAACGTCATCGTGACTTATTCGTATTACTGAGCTCGGTTCTCGCGAGATTTGAAAAGCATAAATACCAGCCTCCACAGCAATCCATCGCCATTTGACAGAGGGAGAGAGCAGGCTTAGGTCACAGGTTATATTAGCGCAGGGACAGAGCAATTAGTGTACGCATAACTGTTTCTAAGCTAATCTCTACAATTATAATATTAATACCATTTGCAATTATTAGAGGAGGATAGAGGAGGTTTTTTTTTCCTTTTTGGGCACTCCAAGTGCTTTTGGGGTGTCTCATATTCCCCAGTGTTTTACACTAAATTTTTCTGGCTGTCAAAAAAAGTCATCTTTGTCAGCAATATCTATCTAATACAATATTTTTCACTACAAGTGATTTAAGGTGTGCAATATTCCCCAGTGTTTTACACTAACTTTTCTGGCTGTCCAAAAAAGTCATATTTGTCAGCAGTATCTATATAAGACAATTTTTGCCACTACAAGTGCTTTGGGCTCATTAAAATGGATTTAAAGCAGTCCACATATGAGCAGAATCAGCAACCAGGTTCTGTCCCCAGTCCTGATGGTAGTGTTCCCGGTATGTCATCTGGGAAAGGCGATGTAAAAGTACATAGTCTTTTTAAATCTGGGAAAAAAACACACCCCAAAAAAAATTTACCATGTTGAAGCAAAGAAGAAGTGTAACTGAGGAAAAGTTAACTGCCGATAAAAAAAATAATTGCCAACATGCCATACACACGCAGTGGCAAATAAAGAATGAGGCCTTCGCTTTTCTCTATTAGTGGCAGATCCAAAAATGTTACCGAGCCTTCTTCTTGTACGGTCACTCATGACCAAGCAAGACCAAGTAATTTTGAGTCTGAAAGTGGTGCACAACTACTGTTACGCGTGAAAGCCGAGCTGCAAGAAAACAGTAAAGCATTAGAGGATAATGCATGCTCTGAATCAGAAATGACAACAATCCCTGTGGAGAGTCCATCCACCAGTGGTATGTCTAATCGTGAGCATTCTGTTAGTGTACTCATAAAGAAGGGCCCTTTCAGGAGTTCTGCTGATGTGTGCCTGAACAGCCCGAGTGTAGCCGGTGATACACCAATTGAGGATGCCACTTTGGAATTAGAAGAGAATGAGGGGGAGATTTGTGTAGGTGACAAGGGCGCTAATGAGGATGGTGATGAGGATGAGGTTGTTTATGTAAGTCCTGCACCAGTGGTAGCAGTTCTGGCACGTGACACGAAAAAGGCCATTGTCATGCCTGGCCATAAAACAAACAAATCCACTTCTTATGTGTGGAATTATTCTACCCAAATCCAGACAACAATTGTATAGCCATTTGTAGTGTATGTCAAGCCACAGTCAGTCGAGAGAGGGACCTTAACCATCTTGGAACCTCCTATATGTTACGCCATTTAACGAGAGTTCATGGCAAAGTGTTGGGAAAAGCTGAAAGTCCTTCCAAAAAAATTACAAGCACTCCATCATCAGCTAGGACCCTCCGGTCACCGACATCCTGACGGCTAGAAAATACACCCACCACACCATCCTCATTAATATCCTCAGTAGCGCTTGTAATTAGCCCTGCATCCCACTTAATAAGGCTGGATGACTCCTGCACTATAATTGATTCCTCTGAGGAAAGCGTTAGTCCCACTGCTGCTCTGTTGCTGCTGCTGGGGGTTAATCGTCAGCCCAGAGGAAGGCCAAGAAAATGAGCAGTCCTACATTTCAACAATTAACTGTGAAACAATCATTTGCTAGGGGAAGCAAATATGACAGCAGTCACCCAGTCGCCAAGCGGATCACAGACGCCATGGCTGTCATGTTAGTGTTAGATCTGCGTCCAATATCCACAATAAACGCAGCTGGTTTTTCACAGTTAATTGAGGTTTTGTGTCCGCATTACAGAATTCCATTGCGACACAATTTTTCCCGTAAAGCTATTCCACAACTATATCAAAAAGTGTGTACAAATGTAGAGATTGCACTGAAAAATGCCATTCTGCCCACTGTCCAGTTAACCACAGATATGTGGACAAGTGGAAGTGGTCAAACCAAAGACTATATGACTGTGACAGCCCACTGGGTTGGTCATTCACCTTCACCAGTAGGAACAGCAGCAGCATGTACAACACTACGTAACATTTGTCACAGGCAGGCCACTCTTTGTATCACCGGCTTCACTAACAGGCATATAGCTGACAATTTGTTACGCAAACTAAGAGATGTGATTGATACATGGCTTATACCACTTGGACTCTCCCCAGGATATGTAATTTCTGATAAAGCCAACAATATAGTGCGAGCATTACAGCTGGGTGATTTCCAGCACATTCCCTGTTTTGCTCACACCATCAACTTGGTGGTGCAGAGCTTCCTATGAAATAACCGTGAGGTGCAGGAGATGCTTTTGGTGGCCCGTAAAATTTCAGGCTATTTCAGGCATTCTGCCACAGCATGTAGGAGATTGCAGCAGCTCCAAGAGCAGTTTAACTTGCCCTGCCACTAACTTAAGCAAGAGGTGGTAACTAGGTGGAATTCCACCCTTTACATGCTTCAGAGGTTGGAGGAACAGCGCAAAGCCATCCAAGCGTATTGCACAAGCCATGACATTGGGAAAGGAGGGGGGATGTATTTCACTCTTGCACAGTGGGGAATCCTTTCAGTGCTGTGCAAGGTGCTGAAACCATTTGAAGTTGTGACGTGTGAAGTAAGTGCAGATTCTGCTGGTCTGAGCCAGGTCATTCCTTTAACTAGACTATTGGAAAAGCAGCTTGAGAAACTGAAGGAGGAGATGAAAGCAAGCAATTCAGCAAAGTATGTTGGCCTTGTCGATCAAGTACTTAATTCGCTTCACAATGATCCTCGAGTTATTAAGATCTTGAACTCGGATCACTACGTTTTGGCCACTGTGCTTGATCCAAGGTTTAAGACCTACATTGAGTCTTTGCTTCAAAATGAACGAGATGTGAACTTTTGCATGGAGCTATTGCTCAGCAAGTTACCCGCTGAACTGGGCCTTGGCTTGACGACGTGTCCTCCTTCAGTTTCCCAAGCAGCTGTTGCTCGTAAAAAATTAAATTTTCCAAAAAGAAGCAGGGAAGACGCAGAGGGCAGACCAGAACAGTTTAACATCTGGGCTGGTTTGAAGGATTTTTCCAAAAAATGTGTGACCTTGCCCATAACTGTATCCAATATGAGTATTAACATGCAAAGGATGGTGGAGGATTATTTTCAAGAGGTAATTGATATGGAAATGTCAGACAGTCCATTTCCTTACTGGGAAGAAAAGCAGGCCATTTGGAAACCCATATACAAACTTCCTTTGCAATACCTAAGCTGCCTACCCTCCAGTGTGTACTCTGAACGAGTGTACAGCACAGCCGGGAACTTAGTCAATGATCGCCGTAGAAGGTTACTTCCCAAAAATGTGGAGAAAATGATGTTTATAAAAATGAACTACATCTTCCACGAGGAAGGCCTTCACCATCAAAGACATCCAAGCACTGACTGTTCTCTAATGGCAGATTCAAGCAACGATGAATTGATAGTCTGTGATGATGACGTACACACTGATGAGGGTGAGGATGAAGCTCCAGATGATGACGATAACATGTTTTTAAAACTTTCTATTTAAGTGTAGGGTGCAATCTACCCCCAAAGAGGAAAGTGACTTGGGGCATTTCCATATCACGTACCATCTTGAAAGGCTGCTGTTTTGGCAATTTCTCATTATGGGTAGGGTGTCATACACACACAGAGCCCAAACTGGCTTTGTCCATTTCAATTAATATTGTACAGTCTATAACGGCTGATTTATTTTTGTATTTTCTACAAGTGGAGGGAGCCCTATAGAGACAGAAACCAAACTGCCTTTGTCCATTTCTTTACATATTTAACTATAAGTGTAGGGTGTAATATACACCCAAAGACGATGGCAGCATTCCCAATATGCATAGATGGAGAGGAAGACAATTTGGTTTGTGTGTAGAATTAATGAAGGCCTACCTACCAGGAATTAAACTGTTTTTTGGATAATTTATTAGCTTTACAATTACATTACTTATCCAAGAAACAGGTGGAGCACTAAATTTGGTTATTTTATGCCCAAAAAAATTGATTTTTAAACAAAATTACAAAACAAAACCAAAACACGCAATGGCGGTTTGGCAAAACCAAAACACGACGGTAATCCAGATCCAAAACCTAAAACAAAACCAAAACACGGGGGTCAGTGAATATCTCTACTGAAAAGTGACACAAGCTTGTTGCTATGGTGATAACCCAGCCCAGTCTGCTAAAGACAGAGTGAGAGGAAGGAGGGTCTGTCAGCAAGGGGGAGAGAGACACACAGAGAGACAGACAGAGTCACACAGAGTAAAATACAGACACAGAAGAGAGTGGGACAGGACCAGGAGAGATGATGTGAAAGCTGGGGACCCTGGCACAGTAGAGATGGATGTTCCAGCGTCCTCCGGCATTGCCCAGGAGCGGGTGAGTGGCGGTTGCTGCCTAGAGGCAATCACTACTGTCCCCTAAGCAAGAGCGAGGGAGCCTATAAGGGGAAGGACCCCAAAAGAGAAATGGGGATTGCTGCATGCAGTAGTGTGGCCATATACAGAAGGGAGGAGTCCCTAATCCCAATGAGGGTGAGAACCATATATCACTAAAGAGAACCCCAGTGATAGAGGTGAACAGTGTCGGACTGGGGCATGAAGGGCCCACCAGGGGACTGCAACGCTAGGGGCCCACCAGAGGGGTTGTTGACAGCAATCAGAGAGGCAAGACCACACACTAGAGGGGGAGTGGTCAGCCCACGAAGAACAGCTAGCACCATAGTGTAGTATATAAAGAATGAAGTGTGTATATAAAGTAGAGATTCTCAGGCTAGGTTCCCAGAGAACCGAACACACCCAAACTTAGCAGATAAGAGTAGGTACTTTCGTGCGCCTTTGGAATTGAAAACAAGGCAAAAGTCATCGTTACGTCGTCGGATCTCAGATCTCGCGATTTTTGGATTCTATAAGTACCGCCCTGCACGGCGATCAAGCGCCATTTCACAGAGGTTCTTGGTAGTCTGTAGAGCAGTTGGGCAGCGTCATAGGTAGAATAGAAAGAGGAGGGGTAGCAGTGTTCTTCAAAGTCTACAGTGACATTCAGGAGAGCTCCATAGCTCTATTGCTAATTGTCATTGCTGAAATAGAATGAATTGGTCTGGCAGGCTTGGTCTTTTAAATCTGCAGACCCATAATATACAGTGTTATATAGGTAACACACAAAGAGGAGAGCTCCATTGCTCCATTACTAATTGTCAATGCTGAAATACAAATACTAGGGCTGGCAGGCTTGGTGTAAATCTGTAGTTACATTGTACTGTGTTATATAGGTAACACACAAAGAGGAGCGCTCCATAGCTCCATAGCTAATTGTCATTGCTGAAATACAAATACTAGGGCTGGCAGGCTTGGTGTAAGTCTGCAGTCAAATTGTAGAGTGTTACATAGGTTACACACAAAGAGGAGAGCTCCATTGCCAATTGTCATTGCTGAAATACAAATACTAGGGCTGGCAGGCTTGGTGTAAATCTGCAGTCACATTTGTACTGTGTTATATAGGTAACACACAAAGAGGAGAGCTCCATTGCTTCATTGCTAATTGTCATTGCTGAAATACAAATACTAGGTCTGACAGGCTTAGTCTTCTAAATCTGCAGTCTTTGTTTGAAAGTGTATGAAAATAAAATTGTGACCAGCGAGGTGGTCAAAAATGACTGCAAATGACTTGAAATTAGTGTTATTGAGGTTAATAATAATGTGTGGGGAAAAATAGCAAAAATATGTGATTTTAGCAAAAAAGATAGGCATTTTAGAAAAAATATTGGGATCCAAAACCAAAACACGCAAGGGCGGTTTTGCCAAAACCAAAACACAAAGTTAATCCAGATCCAAAACCAGAACACGGGGGTCATTGAACATCTCTAATATAAAGAGTACACAGTCTTGACCTGCCCCTTAGATTGGGCAGAACAGTCTCCAACATTGGGATTGTCCCACTAGACTCAGAACATTTGACGGACTGTCCTACCTGTTCTTGTCACCACCTGTGGCTGCTTCTTTAGTTGTTGTTTCTTAAGTTGCACCTTGTCTGGATCCTGGAATGTTGGGGACCCTATTTGGAAATAAATGGGTACATTTAGAAAATTCCAACCTGCCCCGTCATTAAATCAATAGGACCCACAATAAATACTTAGGCCTTCCTCCAGCCACAACATTAAAGTAATAGTATTCCCATTTAATAAATAAACCAATTTCCCTCCCTCCAGACAGCCTCAGAAATAAATTAATAGCATTTTATATACCTATTTCCTGCAACTGTCACTGCCATTAAAAAATTCATATTCACATTTATTAAACAAACCTCATGCTCCTCAAACTCAGCCCCACATTCAATTAATAGCCGCCAAACCACCCAAATTAATAGTCCACACTATAAAATGAAATTGCCCCACCATCACCCCACAAACAAAATAGCACCCATTAGTTAGCCACCGCCTACCACACACATATTACATTGCCACAAGCCCGCTGTGCCATCACACACACATTACTGTGCCGCTTCATCACCATGCTGTGCATCCTTATGATCACACTGCGCCCTGCATGCTTATTTTGCTCCCCCTTCATCACCCTGTGCCATGCTGCTTTTGCTCCCACCCTTATCCGGTTCCCTCTTGATCACACTATGCCATGCTGCTTAGGTCCCCCTTCATCACACTCTGCCATGCTGCCTGGGTCCCCTTCACACTCTGCCAAGCTGCTTTGGCCCCCCTTCACACTCTGCAATGCTGCTTTGGCCGCCCTTCACTCTCTACCATGCTGTCTTTGCCCCTTCTCACTCTGCCATGCTGCCTTTGCCCCTTCTCACTCTCTGCCATGCTGCCTTTGCCCCTTTTCACTATCTGCCATTCTGTCTGGCTCCCCCTTCACTTTCTGCCATGCTGCCTTTACTCCCCCTTGCTTCCCTTCTTGCACTTAACTTTCTATCGGCTTCTTTCTTCTCTTCTTCTGTCTTCTCTCTTCTTGCCGACTCCTCTCTGCGCTGCTCCTCACTGAACATCTGGCATGGCGACATTCAGTGAGAACGGAGCAGAGAGGAGGGGCGCCGGTGCCGCGGTCACGGGAGTATTTTTTTTTTTCTATTTTTTTTTTAAGTTACCCACACCGCCCACCAACGAAGAGGGGAGCGATCAGGGTCAGGGCCTACCGGGGTATAGCCCAGCCCCCCCGGCGGCCCAGTCCGCATGGAAGAGACCCTGGGGTAAGGGTAGCTGTAGTGTCAGAGCCAGGGGCTGTGCATACACAGAAAAAATTGTCAGAACCCAAAAGAGAAATCATCCCCGCAGAGGAGGGATGAGCTGCAGTTGAGAGATACACAGCGTGTGTCAGAACTGCATTGAGAAGCTGCCTGCCTGTTAGCATCCATTTAAATGCCCCCTGCAGAGAAGGGTAAACAACAGTGAAGTATGGAGTACTGGAGTGTAAGAGACCTGTGAACTATGTTATATTACATCTAGATAACATTAAGAACTGTGCAGGAGGAGTAAGGAGATATATATGCAACCATATTCATATTGCTCATTAAGAACTGTGTTGGAGAGAGTAAAGAGCTGCGTATATATTTCTTTATTGTTGCAGCCATTATGATTTTCGTGCTGGAGGAAGAGGAGTGTAAATAAAGAGTTCAGTTTGTGATAGAGATGGTCTGGCGCTCAAATAATTTTATTGCACTGCACCACAAAGTGGCATCACCTGTGTCCCACTACTTACAAGGTAACACCTGCATGTGCAGGGACCCCCTGGTCATTTATATCCATGCCCCTCAGATAACCAGGGCTTGAGAAGGAGGTGCACTGTGTAATCTGTGATAATCTTTGCACCCCACACTACACACAGTGACAGGGGGTTACATATAAATTAATCTAGGAGGGTTTATCAAGATTGGGTCTGCATCCACTCCGATTTCCCCTGTTATACTGTAAGCACTGCCCCATCAATTTTTATGATACATTATGGAAGTGAGTTAAGGGGTTCAAGGAAGTAAAACATGTTTCTATAATAGCAAGGAGGTTGAGGGATTTCAAATTGTCCCTGGAAATATACCGTAGAGAACAACAAGTTATATTCAAAAATAATAAAGTGCCTATATACACATTCAATATTATTACAGTACTTTTGGTCCTCAGTGTAAACATAGTTAGTTTATTACCTATGGTTGCATTAACACCAAAAAAACATCATCCCAGTATATCCATGTGAAAAGGTTACATGAATACAGTGTTTGATGCATTTCATTGAACTTAGCACCTTCTTCAGAAGAATGCACATAGTAGTGAATGAGCCTGCTCACTAAAATAATACATCACCAATTCAAAGTTACATAGCTATTCATGCACTAAAGATGCACGTGTGTTGAAAAATAACAGTGTGTTTATCTGATGTATTAGCATTGGATAACAAATAGTATATTATAGAATAGTAATAGTAGTTTAATAGTATATTAAAGAATTGGCATGTGGTCTGACTGTTGGGCTCATTGGGTCCAGCAGCTGAGCAAAAATGGCAACAGCAATGACAGTGGATTTTGCAGCTGAATAGACATGGTAGTCCAGTAAAACACAGTCTTTTGTGGTGATATGACATTCCTTAGCACTACTGTGTCATTTATCAAAGGTTAGCTACTCTATATTTGTGAGAAGATAATTATGTGGGAGATTTAGCATAGAACTGGGCTATTGTGCAGGACTCCCGGAAAAGTAGGCAAACATCCCGGATTCGCTGAAATTCACAGCACTGACTCGTGTCATTAAGCCCCGTCCCCGCTATACAATGCCGCGAATTTCAGCGGTTCATAGTGGGGGCGGGACTATGGTGACGCAACAACGTCACCACGCCCCCCCCCTCCTACCCCCTGTCACATGACTTAGATCATACTTGCCAACATTTTTTTTTCTTTTTCCGGGAGATGCCGGCTGGGACGTGGGTGTGTAGGGGGCGGGGCAGCGAAATCGCGTCATTTTGGCCCCGGGTGAATCGCGGCGTTTAAACTAAATTTTTCCCCCTTCCTATCAGGGAGATTGCCACACTCGTCCGGGAGACTCTCGCAAAATGCGGGAGTCTCCCGGACAATCCGGGAGAGTTGGCAAGTATGACTTAGATCCCAAGGGAGAAATTGTGTTAATTATGTATGTAATAACTGTGCGGGAGAAGTAAGGGGATATATTTGCAACCATATTCATATTGCTTAATATGAACTGTGCTGGAGAGTTCAGTTTGTCATAGAGATGGTCTGGCGCCCAAGTTATTCTGACTTTCATTGCACTGCTCTACATTATTTGCAGCTGCAAACAATTCCTGTCACAGATTAGGATTTATTTTTCTTGCTTCGAGAGAAAGCCGTCTGTGGAATTCCGGGTTTCGGCACCAAACTGTTATAGCTTAGTTTTTCCACATCAGTTTGAAGTCCAGAGACTATTCATTTAAAAGGTGAGCTTTATTGTTTTTTATTCCACTTCCTGTCTTATTAGATTTATTGCCTTTGAGAGGTGCTGGCTTAGCTGAAAAAGGGTGTGGGTAAAAGCTGGAACCATATTAAATGCATTGAAAAAGCCGGAAACCATGTAAAATGTACTGAAAAATCCAGAAATCATATTAAAGGTATTGAAAAAGCCAAAAACAATGTAAATTGTATTAAAAAAGATGAAAATCTAATTAAATGCATTGAAAAAGCCGGAAATCATAGTAAATGTATTGTGAAAGTAACAATCATGTAGTAAGTGTAAAGAAAAAGCCGGAAACCATAGGAAATGTATTGAAAAAAAGTCTGAAACCATATTAAATGCATTGAGAAAGCCGGAAACAATGTAAAGTGTATTGAAAAAGCCAGAAATCATAGTAAATGTATTGAAAAAGCCAGAAATCATAGTACATGTATTGTGAAAGTGACAATCATGTAGTAAGTGTATAGAAAAAGCCGGAAACCATAGGAAATGTATTGAAAAAAGCCAGAAACCATATTAAATGCATTGAAAACAATGTAAAGTAACTGACTGTCCTTCTGCCATTTCATCTTGGATGTCCTCTCGCCAGAGCTGGATTAAGGTTCTGGGGGGCCCGGGGCACTTAAGACAGGGGGGCCCCATATTGTCGAATATGATATTCATTTTAAACAAATAAACAGGCAATGCTATGTGCACTACTGTTAGATGCACACAACTCTGCCTTCACAAGAATAACAGTGTGAAGTAGGACATACCTCCCAACTGTCCTTGTAGTCAGACCAAATCCTAACTAAGTGAGACAGTCACCCAAATTCTGGACAGTCCCACCATATTGAGAACAGTTGGAAGATGGCCCTGCTCTCTCCTACCTGCTGTTGTCACTTTCACCACCTGTGGCTGCTGGTGTCTTAAGCTCAGTTGCTGCTTGTGTAGATTCTGGAATGTCGGGGCCTATTTTGAAACAAAAACAGGTACATAAAGTTTAGGAGTCCCCAAAGAGTCCGGTTAATAAATCAGTAGCACAACCTTTAATAATTAGGCCTCCCTCCCTGCAACCAGCCCCAAATTTGGAATTAAATTAAATTAATACTATTCACTTTTAATAATAGAACTATTTTCCCCAAGCAGCCCCGACATTAAATTAATAGCGTACACATTTAATAAACTTATTTCCCTCTCCACCAAACAGCCTGGTGTAAATGAATAGCATTTACATGTAATAAATAAACCTATTTTTCAAAACCATTGCCAACATTTTATAATTCATATTCACATTTAATAAATAGCACTCCTTCTCCCCAAACTCAAGCACACATTAAATACCTCACAATCACTCCACAAATAATTAACAAAATAACCTTACTATATGTAAGTATATATTGGTTATCCCTAACAGCCTAGTCCAGCTAAGCACTAGCAGGCCTGATTTGTTGCAAGGCAACAGAGCTAGCATGGAGGCATATTACATTTTGTACATTATACGTTTCCATATAAAGTAAGTGTATGTCCTCTTTAGGAGAGCTAACAGAATGAGTGGCCATAATTTTGTCATTTTTCCCATAATGCCCACTTTTAGAAATGCTACTTCCCTGGGGCATGGAGAGAGGGTCCACAATAAATAGACAATCTAGGTCTGAGCACATCGTACTTCTCTGTTCTCCATTTATATCCCCAACATCCCACTCCTCAATCCTCTTCTTCATCTTAATCCTCTATCTTCCCTCTCACTCCTCATTCCCCACCTACTTAGCATCTTCAATCCCCTTCTCATCAGCGTTGGTTTCCCTTCCTGGGTTGTCACTCTGCAACCCCCTCTATTTGTATAATCACATCCTCTTTGTCCATAAATCACCCCCTCTCCTTGTCCATAAATCACCCCCTCTCCTTGTCCATAAATCACCCCTTCTCCTTGTCCATAAATCATCCCCTCTCCTTGTCCATAAATCACACTCTCCTTGTCCATAAATCACCCCTTCTCCTTGTCCATAAATCATCCCCTCTCCTTGTCCATAAATCACACTCTCCTTGTCCACAATTATCCCCTTCATTTTCATAATCACCTCCTCCTCTGGCTGAAACACACACAGACACAGTCACACACACACAGAAAGTTTCACACACACAGAAAGTCTCATACACACAGTCACACACACAGAAAGTCTCACACAAACACACACACACAGAAAGTCTCACACGCACACAGTCACACACACAGAAAGTCTCACACACACACACAGTCACACAAACACACACACACACAGTCACACACACAGAAAGTCACACACACACACAAAGTCACACACACAGCAGATCTTAACTTACCTTATCCCCCACAGACAGGCAGGGCAGCTCTTCTCTGCTCCTCCTCACACTGTCATCTACACGCAGCTAAGGAAGCCCAGAACACTCAAAAAAAAAAAGCAAAAGCTTACCTGTGCTTATAGTGCCGACAGAGCACTTAAAAACGGAACCCTGTGCTGCCCCCTGTAGACTGACATTTGGGGGCAGCAAAAAGAGCCACAGCTGGTCCGGGGGGCCCCCTGAGAGAGGGGGGCCCGGGGCACATGCCCCCTGTGCCCCCCCCTTAATCCGGCCCTGCCTCTCGCCAACTCAAACTTAATCTTTCTAAAACGGTGTTAATAATATTTCCACCCACCAACAAGAGCAAACCTGACATTTCTATTTCTGTTGATAACATGACCATAAATCCCAACCCACAAGCTCGCTGCCTAGGTGTAATCCTCGACTCACACCTATCCTTTGTTCCCCATATTGACTCTATATCTAAATCACGTTATATACATCTAAAAAACATTTCCAGAATTCGCACATATCTCACACAAGACACTGCAAACCCTACTGTTAGGCTGCTAGTGGTCAAATAACGAACCTGCAGAACTAATAGGCGGAGGTCTTCACCTATAGCAGCCGCCTTTCCCGTAGAGCTAGACGCGCTCACAGGTACTCGGATGCCCCCAGGACTTAACTCCAATGTAGTGTAGGTTCGTTATACTAACCTCAGTGCAGGCCCGGAGACAGTACAGATGGTAAAGGATGGTCAGACGAAAACCAAGGTCAGGGGTCAGTTGCAGGGTAGAATGGTCAGAAAACACGCCAAAGCTCAAGTTCACGAGCAGAACAGCAAAATCCAAGGTACAGGCCAAAAAGGTCAGGGTCACAGGCAATAATTAAAGGTCCAGTAAACAGGCAGAAGGTCACAACAGAAATCCAGCAAAGAATCCAGAGCAGGTCAGCCCAAGTACAAAACTAGGACGCTATAACCGTCAGGGAGGCTAAGCCCGCCCTACCTTATATACTGACATTGGCCAATCAGGGCTTAGCCCTGTAATGATTACCAGGCTTGGTCTAATTAATGATGCCCAAACTAATTAATTAGCCCACAGGCTAGAACATTAGCGCATGTACCCGGCTGCAGCACTTGGCGGGGCGCACCGCTTAGTACACTCTGTGTCCGGCCCGAGTAACAGGAAATGACGTCCCGGTCGTCATGGAGACGGCCGGGACACTCATCATGGGAGGAAGTGAGTTGCGGCAGTGCCCATGGCCGCCGTGGCTCCTGACACTTACAATCTATTTTGCACGCAGCAGCAAAATTGATTTTCCTTTCAAATCGTTATTCCTCTGCTGAATCACTCTGTATGTCTCTACACTGGTTGCCTGTTTTCTACAGAATCCAATATAAAATACTTTTACTAACCTACAAGGCCATCAACAAAGCTGCACCAACATACATCTCCCCTCTTGTCTCAAAATATCTCCCAATTCGGCAACTCCGTTCTGCACAAGATCTGTGTCTCTCATCCACCCTCATTACATCCTCCCACTACCGATTACAGGACTTTTTTCGGGCTGCACCCACTCTATGGAATTCTCTCCCTATCACAATAAGACTCTCCTCTGGTCTACAAACTTTTCAAGCATTCTCTGAAAACCCACCTCTTCAGACAAGCTTATAATATACCTCAACCACCCTCTTAACCTCACTACATTACCCTATTACCATCCGTTACACATTTTCACACAAGACAACTACCTCCTGACCAACATTGTTGTGTGACAGGATCATTTAGCTTATGAGTCACTTTTACCTTTGCAGTCTGGCTGGACCGAAATGCAAAATGTAGACTTAACCTCATGTATCAAACCATTTTCCCAAAGATTGTAAGCTTGCAAGCAGGGCCTTCTCTTTGTTTGTTTTGCCCAGTTTGTTTATTAGTTTACTGTGTTTGTCCCCAATTGTAAAGCGTTATGAAATATGTTGGCGCTATATAAATAAATGATGATGATGATTGAAAAAGCCGTAAATCATATTAAATGCATTGAAAAAGCTGGAAATCATAGTAAATGTATTGTTAAAGTGACAATCATGTAGTAAGTATGCAGAAAAAAGCCAGAAACAATATGAAATGTATTGAAAAAATCCGGAAATCATATTAACTGCATTGAAAAAGCCGGAAACAAAGTAAAGTGTATTGAAAAAGCCGGAAATCTTATTAAATGCATTGATAAAGCCGGAAATCATGGTATGTTTCCGGCTTTTATCATCTTGCACTGGAAAATTACCTTGACTTCTCTGGGTAAGATCCAAATGTTCTTCTTTTATTAATAAAGCAAAAGCAGATATCTGCATTACTTATTGTGCTATCACAAGCCTGTATTTGAACCTTAAAATTTTTGCCTGAATCTTTCATTGTTGAAACACCTGTTGAATGACAGGTGGCCCCTGAGTGTGTTTGTGGGGAGACAACAAAATAACTTTCTTGCGATCCATGAGGAGCCAGTGAATTTTGTCACCTACTGTCAGAATCACCTACAGACCAAGATAGAAAAGCGTGCACACGTGTGGTTGTGTAAAAGTTAGTAGAAAGCCCCTTAACTAGACGCAGTATCAACGTTCCGCTAAGTGCAGAGGTAACTTGGCTTTTGTCCTGCCTGTGTGCGGACACTTCCGTGTGACTATTTGCTGGTGCATAAAGTTTTTTGTGGGTCACAACTTGATTGATAGCCAATCGATATGGAATGAAATTTCAAGAGGGGACACCATTCACCATAAAGTACAGAAAGTAGTGGGTTGAATTATGTGAGATATTTGGATAAATGGAATAAAAAGACTCTAGACCAAGGGTCAGCAACCTTTTTAGTGCACTGGCTAAATTCCAGTTAAGCCCAGATGTGCCAGTTAGACATATATCATGATAATATTATCAGTAATGGTACCAACGTAATGCATATTCTTAACTTATGTAATTATTACCTACAAAATTCATAGTTGTCTGGTTTGAAATGTACTACCCCTAGTTCATATTATGCCACATAGTAGTACTCCAGTTCTTATTATGCCAAGCAATGCCGCCAATTCATATTATGCCACACATAAGTGAACCCAATTGATATTGTGTCATATAGTATTGCCCCCAGTTTATACTATGCCACAGTAGTGCCTCCCAATTCATATTATGCAATACATAAGTGCCCCCAATTCATATTATGCCACACATAACTGCCTCCAATCCATACTATGCTATACATAAGTGCCCCAAAATCATATTATGCCACATATAAGTGCTCCAATTTATATTATACCACATCGTTGTGACCCCAATTCATATTATGCCACATAGGTGTGCCTCTAATACTTATTATGCCACACATAAGTGCCCCAAATTCATATTATGCCACAGTAGTGCTCCCAGTTCATACTATGCCACAGTAGTGCCCCTGGTTTATATAATGCCACACATAAGTGCCTCCAATTCAAACTATGCCACACATAAATGCCCCCAATTCATATTATGCCTCACAAAAGTGCCCCAATTCATATTATTACACATAGTTGTGTCCCAAATTCATATCATGTCACGCAGTATTGTCTCTATATATACTATGCCACAGTAATGCACCAATTCACAGTGCTCCAGATTCATATTATGCCATATAGTTGTTCCCCCAGTTCAGTTTCAAATATATGTAGCCAGCTGTATGTGCGACTCACCTTTTGTCAGCAGACGCGTCTTCAGGTTGTCAATAGAACCTGGGGGGATCCGCTGCGCATTCTCTTAATTAACATTTGTATGCCTTGTTTTTAATACACAGTATGGGTGTGATTCACTAAGGAAAGTGAAGCAAAAAAATAATAACTTTGGATCTTGGCAAAACTATGTTGCTTTGGAGGGAGAGCTGAATTTAAAATGTGGGGACAGATTTATAGTTGGGGAAGGGCATGTCCTAGATCAACTTTAAATTTCAGTGTAAAAATAAAGCTATCAAGTGTTTTGTGCTACATTAAAAAACAGCCAGTATTTAACTTATGTGCAAAATAATAAACTAATTTGCACCCCTTGCATTGTAAAATGATTTTGCCCAGGAGAAAGCTTACTCATTTTTTGCCTTACTTTCCTTAATGAATAAGGCCCTATATGTGTGTGTGTGTGTGTGTGTGTGTGTGTGTGTGTGTGTGTGTGTGTGTTTGCTTGCATTCATATGCTTGTGAGGACATTGACCTGTTTACACACCAACACTGTCCCCAAAAAGCTTCCCAAGACTAATCAACGCAGGGGCCTTAATCAACACAGAGGGTCGGAGAGACGAAGCGTTATCTGTCCAAACGCAATCCAAAAACAGTGATGGCTCCAGGGCATATAACAAAAAAAGCAGTACTGCCTGTACTGTGAGAATCCCCTCTCAAAAATAGCCCAGCAAATGAAGCATGTTCACCGCAATCAGACTGAAGTAGCCAAGGCTTGTTTGCAAGAAAATACTTGTGGTGACACATGAAGAGATGTAAGCTAAACCGAAGGGGCAACAAGCTCATCCCATGACAAAAACAGTCCAGTCACTGTGTGCCTTTGCTCAGCCTGTTCCACCTGATATCGCTGGTGGCTTTTGGAAGCCCTTGAGCAACATGACCCAGGATGAAGTCTTACTCGCAGTCAAAAATGACTGATGCATTATGCAGATGGGGCAGCATCTCTTCAACTGGGTTAGTTCAGATGTTGGCAGGCACGAGTACATCCATCAGAAGCTTAGAGAAATGGGCAGGCTACTGCTACAGGCCAGACGAGATACCCCTTTGTTGAGGATGGCTTCCACAGTTAGGTGTAGCACACTATATTTTGCAGAGCAGTAAACTTCCTTTCAAGTTGCAAAGAACTGGGGAGGAGAATCTGGAAGAGAGAGGAGGTCCAGGCTGTGAAGAAACACCTGATGAAGATTATACAAACATGCCATAGATGTACTGAAACTGTACCCCTTTAGCATATATAAAAAAAGCAGCAGCTGAAAAGGTCTTGATGTCCCTGTGATACTAAATATTGTTATTATACCAGAAGAACAGACTTTAATATGTTTGCAATCAGCTTGTTTTCAACAGGTAGTCTCCCAATAGAACGATGGGGGATATATCAACAATGCCCAAGGATTGTGGCGCACTAAAGAAAGAAAGTCAGTAGCACCCAGATCCCTCATACCTGCATTGGCTGAACTGTCACACAGATTAACCCATGTAGCTGATTCTAATAAAGACATCCTGGTGCGCCCCTGGATTCTCCACCATTGTTGCTAAACATTGTGAGGTTTGCCTCATCTGTTTGAGGAGCAATCCAGGCAGACCAGTGCACACAGAACCTTCTCATTTCCCACCTACTGAAGGACCCTTCCAGATAAAACAGATTGACGTCATCCAACTTCCTAAGGTGAGAATATTACAGTATGTACTATTAAGTTTAGATTTGTTGTTTCTTTGTTTTTAGGTAGAAATCTATCTCACGGCCACACAGATTGCTAATATAAAAGCCAAATATGAGTTCAGGAATAGGTATACAGGTATGGGACACCATAGGTTATCTCCATTCATTAAGGCACCAATGTTACTGAAATTGTGTTAAAAATGATGTGTGAACTTTTAGGGGTTAAATAACAACTGCATACCTATTATCACCCACAGACTAGTGGGAAAGTTGAAATGTACAATGACGCTATCACAGTTAAACTTGCCAAAAGCACACAACAGACTGCTCTACTATGGCCTGAGGCCCTACCTCTTGTGTTACATGCTATTAGAACAACACCAAGAGGGACTTTGAATATCTCCTAAAACAAATCTTATTTGGGAAATTCCCTAATCTGGTGTTAAGCCCAGTCACTGACTACAGGCCAATATGTAACAGTGAAAAATATGACTATTCATTTGAAGGGGTTGCAAGCATCTGTGATAGGCACACAGCTAAAGCTGCCTTCCATAAGCCACGTCATAAAAGCAGGAGACAAGTTAATGATAATAAGTTTTTTATGTTATGGATCTTTGGCACATCGATGGGAATAACTGTACCAAGTATTACTAACATCATCTACTGCCGTGAAAGGTAAGGGGAAGATGACGCGGAGACACTCCTCTAAACCAAGTGGACAAGATCATAATAGGTGTATGGTATATTTGCCCACACTGAAGGTCCCAGTGTTAGGGCTAATGACTAATGCCATAAGCTTGTAGAACAGGTGGTACACGTCTTCACCTATAACATCAGCCTTTCCCATAGAGCTTGATACACTCACAGGTACTCAGATGCTTCCAGGTCTTAAAATCAAAGTAGTACAAGCTTATGGATAAACCGTAGCGTAGGCAAGGAGATGATGGCAGGAGATAAGTGTAGTCAAGAACAGGCAAAGTCACAGAGCAAAGCAGGCAGTGAGGTGAGGTCCAGGCAAAGGGTCGGGCCGGCAGAAAGACAGGATATCCGAGAACAGGCAGAGGTCAGGGTCACCAGCAATAAATCACGGTCCAAAAAACAAGCCAGAGGTCATACACAAAAGGGTCAATCCAAAAATACAGGAACAGAGTAGTACAAGAGCAGGTCAGCAGCCAGGAAACTGAACACTATAACTGGCAGGTAGGCTAAGCCCTCCCTGCCTTATATACAGAAAGAGACCAATCGGATCTGGAGTGAGGGTGTTTAATTATGCCACCATGGGCCACCTAATTAATTAGCTCAGCACTCCTCCTACTGCCCGAGGAGGCTGAGCACTAATTACAAGCCATTGTGCACGCGCCCGGCTATGTGGTTGCCGGAGTGCAGCGCCTAAAAAAGAACTACCAAATCTCTGGCGCTAAAGTTAATAGGTGTTGAAGGTATCAAGTTACAAGGTATCAATTGCAGCAATTCAATGGAGGAAGTGTTAAGCCTCCCCTTTATATAATAAACAAGGAAAAAGAAAAGAATGCGCAAATGACACCTTAATATATATAAATATACTTTATTGACACATCTAAATAGCTATATTGAAACAATCCACATATATATATATATATATATATATATATATATATATATATATATATATAAAATCGCAATAAAACAACAGATTCCTAAACCACATATAAAAAATGGTGTTGCAATAGTTATCATACGAAAAATTGCATCTTTGATGTTTATATCAAACAAAAAGTTTGTAAATTGTCATGGTATGAATAACTCGTTCAATATGACCAATTATATAGAATGAGGATATAAAAATGATCAGCAGCCAATAAATGCTCCTCAAAAATAGAAGGTCTGAATGTCTCCGGAGACTCATACAAATCAATTTTGTCCAAGCAGCGCTTACCCGCTTGGGGGATATTAAAAATTACACTTGCCTCTTTACCGCATCATAGGCTCTTGATGAAATACAGCCGACAATATATATATCAATAATGTCCAAACAGCGCTTACCTGCTATGGGGATAGCAAAAAAATCACACTTGCATCTTTACCGCATCAGCGGCTCTTGATGAAATGCAGGCTAAGTCCTTACGTGGTGCACACCAGCTTCTCTGTCCAGACTTCTTGCTAAGATTATTCTGTGGAACACTTCTGTGGAGTGCAGCGCCTGTACTGAGAGCGTCCCGGCCGTTCACTAGGTGACGGCCTGGAGAGGGAGGTGGAAGTAACTTACGGTGGATTCACAAAGTACTGCTGTTTTCTCTGTTGATGGGACAGCAGAGACACTAACAATTAATATATCGCAAAGAAGTGTCCAGAGAGAGATACTCATGTTGCTGGTGAGAAAAATGTCAAGTACGCACCATTGGATGAGCCGCATGAAATAATTTTATCTCTGTTTCAAAATAAGTTGGGCCTAATGAAGAATTTAATAATAGCTCTGGATAAATTTGACTTTCAGTTATCTGAAGGAACAGTTTCCAAAGTTAACAGAGGCAAAGCTAAAAGAAGATATATTTGTAGGCCCCCAAATAAGTTAACTGCTTACGGATTAAATATTTAACGCTAAATTGACGGATAATGAGTCTGCTGTTTAGTTATCCTTCAAGGCTGCTGTGCATGGCTTCTTAGGGAACAGAAAAGAGGCCAACTACGTGTAAATTGAATGAACTTTTGGACAACTACAAGAATATGGGTCGTAGCAATGTCACTTAAAATTCACTTTTTAAATTCCCTTCTAGATTTATTCCCTGACCACAGGGAAGTGTAAGTGACGAACAGGGGGAACATTTTCACCAAGACATTCTGACAATGCAGCATCGCTATTACGGACGCTGTGACTCTGGAATATTGGGGGACTCAGTGTTCTCCCCAGAAAATTTTGCCAGCCAGATATCATAAAGAAGTAGCTGGGTGGGGGCAGTTGTAATACTTTGTAATGATATTGAAAAATGTTGGAGGGTATTGCCCACAACTCCAGGGTATTCTCCAGCACCCGGGAAATAGGTGCCGGGGAGAACACTGGGAATACTGATGGTTCCTTATTATAGAGAGAAATGAGGCACAGTACAAACGGAAAGCGTCAACATCCTATTTCCCTGAACTAAAGTGACTTTGCATTTTATCTTTTATTAACAATTACATTATGGCTAATTTGGATTGTTATGAGCTTCTGAAGTTTAGTTTTTGCAGTTTTTAAGCGTTTCTGTAGTTTTATTAGTATTTTTATAAATAAATACAATGAGAATATTTCAATTCTATAAAGATTAATTGAAATCTTACTTTTTCAGATATAGCTATTACCGCCTTCAAAATTTGTGTGTATCTAATAAATGTTACATTATGGAGATAATCTGAGTTTTGTACTGAATTCAGCATTCCTAAATTAAGCAGAACATATATTCACATGCCAGATGCAAAGAATATTTTAAAATTTGTTGAGTAAAGTAGGTATTAATTTTTTGTCAGATGATTTGGATGAGCTGCTAAATGTGTTAGATTCAATTATAAATGAGACTAAAGGAGTGCTTAAAGATGTTGGATGAGGAACTTGTCTAAGCTAGAAAAGTAGCCTTACAAAATAAATTGACTTTAGACCATATTTTGACTAGAGTGAGAAACCTATGTTCTTATAGGACAGGAGTGTTGTACCTATATAGTGGACCATGAAAGTGATATAAAGGGCTATACAGATGAAATAGACAAGCTGCAGAAAGAAATAAGGAGGATAGGCATTGCCCCCTTAAAACCAGCAATCTCACTGTGGCCATTTTAAGTTACGTCAGTCCCAACTGACGGCATTTTCTGTATTCAAAATTTATATGAGGACTGTTGGAAATGTTCTCTGGGTGTTTTATAGTAAATATGTATTTCTTTCATGTCGGGCTTATACTAATCAGAATTTTTTTGTTGCTATAGTAACTGTTGGAATTGTCTCAATAGGAAAAACATACCCCACCCTCTCAGTCATGGTATTAGTGATCAAATAACAGTCTCAACAAAGACTATGCCTATACACTGGGAGGGCCAATAGGGACACTCTTGTCCGATACATTCAGTACTGATTAATTCCCCATCCTTTCCACACACCCTTTTCTTTGTGTTATTTGGTTTCCCTAACCTCTTTAGTCGTAGGACCTTTAGTGTGTAAGAGCATGTAATTAAACCCACCTCACTTCTACTGCGACTGGGTCTTGATTTGTTTGAGGATGGAATGCTCAGAGGGAGGATTTAGTGGAACCTGGATAATTTCAAGTAATCAATATATATGTGTTTATTCTTACTATAATAGTTAATACAAGTTAATATTCTGCAGGGAAGAATAGTCTGTTCGACTCAGGCCTTGCAAAGAAAGATATAAGGCACATTCTTCTGGTTACTAGAAGACAAAATGGCTTACTATGCTACAACCATATATATCACTTGAATATATTAAAATGTACATAAACTAACTTAACATATCTTCTTGTCGCATCCCCTGTGTGAGATTGCCAATCTCCAAATCGTAATATAAACTAATTAATATACAGGGTGCATCCAAAGAGGATATAAAAAATCTTTAATATATAATAAAATATTCAAATAGCAGAACTCACATATGTGGCGTGCAAATAGTATAACCAGTGAAACCTGGTAATATGTATCACAATAAACGCATATATAAAATGTGGATGCAAAAACTTTATGGATTGTAATAATATTTAGGTGTCTGGCCAGTACACCGTACTAATGATAAAATCAATTGATATGAAACGAGTCCCGTACAATCAGATGGTATATAATAGGAGAGGTCTCACCCAATCGTTAAGTGCAGCTGTAGCGTATGAGTGTGTAGTCTCTAATCCGTATATAAGATGTAGCGTGGTCCGGAACGTGATGTATAAGCTTTACTTGATTGAACTCTCGACGGAGTGATGATAATGAATCTCCTCAGAGATCTTGTAAACAGTAGAACGCTGGAGTGTGAATATTTCACTATTAGGAGCCAATATCCCAAAAGATGGATCCTGAACCACAGCCCGTTAAATATAGTAATGTATATCCAAATGGTATAAGGATAACGTCCTCAAGTGCTGGAGTTTCAATATGCCAAGGAGCAATGTCCCGATACTAAGCTGTCTCATATAATGATGACAGTTCGGCATACACACTGAGGGTGCTGTATAATCACGATCTTTCTAGGTGATACAAAATAGTCTCCTTGGAAATGATAGAGGTGTTCTCTCCTTCAAAGTAGCGATCCAGATATAGGGGAATCCTAACCTACTAACGCGTTTCGTTAGCAAGGAGCTAACTTTTTCAAAGATGTTTTTTTCCCCATTCCCGTCGATCTTTTAAGAGACTCATATCCTTATGATTGGTTATTCCTTCTTTTTTATTTAGTCCTCATCTGGTGGTATTTTTCAATTGATATTAACACTTTACTTGCTTGCGTTATAGATAAATATATTTTCTATAGTCATTCACATATCAATAGAGATGATATATTCATGTGTTTGCATTGCTTATCATACAAACTGCATGACACAGGAAATATATATAATAATACAAATACGATTAATACGATCTAACTGAGAAGAGAAATACAAATAACCTCATATGTATACATTGTTATCTCTGCATAATATGCCTGAACATCTATCATTTAATATGATACCAAAAATGATATTGTAAATTAATATAATAAAATAATACCTATATTGGAAAAAAATATATAATAAAATGAAACTATCACTAAGGGGACTTGTATCCTCATAAATGAATTCATTCGTAGCTAGGTATCAGTCAGTTGAGCCATAGCTTAAGTCGGCACCCCTGGGAGCCGAGGCGCTGTCACTGGGGTGCCGCGGGCCAGCCCTAGAAAAAAGAAAGCAAACAGAAACTTACCAAGCCGCGCGGCGCCGGGACCCAGCATCCTCCTCTCTCCCGCAGCTGTCACTGAATGACGTCAGTGACAAGCTGCTGCGGGAGAGAGGAGGCTGCTGGGTCCCGGCGCCGCGCGGATTGGTAAGTTTCCGTTTGCTTTCTTTTTTCTATAGCTGGCGCCTGGCGCGGGGCAGAGTGAGAGGGATCATAGCAGAGGAGGACAGAGAGCAGAGGAGGAGGACAGATGGCAGAGGAGGAGGGCAGATGGCAGAGGAGGGGGACAGAGGGCAGAGGAGGGGGACAGAGAGCAGAGGAGGGGGACAGAGGGCAGAGGAGGGGGACAGAGGGCAGAGGAGGAGGACAGAGGGCAGAGGAGGGGGACAGAGGGCAGAGGAGGGGGACAGAGGGCAGAGGAGGGGGACAGAGGGCAGAGGAGGGGGACAGAGAGCAGAGGAAGAGGACAGAGAGCAGAGGAGGGGGACAGAGAGCAGAGAAGGGGGGCAGAGGAGGGGAACAGAGGGCAGAGGAGGGGGACAGCGTGACAGAGAGCAGAGGAGGGGGACAGAGGGCAGAGGAGGGGGACAGCGTGACAGAGAGCAGAGGAGGGGGACAGAGGGCAGAGGAGGGGGACAGCGTGAGAGAGGGCAGAGGAGGGTGACAGCATAAGAGAGGGCAGAGGAGGGTGATAGCGTGAGAGAGGGCAGAGGAGGGTGACAGCATGAGAGAGGACAGAGGAGGGGGACATCGTGACAGGGCAGAGGAGGGGACAGTGTGACAGAGGGCAGAGGGGGCAACGTGAGAGAGGGCAGTGTGTCTGGATGCAGAGGGGGCAGTGTGCCTGGATGCAGAGGGGGCAGTGTGCCTGGTTGCAGAGGGGGGCAGTGTGCTTGGATGCAGAGGGGGCAGAGTGTCTGGATGCAGAGGGGCATTTTTGCATACAACTAAATAAGTATTTCTGTCGTGACCTAAATACTTATTACAATTTTTTGACCCAACTACTTCTAAAACAGGACTGCTCAGGGGTGTCTTGAAAAAATTTGGAGACTCTAAGGGTGCCGCGAACTGCAAAAGTTTGGGAACCACTGCCTTAAGTTGTTGATCTCTACAGCTCAGAAAATAAAAATAGTCTCTAATAAGGGTTTTCTTAAAGTTACATATAAATAATAGATGCAGATTTTCAAAACAAGTACAGAGATATAAATGTACAGAAATAGACTCAGCATGTAAATCGCCAGTAATATCTTGTATATTTAAAGTGTAGTATCTGATGAATGGAGATGATGAATAAGTATATCACTATATAAAGACTTTAAACTATACACAACTAATATCTAAAATACTCATTGCATAATATCCATATATACACATATTATATGACGGTAGAAGCGAAATGTGTATAAAATATGGAAGATAGATCTTAAATATATTTAGCATTGAAAAAAATCAATATGTTCGTTTAAACCCTCAGGCATGAGGGTACATAGTTTAAAGATCCAAAATGTTTCTCTCTCGCAAAGAATCTTAAGTCTATCTCCCCCTCTCAGGGTAGGCCTAATAGATTCTATGATAGACACTTTCAAATTAGTACGATTGGCAGAATGTACATCTTTAAAGTGTCTGGATACACTATGATTTTCCAGTTTGTTAATGATATTTCAACGATGTTCCATAAAACGTAATTTAATGGATCTAGTTGTTCTACCTACGTATTGCATGCCACAGGGGCACTGCAACACGTATATAGAATAAGTTGTATTACAATTGTAAAAACCTTCTATGTTGAAGACTTCTCTTGTGGAATGATATGTTATTTCTCTATCTTTATTTCTTATATGCTTACAGGTAGTACAACATGTCTTGCCACATTTGAAATTCCTTTTTATATTGGACAAGAACTCTTCTTTTTGTGGGTTTTCCTCATTGTTCTTTTTAAGAGAGAAATGGCTGGGAGCTAGTATATTCTTCATATTTTTATTCTTTTTAAAAACTACAAATGGTTGTTCAGGAATCACAATACTCAAGATAGGGTCTTGTTTCAAAATGTGATAATTTTTCTTAATGATTTGTTTAATGTTATTCAACTTTGTATTGTATTTAGAAATAAATTTTAAACCACTTTCTCTTGATTTTCTTATTTTGTTATTGTTGTTTATCTTATCTAATTTAGATTCTAAAATGGAAGTTCTATCCATATTAATAGTGTGTGTATATGCTTCATCCAAAATATTTTGTGGATATCCTTTGCTCTTAAAAGATCTTAATAGTTATTTTGCTTGTATATCAAAAGCCATAGTAGTAGAGCGATTTCTTCTTATACGGCCTAATTGATTTTTAGGAATATTTATTAACCATGGTTTGTAATGTCCGCTATTAAAGTCGATATAATTATTGGTATCAACTTTTTTGCAATAGTTTGTAGTGTGGATTTCCATATTATCTATTGATAAAGTCAGATCTAAAAAGTTCACATGGTCAGAACTCCAATTCGCTGTAAATGTTAAATTATATACATTACTATTATGGTATGCTATAAAGCCCTGAATAGATTCTATGGTTCAGTCCCAAATAAAAATAAGGTCATCAATATAACGGCCATAGTACATGAGGTTCGCGACATAGGGGCCACTCCAGGCCTGGCGCTCCCATTAGGCAAGGTTAGGCACTTGCCTAGGGCGCCGGGCTCTGGAGGGCGCCACAAAATGAAAATTACTTTAAAACTGTGTGGCGACCGCTGACCATACCTTTCACGGCCGCCGCACAGCATTCAGATACATCCACGGGGAGGGGGAAGAGGCTATTGCTCACCACCGCCGACAAAATGCCTAGGGCGCCATGAACCCAAGCACTGGCCCTGGGCCACTCCATATATAGATTGGTGTAACTAGGCGCGATCTGTAAAAAATAATTAGTGTTAAATATAAAGTAATTGTGTGTCAATATGTAAGTAATGGAGTCTATGATGAATTCTTTTTGTCTCTTTTCCATATTATTGACACAAAGTGTTTCCCTCATAACTTTTATACCTTTAGTATGTGGAATGTTAGTATATAAAGTAGTGACATCAAGTGTAACAAAATAATATGAAGGTTTCCAAGAGAATTTTTTTAAAATTTTAAGTAAATGTATCGTGTCCTTAATATAAGATTTAAGGGAGGTGACATATCCTTGTAAATAATAATCTACATAATGAGATAAATTAGTACTAAGGGACCCCATTCCCGAAACAATGGGACGGCCCGGTGGTCTGTTCAGAGTCTTATGAATTTTGGGCAAAAAATAGAATGTAGGTGTTATAGGGTGTGAACCCATAAATAATTCCAACAATCTTTGGACATAATCTCCTCTATTAGTGCTTTATCCAGTAGTTTTTTAAGGGTATTTTGGAATTCTAATGTAGGATCTTTTTCTATTTTTATGTAAAAATTGATATCATAAAGTTGTCTATGTGCCTCTTGTAAGTAGTCCATTGTATTCATTATTACCCCCACCCCTTTGTCCACGGGTTTTATAGTAATATCAGGGTCTGATTTAAGTTTTTTAAGGGCCATCCATTCTGTTTTTGATAGATTTCTATCCAGTTTCTTATGATTAGAATGTTCTCTGTTTATTACATAGCTCTTGAAATTCCATTAGTGTAGTTTTATAAAAGCATTTATAAAAGCATTGTATGGTCTGGATTTTTCACGGTTTTACATAGAATCTACCGTACATTTATTGCCTATAAGGAAATCTACAGGCGTGCGCACGTCATTTCCGCTTTTAACACAGACCAACACGACCGCATCACTGGGAGGAATTACCAAACACTCGCTGTTTGCGACGAGTGCTCCAGAGTGTATGCCCATTACCCCCACTGTATACACAGGATGCAAGTTTGCGATTACAGCTATCAGTCTACCGGGAGGTAAGAGACGCTGATGTACCATAGGAGAAACCCTTGGCATTTCTGGCTATACTCACAGGCTGGCTACACTACAAGTAAGTCCAAGCATCTGGGACATCTATCATTTTAATTTTTTTTTTTGACTTTCCTTTTGTATTATTGGATACCTATCCACCTACATGATATGCTACATTGTGTATGGTCTTCATAACAAATCCAGCGGGTCATACCTGTGTTGTCAGGATTTTGACATCCATCTGCCATTGTTGTATACATTGGTTGTTTTTATGTTGAGACATGACAGTTTACCCTTTCCGGCCGGAAAGTGATGTGTACACACACTGTGGTTTAATAAACACTATATGCATTTTATACTTATTAGTGCCTAGAACTTGTCAATTTTATATTCATTAGAGAAAGAGAAATAACATATTCATTAGAGATAGAGAAATAACATCTCATTCCACAATAGAAGTCTTCAACATAGAAGGTTTCTACAATTGTAATACAACTTATTCTATATACGTGTTGCAGTGCCCCTGTGACATGCAATACATAGGTAGAACAAACAGATTGTCAGGTGCCGCTCGACGCCTGAGAATCGCCTGCACTTCTGCAATAGCGCGTCTGGTTGCTTGGCACTTCCGCCCCTGCTCGGCCGACAGCTACAAGTATCTAGCGTTCCCGTTGCTAGGCAACGGAGAGCTATTCCTGGTAAGCGCTACAGCGCTAACATATGAAAGTGCAGGTGGCGCTGAATCATCATTGGCCAGCAGTAGTATTTAAATCCATCCTGGTCCCATCAACAGTGCCAGAGTTTCAGGTCCATTTCCTGTCTCCAGCGTTTTCCCTCAGTGTCCCTGTTGCTGCCTGTCTCCTGAATATTTGCCTGTTCCTTGATCATTGCCTGTCTGCCTGTGACCCTTGTGACCCGGATTGCCTTGACTACCCCTGTGGATCTCCCTTTTGTACCGCGCTGCCAGATTGCTACCGACCCGGCTCGACTCACCATCCCTTCGGATTCTCCTTGTGTACCTAACTTGGCCGCACCATTACTGAACCGGCCTGTCTGACATTTCTTCTCGTGCTTCGCTATCTGACTCGTGAAAGGACCGCGACCTGCGTGTTTCCTGCAGCTGAGTCCAAATCTCCTTGCGGGGTCCCTGGTGAATACCAGGTGCACGTTAGATTCCGCACCTTCCTTCGAGTTGTGCCAACAATAGCAGGTACGCTATTCTCAGTTGTGACACAGATCCATTAAATTACGTTTTAGGGAACATCGAAGAAATATCATTAACAAACTGGAAAATCATAGTGTATCCAGACACTTTAAAGATGTACATTCTGCCGATCGTACTAATTTGAAAGTGTCTATCATAGAATCTATTAGGCCTACCCTGAGAGGGGGAAATAGGTTTAAGATTCTTTGTGAGAGAGAAACATTTTGGTTCTTTAAACTATGTACCCTCATGCCTGAGGGTTTATACAAACATACTGAATTTTTTCAACGCTAAATATATTTAAGATCTATCTTCCATATTTTATACACATTTTGCTTCTACCGTCATATAATATGTGTATATATGGATATTATGCAATGGGTATTTTAGATATTTTATATGAGTTGTGTATAGTTTATAGTCTTTATATAGTGATATACTTATTCATCATCTCCATTCATCAGATACTACACTTTAAATATACAAGATATTACTGGCGATTTACATGCTGAGTCTATTTCTGTACATTTATATCTCTGTACATGTTTTGAAAATCTGCATCTATTATTTATATGTAACTTTAAGCAAACCCTTAATAGAGCATATTTTTATATTCTGAGCTGTAGAGATTGACAGCTTAAGCTATGGCTCAACTGACTGATGACTAGCTATGAATGAATTCATTTATGAAGATACAAGTTCTATCCCCCTTAGTGATAGTTAAAGTTTATTATATATTTTTTCCCAATATAGGTATTATTTTATTATATTAATTTACAATATCATTTTTGGTATCATATTAAATGATAGATGTTCAGGCATATTATGCAGAGATAACGATGTATACATATGAGGTTATTTGTATTTCTCTTCTCCTCAGTTAGATCGTATTAATCGTATTTGTATTATTATATATATTTCATGTGTCATGCAATTTGTATGATAAGCAATGCAAACACATGAATATATCATCTCTATGGATATGTGAATGACTATAGAAAATATATTTATCTATATATGTGGGTGTTTCTCACATTTTTTACATACATACGTAACGCAAGCAAGTAAAGTGTTAATATCAATTGAAAAATACCACCAGATGAGGACTAATTATAAAAGAAGGAACAACCAATCATAAGGATATGAGTCTCTTAAAAGATCAAACAAAAAAGGAAGCTAGAGGTTATTTATGGTGCACAAAGTTTCCCATATCTCATTAATTATGACACAACATTGATTAAAATATAACCTTTATTGGTGTGTTATATAAAATAGTCTTCTTAAAATAGCGCGAAATTGAAAGTGATTAAGTGAATATGTGAGTTAAAACTCTGGGTGCACAAAAACTTCTCTGAATTAATTAATGACCTGTGCAGTATTGTTAATCTAGTAGGTATATACCATCCAAATTAGGCTATGTTTACTATATCCCTCATCAATTCTGTATTGATAACAGGGATTTGTTGTAACATCTATAGAGAGTCAGAAGAATAATTCCCTGAGACTCTTATTTATAGTGGCTTGTAAATTGGGAATACTTAATACCATTATATATACCTAAATGACATTACTAACAACTGAATATAGGATCTCCTATGTAGAGTAAAAGATTCTACCTATATAGAGTCCATTTAGATAACATTTTGTTTATAGCTATACTGTCGTTGCAGTGCTTTGATCTCCTTATTGTGACCCTCGGTTCTATGGTTCATTGCACTTTAGGATACTAATGATTCTAATAGCCCTGCATAACTGAGGTCATATTATATTTTATAGAAGTACAAGCAAGCACACAGAGAAACGCCCGACGCGCGTTTCGCTTAGCTTTATCAAGGACTAACCTGATTGTCTCACTTGACAGGGATTATAAACTGTTAAGCACGCCCACTATCTGACGTACCTAATATGTGGGCGTGTATGTTTATAGGAATGGCATCTTGCTCAACCAATCATATTTCATACTTTGTGTAACTCCACCCATTGAGGCAGGTACTTCCAAATAGTTCTCGTAACTGCTTCGTTTAGGTTAGTTTTGATTATTTAATGTGGGCAGAATATAATAGTCTTCACAAAGAATGTGGTTACACACAAAATTCAGTGTGTTCCATCATATCCGCCTGTCACATGGAAACCCGTGTTCCACTTCATCCATCGTATAACGGGAGACACCAATCCATATAATGAACACATGTATAAAGAGATACAATTTCTCAGTTCCCACTCATGATAGTTCTATGGGGACATATAGAAGGATTTTCCTCAGTATTCATATTAATATTGATAATACGGTAAGTATGTTTGATATGAGGATCATGCGACAGTAACCTCCCTCTTTTCTCTTAAAAGATCGACGGGAATGGGGAAAAAAACATCTTTGAAAAAGTTAGCTCCTTGCTAACGAAACGCGTTAGTTGGGATTCCCCTATATCTGGATCGCTACTTTGAAGGAGAAAACACCTCTATCATCTCCAAGGAGACTATTTTATATCACCTAGAAAGATTGTGACTACACAGCACCCTCAGTGTGTATGCCGAACTGTCATCATTATATGAGACAGCTTAGTATTGGGACATTGCTCCTCGGCATATTGGAACTCCAGCACCTGAGGACGTTATCCTTATGCCATTTGGATATACATTACTATATTTAACGGGCAGTGGTTCAGGATCCGTCTTTTGGGATATTGGCTTCTTATAGTGAAATATTCACACTCCAGCGTTTCTACTGTTTGCAAGATCTTAGAGGAGATTCATTATCATCACTTTGTCGGGAGTTCAATCAAGTGAAGCTTATACATCACGTTCCGGACCACGCTACATCTTATATACGGATTAGAGGCTACACCAGGGGTGGGCAAACCAGTCCTCAAGGGCCATAAACAGTTCATGTTTTTAGGATTTCTTTAATCATGCACAGCTGAGTTAATCTATTTGGCTGGGTCAGTAATTATCCCAGCTGTTTCTACAGACAGAAATCCTAAAAACATGAACTGTTTATGGCCCTTGAGGACTGGTTTGCCCACCCCTGGGCTACACACTCTTACGATACAGCTGCACTTAACGATTGGGTGAGACCTCTCCTATTATATACCATCTGATTTTATATTATTACAATCCATAAAGTTTTTGCATCCACATTGTATATATGCGTTTATTGTGATACATATTACCAGGTTTCACTGGTTATACTATTTGCATGCCACATATGTGAGTTCTGCTATTTGAATATTTTATTATATATTAAAGATTTTTTTATATCCTCTTTGGACGCACCCTCTATATTATTTAGTTTACATTGTTCTGTTTGTCTGTATCACGGTACCAGAAAACTAGATGTGTAGTGGGCCCCCTGCAAGATCAAACTCTGTAAAGAGGGAAGGGGCAAGATCAAATGTGGGCCCCCTGCAAGGTCAAACTCTATACAGAGGGAGGGTGTAACACCCTGTGTTACTAAAATTCTTCATTCATCTGAGATGGAGGAAGCCAAAGTCAAATGAATAGTGGAGGGTGAAGCGGCAGTTGATTGCTTGGAAAATGTAGAGTTGGGAAGTGCATTCAAACAAAACAAGTCTAAAACACACAGGCAGCGAAATACAAGACAAAACTGTGCTCCTGCAAAAGTTTGGTAGAAATGAGGGACTTCATAAAGAATACAAACAAGTAAGCTATAAAACATCATTCAATAAGAAAACTAATGCAAAAATGTAGTAACTTTGCACCTTGGCAAAACCATGTTGCATTGGAGGGGGAGATAAAATTAAAATGGGGAGCCCTAGATCAACTTTTAATTTCAGTTTTAAAAAAAAAATGATCAAGTATTTGTGTGCTACATGAAAAAACAGCCAATATTTAACTTATGTGCAAAATAATAAACTAATTTGCACCCCTTGCATTGTAAAATGATTTTGGGCAGGAGAAAACTTACTCTTATATTTTTGCCTTACTTTCCTTAAAACATACTATAGTACCATAGTGGCTACATACCACGGTGGGCTATTTACAGAGGAAATAGGACCGTATCATATGTTAGGGACCTAATATTATGATGGTTCATTCTACTACTTTGGACCTTTATATAGTGATACTTTGACCCTGATGTGACACTAGAATTATTAAATTCTTTATTGTAATTATCCAATAGCAGGAGTAATTCCCGTGCATCATAGAAAATAACACTCTGGGTGATTATTCACTCCGCTACTGAGATCGGTGGATTTAATAATTTGAAACTGCATACTGTTTAAACACCACTCCTGTGACAAGACATATATACGAACAATAAAGAAACGCTAACCATCATTATGTTCCTCTCCCTACTCCGGAACCTTTTATAATATATACACTTCTATCCTGAATAATATTGGAATAACTGGGGGATGGGTATGTGTTTCATCCAACCCCTATGTTGAATAACAGGAAAGAAAGTTTGACTCTCCTGTCTCGTTTCCCAAATATAATGAAGGAGGCATTTATGGTTTTCCATGTGACACATATGCATACATTGTAAATGGTAACGCGAAATATAGTAATGTGGGGTAATAACATTCACCTTGATTAATAGAACGGTGATTGCACCCACTATAGGAATCATCTCGGTGAATACATTAGTCAATTTGGTCTCATGATAATAAATCTCCACCATGATTTAATTGGAGACCTATCAAACTAATTTTCAATATTCCTCCCAAGGAGATTAACCAGCAATTGTGACTGGCTCCCCCTATGGGTCATTTTCTATTTTTATTTCTCTAACACTTATTTCCAACTTTTGCACCTCTATATATTTTTTTAAAATTCGCCTATTCTGATGAGATTCTGGAGATCTGTCGTCATTTTAAATAATTATCAATAAAAGTTGATTTTATGGTTATTCTAAAAATTGTCATAAAGCTGATTTGCTTAATAAAAAATAAAAAATAATTTTTTGTGGACAGGAGTGCCTCATATACTACTTTGGTCGGTCGATTTATCAACCGATCTTTTCCCCTTACTTCTAGATTCGTCTAGTTTGGAGAGCACCCCCTCACTGTACACACTATATGTATCTGAGGTTTGTCCTTACCTTAAAGAGGATTGGAAATCTTTTTCTCTTTCCTTAAAACAGTCAGTATTCCAAACCCTTCTATCCAAATATCCCTCTAAGTTTTTAAATTCCTCCAGTATGAAACATCCAAATTTATCTGGGCTGGCAAACATCTGCGCATACGACTCACAGTCCTCCAGAGGTCTTCCCGGAGCGGGAGCTTGGGCATTCCAAATTTTAAGAGATACTATCTGTCAGCCCAATTCGCTCAGTGTGTACTTTGGAACAGTCCTCCATCTGCCAGGATATGGGTTACTCTCGAGGCTGAAAGTCTGGGCCTGCTTACCCCTGCTTCCCTCCTGTGGCTCTCAAGGGCTCGCTGCCCTATAAAGGCTTTGAACCACCCCACAGTCTCCCTCTCCCTGTCTATCTGGGACTTGGCCTCCCAACGCCACGGTTTCTCCCCTCACCCCTCCCCAGTAGTCCAAATCCTCAATTCTCCAGAATTCCCCCTGGACTGCTCTCCTCCTTGTTCGCCCCCTAGCACTCCCGAGGGATCTGGGTCTTAAATGACATCACTTATAATGCTTTATTCCTCCAGTTTGCTGACATACAAGCGAAAACTGGGTTACCCACTCAATGCTTCTATCAATATCTACAAATTTGTAATCTCCATTCTACCGTTAAACCCCGCCTCACTGCCCGCCCCATCACCACCGTTGAGTCACTGTGCCTATGTCGGGCATCAACACCGGGTCTTACTTCCACTATTTACTCCGAACTGACCTCTCCTACTGCTCGTCCTCGTAATCCTCACGAGATAGCATGAGAGTGAGATCTGGGCGAGCCTCTCGATGATGAGGACTGGTTCCAAAATCCTGGACAATGCCGCCTCTAGCTCAATTTGTGTACGAATGAAAGAAAATGTCTATAAACTCCTGTTTCGCTGGTATTACGTTCCCACCCGCCTGCAAAATATATTACCTGATTCTTTGGACAGATGTGTTACGTCTCACTGGAGACAACTACCAACCGGTATTGGCACTGGCCTTCCCAGGGCACGGAGTCTAACGGACCCCCCGGTCTTCTCCAAGAACCGCCGCAAGGTGGGATGGTTTTAGCTGCCGGAGGCCCACAGATCGCGGCCCCTAGGTTAGACCACCGGCGTGGTAGAGAGATAGTAATAGGGTGAACGGTTCTGGGAACACAGTAAAAGGCCTCGTCTAGCTGGATATTAAACAGCTTAACTGTAAGAAGTAGGAAGCCACACGTACCTTGCTGTCTAGTAGAAAAACACAAAGAGACAAACACGAGAGGAGCCAGGAACTGTAGCCGGTTTAGTAAACAGAAGGTTAGCCAGTGCGTGTTGTCAGGGAATCAGCAGATGCAGAGTTAAATAGACAAGCCGGGTCGGTACACAAAAGGTCAGCCAGTTCGTGTTGCCAGGGATTTAGCAGATGCAGAGTTAAATAGACAAGCCGGGTCGGTACACAGAAAGTGAGCCAGTGCTTGTTGCCAGGGATTCAGCAGATGCAGGGTTAAATAGACAAGCTGGGTCGGTACACAGAAAGTCAGCCAGTGTGTGTTGCCAGGGATTCAGCAGATGCAGGGTTAAATAGACATGTCGGGTCGGTACACAGAAAGTCAGCCAGTTCGTGTTGCCAGGGATTCAGCAGATGCAGGGTTAAATAGACAAGCCGGGTCAGTACACAGAAAGTCAGCCAGTATTCACAGGGAGTAGTGCACAGGGAAATCACAGGGATCAGGAGCAGCCAGACGCTAAGTACACTTGTTGCTCTGACACAGGAGAGTGTCAGAGTGAAGACTAAATAGTGGGGAAGTTTGAATTCCCCGCCTCTCAGGTCACGTGATCAGACGGGCCTAACAAGATGTTGGCGTTTATGCTCAGACGCAGGCACTTTGTGCAAACATAGTGGTCCTGTTCAAAACAACTCCGTTCTGGCACGAGGTCAAGTCCCTGATAGAATCAATAATTGAAATTTCTCTTCCTTTCAAACCTAAATTCTTCCTTTTACCCCTTGAATTCCCTTGAGCCACTAAACATCAAAATAAACTAGCTTGCCACATCCTTTCTGCCGCCATTTGCCAAATTGCCTCTGAATGGAAGCATACCTCCCCTCCCCTTATCTCTAAGGTGATCGCTAGAATTTGGCAGTTTCACCGAATGGAATTCATGACCAGCATTTTACGCAATTACTGAAAATCCTTCAACCAGTTTTGGGAACCCAGGATGTCCTATTTTCAATACCACTCCCCCTTGACCTAATCTGTTCTCCCCTTTTCCCTCCTCCCTCACCCTAATACTCTTATGGTGATTTCTGCCACACCACCCTATAACCTTCTCTTCTTCCTTTTCTTCCAATCTTTATTTCCTTTGCCTTTTTCTTTCCTCTTTTCTCTCTCTGTTCCTTTGTCTCACAAACTTCACTTATCTCTTTTCCTTTCCCCTCTTCTTTTTCCTCCTCACTCTCTATTTGATACTTTCTTAATTCATGAAAATCTACCAGTCACTCTATTCTACTTCTTGCAAAGACTCAGAATATCAATCCGTTCGTTGCTTGATTGTGTATGCTATATCACTTGCAAACGTCTCTGATTTCTGTTTCTTTTGTACGATGGACCATTAATAAAAACTTGTTTGAAAAATAAAAGGAAAAAACAGTCAGTATTTAACTTATGTGCAAATAATAAACTAATTTTCACCCCTTACATTGTAACATGGTTTGTCCAGGAGAAAATGTACTATATATTTTGCCTTACTTTCCTTAACGAATCAGGTCTATAATGTTCTGACTTGACATGACCTTTTCGCTGAAGGGCTGATTGCAGAGTAAAGAAAGCTGTGCAGTAGTCCAGGTGAGGTGACTAGCTAGATTTCTGTTCTTAGCAGAGTGCTGATTACAGGAATAAAGATGATTGATGAGCGTTTGTAGCTGTTATTGTGAATTATTTTCTGACAGATGCCATCTGGAGCTAGTGTTGTGAATCATCACAGAAATGGTTGGATTTATGACCCTACCTGTTGTTTTCCGCAGATGGGAGAATCATGGGGACCCTAAAACAAAAGAGCAACTAGTTGAGATGGTGTAGGCTCAGGACCTGTGACTGGCCAGCTATGTCAGAAAGGTCCCCACCTTGTAAAGAACTTGGCAAACATATGATAAAATGTTACAGATGTAGGGTCTAAGCCATTAAGGAGAGCAAAGCAAAAAAAGGAGTAAGTTTGTTCCTGGACAAACCATATCACAAATCAAGGGGTGCAAATTAGTTTATTATTTTGCACATAAGTTAAATACTAGCTATTTTTCCTGCAGTACACAAATACTTGATAACTTTATTTTTAAACTGAAATTTAAAATTGATCTAGGAACATGCCCTAGCCCAACTACAAATATTCCATCACATTTTAAATTTACCTCCCCCTCCAATGCAACATGGTTTTGCCTAGGTGCTTTGCTGTCCTTAATGACTGAGGCCCATGGTGTGTTAGGACATGTTGCTGTCAACTGTCCAGTCAGTGATGACCCCATGCAATGTAATGCTGCTTAGACTGCAATACAACAGGCCTGGCCAGAAAAATAAATGTGTGTAATTACTTTGTAGAGCGATCTTGTAGTAGATTTGTTAGATTCAGGCTGCCTGTCTACTCTTGTGAAAGTGGATCACTAAACATTAGAGGCCTGATTCATCAAGGTATGTATCTTCCAATTTTGAGCATAGCATACGCCAAATCACTCTGCACATGCCCAGAAATTGACTACACGCCAGTAACTGTATGGTCCCTTAGGAATGTGATTTCATGGGTGGAAGAGACCATGGTTGCTGGCCAGGACGAGGAAGACACCCACCCCAGTCATCCTGAAACGATGGAGGCCTCTCAATACAAAGAATATGTGCTTTCCACCTATTGTTCCCGTAAGTAAATTTTGAAATTCGGTATAAATGAAAACTAAATGAATATTAAGTAAATGAACATAAACAGCAGAGAATTGAGCTTGGAATTTCAGTAAAAAGTGTAATAATAAATCCAAACGAAACACACGTGAAGCAAAATGAATGCATTTTTTTCCGGTGCCTCTTGCCCCTTGTTTCACATTAGGCTAGTTGTTGAACTTGTCTTCTGGATACCCGTCATGTGGTAGGCAACAGTGTAGAAGAAGCAGAGGGCACTGGAGCAGCAGATAGTAGAAGTGCAACAGACGACGTAGGTGCTACAGACGACATTAGTGCCAAAGAGGTGTGGACAGCTGCAGATGTGTGGAGGGCCCGCAGTGTTGGATGGGGGAGGCAGAACAAGTGCTAAGGAGGCAGAACAAATGTCTTGGGAGACAGAACAAGTGGCTGGGGTTGCATATGCAGTGGCTGAGGGGAAACAGAACAAGTGGCTAGGTGGGCATATGAAGTGGTTGCATATGCAGGGTCTGAAATGCATATGCTGCAGCTAGGGGGGCATATGCAGTGGCTGGGACTGCACATGCTGCGGCTGGGGGGCAAACCCAGTGGCTGAGGGGCATATACAGTGGCTGGGGGTGGCATATGCTGTGGCTGGGGGTCATATGCTGTGGCTGGAGTGGCAGAACAAGTGCCTGGGGGGCATATGCAGTGGCTGTATATGCAGGGCCTGAGGGGCATATGCTACAGCTGGGTGGGCATATGCAGTGGCTGGAACTGCATATGCTGCAGCTGGGGGGCAGGACCAGTGCCTGAGGGTCATATACAGTGGCTGGGGGTGGCATATGCTGTGGCTGGGGTGGCAAACCAAGTGCCTGGGGGGCATATGCTGTGGCTGGGGGGGGAAGTGTATACTGTGGCTGGGGGGCAGAACAAGTAGATGGGGGGCTTATGCTGTGGCTGGGGAGGTGGCTTGTGGTTAGCCAGAGGGGGGTTGGGGGAAGAGGTGCTTTGGGGTGCATAAGTTGCTTGGAAAAAAGTTGTTAGTTGAGCAGAAGTGTGTTAGGACAAAAATGGGTTGCTGCCAAAAGAGGGTATTTGGTTTAGAGAGGGTAGTGGGGCAGCATGGAAAAATTGTAGATCAGAGGAATGGTAAAATGGAGCTGGATGATGTGGCTGGTGTGTTGTGTGAGGACGTAGGATAAAGTACAGGAGTTAGGAATGAAGCTAATGGAGTAGGAGGTGAAACCTCTGAAATCTGGGGAGGAGGGTTGTAATTCACATATTGAAAAACGGGTTAGGTACGTGTCCCCGACTATGAGGACACCGACAAGGACTTACCCACTTGAGAAGACAGAAGCTGGCAATCACGAAAAGATGATAACAGCGAAGCTTTGAAATCACTACTTTCCAGAATTGCGATTAATGCACAAGCCAGCACACAGCAAGTCATGTGACTTTGTGGGACTGTACTATTATTAGGGGTGTTAAATGACTAATGCAGGGAGGTGCCGAATGTGCAAAGTAGAAGAGTTGCTATAAAATATTTTACATTCCGCAGCTCCCAGCATGTGAGCAATGATGGGAAGAGGAGAGAACACATATCTCAGTTTTAAATTTCATGGTACTAATAGGGCATCTATTGTGAGAGCCTTGTTGTCTCTGTGACAGGAATAAAACTGGCGCACCTTGGCATTCTGGGCCTTTGCCATAAAAGCTATATCGGGGGAACCCAAATTCCAGGCGTAGCAGGTGAAAGACTTCTTTGTGTAAGACCCATCCCCCCGAGTGGATTTGATGGCTGCTAAGATAATCTACTATGACATTGTCTTTGCCCGGCACATGAAGGGCTGAAAGAAATTTCAGATTTTTTTTCTGCCACAACAGTGCTGTCACTTCTGACATCATTGTCCCGCTTTTTGTGCCTTCTTGCTTGTTTATAAAAACAACTACTGTTCTGTTGACGAAAAATATCTTTAGATGCTTATCTTTTTCTTTAGGCAGCACTAAAACTGCCAAATTGCATGCCAAACTGCTTTCATTTCTAGAACACTCTTTTATAGATTTTTTTTTCCATTTTTAGCTAGGTGTATTGTATTATCTTTGTATATACATGAGCTCCCCAACCTTTGGAAATGGGATCTGTTTTAATTACAATCCACTCTGGCTCTGAAAGAGTCATATCTTGATTCTTTAGTCTTGGATGTTGCCACCATTTGAGAGACTGCTCTGTGGTCCTTGAAAGACTGAGCATAAAATCCAGAGAATTTAAGTTCTGGTCTCACTTGGAAAGTAGATTAAATTGAAGGTTTTGCATGTCACCTTGCCTATGGTTGAAGAAAGCATTTCTGGCAGGCAGAGACAATTCCTTGCTGAAATCCATCTGTGAGACTGAACATTATGTGACACAGATTGAATTTTGACAAGTATTTCCTGGGAGAGGCATACTTTGCCTGTTGCAAGATCTATTTGGACTCACACACATACAGTAGGATTATTTTTGCCAGAAGCCAAAAAACCTACCAGCAGGGCCGGACTGGCCATCTGGCACTTCTGGCAAATGCCAGAAGGGCCGATGGCAGTGTGGGCCGGTCCGGCTCCCTGCGATCCCCCTATTAAATTATATTAAATAATTTTTTTTAGCCCCGGTGGAGCCGTCATGATGTCACACGTCATGACGGCTCAGTGGGCTGGCCCGGCTCCCGCGCTGTAATAAAAAAATACACTTACCATAAGCAGATTTCAAGAATCCACTGTGCGCCCTCTACAGCCAGTCCTACACGCCCGCGCGTGACGTCACATCGCGCGGCCGCGTAAGACTGGCTGTAGAGGGCGCACAGTGGATTCCCGGAGGCTGCTGAGGTAAGTGTATTTTTTATTTTCTCAGGGAAAATGGTGCTGGGGGGGAGAGGAAGAGCACCCGACAATGTGTGCAGGATGGGGGGGGGAGAGGACCCAAAACTGTGTGCAGGGGGGGAGAAGAGGACCCAAAACTGTGTGCAGGGGGGGGAGAAGAGGACCCAAAACTGTGTGCAGTGGGGGGGAGGGGAGAAGAGGACCCAAAACTGTGTGCAGTGGGGGGGGGGGGAGAAGAGGTCCCAAAACTGTGTGATGGGGGGGAGAAGAGGTCCCAAAACTGTGTGATGGGGGGGAGAAGAGGACCCAAAACTGTGTGCAGGGGGAGGGGGAGAAGAGGACCCAAAACTGTGTGCAGGGGGAGGGGGGGAGAAGAGGACCCAAAACTGTGTGCAGTGGGGGGGAGGGGAGAAGAGGACCCAAAACTGTGTGCAGTGGGGGGGGGGAGAAGAGGTCCCAAAACTGTGTGATGGGGGGGAGAAGAGGACCCAAAACTGTGTGCAGGGGGAGGGGGAGAAGAGGACCCAAAACTGTGTGCAGGGGGAGGGGGGGAGAAGAGGACCCAAAACTGTGTGCAGTGGGGGGGAGGGGAGAAGAGGACCCAAAACTGTGTGCAGTGGGGGGGGGAGAAGAGGTCCCAAAACTGTGTGATGGGGGGGAGAAGAGGACCCAAAACTGTGTGCAGGGGGAGGGGGAGAAGAGGACCCAAAACTGTGTGCAGGGGGAGGGGGAGAAGAGGACCCAAAACTGTGTGCAGGGGGAGGGGGAGAAGAGGACCCAAAACTGTGTGCAGGGGGCGGGGAGAAGAGGACCCAAAAATGTGCGCAGGTGTGGGGAAAAGGACCCAAAAATGTGTGCAGGTGTGGGGAAAAGGACCAAAAAATGTGTGGGGGGGGGGGGAGAGGACCCAAAAATGTGTGCATGTGTGGGGAAAAGGACCCAAAAATTAGTGCAGGGGGGGGGGAGAGGACCCAAAAATGTGTGCATGTGTGGGGAAAATAACCCAAAAATGTGTGCAGGTGTGGGGAAAAGGACCAAAAAAAATGTCTGCGGGGGAGGGGCTGAAAATGTCTGCAGGGGGGGTAAGAGGGGCTGAAAATGCCTACAGGGTTAATGAAATGTCTTGCGTGGTATTTAACAAATAGAGCAGCTTTGGGGGGCATGATAACTTTTTTTGCGTGGCAGTTACATGGCTGCTCTCTAGTCTCAGCTATCACTAGAATATTAATTACCAGTAAGATGGGGCTGGTAGAGGTAAATATTTTATTGATGTTCAGATATTACTTATATATGCCTGTACAATGGGGTAGTGTTATCTGTCCATAATGGAGTGTTTTGTTTTTTTTAATTAAAGAGCCTAATCATTCAGGGTTTGTTAACATTTTGCAATACAGTAAAATTTTTGCATTTTCAATACAGGACTCCAAATTTCCAGAAGCCAGCGAGAAGACAACAAAGCAGCAAGAGAGATGAGCAAGAACAGGTAAGAGATAACAGCGCAATCAATCTAAATTTGAATGCTGGAGAATATTTCGGAGTATTCCTATACATTGGGGGGGCAGGGGTAGGGAGGTGCTGTTGGTGTATTTGCCTACGGTGACCGAAACCCTTAATCAGGCCCTGGGTTTTCTGTAGTCGTTTTATGTTTTCGCACACAGTATGCTTCTGTAATTCAAGCAAACTGATTTGCACAACAAGGGAATAGATCAGGCTGGGCAGAAGACAAAGTGTGATACACAAGTTTGTGCTGCTGCTTAACATGTTGGACTGCACCAGCAACGCCACTTCATCGTGCAACAATATTGCGCATGGAGCCCACAGCAGGTGGGCCTGTGTGTTTTGAAATGCCAGGGCTGAATTTTAGTCCCAGTCCGGCCCTGCCTACCAGTATGTCTTTCCATGGATTTCCTACACACCAAACATACAAACTCAACATCAATGATAATTACTGTGCCACAGAGCACATGAATATGTAGGAAGGAGCAGGAATCTAGAAATAGCATTGGCTAACATATAATTATGTGTGTATATGACAAAGAGGTTTGCCGATGCATTTACCTGGGGCTGATATGACCAATGCAGGGACAGTTCTTAAAAAAAAAAAAAAAAAGGAAAAGCATACACTAACACAGAGGGATAAGATGGGAAGGCCATAAACTGGGGTGTATACTTAAAGTTTTGAAACTTTGATTCACTATTACACAATAGAAAAGTGATAATAATGCTGTTCAGTTCCTCAGTCAATGATGTGATCTTATTGAGCTGGCCTGTGACTTAGGCAGATACAATTGTATTGAGATATTGTATATGAATGATCGATCCCTTAAAACTAAAACGTTATTTTTGTTGCAAGCTGGGTATGATCCAAACATTTCCTGAATTGCTACTTGGTGTCTTCTGATTCTTCAATACAATTTCTCTAAATATAGTTATATAATATTATTAACTTTGGTAGCAGACAACAAAATGGAAACACCTGCGTAAATGACTAAGTATATTGAAAGTAGGGATTTTCAGATAAACGTGCCTTATGCACTAATTAAGCAAAGAACATCCAGCAAGGTCAGGTTTATGTATAAAAATGCTGTACTGTCACCCCCTCTCCCGCTGTACTGTCACCCCCTCTCCCTCCTCTCATCATAAACAAATTGAATTTACTATGTGCGCTTACCAGCTACTGGCCATAATATTTATCTTTTTTTTTATTTTTAATAAGACAGCTGTTCTTAAACCATCTAAGTTTTGTGTATTTACTCTTCAGTTATGTTGTAAAACTCTCAATGTACTGGTACTCACAGTGCTTTCATATTAAAATAAAAAATTAAGATTGAAAAAAATGCTGGACTGTCCTTTTTTTTATAATTCTGGATAGCATGGCTGTGAGTAAAGATTTCAGTGGCTTTCAAAGAGGGATGATTGCTGTGTATTGTTTGACAGGAGCTTCAGTGAACATGACAGCTGAACTTGCTAATGCTTCATTTGCAACAGTGTCTAAGATTATATAAACATGGCACTTCAAATGAGTGCATATTCCAGAATTGTGATATCTGTGTATTTGTTCAAAGTGCAAGTCCAAACCTAACAAGGAACTGTACATTCAATCAAATGACCATTTCAATCAAATGAGCATTTCCAACTGGAACAAGCAGCCAGTTTCATTAAAAATAGTCTGACAAGAAGTCCACAGGTTAGGATATCATAGGATATCATAGTTGCGTTGCCCGGTAGCTTGATATGCGTGACACGAGAAGGCCATGACATATGGCTAACATCAGTCTGTGTATCTGAACCCAAGCATTTATGGAACACTATATGGACAAAAGTATTTAACCACATCTGTTTGTTATTAAATTAAATTGAGTTGTTTCAGTCTGACCCATTGCTAGAGGTGTATAAAATAAAGCACCTAGCCATGCAGTCTCCATTTGCAAACATTTGTGATACAAAATGGGTCTTTCTGAAGAGCTCAGTGACTTCAAGCATGGTACTGTGATAGGATGCAAGCTTTGCAATTAGACGGTTTGTGAAATTTCATCCCTGCTGGTTATTCTACGGTCAACTGTAAGTGATATTATTAGAAAGTGGAAGCGTTTATGAAAAACAGCAACTCAGCCATTAAGCAAAAGACCACATAATATCACAGAGTGGGGTCAACGACTGCGAAGGCACATGGTGCGTAAAAGTCGCCAACGCTCTGCTGATTACATAGCTGAAGATTTTCGAACTTTTACTGGAATTAATGTAGGCACAAAAACTGTGCGGCTGGAGCTTAATGGAATGGGTTTCTATGGCCGAGCAGCTGCATGCAAGCCTCACATCACCTAGACCAATGCCAAGCGTCGTATGAAGTGGTGTAAAGCACACTGACACTGGACTGTGGAGCAGTAGAAACATAGTAACATAGTTGATGAGGTTGAAAAAAGACACCAGTCCATCAAGTTCAACCTATTTTGGATCTCCTGCGATCCTGCACTTATATTTGAAATTGATCCAAAGTAAGCAACCGTCAATCTGTTTCAATTGTGAAATCCCTCGAGACCCAATACTGCAGTCCTATTTTTACCCTATATCCACTACTATCTTTCATTTTAATTAACGGTTGTATCCCTGGATACACTTTTCCACTAAAAATTTGTCTAACCCTTTCTTAAAAATATCTATTGAATATGGCATCACAACCTTCCCTGGCAATGAATTCCATATCTTGACTGCTCTTACTGTAAAGAACCCCTTCCTTTGCTGGTTGTGAAATTTCCTCTCCTCTAACCTTAGGGGGTGTCCTGTGTATAGTCCTTGGGGTAAAAAGTTCCCATGAAAGTTCTCTGTATTGACCCTTAATGTATTTGTACATAGTAATCATATCTCCTCTTAGACACCTCTTTTCTTAAGTAAACATGCCTAAACTGGCTAACCTTTCCTAATAACTTAATGACTCAATACCCTTTATCAATTTGTCGCCCTTCCCTGAACCCTTTCTATTTCCAAATTATCTTTTTTGTAGAGTGGTGCCCAGAACTGTACTGCATATTCAAGATGAGGTCTTACCAATGATTTATACAGTGGCAAAATGGCACTGTCATTCCTTGCATCTATGCCCCTTTTTATGCATGCCAATACTTTATTTGCCCTTGCAGCTGCTGCTTGACATTGAGCACTATTGCTAAGTCTACTGTCTACGAGCACTCCCAAATCCTTTTCCATTATAGATTCTCCTAAATTAATTTCATTTAATTTATAAATTGCGTTCTTGTTTTTGATCCCTAAATGCATAACCTTACATTTATCTATGTTAAACCTCAAACTCTATTTGGCCGCCCAATCCTCCAGTTTATTTAAGTCCCACTGTAGAGAAGCTACATCTTGCTCTGATTTTATTACCTTACAGAGTTTAGTGTCATCTGCAAAAATAGAAACTTTACTCTCCAAACCATCACCAAGGTCATTAATAAACATATTAAAAAGGAATGGCCCCAGAATGGAACCTTGGGGTACTCCACTTAAAACTTTTGACCAATTAGAAAATGTTCCATTTATCACTACTCTCTGTTCCCTATTTTCTAACCAGTTTTCGATTCAAGTACAAATATTGTTTCCTAGACCCAGTTCCCTTATTTTGTAATCCAACCTCTTGTGTGGCACTGTATCAAAAGCCTTTGCAAAATTATTATTATTATTATCCTTTATTTGTTAGGCGCCACAAGGTTTCAGCGGCGCAGTACGCAGTACAAACAGTCGACTATACAGGGTGAAACAGTACAAAACAATAAACAAAAATACCAATACTTAAGAAATTCCAGGCTGGCTGGTGCAAAAAACAGAGCAGAAGAACAGGTAGGGAGACATGAGGGAAGAGGGCCCTGCTCAAGTGAGCTTACATCCTAAGGGAGGGAAAATAGAACAGGCACAGGGGGAATCTAAGTAGACCACATCTACTGTGCTGCCCTGGTCTAAGTTCCCACTAACTTTGTCATAGAAATTAATTAGATTAGTTTGACATGACCTATCCCTCACAAATCCATGTTGATTCTCAATAATAATCCTTTTGCGCATTAAGTAATCCTGAATACTATCCTTTAATATACCTTCCAGTAGTTTCCCCACTATTGATGTCAGGCTTACAGGTCTATAATTCCCTGGTTGTGATCTTGTCCCCTTTTTAAACAACGGCACCACATCTGCTATTCGCCAATCCCTTGGTACTGAGCCTGATGAGATTGAATCTATGAAAATTAAGAATAGCGGTCTAGCTATTTCTGAGTTTAACTTGTTGAAGTCGTATAATTGGATGAACGAAAGTATATTGGTTTAATATTGGTTTGCCGTGCGTATTGCGAAGCGTACGCCACGTGTTACGTGACGTGGTGCGTTCGCACGGTAAAATACGCACGCACACACTCGCATTACAACAGTTAGTTATTTATATAATTTCATATTGGTTCTGTTACACTGTAATTCAGGAGCAGATAGTATTCGGTTTATTATTAGTCTATATATATATATATACATATATATAGATATATGTTGATTATATGTACATTGTAGTGTTATTAAAGGTTTAGGTAATAGGAAAGGTGTCATGCCTGATATCATATTGAAGCCCTAATCATCAGCAGCTGTCCGGTGCAGTCGGCGAAGAGATCGCACATTGCATACTTTAGTTATTGATATTAGAGAGTAAAACCTTTGTATGATACTGGCTATGAAAAGGAGCAGACCCCCTGGAGAGAAGACCCCCACCTTTGGATTCCTTAGATTGAATCAACCTATTACCTGTCTGGCCTGGACCCACCCAACGTCTGGACCTATAGAAACAATCTACGTCATCTCTATTGTTCACAATGAAACACTGATTGTATATATATTAGCTGCATCTCACTGGGGCCTCAGTCAACTCTGACACAATATTCTATACAGAATATTGTCCATCGGGTCCCGTGGGTGCACAAGCGAGCGCAAGCGATTGCATTGGTATGTACTTATCTTTTGGTATTGGCTGTGCTGTACTGTACTTTATCATGATATAATAATGTATTAAATTATTGACTATTTACATCTGTTAAAAATAAATCACTTTGTGCTTTGGACACACATTCAATTGATTGGGCAATGCTTATTTTAAAACGATAAAATTACTTTAATAATTTGGGGGCTCGTGAGCTTTGGAGGTTTCGTTGCCGATGATACGCAAGACCAACGGATTTCGGTTCCTCAACAAAGGGTGGAGACGCGTCATAAACGGGTAAGAACACATTGTGTTCAAAACCTGAATTTTACTCTGTGTTGTGAAACCGAATGTCCGTTTTGCATTATCTAGGGCACGCTAACTAGAACCTAGGGACAAAAGAGAAAACTGTTTCTTTTTTCTGTCATTGTGCGTTTTAACTGTATTGCATTGCTTAGCGTATGTGTATTTCCTGCTGTGCGTACGCGAACTTCCGGTAGACTTGCCACGTGGTTAAACAATCGTTTTGATAGTTATTGTACGTGTATAGTATAATTACTTGTGAAAGCCTCTGAGGTATTATTACTGTTGTTGGGAACTTTTGATTTTCTGCGCAGAAAAGGTGTATAGTATGTGATGTTGTAACGTAGATACACTGTTTTATTGTTGAGGTGCTCAGTTGCTGTCTGACGAGGCGGATTGCCCAACTGAAGGACGGTATACAGGGCAGGTATACCGAATGCGAAAACGAAGTTTTCGCAAAAGCGCTACCAATAGATCGCAAGGTTTGCTAATAATTAGTATTGGTAGGCAGTGCGATCCGGTCGCACCGTTAGTGCGAATTGGTGAAGCAGCTAGGAGGAATTATACTGGAAAGGCAGGTTGATTGTATCGACTTTGCGCTCCCAGCGATAATAAACTCAGCAGATTTTTGTGGTTGAGCCAGGGTATCGAGGAGCTGATAGCCTTTGGGGCCCACAGTGATATTTCTGTATTAGGGACCCTCGCCAAGGGCGAGAAAAGCGAGTGAACGCGGCTAACAGGAAATACGTTCACCGAGCATTATAGATCTCTAGCGATGAGTATAGCAACAGAGTTGAAATTATTTGGTGGAAAGAACAGAGCATTGCGGTGTGTCTGTATTTCACATTTGGCCGGAAGGAACAGAGCATTGCGGTGTGTCTGTGTTCCGGGTAGAAAGTATATTGTGCAACATGGGTGCTAGGCATACGCTAGAGATTGCCAGTTTACTGCCTAAGGAAGGTCTTATTGAGTCAGCGAGGTTTCTCATGGGTGCAAAATATGGTGCATACGCAACTGTGTATTGTGACACGTGGGTCGAAATGACCAAAGAATGTGATAGGCCTTTCCCAACAACAGGGAGTTTTAATGCAGAGGTGCTAAATACCGTAAAAGATAAAGTACGGTTGATTAAGTCAAAGAAAGTGAGAAATGCACATAATCATTGTTTAAAATCGTGGCAAATGGAAGGTAACACGTGGCAGAGCAGCGAACGCACAGCGGAAGTGAGTGTAAGGAAAAACACGTGTTCAGCGGAAGTAAGCGTACCGGAAACAAGCATTCCGGAAGTGTGCGTTGCAAAGCGTGGCGAACTGAGCGCAAACACGCCCCCGATAAATTCGGTCGGGGCGGGAAGTACAGCCAATACCAAAAATGTAAAAACTGTAACTAGTAACTTGTATGTTGTTTTAAGTAACGTTAAAGGTAATGTTTCAGGACAAAGAAGAGGAACGGTCCCACCAGCAGGGGCAGCTGCTGAAAGTGGTGAGAATAATGAAAAGGTTAACACAGGGGGAGACATCCATTGTACTGCAGCAGCAATTTCAGCAACTAGTTTCAGTGATTTGGCAGACTTACATCCAATCTGCACAGCAGCAGTTCCCAATGGGAAAGCAGACAGGAATAGTGATGTTCCCTTAAAACATGTAGCAAAGCATGATCCATGCACTAGGTCTGAAACATTTTCAATTTTGTCTGATTTCCCTGATCCTAGGAAAGATTTGACCAAATGTCAGCAGTTTATTAGATATTATGGTAATGTGTATGAGCCAACTAATAAAGATTGGCGAGTATTATTGAAGGCCTGTCTTCCTCTCAATACTGATATACAAAAGTTCATTAATGATTGTATGTTGGAGGAGGATGAATCCTTAACCGAGGATGATAATCAGGACAATATTAGAAATATAATCACACAGTTGGCCATATATTTCCCAGTGATAGTGGACTGGAGTAAAATTTTTAGTATCCAGCAAAAAGATAGTGAAAATGCAACAGACTACTTTTGCAGGGCTCTGATGGAGATGGTCAAATATACTGGGGTACCAGACATAAAAGATAATGAAGATTACAGAGAGGTTGCTGTTCACGTTCTAATGGATGGACTCAGGGAAAACTTGAAAAAAAGGGTGCAAACTTCATTACCATACTGGAGTGGAAGTACTGTAAGTGTTCTCAGGGAGTCAGCTATAGAACATGATAGAAGTATGAATAAACAGAAAGAGACACTAAGTGATAGGGTAATGATTGTAAGTATCCCAGCACTAGAGGGACTGCACACACGACCACCAGCATACAACCCACATAATAAGAAACATAGAAAAATCAGGTGTTTTAAGTGTAACGAAGAAGGCCATTTCGCAAGAGATTGTAAAAAAGAAGAGAAACAACATGAGTTGAGAAAGTGTTTTAGATGCACTAAAATAGGACACCAAGCACAGGACTGTACAATGACAAGAGCGGAAGCAAAGGGACTTGGCCCATCTAAGGGGGAATCACATAGACACCCACAGAGACGGCGCACACAAGTCTCGGAGACTTCTCAACAGTTTCCTGTGCACCTCATAGCAGCCAATTCCTGGGGGAGAAATATAGCCGACTCTAGAGTTAATCTGTGGTGAGCATTAAGGTGCAAAATGTAGAAAGAAACTTATTTTTTTAAAGTAATCTTTGTTGATTTTGTTTGTTCGTTTTATGTTGTCACATGTTTGTTTTCCTAAACCACTAGCCGACGGCAAAGAATAGAAATGTTTGTTTTGTTTGCTGTTTTAAGATAACTATCTTGTTTTTCTTTTCACAGATAAAGGGGACACAAAATAAGTATAGACAAGTGTTTAAAAGGGGTGAGATAGAGAAATAGAAGAATTACTCTTGAAAGACTAATTAACAATAGACAATTGGAACCCTCTTTTGTTTTAGGCTGCAGTGACTCATGATAATTTGTTTGGCTGAGAATCATTATCCAACAATGAAGTATGTACATACTTTGCTCCAAAATATCGTTTTATGTATCTCAGAGAAAATATGAGTCACTAAGAGTACATTTTTCACATTTCTCTATTATAAGTTAGAAAAGTCCATTGAAAAGGTATGTAGTCAATGAGATACCGAGTTCTTAATGAACAAATGACGGACGACACTGGATTGCACTGTTAAGAACCCCTAGTCAAGTATGGGGAGGGGTCATAGTTAGCAAATAGCTAAGGGGAACAGTGGAATGAATACAGCCATTTCCCCATAGAGTCAGAGTCTAATCCAGCTGTCATTTTGTTGTAAAAAAAATCTCCCTTTCTACATGTATGTTTGTATTCAAACCTTTGTATTCCCATCATTCATTGCTTTCCTATTTCTCATTCTTTACACAAACGCTAGTCTCTCTCCCTCCCTCTCTCTCTCTCTCTCTCTCCCTCTCTCTCTCTCTCTCTCTCTCTCTCCCCCTCTCTCTCCCGCTCCCTCTCTCTCTCTCTCTCTCTCTACCTCTCCACTTTTCTCTCTCTCTCTCTCTCTCTCTCTCTCTCTCTGCTCTGGTAGAGATAAAATCAGACACAGTCTCAACAATGGGGCTAAAACATATTTTTATGTTTTTACATAAGACAAATTCAGAGATACACACACTAGATTGACATGAGTTACAGAAACAGTCAGGGGTTTTGTTTTCATGTGTATAGAAACTGCTGATTTTAAACAGAAAGGTTCTGTTGTGGAAATACGATTCATGTGTTATAGATTGCATATCTGTTTTGTTTTTTTTTTGTTTTGGCTCGTGCCTCCTGTACAAAAATGTGCCTTTTTATGGATGCACAAAGGGTGGAGACAGGAGATTGCTAGAGGATAGGCATACAGATATGCATCTCTGTGTAGAACATTGGAGTAGGATTTTTACCACAAGATACGACATAATGTGAAACCCTAGAAAATGTAGAATTTTCATGTTTTATAATTTTCACTGTTAGACAGGCATGTACTGGATACTGTTATATTTGAAGAAAGTGTTATAGAAAGAGACCCCTTTGCCTTTTCCCACTTAGTCAAGTAGCTGAATATGAGGTACTGAGAATGACATGTGAGTTGGCAGAGGGAAAATCGATTGATATACATTGGTCTTTAGCATTTTTTCTAGTCTAGAGGGCGATGTTGAGGTGACTAAGAAATCGTTTTATAGCAATACCAGCACATGATTAGGACACTACATAGAGGACTTTATACAGTGACACAGTTACCAACTGAAGTAGCTGCTAGTAAGGTCCACACTTACACGCACAACCATACAGGGCTGTCACACCAGGGAGAACATAGCTGTCAAATAGACAACAGGGTTTTATGTGACAGCTAACAAATCTATGTTTTGTTTGTTTTTCGTTGTATTGTTTTAGTTTTAAAAAGGTGAACACACATGCACGCATACACATATTGGTTAATATAGGAAGATTTGTGTTACCCGAGGGATAAACTGTCTGGAAGGTGAAGAGATGTGGTGAGGAGTCTGGTGGACTCTGGAGAGATGGACAAGGTAGACCAATAGAGCCATCCCATATCCCTCCTGCTGATGGGTTTTCCTCCAGGTAAAACAAATACACGTCATCCAATTACCACCATGCAGGATCCTCAAGTATACACAGGTGTACCAATGAAATATGTCTAGGTAGAGGTGTATTGAAATGTGTCTAATGTATTACTGTTTCATACTCAAAGCTTTTGTTATTTAATGTGATAGTCCTAGAGTTATAATAGATGATAGGGGTATTCATGTTATTGATAATAGATGTATAATGTATGAGTAGTGGTAACAAATCACATACTTTCAGTTAGCCATAAACCAGTGTGAACATAAAGTAGTGGTACTCGGTAGAATGAATTGAATAGAATAAGAGTTGGAACTTGATTGAAGTGCCACTAGTCCTTTCCCGCTACTAAAAGATCACCCCTGGGCAGACTCCTAACCTGTCGGTTTTTGAAATGTTCTTGACCCCTCGTGAGATGAGATTGTAACTGGGAGGCTAGGTTAGACCTTGAGAGAAGGTAAATAGTGAGACAGCAACCGAGAACGTCCAAAACACTGTTTCCTGAAAGGTCACACTAACTGTCAGGATGTTGGATCAGGAGAGTAAGTTGTGGAGCAGTAATTTCTTAAGCTTAGGTTATTTGCCAGACAGGTACCAGGTGTAGGCTACCAGCCTCACGGCTTCAAGGGTAGCAGAGACACACTGGTGCCCATACCACCCACTGCAGAGGGGCCAACACTCAGAGAAGGGTCCAAGGGCACTCATGAGTCTGTACTGAAAGGCCTCGAATGCAGTTAGTAGCACCTGAGCCAAAGGCTAAGACTGTTGTCCAGCATGAAGTTGTAGTTTATCCTCTTTTGTGTTCTCTCATTTCACTCTCTTCTCAGGACGGTTAATTCTTTTGATTATTAGCAGGTGACAGAGACTGGTTCAGGTAATGATAAGGAGGTGTTGGGGAGGAAGAAGTTAGTAGCATAATCAGTCCGGCCAATTACTCTATTCAATTCAGGGGTAAAGGAAAATTTGGAAACCTTGGAGCTTGGAGAAAGTGCGAGGGGCTATTATCTGAGTAGCATTACGTCCGTAAGTGCGGCGACCCCATAGTAAAAAAAAAAGAGACACACCCAGCGATGCCAGTCCAGTAATATTCGGACTTGAGCAGGCATCCTTGAGAATGATAATCATTCTTGGGAGGGTAAGGTTTTAGACCAAACAAAATGCTGGGCGTGCTCACGCGTGCCTCAGTGATTATATCAAGTAGGATTAGTTCTCTTTCCACTAAATATTCTTGAGGTACCCGAACTATGGGTGGGAGGTCACTAGGGGAAAAAGTAGGACACCTAGGTCCCTTAGTCTGAAGTCTCCCAATGCTTTGCAAGCCGATCACTGTTAAATCTGAGCATTGAGAGACTGGGAAGAACGAACAGACAATAGCCCGCCCACAAGGGTTGATGAAAAGAACTGGTGACATTATTAGATGTGTGTATATTAACGCAAGCTGAAGGAGATTGCATATGACATTATTGATAGACATAGGATGATGCTATTGATGAACATGAAGTGTTTAAATGTATTCTGAGCTTAAAGACATGCGTTGGACAGAAGAACCTGTTAAACTTGAAGAACTGTAGTAGAGAATTCTGTATAGCTGATACACGTTCTACTGTACCATGTACCTTTCCAAATAATGTATTAAGTGTTTTATTGCACCCTTGAAGGGCATACAAAAAGTTATCTCCAAGCTCCAGAAGTGTACGGTTTATAGTAAAAGAAGAAGTCGTTTAGAGGATTAAGACTCTCTCTTATGATAACTTGTTTAGATCTACAAACAGTGTGGACATACACCAAAGGGGATTTGTATTACATAACAATGAAACGTGGTACTGAGATCCTGCTTATAACATCTTTAAGGTGATAGTTTATTGTACTATCAAAGGGTGGACTGTTGAAGTCGTATAATTGGATGAACGAAAGTATATTGGTTTAATATTGGTTTGCCGTGCGTATTGCGAAGCGTACGCCACGTGTTACGTGACGTGGTGCGTTCGCACGGTAAAATACGCACGCACACACTCGCATTACAACAGTTAGTTATTTATATAATTTCATATTGGTTCTGTTACACTGTAATTCAGGAGCAGATAGTATTCGGTTTATTATTAGTCTATATATATATACATATATATAGATATATGTTGATTATATGTACATTGTAGTGTTATTAAAGGTTTAGGTAATAGGAAAGGTGTCATGCCTGATATCATATTGAAGCCCTAATCATCAGCAGCTGTCCGGTGCAGTCGGCGAAGAGATCGCACATTGCATACTTTAGTTATTGATATTAGAGAGTAAAACCTTTGTATGATACTGGCTATGAAAAGGAGCAGACCCCCTGGAGAGAAGACCCCCACCTTTGGATTCCTTAGATTGAATCAACCTATTACCTGTCTGGCCTGGACCCACCCAACGTCTGGACCTATAGAAACAATCTACGTCATCTCTATTGTTCACAATGAAACACTGATTGTATATATATTAGCTGCATCTCACTGGGGCCTCAGTCAACCCTGACACAATATTCTATACAGAATATTGTCCATCGGGTCCCGTGGGTGCGCAAGCGAGCGCAAGCGATTGCATTGGTATGTACTTATCTTTTGGTATTGGCTGTGCTGTACTGTACTTTATCATGATATAATAATGTATTAAATTATTGACTATTTACATCTGTTAAAAATAAATCACTTTGTGCTTTGGACACACATTCAATTGATTGGGCAATGCTTATTTTAAAACGATAAAATTACTTTAATAAACTCCATAAGGACCCTTGGGTGTATGCCATCTGGACCTAGAGCTTTATTTATCTTAATATTCTTCAATCGCCTTTGGTCCAAGTATTACCGTATTTCCCCATTTAAAGACGCACCTTTTTCCCAAAAATTTTGGGTCTAATAACTGGGTGCGTCTTATACAGGGGTAGTAGCACTTACCCTGTCAGATGATTCCTCTGTCCGGTAAAGTCTTCTTTCTTCTGTCCGTCTGATCCTGATGCTGGAAACCCGCTTAAGGTCCTCTTCGCGATGTCCGGATATCCTTTCAGGACCTTGTCAATGTGCTGAAAGGACATCCGGACATCGCAAAGAGGACCTTACGTGGGTTTCCAGAATCAGGATCAGACGGACAGAAGAAAGAAGACTGTACCGGACAGAAGAATCATCTGACAGGGTAAGGCTATAGCGTTGTCTCTCCTCTGTATATGCTGCACAATTACTCTGTGAAAAAATTGAGGATAATGTTTATCCTCAATTTTTTCACATGATTTATATAGGTGCATCTTATACAGAGGAGCGTCATATACATGGGGAAACACAGTAATTAATGGTATGGTTTCATTTCCATTTTTATGCATTATTCCTACAATTTGTTCCTCTCTAGTAAATACTGAAGAAAAGAAAGTGTTTAATACCTCTGCTTTTTCCTTAGTATCATTTATCAATTCACCCATCTCACTTCTTAGGGGTCCTATATTATCTTTTTTAATCCTTTAGCGATAGATATATATATATATATATATATATACTTAAAAAACTTTTTGGGGTTTGTCTTACTTTCTTTTGCAACTTGCTTTTCATTTACAATTTAGCCAATCTAATTTCCTTTTTTCATGTTTTATTACATTCCTTGTACCTACAGAAGGACTCATCTGACCCTTCAGACCTTAACAATTTAAATGCAGGCTTCTTTATTTGCATTTCTTCCCTTACCTTTTTATTTAGCCACATTGGTTTAGACTTAATTATTTTACATTTATTTCCTATAGGAATGAACTTATACGTGTATGTTTCCAACAACATTTTAAAGACAGCCCACTTTTCTTCCGTATCTTTTCGTTCAAAAACTTTGTCCCAATCTATGCACTTTATAGACTCCTGTAGCATTTGCCTTTCTAAAGTTTAAAGTCCTAGTTGATCCCTTATACTGTTGCTTTTGGAAACTAATTTCAAATGAGACCATATTATGATCACTGTTTCCCAAGTGTTCCCTTACTTGAATATTTGATATTACATCTACAGTATTTGTTATTACTAGGTCCAGTATAGTCCGGTTCCTAGTTGGTTCCTCTACTAATTGGGACATGTAATGGTCTTTTATCGTGCTCAGAAACCTATTAACCCTAGCTGTACCGCAGGTCTCAGTACTCCATTCAATGTCCAGATTATTAAAATCCCCCATAATTAAAATTTGACCTAGTTGTGTAGCCTTTTCAATTTGCTGTAGAAGTTGGGCATCCTCAATCATACTAATATCTGGCGGTTTATAGCATATCTCTATCAGAAACTTCTCTGAACTTTTTCCTCCGCTGGATATTTCCACCCACAATGCCTCTATATTATCACCAATATTCTCATAAATAACTTCCTGAATACTTGGTTTTAACTCTGGCTTAATATAAAAACATACTCTTCCTCCCCTTTTATTTACCCTATCCCTCCTGAAGAGAGAATAGCCTTCCAAGTTTACTGCCCAGTCATGTGTATCATCCCAGCAGGTCTCCGTAATACCTATATCATACTGCTCATTCATTGCTACTAGTTCTAACTCCCCCATTTAACCTGTAAGGCTTCTTGCATTTGCAAGCATACACTTAATTCTATTGCCTCCCTTAGGTATTTCTTTTTGCTTTAAAAAGGGCCTCTCCTTATCGGCTATGCTTCCCTTTCCCCATCTCCACCCCCTAGACTCTTGTTAAATTACTACTTACTACTCTCAATGTCTATCCCATAAATACTTGCTTGCCCCTCCCCCCAAAGCCTAGTTTAAAATCTCCTCCAACCTTCTAACTATCCTCTCCCCTTGCACAGCAGCCCCCTCCTCATTCAGGTGCAATCCATCTCGACAATAAACTTGGCAACTGACCGAGAAATCAGCCCAGTGCTCTAAGAATCCAAAACCCTCCTTTCTACACCAATCTTTTAGCCACGCATTAACCTCCCTAATATCCTGCTGCCTCCCTGAACTAGCGTGTGGCACATGTAGTACTTCCAAAAATACTACCTTGGATGTCCTTGCCTTAAGTTTGCGCCCTATGTCCCTGAAATAATTCTTTAGGACACCCTTTCTTCCTCTAACTCGGTCATTGGTGCCAACTTGCACCAAAACAGCTGGGTCATTCCCAGCCCTTCCCAACAATCTGTCCACCCAATCGCAATATGGCGTGCCGGAGCACCCGGGAGACAACACATCTATATTCCTAATAATTGAATCCCCTACCACTACAATTTGCCTGGGTTTCTGAGTAACTTTGGTCCCCTCTATACTGGAGAGAACGTTCCCCTGGTTGCTATAGGAAGCAGTCACACCGAACTCTATCAATTCTGAACTGCCTTCCACAGTATCTTCATCCAATCTGGCAAATCTGCTGGGATTGCTTAGCTCAGAATTGGCCTGCCTCTTCCTCCCTCTGCTACCCCTAGTCACTGTTACCCAGCTGTCTACCTGTGCATCCTCTTCTGTCTCTGCTCCACCCTGCTTAGCTAACGCATCAACGGTGAGCTGTAAACTCTGCTCCAGGTTGGCAATCTCTCTCAATGTTGCAATGGTCTCCTTTAGATCAGTTACCTGGACTTCCAAAGAGACCAGTTGCTCACATTTCTCACAGAGGTATAACCCTTAGAACAATTGCTCCAAGTGTGCATACATGTGACAAGATATGCATTGAGTGAGATCATCAAGCCTGCTACCACCTATCTTATTATGGCTAACCTAACTTCTTATAGCCTACAGTGAACTCGAGAGTACTAACCTTTACTAGCCACTTACCAGATTAAACATCTTCCTGGATTCAACTCCTTACTGGATCTAACTCCACACTTTAAACAAACAGCACTTGAAATCAGACCGCAGTAGAAAGCACAAGCTCAATGAAATCGCTTACAACCACCTGTTACATTGAACTTGCACTAACCAGCTGTATCAACTTATGCAATTAAACCACATCCACTAGCTCTAACAGAAAGAAGAGGAAAAAAACAAAATAATAAAATGTGTTCTGTGTAGTGACAAATCACACTTCTCTGTTTGGCAGTCAGATGAGTGAGTCTGGGTGAGCCTGGTAGAACATTACCTGCCTGACTGCATTATACCAACTGTGAAGTTTGGTGAAGGATGTATTATGGTATGGGGCTGTTTTCCAGGGTTTGGACTAGGCCTTTTATCTCCAGTGAAGGGCAATCTTAATGCTTCAGCATACCAAGTCATTTTGGACAATGCAATGCTTTCAACTTTGTGGCAACAGTTTGTGGAAGGCACTTTTCTATTCCAAAATGACTGTGCCCCAGTGCACAAAGCAAGGACGACAAAGATATGGTTTGATAAGTTCAGTTTGGAAGAACTTGACTGACCTGCACAGAGCCCTAACCTCAACCCCATTGAACACCTTTGGGACGAACTGGAACAAACTGGAATGAACTGAAACGGAGATTGCGAGCCAGGCCTTCTAGGCCAACATCAGTGCATGATCTCATAAATGCTCTACAGAATGAATGGGCACAAATTCCCACAGAAACACTCCAACATCTTGTGGAAAGTAACAGGATATTACCTGGACCTCTGCCGCGAACACTGTATTCCTCTTGATCCAGCTTCAGTGCTCCATAGCATATCTGGACTTTAAGTATACATTGGGCCGCAGATCCTTTTCCCTGAGGCACCAGTGCTGTGCTCTGTATATTACCCAGACCTCTGCCACTATGCTGTACTCCTTTTGATTCAGTTCCTGTGCTATCCAGCATATCTGGACTTAGTACTTACCTTGCCGCAGATCCCAGTTCTCTTCAGTACCTGTTGTCCTACTCAGTACATTTTCTTTGCTACTCCAACCTCTCCATTAGACTTCGGCTTACACCAACTAGGAGAGCCGCGACCTGTGGTACAGAAGCAGCCAAGCCCATATCCCCTTGCGGGGGTCACTGGTGAAAACCTTTTGTTTCGTTAGACTCCTTGACTCCCAGGAGGTGGTGCTAAATTAGGCAGGTCTAAGGGTCTTATAAGCAGGGCCGTCTTTCCCATTGGGCACAAGTATTGTCTTTTTTTTTTCCAGCTTTTTTATTTTTTTTGCTGCCTCAGACGGGCCCCCTGGGCTGCAGGGCCCATATATATATATATAATAATTTTTATTTTTTATATATATATATGTGTGTGTGTGTGTATAGGGGCCCCGGTGCACTGCTGTGCCCGGGGGCCCAAGATGTTGTTAAGAGGGCCCTGCTTATAAGCCTACGGATCTGTGAGGGATTAGATGTGATGACAGGATATCCAATACCTAAAATAGATAAGATTATGATAATGGATGTGATATTTGCATGATGGACATTACTGCAGATGAGAGTGGACTAAATTGGGGTAATTGTAGACCTAAAGATAAACCATTTATTGCAATGACCTATTGTAACCAGTGTTCCCTCTAAGCTGAGCAATCTGGAAATGATAGAGTTAAACCTGTATCTTACTAGGAAACATCCTGCAGATTGTGAATGCAAAGCTTTCGTGTGGAGCCCTCATTAGAGTGACCTTTTAACTCTTTCCTTTCCAGATTGCTCAGCTTAGAGGGAACACTGATTGTAACATGACTGATATAAGATTACCATATTCCTATCCTAGAAATATATATGAGGTATACAATCTATATGGCAAGGCTGAGCATCAGTGTATCTGCATTGTGATTATGGGTTTGATACTGCCTTGATAAAGAAACTATTGCAAGTGTTGGAACGGACTGTAGTAGTTGTGGCTTATGAGGAAAAGTGTAAAAGCAGGTGGTTGTTTGCGACCGGATGGGCTTACTTTGCCACCTGGTCTGTAGGGGGAAGGAAAAACGGAGGAATGTTATTCCTGCATAGTTTATCTTGGTTTCCTTCCCACCGTCAGTAATCGACTGTTATTGACCACTCCGACTGGTATAACCTTGCCACTAGACACTCGTCAACTGCACAATAGTTGTAGGAGAATTCGGCTGCCACCACTGGGCTCCTTTGCGGCACCCAGAACCACTTACTTCTGGGGTAACCGGTATAGCTGCTGTAATGCCTCTTTGCTGTGGGGTTGCTGGTACCTCTTGACCGCTTACTATGGATCAGGGATGCTGGGTAGACACAGAGACGCTGGGTTCAACACAGGACAGCCGGGGAACAGATTAGAGTGTAAGCTCTTATCTGTTGGTCATAAGATACAGCAGGTAATAGTCTCAGGCAAAATCTTCAAGCATAGGGACCTTATAATGCATAGGAGACGGTATGGCCATATTATAGAATTATAGAATTTGCCTCTAGTATTATTGCCGTTCAGAAGCAGCGCTCACTACAAGCTATGGGGGGGGTTTGGTTTGTTTTTTTGGTTTTGCTGTTTGTAATACACTTAGATGTCTATTTTAATTTAGTTTGCAGATTCTTGTTATAATTGATTGTATTTTTGAATTAGTTGTTTAATAATATAATTGTTTGTTGGATTTCATATTGTATTCTTGCAGCTGGGTTCATGAGCTTCCAAGCTCCTCTTAATTAGGAAGGTGGATAATGATTGGTAGGAGTACTATAATTTTACTATTTAAACCACACTTGAAGGATATGTTTCTATCTTTGATAAAGTCACAGAGGTGCGATGAAATGCGTCAGTTACGGGGTACTATTGATATATGAATGTGGGGAAATGCAGACTAAGGTGGCGTTTTATATTAAACCCTTGATTGATGTGGACATTTTTATGGAGTGATATACTCACATACAGAGAAGTGATTACACCGTCTTTATCTACCTGATTGAGTACTGCATTTGGAAAGGATGTGCTAAATGTGAGATCTGGTGTGAGAGGCATCTTTTTTATCCGGCTACCTTTTTACATGGAGGGACACTCAGTCCTGAAGTTAGCTGTGCACAGGTGTGTGCCGAGGAAATCTTCATAAACCATCAGCGTCTTAATGTGCAGCAATACACAAGTGACCGTGATTGGTCCTGGCAAGTACTGTAGGTCATTCTATTTCCAACTATTGGCTTGTTTTAAGGAGTTATAATTACAGTTTGGACACTTCAGCCTGCATAGTTGAATTTCTAGACACGTGGATATCATACAGTCTATCACATAATGAGTGATTAAGTTAGAGAGGGGGGCGAGCTGGCCACTTGTCCAGATAGGACTTGATACTAGTATATATAATATATATGTGATTTTTACATTAGATTTGATAATCTGGTAATTATTGTTCTTACCATCTTGGACAACCCCATCATCATATACATTTGTGTACATATTTTATATGTGATATGAATGGTAAATAAGTTGGTAATGATATAGTTATATACATAATTTAGTTATTTGATTTTATGTTACATAAATGTTTTTTAATGATTATCAGAAATCTGAGTGTATTCTGCCATATCTGTTTATTTTTTATTTGCTATAACCAAGGTGACTGGCGCTCCTTATTGTGTTTTTTTATAATCTTCAAGCAGTGATGGTTTATTGCTCAAGAGTTCTGTCAAGGACTTTTTCATACCAGTTTGAGGTACTGATGATCATCCAGAAGTTACAGATGGAAATGATACATTACATGGTAAAACAGCGCTCCTTTTATACAGAGTCTGACACATTTGTTGTCAGGAGGTAGCCTAGCCCCCCAATCCGACTAGGCACTGAAACGTTTGATATCACATCAGATGAATGAACATCAGGATGTGATATTTCTCTAGATGTGGAGTAAACACAATTTAACTTACAACATTTATATAAATCTGTGATTTCCTAAAACTTGCTGTTAGCATTATTCATGTAGTTTGCCTACCTTTTTAACAAGGCAGGATACAGGTAACTACCCCCTTCCTGTGCTTTCAGGCTAAAAAGACCTGTTGGCTACTGAGATGAAAAGTCTAATTAACATGAGATTAACATGGGGTCCTTTCTTCAGACAGTTGCAAAAACACATTTCCTTCACACACATGCGTATTGCATCAGGAATCAGTACATTAGAAATATAAAATAGTATAAAAAATCAGTACATTTCACAATGAAATAAATCCGCGCACTGCGCCCCTAATTTAAATACTTTTATACAATGAGTTATTTATAAGTGATCCAGCCACATTGATCAACAGACTATCCAGAAACAGTAGTACTAGAAAACAAGAGTGCTTAATATGCTACAACCATGTATGTATTCCTGTAGATTAATAGATCCCTATGTCGCATCACCTGTATGAGATAGCCAATCTCCATACATAGAACAAATACAACAAAAACACAGGGTGCGTCCAAATGGGATAATAATTATTAATTTATTCAAATTTAAAAATCCCTGATCTCACATGTGTCATGTAAAACTATGAACAAATACATAAAGAAGCATATATGACGCTATATAAATTTGTATTTAATAACAATGTGGTTTCTGGCCAGTACACCATAAAAACACTGGATAGAAGTGCACAATAACAAGCTTGTGCTTACAGGTGGTATTAAGCAGGATTGATCTCACCTGTCTGTAGGATCTTTCTATAATAAGGAGATGAAATAATTATTTCTTTAGTCCATCAGAAGGAATAGTATAATATATTGTTGTCCTGATAGTAATAATGATAGATAATACGTCCAGGATGGCATCAATGATCGATCTCCTTGGAGATACTCACAGACCTCCAAAGCACTGAGGTATGATTATTCCGCTATATATTTCACAATCAAAGGTGAAGTGATGTATTCAATTCCGGTTAATGGATAGATAGATCTAAATCCACAACAATGTGACCGGACACGGAGATAACTTTCAGCTTGGAAGGTTGACGTGCCGAGATGCTAGCGCCCCTCGGATCAGCTGTCTGATTAGCTATAAGCAGGTCCACATACCCGTTCGGGAAAGTAATATGGTCACGGTCCTTCTTAGTAGTGTAGAGTAATCTCCTGGAAAATGATGATAATAATGGTAGTGGTAATGCTACCTACTTCTTCAAAGATAGATCCAGATGAAGGAGTAATTCTAATGCGTTTCGTCAGTAAGAACTGACTTTTTCAAAGATATTCATTACTACTTCCTTCAGTCTTTTATGAGGCTCATATCATTGTGATTGGCTGGTGTTTTTTCTCAATTAGTCCTCAGATGTTAACCCTATGTTTGCCTTTTTGAATATATCTATGAATATTTTTCACTTATTGCTAAAGCTTTACATATTTGCAAAACATCAGTACATTATATTAAAATAACAAACCATAATTCATTAGAGAAATTCTCTCTTCTTTCCATTATATATAAAAAAATAAAATCATTAAGATCTTAAAATTAAAATACATACAGTTTAACCGAGGAGAAGAGACATGGGTATTTTGTGTATATATATATATATATATATATATATATATATATATATATATATATACAAACTCGCTCCCCTTATCTTAAATGAATAGAATAAATAGAATGATTCACTACAATTATATAGAACGATTAATTCACACAATTAAAAAAAAAATCAATAGTAAAATAAAAATTCCATAACACAGGGGATTAGATCCTGTGTCTTCATATATAGTATATCTCTCTGTAATCAAGCATTAGACTGTTACACCATTGCTAATGGTGTTTCTTCTGCATGATCATTAGTATACTTATAGTTACTTATTCAAGAATTTATAGAGGTAAAGAAAAAAAATATAGCATTCCATAACAATAAGATATATATATATATATATATATATATATGTATATATATATATATGTATATATATATATATATATATATATATATATGTGTGTGTATATATATATATATATATATATATATATATATATATGTGTATATATATATATATATATATATATATATATATATATATATATATATGTGTATATATATATATATATATATATATATATATATATATATGTGTATATATATATATATATACACATATATATATATATATATATATATATATATATATATATACACATATATATATATATATATATATATATATATATATATATATACACACACATATATATATATATATATATATATATATATATACATATATATATACAGGTATTCCTCACTTAACGACCGACCTATTTAGCGACCATTCGGACTTACGACCCGTTGTTACGTCCGGCTCCGCCGCTCAGCAATAGGGGAAATAAATGACCTGTGCCCTTGCGACGGGACGTAACCACGCCCGTAGTACCCGCATAGTTTCTTTCTGAGCTGAAGAAGACAAGACAAGACGCACCTGATACCCTTGCAGTCTCCATCGTGCGGTAAGTTAGCTCTACAGTACTTGAAAGCACTTGGTTCTGAAGTAATACTGCAAGGACATTAACTAAACATAACATCTTTTTACTAAAGGGAGGAATATAAAACTGCATATGCACATGCTGATTTTTTATTGCCATGCATATGTATACAGTACTGTACTCACTTAGCGACCAATTCGCTTAACGACCTAGTCGTTGGAACGGAACTAGGTCGTTAAGTGAGGAATACCTGTATATAAATATATATATATATATATATATATATATATACATATATATATATATATGTATTGAGGATGTCTTACCAAACCCTACAAAACCTCAAAACACCCTAAATTAAGATAACCTATTTATGTATATGTTACTTAATCTAAATGTTAACTCAGTAAAAAAATCTCCAGATGACCTAATAATGGAAAACGTTTAGTAATTAATTCCTTAGAGCAGTGGTTCCCAAACTTTTGCAGTTCGTGGCACCCATAGAGTCTCCATAATTTTTTCAAGGCACCCCTCCAAAATAATTACCAAGCAGTCCTGTTCTAGAAGTAGTTGGGTCAAAAAAACGTAATAAGTATTTAGGTCAGGACAGAAATACTTATTTAGTTGTATGCAAAAATAATATGCATAGATCCAAGGAAAAAATAATATTTTTATATATTTTTTTAAATTATATTTCTGTCAAAGAATAATTGACAACTAACTCACACTGTGACCTCCTTCATCTCCACACACTCTGCCCCTCTGCATCCAGTCACACTGCCCCCTCTCACGCTGCCCCATATGCCCTCTCTCACCCTGCCCCCTCTCACGCTGCCCCGTCTGCCCTCTCTCACCCTGCCCCCTCTCACGCTGCCCCGTCTGCCCTCTCTCACCCTGCCCCCTTTCATGCTGCCCCGTCTGCCCTCTCACGCTGCCCCGTCTGCCCTCTCTCATCCTGCCCTCTCTCACCCTGCCCTCTTTCACCCTGCCCTCTCTCACCGTGCTGTCCTCTGCCCTCTCTCACCACGCTGTCCTCTGCCCTCTCTCACCACGCTGTCCTCTGCCCTCTCTCACCGCGCTGTCCTCTGCCCTCTCTCAGCGCTGTCACTCTAACCTCTCTCAGCGCTCTCAGCTTGACAAAATTCAATATGCTCATTCAGACCTTCTGGTATAAGAGTACATAGTTTAAAAATCCAAAAAGTCACTCTCTCACAGAGAATCTTGAACCTATCACCACCTCTCATAGTGGGCTTAACAGATTCCATAATATACACCTTTAGATTGGTGGGGTCAGAAAGAGTGTACATCCTTAAAATGTCTAAAAACACTATGATTTTCTAATCCATTAATAATATTCCTCCTATGTTCCATAAAACATATTTTGATGGTTCTAGTTGTTCTACCCACGTATTGCAGGCCACACGGGCACTGCAACACGTAGATAGAAAAGGAGGTATTACAATTGTAGAAACCCTCAATAATGAAGGTTTCTTTAGAAGAGTGAGATATTATTTCTCTATCCTTATTTTTTATATGTTTACAAGTTGTACACCGTGTCATACCACATTTGAAATTACCTTTTATATTTGACATAAACTCTTCATTTTGTGTAGTATTTTCTTCCTTATTCTTTTTATAAGAGAAGTGGCTGGGAGCTAGTATATTCTTCCTATTTTTATTCTTCTTGAAAACTATACAGGGCTGTTCATAAATCACGGTGTTAAGTATATGATCTTGTTTCAAAATGTGATAATTATTCTTAATAATTTGTTTAATAGTTTTCGACTTGGTGTTATATTTAGAAATAAATCTTAACCCACTCTCTCTAGATATATTTTTTCTTATATTGTCATCCCTGTCTGGTTTAGATTCTAGAATTGATGTTCTATCCATATTGGCAGTATATCTATATGCCTCATCTAAAATTCTTTGAGGATATCCTTTATTCTTAAAAGATCTTAACATTTCTTTTACTTGTACATCAAAAGATGTAGTGGTGGAACAGTTTCTTCTAATCCGGCCTAATTGGTTTTTAGGGATATTTATTAACCATGGTTTGTAATGACCACTCTTAAAGTCGATATAGTTATTAGTATCGACTTTTTTACGATTATTTTCAGTCTGAATTTCCATATTATTTATTGATAAGGTTAAATCCAAAAAGTTCACATGATTAAAACTCCAATTACCTGTGAATGTTTAATTATATTCATTGTGATTGAGATACATAATAAACTCTTGAATAGATTCCATCGTTCCGTCCCAAATAATAATGAGGTCATCTATATATCGGCCATAGTACACGAGGTTCGCGCCATAGGGTCCATTCCAAACAAATTGATCTTCGAAATGACCCATGTATAGATTTGCATAACTAGGCGCGAACATCGTGCCCATGGCCGTTCCAGTGGTCTGTAAATAATAATCATTATTAAATATAAAATAATTATGTGTCAATATATACGTAATAGATTCTATAATAAATTCTCCTTGTCTCTTTTCTATATTATTTGTATATAATATTTATTTTATAACATCTACACCTTTAGTGTGTGGAATATTTGTGTATAACGCTGTGACATCCAACGTGACAAAAAAATATGAGGATTTCCAAGTAAAGTCTTTTAAAATTCTAAGTAGATGTATTGTATCTTTGATATATGATTTAAGAGTAGTGACATAACCCTGCAAATAATAATCTACACAGTGAGACAAATTGGTACTGAGAGACCCAATTCCCGAAACAATGGGACGGCCTGGTGGCATATCTAGAGATTTATGAATTTTTGAAAAATATCCAGAAGCAGTGTACAGAATAGCGAGCACATGACAAATTTAATAAGTGTCATGCTCCTTTTACACAATGATATGGCTTATTTGAAATAAATGACTATAGGATTTGTTACCATTTGTTTATAATAGATATAGCATAACTAACTTTTATGATATAAGCAAATCTGAATTCTGAATATTATTTTCTAATCTGTACATGTGAGCATGAGCTACTAGCCAGGGTCCATATTGGAATCGATAATACAAACTACTCTACCTGCTTTGCCTGTTGGCGCTGGCTCATTCAAAATGAGCCAGGGCTAATGGCCAACAAATTATTTGTCTCCATAATATATAGTTATTGTCACTCACCGGTCCCCTGGTTCCTCTGGGTCAAGAGTCAGCCCACTCACTACTCTGCCGGCGCCCGTGCAACGCCGCGGTCGTCCACCATCTTAGCCATGCTTCTGCGCATGTGGAGACCGAAGGACTGTTGAAACCTTTTCCTCTCCCTCATTGGTTCTTCAATTGTCTCTTCCTATTTAAGGCTTCCCCTGACCTTCCTTCCTTGCCTGTTCTTGGTTCTAATTCTGCTGAGGCAACCAAGGAGTTCACACCTCCTGGATCTAATACCTGTCAGCCGCAGACAGCTCCACGCTACCTAGTATCGTACCTGCAAACTGGACAAGCCTCATCTCCACCTTAGTGGTAATACCTGTCAGCCGCAGACATCTCCACGCTACCTTGGATCGTACCTGTAGACTGGACAAGCCTCATCTCCTCATTAGTGGTAATACCTGTCAGCCGCAGACATCTCCACGCTACTTTGTATCATAACCTGCAGCCTGGACAAACCTCATCTCCACGTTAGCGATAATACCTGTCAGCCGCAGACAGCTCCACGCTACCTTGGATCATACCTGTAGACTGGACAAGCCTCATCTCCTCATTAGTGGTAATACCTGTCAGCCGCAGACATCTCCACGCTACCTTGTATCGTAGCTGCAGACTGGACAAGCCTCATCTCCACCTTAGTGGTAATACCTATCAGCCGCAGACATCTCTACGCTACCTTGCATCGTACCTACAGACTTAACAAGCTTCATCTTCACCTTAGTGGTAATACCTGTCAGCCGCAGACAGCTCCACGCTACTTTGTATCATAACCTGCAGCCTGGACAAACCTCATCTCCACGTTAGCAATAATACTTGTCAGCCGCAGACTTGTATCGTACCTGCAGCCTGCACAGACCTCGTCTCCACATTGGTGGCAATACTTATATCACTCAACCCCAGTTTGTTGTTTGTTTTTTTGTGACCTGCTACTATACCTGCCTCCCTCAGAAGCATTCTCGTTCTACTTCCATCCTCCACTGACCACAGCACGGCCTCTTCTCTCCCGAGATTCTCCGTTACTTCTGAGCCTTCTCTACTATCTAGCCCTGGCTAGCACCTAACCATCTTCTATAGCTGCTATCCGTCAACTCTACCTTACTCATCAGAGGGCCGCGACCTGCACAGTGGAAGCCGCTAAAACCCATACTTCCTTGTGGGAGTTCCTGGAGAAGACCAGCTGCTGTGTTACACTCCGCGCCTCTGGTGGGCAAAGTCATCTATTGGTAGATTCTGGGTTGAGACTCCTAGTGGCATTGACAGTTATAAAGGAGGTCCTATTGCACTTGCTGCTGTGAATTTCAGTGTGTACAGAGCATAATATTTATTTTATAGTTGTAAGTGTGTATATTATGTAAAAAAAAACATTTTTGTTGAGTTCCAAAGTAATAATCTTACATTGAAGTCTTATTATTTTAGTTTGATTATCTATTTTGTAAACTATAACTGTTTCAAATAATTAAATTTCAGGTTAAAAGGGTTCTGTAAAGAAATATGGATGGCGCATGGAACCAGAGTTACAACTCCTTATTCTAATCCATAACCGAACTGTACTTTTTCGCCCCATTGCTCTCAGGAAATACCAGTGATAGAAATGTAACATCTCCTTGAAAAATCACTTCAGGGTTAAAATTCCATCTGTACAGGGAACACTTAGGAGTTGACCCTTCTGTTTGATCCCTATTGTCCACCATTGAACTCTACCAGACAGCCAGGAGCTGGACCCAGCAGGGGTTTTCTAAGGGTGGACACTTAAGGCAGAAAGGGGAGCTGGATTGTGTGAGGGGCCCACCAATTGAGACCATTTGCATCTCCCCTGGACAGGCCGTTCCTACAGTGAGATTATGACGTTAATAAAAGTGTCTACCCTACCTAAATTATTTAATCGGTCATAGGTATCCCAACTAAATCCTTTAACCAGTAACTCAAGATACGCAATTTCTATACTGCTGTCAAATTGTGCCTCATTGCATGTCCACCCACCATGATTGAGGCGCTGTGCCTTCTCAGAGTATCTACGTCTGGCCTAATTTCAACGATATATTCTGAGCTCATTCTCCCGTCCGAATCTAATCGTGATCCATACAAATTGTCATGGGAATGTGACAGTGGGCTTAAAAAATGGGGGCAGCATGGCACAAAGGGGTTAAAAACCAGGGGGGGAGCATGGCACAGTGAGGTTAAAAAACGGGGCAGCATGGCACAGTGGGGTTAAAAAAAAGGGGGGAGCATGTCACAGTGGGGTTAAAAAACAGGGGGGCAGCATGGCACAGAGGGGTTAAAAAAAGGGGGGGGATGGCACAGTGGGGTTAAAAAACAGGACAGCATGGAACAGTGGGGTTAAAAAACAGGGGGGGCATGTCACAGTGGGGTTAAAAAACAGGGGGGCAGCATGGCACAGAGGGGTTAAAAAATGGGGGGATGGCACAGTGGTGTAGTATAGTGTAGTGTAGTGTGATGAAGGGGAGCCAGGTGAAGGGGGCAAAAGCAGCATGGAAGGCGCAGTGTGATCATAAGGCATGGCGATGATGAAGGGGCACATTATTGTAATGTTGGAGCTGGAGGAAGGCCTAATTATTAATTGTGGGTGGTATTGATTTAACGCCTTGGTTGTTTGGAATTATCTAAATGTTGCCATTTTTACCAAGTAGGGCCCCCAGCATTCCAGGATCCAGACAAGCCACAACTAAAGAAACATGTAGCCACAGGTGGTGAAAGTGAGAAGAACAGGTAGGAGAGAACAGCACAGTATGTGAAATGTTGTGATCTAGTAGGGACAATGCCAATTTTTGGTGAGTGTTGTGCCCAATGTAAGGTGCAGGCCAAGACTGAACTCTTTGTGTACACACTGCATTCTTTCTATACTACACTGTGGTGCTAGATGTCCTGAAAGTCAGGAGTGCTTGGACATATGTGACGCTCCGGCGAATTGAGAGCCTAGTGATTTTGATGTGTTAGCCACGCCCCAATGGCGCATTTGCCATGCCCCCAAATGCATGACCAAACCCTCAAAAAATTTTGCGCCACAGCGGAATTTTTTTAAGCATACTCGATTATAAGGTGGGGCCCCATGAATTTGTTGTACCGGGGCCCTGAATTCCTCTTGGCAGCCCTGAATATAATTGTTATTGTATCAAAATGTATCACAGACTCAGATTGTGTAATGCTGCAAATACAATGTGTCAAATGTCTTATTGTTTCACGCAAGCGTGAAGTGTTTAGTGTATCCACCAAAATAGCTAATTCAGTCAAGCCATTCCATTGTTTAATCAAGGTAACAGAGAAGGTATGTCTAACAGTTAAAGTGTCCACTGATAGACCCCTGCTGAAAGACATTTTACCCTTCGCCCTGTGTATACAGCCAAGGATGTAAGGAGAGCAAAATGCCAAGAGGACTATTCTAGCTTGGAGGATCCTGGTGTTGAAGACATCATCATCAACATTTATTTATATAGCTTCCGTAGCGCTTTACAATTGGGAACAAACAGTAATGAAACAATACTGGGTAATACATACAGAGGTAAGAAGGCCCTGCTCGTAAGCAAGACATCAGCAAAACGACTCTGGGCAGGCATTGTAGTGCTGCTGGAGGAAACCCTACCAGGACAGGGTCTGTGTGAGCCAGTATCTCAGGCTGTGTAACATGGTTACTGTCTAGCTAAGCGGTAGTGGTAATATTGCGGGAGGATAAGACTCTGAAAGAGACTGAGATTATTACTTTGGAGTGCTGACTTTATACCCTGTATCTTGTGAATGTCTTGTGGTGTTGTGCTGTCACAATAAAGCCTTATTTTGGATACACTCTGGTGTACCCGATTGAGTTAAATCCCACAGAGGGCAATTGCCGTTCCAGCTAAGGGTGGTATCCTCAAAAGGTCCCGCTTGATCCTAAATTCTTTCTCTTGCCCCTAGGGTTTCCTCTGCGACTTGTCAACAAAATAAACTCGCATAATCTCAGCCGCCACCAGCCAAATCGTTGAGGACTGGAAACAAACTGCGCCCCCTCCCTCCTGGCTATCATCAGCCGCGCTTGGCATGTCCATGGTATGGAATTTATTATGAGCATCATTAATAATTCCTCCAAATCTTTCAATAAAATAGAGGACCCTTGGTTGTCCTTCTTTCAATACCATTCTCCCTTCCCTTAACAAGATGTGTGCTATTGTCCTTTGAATATACCTAACCTCCCCCCTTCCTTTTTCCTTCTCTCTGTGGTCTCAGCCACGTCACTTACTATCTTTCTTCTACTGTTCTTACTCTTCTTTCTCCTCTCTTGCTGCCCTCATCTCTTTCTCCCCCCTAATACTCTTCTTCTTTCACTTCTTTTCTTGAATACCTTAAAAACTATGGTCTATTCAATTGGTTTACCTACATCTTCTCACACTGCTGAAAATGATTTACATGTTGCTTCTACTGCCTTTGCAGCTGTATTACCTGTTGTTGTAATATTATTCTGTTATCGTGCCTATGACCTTGAATAAACAAATCTTAAAAAAAAAAAAAGTGGCTACCCTGGGAGCTGATGGGCAGAGTGACAGATTTTGACCAAGAAGTGATGCTCTGCCAGAGATTCGTTGTGGAACACATCACACTGGATTTAACTTGTTGGACCTGCTATTGTCAAGTGTGCCGTCTGTGTTTAATCCTGTTCTGCAGAATAAATCATCTAATACCGTGTCTCAGTGATCTGGAGAACCTGTATCTTCACAGGTTCTTACACTACATTTTAAAAATTAAACATGTACTGGGGCAGTAGGTTGTAAAATTTTAGTGGTCACTCACTTACTGTTGCCTATGCTATCCATCCAAACATTGGTACTATATGTCACTGTTTTTGCCCTGCAGCTCCCTGTCCAGAAGCAGGTTACAGAGAAGTTCAGTTTGAATTGCAATTTGTTAGCCCACCCTCTGTTACACGGCTTGGACTACCCTCTGTAGTTCAGAGTACACCTCACTATGCTAGCTACAGATTAGAGCAAACCCCAAATCTAATCTGACACTAGTATCAAAATATAAATCGCTGGGTATATGGCTTGATCCAAATATATCATTTGGTTTGTATACAGACATCCTGATTTCCAAAATGTATTCTAAACTTGTCATGTTCTACAGAAACAAATGTTTCCTTCATGGACAGAAAGTCCAGTCACACAACAGATGATGTAAGGGATGTAGTCTATGGTAACTGCACCTCAAACTCATTTTGACAATCTGATGTTCAGTTTTAAAATGTAACTACACTACCAACCATTGCAACATCCTATCATATCATAGCTGCATGTTACTGGAGTCCATGGAAGTGTTCCCTTTCCCTGTCAAACTATCAAACACTTTTTAGACAAGTTACCCAATTTTATATCAACATTTATAACACTTACACCACACAGCACTTATCACATTAGATCCACTTTCAGAAGTGGATAAACAACCTTTGCCTAACTGGCATCACATGTCTGGAACAATCTACCAGAGTCTATTAGAATATAGAGCTTAAGATAATTTAAAACATCTCTCATTTCGTATTATAAACATGTGTGTCACTACAATGTATATTAAATTTTTTTGTTGTTGCAGGTAGTGCACAGATACCAAAAAGCTTAATTTTTACGCTGCCGTTCAGAGTTAAGCTAGGACACAACCCCTTCCCTGTCTGCACATATTTCAAGTTTGTCTCCCACTGCAGCTTGTTGTGGTTTTGCAAATGTATAGAGATAGAAACACTGTATCCATAGCTGCCAACATATTTCAATAGTTTCCAGAGAGGCTGCGCAGCTGAACTGATGCAGGCCAGGTCCAATACTGTCTTGGCAGAACTTTGAGCACTACGATTTCCATAAAATAAATTTTCTTTAATAAGATTATAGGATATTTTATTTACATTTTAAAACTTTAATCTCTAAAATATCAACAAAAGCCCACAGTAAAAGACTAGATGATAAGAATTGCATTTTAGAGTTGTTGGTCAATATTGAAAAATAAAGACATTTCCAGGGACAAATATCTAAAGCCTGGCACTGTTCCAGGAAATTAAAGACAGTTGGCAACTATGTGTATCCCTTAAGCTCTTTTTGATTCCTGTATATGACTCAAACACATTTTAGACTTTCCAAACAGACCTTGAAGTTGTCTTTTTGCTCCTTTCCCTTTTTGGGGCTTGCCACCTTGCTGCAGCGGATGGTTTTAGACACAGACGTTGCACTTGTGGAGACATCAGGTAGTACAGAAGGGGAACTGATCGCACCATGAAGAAAGATTCGTTCACTCCGGCGTCGGCTCCATAAATCATCATCGCTTAACTCGACTGCAAATTCTTGACCGCGGTCCTTTGCAGATTTAAATTTTTTACATTTTTGTGCTTTGTCCATTATCTTTCCTTTCGCAGAGCAATTAGGAATGCATTCAGCTTCTATAGAAGTTGCTGCTATTGTAGAATTGTCTAATTTTTTAGCGTTGGAAAATGTTATGTCAACTGAAGACTTTGCTTTAATTTTCACTTTAATCTCTGAATCCGTGTCTTCAAACTCTGTGCCTATACAAAGCAAAAAAGTACAGTAATATACTTAGCACACAAGACTGCATCTGTTGTCATGGCAAATAAGGAAATTTTAATTAAATGAGACAAACTTCAGTAGAATGTATAAAACCACAATCATTTTTATGACTTGCATGATAATTAAAAATCAGATTCTTATTAAATGGCTTCAAACAGGTAAAAGCTTGCTAATAATGCCATTTGGAATTATTTCAGATGTGCATATTTCACACATTCAAAATTCTTTAAAATAAAACATCAAACACTTCTTGTAAGTTATGTACAATTAATGATCCAGAGAACACCATTTTAGTTTTACATTTCAGGTTTATATTGTGTGTTCTGATATATTTATCAGTAATATAGAGTTCAGCCTTAAAACCTTTTAGTTAATGAGCAGGACCTTATCAACCAACAAGCAGCCAGGGGCGCTGGGTCCTGGGGAGGGGGGGCGCGCCACCACCGGCATTTAATAATTTAATATCTGTTTTCTTTTTTTTTTTTTAAGGGGACAGGGAAATGGCTGTGGGGGTGGGAGTGGGGGAGGTAATGACATTGGCTGAAGGGAGAAATTGAATGGCTGAGTGAGTATTTGAAAAATAGAGCAGCTTTGGGGGGCATGATCTGTATTGTGTGGTGGTTACATGGATGCTCTCTGTGGTCTCTGTGTTATCTAGAATGTTAAATAATAATCAGTTGGGGCTTATAGAGGTTTGCATTTGATTATAGCTGTTTGACCAAAATGTTCATATATTGCATATATATGCATGTGCTATGGGGTAGTTTTATCTGACCATAATGGAGTGTTGTGTTTAAATTAAAGAGCTTAATCATTCAGGGTTTGTTAACATTTTGCATTATAATACAATTTTTGCATATTTTCAAAACAGGACTCCAACTTTACAGAAGCCAGCTAGAAGACAAGAAAGCTGAAAGAACAAGAGAGAATAGCAAGACAGGTAAGAGAGGATGCAACAATCTGTCTAAATTTGAATGCTGGAGTATTCCTATACACCTATATATTGGTGGTAGTGAAGGTGGTGGTGGGGATTTGGAGTCACTATGGGTGTATTAGCAAAGGGCTTCCAGAACCATTAATCAGGCCCGGGTAATGAGGTAGTCATTGCCTACTCTCCCGGAATGTCCGGTAGACTCCCGAATTATTGGGAGTTCTCCCGGACTCCCGAGAGAGTAGGCAAAAATTCCGGAACCACCCCGTTGTTGTAAATGGTGGGTGCGGGACACCATGCGTGGCCACGCCCCCTTGACGGACTTCCTCCCGGACAGCTGTTGTCAAAAGTAGGTAAGTATGGTTTAAGTGAGGCTGATGCAAACTGTGTAACTCTTCGGTTTGCACACAGTGTTGTTTTTCCTACACACATGAATGTGCATGCCTTCCCCTCAGCTGTCAGGAAATACCACAGCAACCTAAAAGTGCACATAGGTGATGTTATAATATTTATAAGTCATATATGTCCAATTTATGTCATAGCTGCAAGATGATTGTAATAGTTTGTGTTTTACCCAACAAGTTATATATCACAGATATTTTAGATTTTTAAAAGTAATATAATTATACTAAGTCATGGGAAATGACTAAAATGGACAGACATGCAAAATTAGCATGTGAAATATTAAATCATGAGTACAGTATCTATTATTATCTATTAATATCTACTACGATGCATAACTTTGTTTTTATTCAATAGGGTAATATATATTATAAGGAAAATGGAGATATTATTGAGCAGCACAAATGATTCACTTTATAATTTTAAGAGATGATTTATTAAGGAACATAAATGCAGACACTTGACGTATTTTGCGTAAAATTGCTCTTTGCATTTTCAGAAACTAACCATATGCCAGAGAACGCAGAAAATTCAACTTTTCTTCCCTTACTACTGCCTACTATTGCATGGGTGGAACAGGGAGGGGAATGTGAGTATGCACGCAGTTAATGTACAGTAAAGGCGTGCCAAGCTCGAGTGCACGCAGCAGCATCCGACTCAAGCTTTGGGTATCTCAAAGGTACGTGTTTTTCAGTCATACCACTTGCACTAGCTATAGGTCTGGTGTAAGTGTCAATTACTAGTGATTACGATCGCATGAGCATGCTAGAACATGTGTTTACAACCAGGAGCAACTGTACAAGTGCATTTTATTTACAGTAGACATTAATAACATCCTAATAAATGTATTTTATTAAAGAATTAAATAAAAAGTATTTAAAAAAAAAAAAAGCTTTGTCATTAATGACTATATTATGAGCAGTTGACATAAACTGTATATTTAAAAAAATATATATTATGTGCTTATATAATGTGCATATGATCTTATTTGCATGATTGCCCATGATGCTCTCACTGGGGTTTTCTGCTCTGGAAGGATCAGCAGCGGTCCCCATTATCTCCATGGGCCCCGTGCACGACACCTGCCACACCAATGGTAGTTCTGCCACTGTAAGCACATATGGGGGTAAATGTATCAAGGTCCGATTTTTTTAGCGTTTTAAAATCGCTGCAAACCCGCGATTTTAGTTCCCAAGCTGTCAGATGTATTAAACTGCGATTTTAACTCTGATCTTAAAAATTGCTGGTCATCTCTGGTGATTTTGCTCCCGTGTTTAGCTAACTCTCCTGTGTTTCCTGCGAGATTAGTAAACACATCACTGTTACACTGGTCTGCCTATACAGCCGGAGCTCCGGCAGCTGTCAAATGTTTAAAAGTAGATAAAAGGTTTTTTTTTTAAAAAAAAGTGTGGGGTCCCCCGTCCTGCCACTGCTTGTAGTTATACAAGTATCAGCATGGCCACACTGTTTATGGCAGCCTGGCTGGCTGGGACTTGTAGTTCCACAAATCAAAATGACATCTGTTAGTTTTTTTTAACTAGATAATCGCCATTATTACCCTACACCCACCGCCTAGGGGGTGTAGGAAGAGCCCAAGTGCTTTCAGCACTGGGCTGGGTGTCCTTAGAGGGGGGGCCCGCTCATTTTTTTTGGGCGGACCCCACTACCTAGGGAATCCAGCCCAGCGCTGAACAGCCTGGGTTTGGTTGTCATTATGGCAGGGGGACCCCTGCCGCGTGTCCCCCTGCTATAGTGCCACCCACCCCAAGCTGGTTTGCCTAGTGCTGGTTGTATGAAAATCGGGGGGGCCACACGCAAAATTTTTCCCCGATTTTCACGCAGTGCAAGTGCTGCCAGCAGTAGGCTGGCAGCACTAGGGTTAATAGTGGTAGGATAGGGGGACCCCAGGGTTTTTTTTTTTAAACTCTATTTTTAAACATTTGACAGCTGCCGGATCTCCGGCTGTATAGACAGGCAGTGTAACAGTGATGTGTTTATTAATCACGCTGCTAGGATGCAGCGTGTTGTATGTAGCTATTTTTAAAGCAAACTCAGGAGAGTTTGCTTAATCGTAGCTTCATATATTTTAGACTTGTATAGCTAGAGTGGCAAGCAGTCAGGAGTTTGATCTCTATCGATTTTGGAAATAGCGATTTTGACAGAAACACAACTCTGGCGATTTTACATGAAAACTCAGGTTCATACAACTGCGAGTTATAACTCTCACGAGAAAATCGCTGGATTTGCAAAATCGCACCTTGATACATTTACCCCATGGACTGCTTTGCGATATGTATGTTAACCCAATTTATCTTTCTTTTCTTTCTTATTTTTCTTGAATTAGCAATTGTTTCTTTGTTTAATTTTGTTTTGAAGTACCAATAAAATAATACTAGATTTAAAAAAAAAATATACATAATATGCGTTCTTTTGTGACTTTATATTCCACATATGTATTGGATGTTTCCTGCAGTAAATTGCCTGTTAGAGCAGGGCGGACCTAGGGCCTGATTCATTAAGAAACTTGGTAAGGTAAGAAGGTAAGGTAAAGTACGGTGGCTTAGTGTTTAGCACTTCTGCCTTGTAACATTGGGGTCATGAGTTCAATTCCCTTCCATGGCCTTATGTCACGACTGATAATGGGTACCTGCTGTTGTTGGCGCAACTCAGAGGAAGGCGCGGAGTCTAACGTGCCCCTGGTATTCACCAGGAACCCCCGCAAGGAAGTATGGACTCCACTGCAGGGACACGCAGGTCGCGGTCCTTCCTAGAGTCCACAGCGAGGTACAAGGAGGTGTCAGACAGGCTGGGTCAGCAACGTTCAGGTAGAAGAGGTAAAAAGGGAAATCCAGAAGAATGGTGAGGCAAGCCGGGTCGGTAACTTTCAGGGAGAACAATACAAAGGCAGAATCCAAATAGAGGTGGTCAAACGGTCCGGGTCAAAAGGTCACAAGCAGCACGAGGATAGTCAGGAACGAATACAGCAACTGGTATACACAAACGCTGGAGACAGGAAGACCTGATACTCTGGCACTGGTGAGAGGGCTGGAAGAGGTTTAAATACTGTGGTAACCCAATCAGAATCAGCGCTGCAGCGCTGTCATACCTGCCGCCGGGAATCCTGTTCATAGCGTCCCGTTGCCTAGCAACGGGGCGCGTCATCACACCCAGAGGTCGGACGGCAGGGGGATCCGGAAGTGATGCGTCTGGTTGCTAGGCAACCAGACGCGTTGTCAGCAGAACGGCGGAACGGCGCCTGACAGTATACCCTCCTCTTCTTCCTCCTGTTTGAAGGAACCTTTTAAGAATTCTAGGAGCGTGAAGGTCCTGCTTGTCCACCCATGATCTCTCCTCTGGGCCAAATTCTTTCCAATGGACAAGAAATTGCTGTTTGCCACGAAGAATGCGAGAGGCCAAGATCCGATTGACTTCGAATTCTGTTCCAGAAGAGGTTTGTATTGGTGGGGGACGACAGGGAGGTCGATAGAATTTATTGAGTACCACTGGTCATAGTAATGAGACATGAAAAGTATTATGACATCTCAGAGAAGGAGGAAGTTTCAATTTAAAGCATACAGGATTAATTACTTGCATAATGGTGTACGGGCCAATAAATCGAGGAGCCATCTTCATAGAAGGAACTTTTAGTCTTAGGTCCCGGGTGGATAGCCATACTTGGTCTCCCACCTTTAAGAGAGGAGTGGCCCTCCCATGACGATCTGCAAAGATTTTGTGATGCTGAGTAGCCTTGAGTAAAGCCATCTTAGTCTTAGCCCAAATGAGAGAAAACTCCCGATAAAGAGTATCTACGGCTGGAATCGGTGAAGAGGACACTGGAAAAGGATCTTGAAACACAGGATGACTTCCATATACAATAAAGAATGGGGAGAATCCGGTAGACTCATGAATGTGTTGGTCATGGGAGAACTCCGCCCAAGGAAGGAATTGAGACCATTTATTCTGATTGTCAGAGGTAAAACAGCGAAGAAATGTTTCGAGGTCCTGATTGATTCGCTCCGTCTGTCCATTGGTTTGGGGATGATATCCCGAAGAGAATTTCAATTCTATGTTCAATTTCCTACAAAAGGTTCTCCGAAAACGGGATGTGAATTGGACTCCACGGTCCGAAATGATCTCCTTCGGGCAATCATGTAATCTGAATATCTCCTTGATAAAGATATCTGCCAGACGACTGGCCGTGGGCAGTCCAGTTAGAGGAATAAAATGTGCCATCTTCGAAAATCGATCAATAACCACCCAGATAGTGGTAAACCCTGCACTGTGGGGTAGGTCTGTGATAAAATCCATGGCCACACTTTCCCAAGGAGCATCGGGGATAGGGAGTGGACGAAGAAGGCCTGCCGGGACTCTTCTACAAGTCTTGTGTTGAGCACAAGTAGTGCAGGAAGCAATAAATTTACAAATATCGGCACGTACAGTAGGCCACCATAAGCGACGGCAAAGCAACGATGTTGTCTTCTTTATTCCAGCATGGCTGGCAATGCGGGATGAATGAGCCCACTGTAGGGTCTTGAGCCGGAGATGAGGTTCCACAAATGACCGGCCTGGAGGAGGAGAGGACGTTTTGGTCCTAGTGAGGGCTACAATATTAGAAGGATCAATAATATGCTGAGGAACCAACGGTCTTAAGCGATCGGAATCGTCAAATGAGCGAGATAATGCATCTGCACGTCCGTTTTTGGCTCCAGGGCAGAATGTGAGCTTCATGTTAAATCGAGCAAAGAAAGATGCCCAGTGGGCTTGCCGAGGATTAAGGCAACGAGCCTCTTGAATGAACACTAGGTTCCGATGGTCGGTAAACACAGTAACAGGAAATATAGCCCCCTCCAACAGATGTCGCCATTCCTCCAGAGCCACCTTGATGGCCAGTAACTCCTTGTCCCCTATTCCATAATTACATTCACTTGGGAGAAATCGTCTGGAGAAAAACCCACACGGGTTGTGTGAGCCAGCAGGAGACTCTTGAAAAAGCACCGCCCCAATGCCTACAGAGGATGCATCTACCTCTAAGAAGAAGGGTCGTTCTTGATCTGGCTGGGACAGAACTGGAGCTGAAGAAAATGCTTTCTTTAACATTAAGAAGGCAGACATGGCTTCCGAGGACCAAACCCTGGGGTTGGCAGTCTTCCTGGTTAAAGCTGTAATGGGAGCTATAATGGTGGAGAATCCCTGAATAAATTGGCGATAATAGTTTTCAAAGCCAATGAACCTTTGAGTCGCTTTAAGGCCTTGTGGCTGAGACCAGTTCAGAATAGCTGACACCTTGGTGGGATCCATACAAAGACCTTGACCCGACACAATGAAACCAAGAAAAGGTACCTGGCTAATCTCAAACACATATTTCTCCAGCTTGCAGTAGAGGTGATGTTTCCGGAGTCTACGTAAGACCTCCTTTACTTGTTCCCGATGCGTCTTCAGATCTTTAGAAAATAATAATATATCGTCTAAATACACTACCACAGAAGTGTATAACAGGTCATGAAAGATATCGTTAACAAAGGTTTGGAAGATGGCTGGGGCGTTGCAGAGGCCGAAGGGCATCACCAGGAACTCGAAATGTCCATCTCTGGTGTTAAAGGCAGTCTTCCATTCGTCCCCCTTCTTGATGCGAATCAAATTATAGGCCCCACGGAGATCTAATTTGGAAAAAATTTGAGATCCACTGAGCTTGTCAAAGAGGTCAGAGATGAGAGGTAGTGGATATCGATTTTTGAAAGTGATGCGGTTGAGAGGACGATAATCAATACAAGGCCGAAGAGACCCATCCTTCTTCTTAACGAAAAAAAACCCTGCACCCGCTGGGGAAGTGGATTTGTGGATAAATCCCCGTTTCAGGTTTTCCGTAATATATTGAGACATGGCTGACGTCTCTGGACGAGATAAAGGGTAGGTCCGCCCTTTGGGGATGTGTTGGTCAGGAGACAAAACAATAGCGCAATCCCAGGGACGATGAGGAGGCAAGATCTCCGCTTCAACCTTACTGAATACATCTTGGAATTCCATATAGGCCTCAGGAAGATGGGTTAGCTCGGAATGAGCCATCACTTGACATCTTGAAGGCAAAACTCTGGACAGACATTCAAAGCGACATCCTGAACCCCACGACATAACTTGAGCGTGGTCCTAATCCATCTGAGGAGAATGCTTTCTCAGCCACGGTAGCCCAAGATGAGGGGGTTAATGGACCTCGGCAAAACCAAAAGTTGGATCATCTCGCTATGAAGTACTCCTACCATCAACCGAACAGGAGAAGTCACAGAGGAGATGGAGCCGTGGGTAACACGACTACCGTCGACTGCCGTCAGAGATAACGGTTGAGGGAATGGGTTTAAAGGTATTTGGAGCTGCGAAGCTAGATCCGCCGAAATGAAGTTCCCGGAGGAGCCGGAGTCCACAAAGGCCGTGGTGGAAAAGGTACCTTTAGGGGTGCTCAGGATGACAGCCATCTGAAATTCTGGGGAATTTTCTTTAGAATAGGGAGCAACTGTGGACTCTCTTAAACGGCCTCCCCGCCACCGTTTAGGAGGAAGAGTTTACCGGTTTCTTGGGGCAAACTCTTAGCAGGTGTCCCGGATCTCCGCAATACAGACACAGGCGTTGTTTGAAGCGTCTCTCCCTCTCTTCAAGGGATAATTTAGAGCGTCCTACTTGCATTGGTTCGTCCACTGGCAGGATGGGATTTTGGAACTGGGGTGCTAGCCGTGATATGAACCGTTTGCCAGAAGAGCGTTCCTGCGTGCGCTCTTGGTAGCGCAAATCCACCTTTATGCACATGGAGATGAGGGAATCTAGCTCGGCCAGGAGTTCTCTGGAAATTAGCTCATCCTTAATCCGGTCAACCAGACCTTGCCAAAAGGTTGCCACCAGTGCTTCGTTATTCCATTTTAACTCGGAAGCCAGGGTCCGAAATTGAACTGCATATTGCCCCACGGACAGGTCACCTTGGCGGAGGTTTAACAAGCTAGTAGCTGCAGAAGCAACTCTTCCGGGATCGTCGAAGACTTTTCTAAAAGCTTCAATGAAGGAGCTGGAGCTATTAAGAAGTGGATCCCCTCGTTCCCATAAAGGTGAGGCCCAGGCAAGGGCTTGACCACTGAGGAGGGAGATGAGAAAGGCTACTTTGGTGCGTTCTGAAGAAAAGGCCCCTGGGTTGCACTCAAATTGAATAGCACATTGGTTCAGGAAGCCCCTGCACTTCTTGGGATCACCGTCAAACTTTTCGGGTGTCGGGATGCGTAAACCGGAGGCCGCTGTAGAGACCGTAACCACACTGGATGCTGTGGATGCAGAAGAGGTTATGGCTGGTGTAGCGGGTGAAGCACTCTAAAATGTTTCGAAGCGGGTAGCAATCCCTTGGACACATTGTAGGAGATGCGCTTGGGCTGCTTCTTGTTGCTCCACTCGCTGAGCCAGATGCAGGAGTAGGTCTCGAGCAGACGGTTCACCAGACCCCTCCGTTGTCATGGCCAGAGTATACTGTCACGACTGATAATGGGTACCTGCTGTTGTTGGCGCAACTCAGAGGAAGGCGCGGAGTCTAACGTGCCCCTGGTATTCACCAGGAACCCCCGCAAGGAAGTATGGACTCCGCTGCAGGGACACGCAGGTCACGGTCCTTCCTAGAGTCCACAGCGAGGTACAAGGAGGTGTCAGACAGGCTGGGTCAGCAACGTTCAGGTAGAAGAGGTACAAAGGGAAATCCAGAAGAATGGTGAGGCAAGCCGGGTCGGTAACTTTCAGGGAGAACAATACAAAGGCAGAATCCAAATAGAGGTGGTCAAACGGTCCGGGTCAAAAGGTCACAAGCAGCACGAGGATAGTCAGGAACGAATACAGCAACTGGTATACACAAACGCTGGAGACAGGAAGACCTGATACTCTGGCACTGGTGAGAGGGCTGGAAGAGGTTTAAATATTGTGGTAACCCAATCAGAATCAGCACTGTAATACCTGCCGCCGGGAATCCTGTTCATAGCGTCCCGTTGCCTAGCAACGGGGCGCGTCATCACACCCAGAGGTCGGACGGCAGGGGGATCCGGAAGTGATGCGTCTGGTTGCCAGACGCGCTGTCAGCAGACAGGCGGCCGTGCGGAACGGCGCCTGACACCTTATCTGTGTGGAGTTTGTATGTACTTCCTGTGTTTGCGTGGGTTTCCTCCGGGTGCTCCGGTTTCCTCCAACAATCCAAAAACATACTGGTAGGTTAATTGGCTGCTATTAAATTGACCCTAGTCTGTGTGTGTTAGGGAATTTAGACTGTAAGCCCCAATGGAACAGGGACTGATGTGAGTGAGTTCTCTGTACAGCACTGCGGAGTTAGTGACGCTATATAAATAAATGATGATGATGATGATAATGAAGGTAAGGTAAGAATTTGAGTAAGTTTTCTTATATAAGTTTTCTGGACAAAACCATGTTGCAATGCAAGGGCTGTAAATTAGTTTATTATTTTGCACATGAGTTAAATTTTGGCTGTTTTTTTAAAATACTGGCCGTTTTTCAGCCCATAAGGCAGAAAAAGTGGTGTGTTTGTGCAATTTGCACAGTATTCTAAGTCGTACGGATCTAAAGATCCGTGCCACTCTAAATACTGTTTAAATTTAAAAATGAGGCCCTAAAAGTTTCTATATGCTTAACAGGATTTCCATTGTTCATGAGATGTGATCTATTATAGGTCATTAGGCCATGTTAATTAATAAATTTTACAACTGTGCTATAACATCTAAACATCCAAGTATAATTTTTTGGTAAACACACAGAGATACATGCATATTTATTTATTATTTCAGTTTGCTGTTTTTTTTACTTGTTAGTGTGCACGTTTTGTCGACAGGTGAATTCAATGGGGGTGTGTTCCTAATTAATTAACTGTTCTGTACTCACTATCTGTATGGCAGCCCTTGAGGAAGGTGCCTCACAAGCACCGAAATGGCCATTGGGTATTCTGTGACATACACAATTATGAGCCAGGTTCCTGTAGTGCCTTTTCAAGATAAATACATTTCAATTATGTTGCTAATCTGTCCTTTTTGATTTGCTGCTATGGATGGCATAACGGAACTGTTTTGTTGTGGATTTTAAATGCAATAAAACAAGCCATTTTTGCACTTGGAGTGCTATTCATTGAACATGGCACCCACGAATATTATCTGATTAAGCTGACCAACTCACGCCAAAGTCTTCCAATTCTGGACAGTCCTAACATGATCAAATGCTATGCTTTTTTTTATCTGGGCTAAAGGCTTACCTGCATACAGCTTTTAAAGGGAAGTCTTTCCCAAAGTACTAGCAGACTTTGGTGTGAGTTGGTCAGCCTAACATATATATTGCAATATGTGGAACTAACATTCACTGTTTTTAATATAGAAAAGTAGTTAGTACAGAATTAATTATGTGTTTGGAGAGTGCAGAGTATCCCTGTTATTTTGTCTATACAATGTGGTCAACCCCCTCTTGCACCCCAGTCTGTACATGGAGAGTGCAGAGGATCTATGTCTCCGTATTTGCCGGCGTATAAGACGACTTTTTTGCCCTGAAAAACATGCCTCCAAGTGGGGGGGTTATCTTATACGCCGGGTGCACTTCAGTTGGGATAGACATAGCTGCCATAGTGGCCTTTCCGATACTCGCCAGGTGCCCATAGTGGCCTCCCGATGCCCGCCCACCTCATTCTACATACCATCCAGTATCGCGCGGTATCCAGTACGGCCACGGTGGGTCATCAGCGTGGCTGCGGCGAGCATCAGCAGCGATACAGGGGTGCCAGCCTTTTCGGCGTGAAGCAGCGTCGCTCCGGCCCGCCCCTTGTCTACGCAGAGCTCGCACATGCGGACTTGCGCACTAGTGCCAATTACAGGGAGATGCAGGTACTGTAATGGCACTAATACTAATACTAATGGCACTCATGTGAAACTGGTAACAATAAATGCACACAGGGGTATACTTTTATACATTTTACAACTTTCTCCTCGCCCCCTCCCCCCTTCTTATGCATACCTTGATAAATACTGCCTATCCAAATCTCTTATCAGGTCATAATATACAGTATGTCACTTGGTATTAATATATGGTACGGTACTATAATACTGGTACTATCCATAATATGGATTAACATGTTGAAATCAAATCTGATGTTCTTTTACGTTTTATTTGGTGTGTGGAAGGTGTGCGGAAGAGGGGGTAGTCTTATACGGCGAGTATATAACAAACTCTATATTTTGAGTGGAAATGTTGGGGGTCATCTTATACGCCGGCAAATACGGTACCCATGATTCAAGTTTAATTTATCACAATATTTTAACATATGTGTGTCAAAACTTGTCATATCTTATCTGTCTCAGTAGTGTGTCACAACACCAAAAAGTTTGTGAACTACTGCATTAACACTTTATCTTTTCTTTGAAAACTGACTGGACACAGACTCTTTTGTTTTAAAAAATGATCAAACAATGGGGCGTGGCCTGGCAACTGCAGCGAGAGTACGCACATCTCCACCACTCCTCTCGGATCGCTATATAAATCTTATATTATATATTTTCCCAACTCCTCACCCATTTCTACAAGGCAAAAATGTATCCAGCATCCCACCGGGACTGTGTCCATCCACCCTGCCTACCGGTCTCAGGCCTACAGCGCTGCAGCATCACCGGATGCCACAAGGCTATCAGAAGGCGGTTACCTTTAAACTCCCCTGCCATTGCAGTCTGTAGTCACCCCCAACAGTTGCTGTATATAAAGAAGAAATACATTTGTATCTGCAGCTTGCAGCTAGTGTCAGCTTGCAGGGGACCGCTCTGGAGTACTGGACTTCTATACACCCAGTGCCCTATGTCCATGACTCCACCATTGGCTTTTCCCGACAGGCTGAAAGTGGTCCTGCAGCTCGTGTTGATGTGGCCATCTACCTTCTTCTGCTGCTGCCCACCGATGCAAATTAGATCACTTGCATGCTGGCTGCTATTCTTCGATTAACATGCAATGAGGGGTCCTGGACGGCAGCACACCCTACTCGCTTCCAGCCCAACACAACAGTTGTCTACTCAAAGCAGGTTGAGGGGAACCTTGTCTATTCTTGGGCGCAGCTGCATCAGCCATCCACATTGTAACAGGGACACCAATTTCTCTGCTCTTTCCCTGGGTGCTAAACAGGACCATTTCTGGCTAACTTGACCTACTGCCACTGGGCCCTGCTTCCATAGGATCTATTTTGGACTGTGACAGGATGGACCTTCTTTGCCACCCTGTTTGTTGTGTTGCTGGGGACCGGCTAGGGTTGCCTTGCCACCGTATCCTTTCTTAATCCAAAATGCGCCCTCTAACCACAGTAGGAGTGGCTTTTGCTGCTGCCACCACTAGGCTCCTTAGCGGCACCTAGAACCGCATCCCCTGACCTCTTACCTTCAGATTAGGTTTGCTGTGGATGGTTCCCCTTGACCTATCTCACTGACCAGAGCTGCAGGTACCAGGCATTGGTACTGGATACTGGGTCCCAACCTCAAAACAGCTGGATGACAGATTAGAATTGGTCTAATATGCAGGTCACAGGAATTATAGCAGGTAAGTAGGCTTCAAAGCAGACTCTTGAAGCAGTGGTGTTTTATTAGCTCAAATGTCATAACAAGGACAGTTACATATACTAGTTTAAGGTTCTAGTGATCTCCAGAAGTACAGATGGTATAATGATACATTGCATGGTCAAACAGTCGCTTTTTATGCAGATTTACAAATACCCTGGCAGGAGGTAATCCATCCTTCTGCCCCTCTAACCAATCATGTGCTTCATGGAGCCTGCACATAACTCAGCCTGAAGGGGTTTAACATCTTTTTGCATTGCTGCTAGCGGCACCACAGCATCTGAGGTTTAATATTGAATGTTTACCATCAGGATATAACATTTTCTCTAATTTTGCAATTTTACTTGCCAAATTCACATTAATCTGTGATCACTTGCATCATGAGTCTTACACACATAGGAAGTCTACCAGCCAGCCTAATTACCCCTCCCCTCTGTGCTTCAAGACTCAACAGAAGTGTTGGTTATTCAGCGAAAAAAGGTCTAATTAACATGAGATTACCTGTCTTCATACAGTTGGAAAAAGACACCCCCTCCACTCAGATGCTTACATGGGACTTCCTATAGAAAAGTTACAAAACCCAAACATGACATATTGTCTCCGAAATCAACACATTTCCATACAAACACATACCAATATAAAAAAGTACATTTGCAATGATGTAAATTGGCACCTGCACAACTAATTGAATACATTTTACCATTAATTATTTCTATGTGATTAAGCCACATGGACTTGGGCTTATGCGCTCACATCAACAGGAACTATTGACCCATATAGATTTTGGGCTTTCTAACATGAGGACTGACCTACCAGCTCACTGGGTACTGACCTGTTCCACACTTCCCTAGCACACTAACTGTACTTGTTACTGAGAAGTCTGTCACAGTCCTTAAGCTCTCCCACCTTTCCAACTGTCATTTAATAGGGTCTCATCAACTGAGTAATTCCTTACTTTGCTAATTAGTCTTCTCAAGAACATTGTACTGCTGATTTAACTTGAGATTGGACTCTACATATTTTAGATGCTGTAACTTTTAGAGTTCGTCCGCCCATCCAGAACTTTGTCCTAATTGCAAGTCTACCATGTTGTTAGCACGATGCAGAAAGCTTCGACCAGACACAAGAAAACCTCTGCAGCTGAGATTACACATCTTTCCCAGGACGAGGATTCAGACATTGAGGAAATCAGAGCTACTAAAAAAGATATCACTGAACTTCGCACTCAAAACTCCCTCATGAGTGAACTTCAAAAGATGAGGTGAGCTGAAGCAAGACATCTCAGATCTTAATCAATGAACGTCTGTCCTTGAAATGTGCAATACTGAGCATCAAACATTACAGAAGGAAATCGGAAGAGATTTTGAATACTTTAGCAGGGAAATTGACATTTTAAAAGACAAAGATGAAGATTTTGAAAACTGAGAATGCAGAAAGAAGCTCTGCATTTGTCCCAGAGACTGTTGAATCTAAAGATATTGAACCTTACCTAATTAGACTCTTTACAACCCTGGTTTGCTCTTTTTCTTATTCCCAAATTGTCACTGAACAGGCCCATAGAGTGCTATGACCCAAGACCAAAGACTCTGACCCCCACAGAGAAGCTCTTCTCCTTCAAAGTCAAGGACCAGATCACATTAGCCCCCAGGAACTCTATCTTTTTCCACCCTGAAGGTGTAAGGCTTTAGGTTTTCCAGGATCCAACCCCGATCACTGTATCCAAAAGGAAAGACATGTGTGAAATGACTCCCACTCTTCGTGATCAAGGTTCTGGATGGTGACCACCTGTGTTCTTGCAGGTTTTTCCCACACCTCTGCCAGGGATCTCTTGTATACTTATTCACTGTAGTTCATTTCATTTTGCCTCTGGGAATTTAATCCAGACTTTGAGCCTCCTTTGTTTGGGCTCTAATTGAGTAACCGGTCTCCCAGTTTAGGTCGTCCCAAGCTACTCATTCCCTTTCCCTCACTCCTTTCCTGTTACCCTTCCTCATTTACCTTTCCCCTGGATTCATCTTACACAGTAACTAGTCCACAGTCCCTTTTTTTATTAACCTCCAGTTAAACTATCCCAATAGTATAAATAGCCTTTGGCTTGCTATCTCACATCATGCTTCTCAAAACTGTTTTCATCAAGACAAAGTCTTGAACACACCACAATAAAGCTCTCTTGGTCACACTTATATTAACAAAGTTTGTGCTGATAATGTTTTCTTTCAGGAAACTCACTTTAAGAAAGAACATCATCCCTCGTTGCCTTCGAGATTGTTCCAAGTGGTCTTCTTTTAAAACAACACTTCTGAACATTATTGAAGTTGCGGTAATGATCAGTGGTTCGGTCCCTCTGGTGATCTCCAACTCTGTTTGTGACCCCCAAATGGTGATCCCTTATTCTTCTGGCCATTCCACTTTATTTCACTCCTTTTTTCAGAAACGTTACAACTGCCATTATGGCAAAGTGGTTATAGGGGTTGATTTTAACAATGTTTTGTAGCACTCCCCGGACAGGTCAGGTACTATGTCTCCCAGTGCCACACTCTAGGTCAGGCTTGGCTAGCCTGTGGCACTCCAGGTGTTGTGAAACTACAAGTTCCAGCATACCCTTCCAGCAATTAGCTGCTATATATTGGCAAAGCATGCTGGGGCTTGTAGTTTCACAACACCTGGAGTGCCACAGGTTAGCCAAGCCTGCTCTAGGTTCTCAACCACTTAACAAACGCATGACTGAGGGAGGGCTTTTTCGACTGTTGGAGTGCTCTCTACCCCACGGCCAAAAACTACACCTTTTATTCACATCCAAAACACTTATATTCTAGGATTGAATTGTTCCTCTGCTGCGCCTCCCGTACCCCCTTCCCTTATATTGGTATCCATTAACACTACCGATTAGTCCGATCACTCTGCCACTGACATATTTCTTGATCTAAATGTCTCTGCTGGGGCAGATTTCATGGAGACTTAATGAGACTCCCCTTAAGATTCCCCAATTCAAGGACCCGATAACCACTAAGCTTTCAGACTATTTTGACCTCAACACGTTAGATGACGTAAAGTTTTCCACTACTCGGGAATCGCATAAAGCGATCATTGAAGGTAAAATTATTAAATATGTCTCACAAAGTAAAAAGCAGCAGAAGGAGCAAATCAACTCCATATCCTCCCAGGTTGAACCGTTGGAACACACCCACAAAACACACCCACTCTAAGACAGTTCTTGGGCAGCTGATCCAGCTTAGGGGAGAACTTCACCGCCTATAGGCGGAAAAAAAACCGGAAGGATCCTTCGATGGTTAGAACAAAGGTACTAAAAAAGTAATAAAGCAGACACTTTGTTAGCCAACAAACTGAAAGCTAAATGAGCATTGCATTAATCCATGACCATGTGAGTTCAATGACCTATGACCCCAGGGGCATTAATTAAACCTTGAGGAATTTTTATGATAGACCCGATTTCAACAAGTTGACTCGGGTGCCTACTTAGCTTCTTGTAATCTTTCTAAACTCAGTCTAAGGTGTCAGCCTTATGTGATGACATCCCTGAGGAGGGGTTAAGCTCACTCTTAGCTCTCACAGGCCATCAAAGGCACAGGGCTCCGATGGATATCTAATAATTTATTATAAAACTTTCACTCCCATGCTTCCTAGGCTGGTCCAGCTGTTCAACTACATTCATAGTGGAAAGGACTTTTACCCAGATTCCACCACTTCCAAAATTGTATTAATCCCGAAATATAATAAGGATCACACATCATTGTGCTCCGATTAAGAGCCTATTTCAATGTTGAATACCGCTATGCACAAAAGTCCTTGCCAATAGACTTGGAATAGAAATGGTGGTCTGTCCGATCTGATCGACCCAGACCAGGTGGGGTTCATTCCTAACAGACAGACATCTGACAATATTTGCAGGGTTATTGACCTCATTCACCACATCTATACTCATAAACTTCCATCCGTTATCCTAGCCTTTGACACCGAAAAGTCGTTCGATAGGTCTTACGGCCATTCATGTTCCCTGCACTGGAGGCATTTGGCTTCCAGAGCAAATATCTGTTGGCTATCTGCACCCTATAGACTAATGGACAGGTTTTAGATTCACTTTATCCCCACAATGGCACACGTCAGTGCTGCCCCCGGACCCCACTGCATTTTGCGTTATGTATAGAACCTCTGCCTGCAAAAGCCAGTGTTACGGACTGGTGAATGGATGGTGGCTACTTGCTGAGATTTTCACTGCTGCAATTGAAGACGTGGAGTCTAACGCATCCCTGGTCTTCACCAGGGACCACCACCAGGAGATTTGGATTTGCTACAAGGGATGCGCAGGTTGCGGTTCTCCAGGTCAGCTCCCAGGGAAGTAGAGAGATGCATATGGATAGTCAAACAGTCCGAGATCAAGCCAAGTGAGTAATGCAGGGTAATCTGGTTAGAAACAGCTTCCTGTTGCCTAGCAATGGGACACGTATGCGCGATGCAACCAGAACTCTGTTCGGAAGTGATGCATCTGGTTGCTTGGCAAACATATGCAAGAGAGATGGGTACAGGCGACTGTCCTGGCACGGAAGAAGAGAAACAGGAAATGCGCCTGACAGTAATAACTCCCCTCCTTCTGTCCAGGTTTCATGCGCTGTTTACTAAATTCTTCCAAAAGTTGGGGGACATGAAAGTCTTTCTTGTTCACCTAAGACCTCTCCTCCAAACCAAAACCTGAGAATGTCCGCGTGCACTCGATCGTGGAACACATGCTTGACTTCCTGTTTCTAGTTTCCTGGCTGGGTAAATAGTGGGCAAATCATAATTTTAATATTTCTACTGATTCCTTGAAGGTAGAATCAATACATATCTGATACACCATTCATGTTGCAAATACTATTAGTACTCTTTCAAGACATTCATCAGGAACAGGTCTTACATGCCAGCTTATAAGCAACAGGCATTTCTAATATAATTCATGATAGATCTTATATTTAAAATGTTCAAGTTTTAAATTATAAACATGAGACAAAGCTGCGTACATCTTGGTGAAGAGTAGGACACCAATAATGACGTAGTAGAAGAGCCGAAGTCTTCTTAATCCCAGCATTGCCAGACAACGTGGCACTATGAGCTCAGCAAAGAGCCTTAACATGGAGGTGAAGTTCTAACTAGGAACAACTGATTGGATGTCTTTGGTGAAGTTTGAGTTAGTGCTAAAATATTGACAGAGTCAATAATTGGTTGTGGTTCCGCACCCGAAAGAGGGTTAGAGTTGTCAAAGGAACAAGATAGGCACCAGCCGAGGGTTTTCTGGAACCAGGACGGAAGGTGAGGATAAGATCAAAACAAGAGGAAAGGATGACCACCGGACATGACAAGGGTTGAGACACTGAGCAGGTTTGCAGGTAAGAGAGATTCTTGTGATCGTTATAAACAGTGATGGGATGCAGAAGGTGACGCCACTCTTCTAATGTAGACTTGATAGCAAGAAGTTCATTGTTCCCAATTCCATAAGTTCTCTTACAGGGTGAAAAAGAATTCTGGAAAATTATCTGCATGGATGAAACTTTCCCGAAGAGGATTCTTGGGAGAGAATGGCCCCGACTCCAATGAAGGAGGTATCAACATCCAAGAAGAAAGGTTTAACCTGATCAGGTTGATTATAAACTGGAGCTGAAGGGAAGGCCTTTTTTAAAGAAGCATAGACAGCAACTGCCTCAGGTGGCCAGGATTTAGGATTGGCAGATCTCCGAGTGAGGCTGGTGATGGGAGAAATGAGGAGTTGGAGAAATCCTTGATGAATTGTCGGTAATAGTTGGTGAGGCTAATAAATTATTGGACTGTTTGATATCCCTGAGCCTGTGGCCAGTCAATGATTGCCTTTACCTTCTCAGGATCCATTTATAATCCTGACCTGAAAACGAAATACCTGAGGAAGGGTACTTGAGGGGAATCAAGCAGACATTTCTCCATCTTAAAATATAATTGGTGCTGTTGTTAACTAACAAGGACCTACTTAACATGGGAATGATGAGAGACAAGTTCTGAAGAAAAGATCAGGATATTGTCTAGATACACGACTATGGAGCGAAATATCTCACGGAATATCTCATTGATGAAAGCCTGGAACACTGCCGGTGCATTGCAAAGACTGAAAGGCATCAGAAGATATTTGTAATGCCTATCCCATATATTAAAGGCAGTTTTCTATTTGTCACCTTGCCATATATGGATGAGATTATAGGCTCCCTGCAGGTCAAGTTTGGTAAATACTTTGGTACCAATGATATAGTCAAATAATTCTGAGATGAGTGGCAGAGGGTACCAATTCTTTATCATTATGGCATTCAACTGGCGGTAGTCAATACATGGATGTAAGGACCCATAAGAAAAATCCTGCACCAGCAGGGGAGGATGATTTCCGAATAAAACCTCGTTCCAGGTTCTCAGGTGCACTGCAACTTGGCTTCAGTCTTGGGGAGTGATAGGGAGTAAGTTCTTCTCCTCGGGATCTTGCTTCCCAGACTTGAGATCAATAGGACAATCTCAGGGGCGACGGGGAGGTAGAGTAATATAGTAACATAGTTGAGGTTGAAAAAAGACACCAGTCCATCAAGTTCAACCTATTTTGGATTTCCTATGATCTCTCTCTTATATTTGAAATTGACCCAGATAAAGCAGTCGCCAATCTGTTTCAATCGGGAAAAATCCCTCCTGATGTAATATTGCAGTCTTATTTCTCCCTGGATCCACTACTATCCTTCATTTTAGTTAGCGGTCGTAACCCTTTTCTGCTAAAAATTTGTCTAATCCTTTCTGTAACAAACCAATTGAATCTAAACAACAAAAAACCTTATGCGATCACTGACTAAATGTTTCTAAAATAATGAACTGTATATATATTGTTGAGCCAGTTTCTTTCAATAAGTATATACATGTCAGGATTACATGTATATCCACCAGTGTATTTTTAATATTTTAACATTTATTGTGCCATTTTCAGTATTATAGGATGTGTTCTATTCACAGGTTCTATTTCACCTGTTATTTGCCATTATAGGGAATATCAATAAATTTTGTTACATACAATCAGCCTTGATCTAATTATACCTATTAGATTCTATATATACAGTTCATTATTTTAGAAACATTTAGTCAGTGAGCGCATAAGGTTTTTTGTTGTTTAGGTTATTACTAGGGAGGGATCCCTAGTCCTGATTGCAGCTTCTGCACCATCAGGAGGTGAGCGCACAGTCTTTATTTATTTTTTCAAACCAATTGAATCTGCCATCACAAGCTACCCTGGCAGTGAATTCCATATATTGACTGCCCTTACTGTAAAGAACCCCTTCCTTTGCCTGTTGTGAAACTTCCTCTCCTCTAACCTTAGGGGGTGACCGTGTGTCCTGTGTACAGCCCTTGTAGTAAAAAGTTCCTGTGAAAGTTCTCTAAATTGACCCTTAATGTATTTGACCATAGTAATCATATCCCCTCTTAGACACCTCTAAAGTAAACATGCCTAAATTGGATAACCTTTTTTCAAAACTTAATGACTCTATAGTCTTTATCAATTTTTGCCCTTCTCTGAAGCCTTTCTAGTTCCAAAATGTATGTTTTATATAGTGGTGCCCAGAACTGTACTCCGTATTCAAGATGAGGTCTTACCAACGATTTACATAGTGGCAACATTACACTGTCTCCGAGAATGTCTTGCTAAAAACATCATGGAAAGAGGTGTAGATTTTAGGAAATGTAGGTTTGAAAGAAAGGACGTTACAAGAAGACCCGAAGGGTCAATAGAAATAAGACATTGCTTGCTGCATGGTGGTCCCCAAGAGATGACCTGTGCATGGTGCCAGTCAAATTGAGGTGAATGGTTCCATAGCCAGGGTAAATGGCTGCGTCAAGGTCTGTACTGGCAAAAGGAGTTGAGTCACAAGAGCGATGAATCCACGAAGGCTGAGGGTCCACTAGGAGAGAAAAGAGTGACTGGCAGTCTAGAGACTTCTAGGAACAGGGAGAGGAACTTAGAGCTCCTAGAACGGCCTTTCTGATTTTACATAGTCGAGAGCGTTTTCCGGTCTCTTTGGACATCTTCTGACCGTATGCCCCGAGGCGTCACAATACAAACCTTCTCTCGTGCCCCTCAGGAGTAAGGTGAGAGTGTCAAGTTTGCTCCTCCTGTAGAGGAATGGGATTTTGGAAATGTGGAGCCAGGCGAGGCGTGAAGCATCAGGAATGATTTTTCTCTTGCGTGCGCTCCCTGAAGCATAATTCAATTTAGACACACAAGGAAATGAGAGCATCTAGATCTGAAGGCAATTCTTAAATCCTTGCCAGAAGATAGCGACTAGTGCCTCGTTGTTCCTCTTTACTTTAGATGCTTATGTGCGAAATTTAACCGAATATTGCACAACTGGTAGAGATCACTGACAAAGGTTTTGTAAGCAGCAGCTGAAGACACTAACCAGGTTCGTTGAAGACTCTGTAGAAAGTATCGATGAAGGTAGTAAAATTATGCAAAATGGGATAGTCGCACTCCCACAGTGGAGAGGACGATGCGAGTACCTGACCAGAAAGTAATGAAATAATGAAAACCACTTTGGCCATTTCAGACGCAAAACTTTCAGGATTCCACTTGAACTTGAAAGCAGATTGATTGAGAAAACCTCTACATTTTTTTAAGGGTTTCTGTCATATTTTTCAGTTGGAGAAAGGTAAAAGTAGAGGCGGAAGGTGGGCCTGAGGATGTGATGGGAGTAAGCTGTGAGGCTGCCAAGGTATTCTGACAGGAATCTAAATGTGAAACTAGACATACTGCAATAATTGAGCCTGTTCAGACTCCTACTGTCCGACCCTACGGACCCAGGCCGAGGGTTTTCTAGTACCATCCATCATGTCCAGAGAATACTGCCATGAACTGGTAAATGTATGGTGGCTACATGCTAAGACAGCACCTGGAGGCGCGGAGTCTAACGCGCCCCTGGTCTTCGCCAGGGACCCCCACAAGGATGTTTGGATTTTTCCACAAGGGCCCCTTAGGTCTCAGTTGTACAAGTCAGCTCGCAGCGAAGTAATATATGTGTGTGGATAGTCAAACAGTCCGAGATCATGCCAAGCAGCTAATGCAGTACGAAAGGGAAATCCAGAAGGGAGGTCAAGGTAGCCAGAAGTCGGTTACCGAGTATCTTCAAAAGCCAAAACAGAGTACAAGTGAGTAGTCAATATGCCAATAAAGGTTAGCAATAGAAGTACTGAACCACACACTGGGATGCTGGAGCAAAGTTTGACCCAATATACTGGCACCCTAATGGTCCTGTTTATATAAGGGAGCAAGTGTGGCTAATTACCAGCGAAGGTGATGTCACACATCCCCCCTGGGGTTAGAAATAGAAGAATTGAAGCTGTTTTGAAAGCAAAGGGTGGTCACACCAAGTACTGATTTTGATTTTGATTTCTCTTCTGTTAATTCACTTTGCATTTTGTTAATGAATAAAAATAAACTATTAACACTTCTATTTTTTTAAAGAATTCTTACTTTGCAGGATTTTTTCCCACACCTGCCTAAAACTTTTGCACAGTATTTTATATCACTCAGTTTCCAACAGATGATGGAGAAACAGCGGTGGATTCGATACATACCTCCCTCCCCATATGGTGAGATTGCTCCATTGTCCAAAAGCTCTGAGACTTTGCTCTAGATGTAATCAAGCAAGTCATTGGAACCCATCTTCCCAAAGACCCTCTTATACTTCTATTTCCAAACAGCGCCCCAGTTTACAGTAAGTAAACCCATAGACCAATTGATAATTCATGTTAGCAATGGCTTCAAATTACTGATAGCTCAGACATGGAAAAAAGCACTACCTGCATCCAGACCAGAACTGCTGAACAGACAATGGCATGTTTCATCCATGGAATACATCACCGCTCTCCTTAATGATACCTTACATAAATTTCATGTGATTGGAATCCATGGTTCCGATTTCACAACACTCAAATCCTGGACTAGAATGACTTGTGATTTACTTTCCATTATTGCCTTCCTCCCCATTTAGGACCCCCTCTCCATTTCTCACCTATCCTTTCTTTTCCCCACCCACTTCCCTTCCCTCACTTTAAATAACACAAAAGAATTTCCTGCATCCTAGCTGCCGAATTGTTTAAGCACTCGAACGAGTATGGTATGTCTACCCTTGTTTTGTCTCATTGATTTTGTAATATATTTTTTTTCTGTCTCTTTGTTCTAACAAGATATTTATTGTGTTTGTATTGATATTTTTGCTTTTGGGCCTCCTGTTATGGTTTATATTTGATGCAGTCTGAAAAAAGAGATTTAAAAAACAAAAATACTATTTTTTATCATTTCTATGTTTCCTGATTGGTGCAAAGAGGTTTATAAGGAGACCTCTAAATGTTGATTGCTATATCTGAAGAAACCACAATCCAGTGTGGAGAAACCGGTCAAATTGATTTATCAACAAATTTTATGAAATATTGGAATCTGGAAATACTTCACTAACTGATTGATGGAAATGTAAACTAAAGTTCTGCTACTATTTACCCACTCTTTGTTCCAAACTGATAAGCAATTTGAATACTGAAGTGCCCAGAGACTACCTGGAAACAAACAGATATTTTATTATGCGGTGTGTTTGACAATTACAATTATAGATGCCGTCTGCTGGATAATCGGCTGATTGCAGGTAATACAGGTCTCGTTATTAATAGTGGCTCATTGGTATTGGACATCAGAAGGAGGGACGTGCATCCAAGGTCCCGGTTTTATCTTTGAAAGGTGTGGATCTTAATATCTATGCAGTACAAACATTTGTTTACAGCTGATTACTAAAAAGTTTGTGTAAGATTCTGTTGAAAAATTATATTTTCAATATCGCGGTAATAAGTTGTGCTGTGCACCATCGATAATCTTATATACTATAAGAATTTGATAATCAGGTATCAGATAAGGACAATATAAAAGAAAATATCAAAAATTTATTAGACACAAAAAAAACTTATAAGCTGTTTTGTCTATTTATGTTGTATATTTTAACTCCAGGTTCAATAATGTTTTTTTTAATATGGCTTATTTGAGTCTTTGATTTTTAATAAATAAAACTTTTTTAATATTCTGTTGAGTGGTATCTATATGTACTGAAGAGAAAGTGTCTTGCGCTCCTATTTTTCTATTAAGCATAAATATTGTATTAGGAATTAGAAGCACATCCTTCTCCTTCAGGACCTAAAAGTGATGGCTATACGTATATATATCTGTAATAAAAAAAACATAGGGAGAAAGGGAGCTTATTGTGTAGTAATTAATGTACAATCAATTAAACTATTGAATGAACATTTTTCAAATATAAATAAAGCTTATCTCTTGAATGCACAATAGAGGTACTGCAGGCAGAATCCTCAGCTCTCATTTATAAGCACTTCATTGTAAAAGGTAGCATAAAAACAGCGCTTATCTGAATCCACGGTAAAGTTGATGCCAAGGAGGAACACTTAGCTGTACGGATCAGCAGGTGTGATTGTTCCACAAATATTGCACTGGGAGCTAAAAATGCCTCTAAAAAATAATATTGTGAGGACAAAACCCTACATGTTTCGTTCTCTTGGACTTCATCAGGGATTTTTAACTGCCAGTGCGGCGGTTCCCAAACCGCGGCGCTGTCTCAGGGGTGCCGCGGGCCAGCCATAAAAAAATCAAACAGAAACACTTACCAATCCGCGCGGCGCAGGGACCCAGCATCCTCCTCTCTCACGCAGCTGTCATATCAGTGACAGCTGCTGCGTGAGAGAGGAGGATGCTGGGTCCTGGCGCCGCGCGGATTGGTAAGTGTTTCTGTTTGATTTTTTTAATTGCTAGCGCACGGCAGAGGGGTCAAAGTGAGAGAGTGCAGAGGAGTGACAGAAGGGGACAGAGCAGAGTGACAGCGTGACAGGAGGGGACAGAGGAGAGTGACAGCGTGACAGGAGGGGACAGAGCAGAGTGACAGCGTGACAGGAGGGGACAGAGCAGAGTGACAGCGTGACAGGAGGGGACAGAGCAGAGTGGCAGAGTAACAGCGTGACAGGAGGGGACAGAGGAGAGTGACAGCGTGACAGGAGGGGACAGAGGAGAGTGACAACGTGACAGGAGGGGACAGAGGAGAGTGACAGAGGGCAAAGGAGCTGGGACAGAGGGCAGAGGAGCTGGGAGGGGCAGGGGAGGGGGACAGCGTGACAGGAGGGAGACAGCGTGACAGAGGGCAGAGGAGGGGGACAGTGGGCAGAGGAGGAGGACAGCGTGAGAGGGGCAGTGGAGGGGGACATCGTGACAGGAGGGAGACAGCGTGACAGAGGGCAGAGGAGGGGGGACAGAGGGCAGAGGAGGGGGGACAGCGTGACAGAGGGCAGAGGAAAGGGGACATCGTGACAGAGGGCAGAGGGGGCAGCGTGAGAGAGGGCAGAGTGTCTGGATGCAGAGGGGGCATTTTTGCATACAACTAAATAAGCATTTCTGTCCTGACCTAAATACTTATTACAATTTTTTGACTCAACTACTTCTAAAACAGGACTGCTCGGTAATTATTTTGGAGGGGTGCCTTAAAAAAATTATGGAGACTCTAAGGGTGCCGCGAACTGCAAAAGTTTGGGAACCACTGTGCCAGTGCAATATTTGCAGCCCAGATTTTATGTGTACAATCAGACTGCAAACTGCATTCAACTCTACATGCAAAGTTGGGGATAGCGATCACGGACCCCAGGGCTAGAGGATACCACTGTTGTTCTCTCTCAGGTCATGAGCTGGATATTCGAGGGGGTCAGACGGTGATTGTTCTATGTTTTAACTAGCTTGGGCCCACTGTATCCCCAGAGACCCTGGCCCCAGGGCTTCTGCCCTAGGTATAGCCCCACCTCTCATCAGGCCTCTCAAAATTAATTCTTATGAGACTAAAATTAACAGGGCTTGTATGCTGTATTTGGAATATATACAATACTGAACTATGAAATGCAATAATGAACACTTACAGTAGGACACAAATTGTTATACAGTACAAATACTGTATGTGGGTACATTCAACTGAATTTAGCTGTTGAAAAGCACTACAGAATAAAAGGACCATGAAAATAATAAATTCAAGAAAAACATGGGAATGTGTTATATGGATTTGACAGTATTGTACTTTGTGTATTGTGAAGGTGATACTGACATTTTAAAAAAATTAGTATGCAAAAAAAAGCAGAAGTAAATTAAATTATGTGCATAGAGGTCTGAACAAATGGTTGCTATAGATGTTTGATAAAACTTACCAATTAATCCTTGTCTCCCTTCATCTGACATTTGTTTGTGTTTCAGCTGAATTTTGGATAAAGGTGGAGATATGATAGGACTGGGTTGTAAACTGGCAGCAAACCGAGCAAGAAGACCTAGTCCACTATCCTCAATGTCTGGGCCAGAGAACTGTTCTATATCATTACCAACATAATCTTCCTCCTCTTCTGAGCTATAATCTAACAAACAAAGAAAGAGCTTACATTAAGTATCAAATTGTTTTGTGCATCTTAATACAACTATTATTAGAATACTGTCAGTATTCAGGGTCATAAATGATAAAATATTTTCCCGTAACATACTCCAGAACATTGTCAAAAAACATGAGTGAAAAGGCACAGGGCTTTAATGGTATAGGACATTAACATAACATAGACTTATATTACTGAATAATCATGAAATATTATGTTGATAGCAAACTTTTTGATTTTAATATTGAGGCAGTTGTGTAACCACTGTTGCCTCTTGAAATACGTCAGAAAAAATACAGGACATACCTTTGAAAATTCAAACCATAACAGTGTTTCAAATGCTGAATTTTTAGTCTTGTCATCATAATGGAATGTAAAACATCTATAAAAGTAAACTATTAAAAAATAGAAGGTGCTTTTTAAAAAAGAACTTTGAATGCAATGTTTGAAAATACGTTAAATGTAATTGCACAGAGATATCAGATGAGATATTGCATTGCTCAGGGCTGTCTAATTCTTCATCACTTTGTCAACAGTTCTCTAAATGCTTATACACAAATTTAATAGATTTATAATATATTGTGTTTGTGCATAGAAAGTATAAGAGGCTTGGAGATTTAATAAACCAGTGATTGGCAACAAGTCACCAATTGGTCACATGCAGCATTAGCCATTAGTAATTCTTCCATTTACGCTAACTTGAAAGCACCAGCTTGCTACATATAAAACTGTATGTGCAGAAATGCAAATGCATAATTTGATAGTAATGTCTTCTCACCAACAATTTGTGAATTGTATGCTGTGCAAACTGCAATGTCATAACATTTGGCGTAATATAACGAATCAGAGAGGATGAAGCTGTAATGTGCCCCTAATATACCACAATTTCTCTATAAATATAGGATGTAGCCAGCTTCCCTAATCAACAACAAGCCACATGTGAGGCTGTAGAACAGTATAAGTCAGTTTGCATGGCTCAAAAAATTGGTATCTTAAAATGTATCCTTGTTTTTTCTTAACCTTCTCTATAAATGTTTTGAAAATCTCAAACATTTTAATACTACTATATATTATTTATTACCGCCATAACATAACTCTCTCTTCCAAAAATAACCCCTACCAAATGTTTTAGTTTCAATTTACAGGAAACAACCCTTACGTATAAAATACATTTTAATTGCAGATCCCAGATAACATAGAAGCAAGTCCGCAAATGACCACCAGATAGTACCTCTTATGAAATCTCAAGTTGCCAATGTTGGCAGGAAATCCTAGTACACTAATTAATTCTCGAATTCCAGTGATGACAGAGATGGAGGAACACTAACAGAACAAAATTATGAGTTCTCATCTCTGTTTTGCAGCAAACCCGAAGTTGGTTTCACAGATATTCAAACAGTATGAGTACTGAGCTGCAAATGCAGCTTATTAATCACACTTATGGCCGATACCAGACATATCTTGTCAAAAACTTTAGCCTTAAATCTGTCCACTCTTATAATGGATAGACAGTGCTGTTAAATTTGAAGAATGTTTTTTGTTTAAATACCTCAAGCGGTAATGTTTTAAGAGGCTTGACAAAAGGCAGAGAGCTGAACAGCTGAACATATAGGAAGAGCATTTCAGGCCCCGTGCAGCTACATAATTATTAAATGAAAAACATGCACCAAAAAAAAAGACTAAAATAATAGAGTTGCTCCCAAGTGATCGCACTATGTACCTGTAAAAAAAAAAGAGAAAACAAAAAAGGTACAGAGCAACTGCCATATTTATAGTTACATCAATTACAACAATAAAAATAAAGAAATTTATGAAATTCAAAACTGATTTTAGGATCTCAAACAAACATTTTACATTCCATTAAGTTAGTTTTCAATTTCAAGTATTAAGATTACATTTAAAAATTTAGAATTGATGGATAAAGTATGATGTTTATTTAAAAAGGAAATATTCTAGTTCAAATTCAGGAACAAATCATGCATATAACAGGTATCCAAACCGTTGAGAGCTTTCCAAGAAATAAAAAAAATGACCAGATAAAAAGGTTAGCTCATGCTGTTGAATACTTAGAGCACAGTATACTGTATTTTTCTGCAGTGAAATGCTGTTAAATAAATGACATTTTTAAGTTATCAAAGACTACCATAAATAGGATGAATTCTAAAGCATTCTAGCAAGGAGAGAGAAAATATAAAGACAATGAACACAATTCTGACCCATTCAAGATTGTAATACAATTTTCTGTCACAATGTCAGGCATAGCATACAAAGCAGGCTAGATGAAGGCAGACCATAGACAGCTAATGGGTCTTTTCTCACAATCATATCCTTCATCATATAAAGAAGAAACTCTACCTACAAATATGAAACCTTAGTGGTTAGATTTATTAATACTAGAGCAGGCAAACTACACAGACATGTTAAAAACTGTTTAATGTGTAAGTGCACATCTGGCACTTAACCATCAAGCACCTTTATTGAGCTCTACCTATTCTTATTCATATTAAGAGTGTATACTGTAAGAATATTTACTCATATTTAAGAATAAAAATATAATTAATTCAGGAAAAAAACATACTGGTATTCAGTACAGTAACATTTTTATTTATGTTATTATTATTTTATTTATCTAAAGAAAGCTATACCATTGTTTAAAGCAATAAACAAAAAGTGCTAACATAGCACTGGAATAAATAAAAATACACACAATGCATATTGCAGTAGATTCGAAGAAATTATTAAAAGTGTGCTATAAAAATACTGCATTACTGCAAAAAAATTTTACTGATGTTATAAAATTGTGAACATTTAATATTCAATATATTTTAATGTAATTGCTTAATGATAAAACTTACCAGATATGCTCTTTAATGAGCTTACTGTACCACTCTTAAATTATTAGATGTAGTTAATATAAGAAATATCTTACATATTTTAAAGCAGATATGATTTTAACCATTAAAAAAAATTAATTTACAATTGAGATTGAGTGCAATGGTAGAATGCAATGTCAGCATGCAAAAAAACAAATATTTATCTGGGGAATATTTCAAAATAAATTTTGTTTAAATTAAGTTATTTTTTTTTCATTGCTGGTATCTTCAACTATGGATTTGGTTAGATAGAACACTGCGCAAATCTAGTTAATTCATATAATTTTAGATAACAGTGTATAATATATTGCCTGGTAGCCCAGACTACTTTATTCAGACATACATCACTCAATTTAATATACATGAGATCAGATGTCAGAGTGGACGTTTTATTGCTAGAGATGTTGATGTTCAGAAGTTACCTACTTTACAGAGATCAAGGTTCTGGTGACTTGCAATCTGACCCAGGCTGTGCGGTGTCTGCCCTACTCCAGCCAATCACTTTGCTTCCTTAGAACAGCGTAAGAGCAAATGCAAGAAACCGATACAGACATTCAAAGCATCATGGGTAAGGGTCAGGGGTGAAGGAATGCTCAAGCAGCTGCAAGGAAAAAGCAAGCATTCTAGAAAACTTTGGTTAATTTCTGCACATTTTTAGTATTACAGCAGGTCTTTGCAATGTCCATTACTCAAATATCCCTCAGCCAGACTGAAAAGTTATAGGTTATGGAAATTTACAAATTTTGCACAAACGTATGTAATACTTGACTTACAATAATGCTGTAATTGCAGGCAATACATGTTTTATTAATATAAATTATTAGTTTAAGACAAAAAATTCGGAAACTTTGTATGGTTAAACAGTCTAAAAACAATTTTTTAAAAATGAAAAATAGAAATAAGTATTTTAGAATAATATTAAGATTACTTTTATGCATATACAAACTATGGTCTCAAAAACACCTATTTGTTCACAGCATTACTAAAACATATAATTTGATCACTTGAATTAATAAACAAGACTACAACAACAATCAAATATGTGGAAAAAAAAAACTAGTTTTCTATGTAGCTATGAAGCAAAGCCCTGTTTTAAGAAGGGATATTTGAAAAATGGATACTACAGGACTCCATCAGCATGTGATAATCCTCGGAGTGATGTAAAGGGTAGGCGGAAACGGGAAAGAAGCAGAATGAATAAAAGCCAAACCTATATTAACAACTTAGAAGGTATCACAAGATACACAAAGTACACTGGTTTTGTTAAAAAATAAATTTAGTAAGTTTAATAGAATTGTATGATACAAACAAATTACACACCCACACATTATCAAAATACAAAAAAGGTTTTCAGATGGAACCTTCATGCCAAGTAAAAAAAAAAAAAGAAAAAGTAAAACAGCAAAACGGCAGACTGATGGGAGACAAAAAACAAAACACCAAGAGCCAAAAAGAGAAACACTAAAAATACAAAGAAAAGCAGTTGAAGCTGCAAAACAGATATATAGCCAACAAGAAATTATCATATTATCATGAATAACAGATGTTCCCTGTCTGTGTTTGAACTTTTGCTTTGTGAAACTAGTAACCTTGGTCAAACGAGTCCTCCGTTGAATCACTGAAGGATGACCCAGCATCTGGATCCTGTAGGAGCAAACAAAACTTCTTGTTTCTGCTGACTGACTGCTTAGATTTGACAGTCCTATAGCATGAGGAGATGCTTTCAGGAGACTGAGAATATCCAAGAGTCTTCATCTTTCGTGACAGCATATTGCACATACTATACTGTATTGACTTGGGCTGGGAGGGCCACTCATTTCTTATGAAATGATCATCTTCTTCTGTATCTGTAATCAAAATACATTTTATTTAGAAAATTTAAAGAAATAATAAACAAAAAAATCCAAGCACAGTGAACATATCATGTGTTATTAACAAAAGTTGAGTGGATTTCAAAAGAAAAATACATATACTCTAGCTTTCAACTAATTTCTTCACTAGAGATTCCATGATGTGTTCTTTTTAAATATTTATATGAGACATTTTGTAATGCATCCAGGATATACTTGAAGACAAGAGGAGTCAGAGCAGTCTCTCAATGTATTTATTCCTGGTAAAATACTTTTGGCCAGATGTTCAAAACATAGACATTGAAAAAAATTCTAGTGAAATAGAAGTACTATACCACTCACATAAAAAAAATGAAGCAACCACACATAATATACACATTTACATTCACCACAAATATTCAAGGGCTTTCTTCCATTATTACAAGAAAGAGGCTTATTCTAGTAATATTTACAAGATGAAGGCAACAAGACTGCAACACATATGAGGCTTAAAGCAGAAAACAGAGACTTGGGATGATAAAAGGTATTGTGATTGAGATTTAAGGGCATATCGTAAGTCTGGAAGGAGGGAACAAAACAAACTTGGATTTGGATATGTTGAGCTTTTGGACATCCGTGTAGAAATAGCAGATGGACACTTGGTCACAATAGATATTAGAGAATTAGAGAGTTTAGGGGAGAAGAGGTAGTTTCGGGTGTCATCAATGTAGAGGTGGTACTAGAGGCTGAAATAGTGAATTAATTCACCAAGAGGTCTACAGTGAGAAAAGAAAATGTCCAAGAACAGAAGCTTTGCGGGACCCCAACAGATAGTGGCAGTGGAGAAAAAGATGTGCCAGAAGTAGGAAGTGGACCAGAAAAGAACTGTGCCATGAGGGCCAATAGTGATGGGTGAAAGGAATATAGGCGAAGAGGCTGGTACATGATGCAGAAAGCTAAAGAGAATTTCAGTAAGGTTAGTATAAAGAACGGATGATTAAACATTGCTGTAAGTAGACCACTGATGACTTTTGTGAAGGCAGTCTCAGTGGAATATTGGAGGCAGATGCCTGATTGGAGAGAGTTACGAATGAAGTGAGCGAAGAAAAAAAAGAGATAGGCAGTTCTGCACAAGACACTCAAGTAGATTGGAGGCAAAGGAGAGAAATGATGGTGACAAATGAAGAGAGGGGCGGGGCTAAGAGATGGTTTCTTGTAGGGAGACTTTGTCATCAGTTATGGGTAAAATGGACTGAAAGAATATTGAGGAATGCTGGAGAAGGTGGTGCAAGTGGGCAAAAAAGAGAGCTGAAGGTGGCAAAGAGATATAAGGCGTTAGAAGACTGTGTGATTATTAGAGAAGTGAAGCAGGTTAGCTGGGTAAGTGAAAAGGCAGTGATGGAAGATGAGGGAAAAATTTATAGTAAAATAAGTCTGCTATTGAGCAAGACTTCCTATGTGGTGCTCAGCAGTTAAGGAGTGTGGCTGGATCACTTATAAATAACTTATTTGTGACTGGATAATGTAGAATTAATTTATTGCAGAAATCTTTTTCAATTAGTAATGCAGACACCAATGTATATAATTGCAAATGCACTTATCGTGTTACATTGAGATGTATTTTGTATGGAAATGTCGTTTGGGGTTGTAACTTTTGTTTGGGAATTCCCAAGTTAGCAATAGAACGGAACGGAGTGGATGTGTTTTTGAAAATGCCTAGAGACAGGTAAACTCATGCTAATTAGCCTTGTTCATCACTCAATGACCAACACGTTTGTTTAGCCTGTTAGCTAGCAGGAAGTTTTAGCATATAACAGAGTAGTGTATATATTGTTAACTTTGCATTGCATGTAAATCCATGTTTGGGAAACATATTGTATCCTGATACTAAAAATAACTCAGCCATGTTGCGGCCGGGGAGGATCCGGGGGCGGCGTTACCCCCTGCCAGGAGTTATGACAGAACTGTATATAAAGTGGCCTGTTTGAGCATGTAATGTTCATACCCTCTGTATCATTCTAAATGTCACTAGTACCTCAACTAGTGACTGTGCCTGTCATTATTAGGACACTGGAGCTAATAAAACATAATTTTGCTTCGAGAACCTACTTTGACGACTACTTGCCCTGCTGTAAATTCCTGTGACCTATAGATTAGACCCAAATCTAATCCATTCTCCGGTTGTTCTGAGCTGGACCCAGCATTCCAATACCAACATTTTGCCCGCTACCTGCAGCTCTGGCCAGGGTGATAGGCCAAGGGGAACCCTCCACAGCAACCCTGAGCTGAAGGCAAGAAGTCAGGTATACCAGCCCAGGTGTACCAGCAAGGGGGTACCCTAGCAGTGAGAGTTACCCAGAAGGAAGCGGTTCTAGGTGCCGGTGTAGGAACCTAGTGGTGGCAGCAGGCTCCTCTATTGCAACAGGGGGGGAGGTTTGGGATTGGGGACGGAGGCAAAGTAAGCCCAGCCAATCCCCAGCGACAACAGACAGGGTGACATAGGGGGTCCATCCTGTTACAAGAAGCACAAAAAATGTGAGCGTTTGTTGTTGATTGGAAGTTTTGGGGTGCAATGAGTAGTGTGAGCAGATAAAGAGGATTTAATGTGGTTTGGTGTTATGTTGCCAGCAGCCATTAGTAAGAGCAGTGCAAGAAAAAAAAAAAGGACATGGTAGAATGATTCGTGGGTGTGAGGTTTTTTTTTTGTTTAGACTAATGAGTGAGGTGGATCCAGGGTGCAGAAGAGTTCGTCGCTGCGGGAGGAAAAGAGTGGGTGTGGTCCCAATGTTCCTCATTACCCTGATATTCACAGCCAATGGGTACCAGGAAGAGCCCCAACACTTTTCACCATGGGACTGATATATTTTTTTGCCCTCACTTCTATGGAGGCTCCAGCCTATTCATCACGAGGCATGGTATGTTTTTACTTTATTAGGGGGACCCTATGCTCATTTTCAATGAAATGGTTAATTACATATGTTTACACTTGCATTTATTTCTGTAGAATTGAAAGAAAGGATGTGTCTTTAAAACATTAGTATAAATAAATTACTTTTAATCAACTGGAATGTAATACCAAGTGGCAGACCTTGATATAAGATGGTGTCAAATGTTCTAGACACGTTTACAGTATCGACCCCAATCTCTTTCATCTTTTTGGAGAGTTAAACCAATATACCAGATATTTATGTAGACAACGATTTTTTGCTCATAAAAAATAAAAAAAAAATTGGTTTGGATGACCACTCACCTGTGTTGCCAGATATGAAAAGATTCAGAACCTCTGGAGATTCTAGAGGATCTCTGGTTGGAAAATAATATGCTAGGTAATACTGAAACCACTATCCCGATATATGATCTCATTATTTATACTCAAGATATAGAAATTAATGAAAAAGCTATAAGCCCTATGAAAAATGAGTTCAAGTTAAAATCCAACTTGTTTCCCACTCAACAAAAGAGCACAGCTATTCAATGTTTTTATAAATCTACGTTAACAGACTTTAAAGATTTATGCAAGAAAGGACTTATCCAAAAATAGAAATAAGTAGAGATATAAGATGGAAATTAGAAATTTATCCAAAGAAGAATGGCTTGCTCTTAAAAAACTTCATTCTGATCCGAATATTATTATAAAGCCTGCAGACAAAGTGGGAGGAGTTGTTATACTTGATTTAACAGACTATTTGAAAGAAGCATATAGACAGTTAAACAACACTAATCTCTATTTAAAAATGGATAAAAATCCTTCAAATGAAAATCGAGATGCCCTTAAAAAGCTGTTAAACAAAGCCCTAACTGAGGGGATTATTTCTAGGGATTGTTGGCATTATTTATGGTTCCATACCCTATAACACCAACATTTTATTTTTTACCCAAAATTCCCAAATCCCTCACTTCACCACCAGGACGCCCAATTGTTTAAGGCATTGGGTCTTTAAGCACTGAGCGATTATTATTTACAAGAATTTGCCACCTCTTTAAAATCATACATTAAGGACACTACGCATTTATTAAGAGTTTTAAAAGATCTATCTTGGAAATCTCCATTTCATTTTGTTGCATTGGATGTTACAGCTTTATATGCGAACATTCCACTCAAAAAAGGTGTGGAAGTTGTTCAAGATAAATTGTGGGGAAGTAAGATGGAGGGAGGATAGCGCAATTTTATTGTAGATTCCATTACTTATATTTTAACTCATAATTATTTCCTCTTTAATTCTGAGTATTATTTAGAGATAACTGGGACGGCCATGGGCACGAGGTTCGCACCCAGCTATGCTAATATCTACATGGGCCACTTCGAATGCCGGTATATATGGAATGGACTGTATGGGGCGAACAAAATTCTCTTCTAGAGCTGAAAAACAATGCAATAAAAGATAGAAAAACTGATAAAATTGGTAATCTGAAATGTATTTCCAAATACAACACAAAATAATGGTAATAAAATGTATTATCAAAAAGAATTACCATATTTTGAAACAAGATTCTATTTTAAACACTGAGATTCCAGAACATCCCTCAGTGATCTTTAAAAAGAATAAAACATTTTAAAAAAACCTGCTAGCTCCTAGTTATTTCCAGCCAATAATGAATAAGGAAGAAGAATCCCAAGATTTTGGGTAACATAAAAGGGAATTTCAAATGTGGAAAATCACGCTGTACAACTTGTCATTATATAAGGAATAAAGATAGAGAAGTGATATCTTACTTTTCACAAAAAATCTTTACTATACCAGGTTTTTACAATTGTAGTACCATTTTCGCTATCTACGTACTGCAGTGTCCCTGTGGCCTTCAGTTCGTGGGTAGAACGACTAGAACTGTAAAATAAGACTCATGGGGGGGTATTCAATTGTTTCTTTTAACGCGCTAAAACAAAAAAAAACGAACGCTCTAAAAATATTACCGTTAATACGGTAATTACTCGATAAATTTCATCTCGCAGCTCCCTGAGCAGCGAGCTGAAATTCAGCCCGCTGGCAGCGAGTAAGTACCGTATTAACTGTTTACGCGCGCAAAATTACCGTATAATATGAAGTTTTTTTCGAGCGCTCGTTTTTTTCTTTTAGCGCGTTAAAAGAAACAATTGAATACCCCCCATGGAGCATAGACGGAATATAATCAATAAAGTGGAAAAGCATAGTGTATCTAGACATTTCAATAATACACATTCTGCTGACCCCTCAGGTTTAAGTGTGGTCATCATTGAGTCCATAAAACCAACAACTAGAGGTGGGGACAGAATTAAAACTCTCTGTGAAAGGGAGACCTTCTGGATTTTTAAATGACGGACTCTGATGCCAGAAGGGTTGAACGAGCATTTGGAATTCAATTATACATAATTTCAGCCATTTTAATATGCTTACATTTTCAGGGGTTTAAATGGCCATCATTTTTTCCCTTGTATATCAATACTGTTTTCTTTATTATTGATTGTCATTCATTATTTGTATAGAACTTTTTTTCCCCACAAGCTTATTAGTTTCTTTTTGTCTTTCACTAGTTCTTTATCATTGTAATCTATGACCTCAATTGTTTTTATATATATTTATATAAGATTGGTTATTTTCATTTCCTTTTTCCATACTCTATGAATGCTTCAGCATGCTGTTTTACATCATTACAGTGTTTCAAATACCATCCCCCTTATTGTTCCGTATATGTATTTTCTTCCCCTTTAGAATATCAGAAGGACCTGTGGCTTAACATAATTATACATGGTTCCAGTAACATATCGATCAGGGTTCAATTCCCCATATTGACCAATTTTTAATCATTTTGTTATTTTCAATTATATTTTTTTCCTTGATGATTCATAGTTTATACAATATTTATTTTATTAAAATTTGAGGTATATGTTGGAGGTAGTTGACTAATGTATTCTAGACAAGTAGTCATAGTACTCTTGAGTTCCTCTCTCTTCTTCAAACCGATTTGTTTGCTTTTGTATAAAAATTGTGATATATATATATATATATATATATATAAAAATGTCTGAAATTATATGTAAAAAAGGTTATTTTGTTCCTTTAATTTCCTTTACTGCATTTTTAATTTAAAGTAATCCTTGACCTATAGATTAGAAATACTGAGACTTCTACAAATGCAAAAAAGAGTACTAAAATGTTGAAATAAGTCTTTAATTAAGTTCAACAGTTTCTAATTTATTTGAAACCACAAACCAATTAACATTGGAACAGAGCTTTAAAAGTACTGAAAGGAGTGCTAGCTTATTATCTTTGAAAAAGTTAGCCTCTGTGTTGACGAAACGCGTCAGTTAGATATGTTCTTATGGACTTGAAAATACACTTGGACACAACAGATTATTTGGATTGACTGTTATTTTCAATACCGGTTTTCACCTTCTATAAGCGGATACAGCACCCCAATCTCCACTTGCATAAGGATCAGCACATCAGACCAAGACTAGCCGCACATTTGGCATTTTGAAGACACACACTTGGCTGTCTAAATCTACAGGGGAATTGTTCCCTAACAGCTTGGACGTCTTCCCTTTTTCAACAGTAATTTTGGAGCCTGGGACACATAGGGCTAGATTTACTAAGCTGCGGGTTTGAAAAAGTGGGGATATTGCCTATAGCAACCAATCAGGTTCTAGCTTTCATTTATTTAGTACCTTCTACAAAATGATAGCTAGAATCTGATTGGTTGCTATAGGCAACATCCCCACTTTTTCAAACCCGCAGCTTAGTAAATATAGCCCATAGTGTCTTATTCACCCTCTTTTGATCCTCTGGAAGCATCATCTGTGAGGGTGCATATTCAGATCGTCAATAGGAGTTCAATTAGTGGGTGAGACTGTTTTATACAAGTTTATTATTCTGCTTTTTTTAAGTTTTTGATCAAGAAGCCATCCATCTGTTGCATATACATATCAGGATCCTAGATGATTCTATTAATGTGTACTGGCCAGACACTGTTTTTTCTATATGTTATGAGGACAACTATATCTGAACTCTAAGTGTATTTCCTAATGCTTTTTATTTTTTAATTTCACTACATTATATTAATACATTTCATCAACTCATGTAGAAACACTAGTGTGTATACATTTGTGGTTGATCGTTTATATGTTTATTTACTGTTTTTTATTGTTCTTTCTACATTGTCTAAATAAATCTTTTAAACAAGGTCAGCTATCCCGCACACGTTTTTTAATTTAGGATCCTCCTCTTGGAGCACCCTACCATGTTATTTTTCACATGTTTACAGTATAAGATGTTCTTGTTTATTTTCTGTTACAGTACACGTCTTGTTATAGGTATATAAAGTTTATGTTATACTGTGCATATTTGTAATACATATATACTTCATGGCCAAAAGTATGTCGACACTCCTTGTTAACGTGTGCATAAAGCCAATTATACAGGGGGCATGGCCTAACCACCACATTGGTGAAGTGACCGCCATTTTGGTCCTGCATATGGCTGCGGACTTAAACCCACCATGCTACACATACCTTGAGAACCTCTCCTGCCTCACTCCAGTACTAGACCGGCCAGTGGCACCCCCCAGGTCCCCACACAACAGAGGCCCCAGATTTGCCTACCTATAAGCTGTGGGTGGCTATATTCTAAAGGGCTGATATTTCTCAAGGCACTCCATGTCATATTGCTCGGGACAGTATTATAATTTTGCTCCAATTACCACTCTGGGCATTCCAGCTGCTTGCAATGAGCCTCCAACCAATAAACATACTCGCGGACCTGGACTCAGATGCTTTACCATCTATCCCGCTCTGTTCACACAATCACCAGAATTATTGCAATAAGCAGCAGGGCTCTTTACTCCAAACCGCACTAACACACTACACCCTACAAAAGTGGCATCAAGCTGCCTCCTGGCACACAAAAGTACCATGGAACCCTACACCACTGCGACCATTAGAGAAGTACTCTACTCCGATTCCAGTCAACTCTCCACTCACAGCTTGCTTTCTCTTTAATCCTTGAGTAGAAAGGCCCCATGTCAGCCTAATGTGACACAGGGTGAACCGTACCTAACCATAGCAACGTTCTAACCGCATGCTTATCCACAGTTCCTAAAATGAAATAATACACCCATACTGCTTTCATGATGCAAAAAGCCCCCTCCTGTCAGAAGAAATCAGTTAATGCCGAGATTACTTATCACTTTTAATGCAAGGATAAACATCTAACCTCAGTTCCTTCCCCTTTGTCCCCACGGGAAGCCCATGATGTAGATTCAGACATGGAAGAGGTACCAGTTACCAAACGGGACGTTACGGACCTCTTGCTGGATCTGAAAACCTCTATCACAACTGAATTTCAGAAAAGAGTGGGAGGGCTCCAACACCCCGGACATATCCTCAACTGGGTCGGGTTGGGTATGCTTCAACGATGACAAGAAATCCGACACAGAGAAAACCTACAAACAAAACGGTTTCAGGAAAAAACGACTGCAATATACACAGACTTACCTGAAAACCGACTCTGCATGAATTTTAATTTAAAGCGGCAATGTCGAGACCCTGCAGGTTAACTGTTTAAACAATGTCGGAACCCCGCAGGTTAACTGTTTAAACAGTTAACCTGTGAGGTCCCGACATTGCCGCTTTAAATGAAAATTCATGCAGGTCGCACTGACATCAGACAACTACTGCCGGAGGGCTGTCCATTCGAAAGGAGGTCCTGTCAGGCTTCTGCTGCCATCGGATATCTGCAGAGTCGGTTTTCAGGTAAGTCTGTGTATATTGCAGTAGTTTTTTCCTGAAATCGTATTTTTTTGTAGGTCTTCTCTGTTTCGGATTTCTCGGCATCGTTGAAGCGATTACAACTGACTAGGTCATATTCTCGGGAACTGAACCATGCCTCTTAAACTTCTGTCTATTAATACCAAGGGCCTGAATACTCCACAGAAGCGCTCCCTCCTGCACACTTATATTTCAAAACACAAAGCAGATATTGTTCTTTTGCAAGAGACTCACTTGTAGAAAGCTGGCCATCCCTCACTGTCCTCCAGGCGCTTCCCTTCAGTCTACTATACCAATCATGCCTTTAAACATAATGGTGTTACCATAATGGTGCGTAACTCTGTCCCTCTTATACAGAAAGAAAGTTGTCAGCGCTTATCCTTTAAACTGCATATCTGTGTGTGTCTAGCAAAATGGTACCACATACAATATGGGATATACCGAGCGCGGGCTTGTTGCCAACCAGCTGGTACCATATATAATGTGGGATATACCGAGCGCGGGCTTATCTTTCTCTGGTTTTGTTTCAAAATATTGCCTTTTTGTCATAGCAGCTGTCCATCAAGCCTATTTAAGGCCCATTTGGGTGTGGCTCACAAGCCAGCCTTTGCTAGATGTAAACCCCTATACCTGGGAGGTGAGTGCATCTGATTTTAACTGCATTTTAATAGTGTTTAAAGCATATAGGTCAGTGTAGGACCTGCATATAATGAGGTACTCTTGACGTGGGATGCAGGCTTAAGTCTTTTGATCAAAATATGAACTAATACCTCATGTTTTCATTTTGCTAGACACACACTGATATGCAGTTTAAAGGATAAGCGCTGACAACTTTCTTTCTGTTTTGTATACATATATGGGCATTTATATTGCCACGCAGCTGGTACCACATACAATATGGGATATACTGAGCGCGGGCTTGTTGCCAAGCAGCTGGTACCATATATAATGTGGGATATACCGAGCGCGGGCTTATCTTTCTCTGTCCCTCTTATGTTTTCCAGGTTATAGGTGATCCCTAAATAAAATAGGCTCTCATGACATCACGTCAGCAAACGTAACACAGGCTATTCAGCCTTCTCCAATCTTTCGTCCATGCTCTCTCCATCAACTACTCTGGTAAGCTTTTACTACAGGGTGATTTCCACAAAGTTCTCTCACTTTGACTGGACCGATTGGGAACCCCTACCCCAGGAACTCGCGCCCCAGACTCTAAATCTCTGATCTCTGCCTCTGTTCTTGCCAACCACTGGTCAGACCATTCGCCCATTGAGCTGCTTTTAGATCTTAATGTCTCTTCCACAAATAGATCCTCCTGGTTTATTAACAAGACCTTGCTAAAGAACCTTCAATTCAAGAAACGTAAATTATAGTTTAATATTCCGCAGTCTGGGAGGCACACAATTTAGTAGTTAGAGGTGAAATCCTTTAATATGCCTCACATCAAAAAAAGCAGCAATTAGAACAAATCGATTCCCTTTAGCCCCAAATCCAGGGGTAGGAACAGATTCGCAAGCCCACTTTATCCAGCCAGGTTATTGGACAGCTGTCTTAACTATGGGGAGAATTGCATAACTTACAGACAGAAAAGACCGCAAGAGCCCTACGCTGGTTGGAACAAAGGTTCTATGAGAAAAGCAACATATTGGACATTTATTGGCTAACAAACTGATATCCAAAAGGGCCATGCAGTCTATCCCGGCGATCTGGTCTAAAGGCGTGTCACGACTTATACGTTGCGTACCTGCTATCGTTGGCACTATTCAGAGGAAGGTGCGGAATCAAACGTGCCCCTGGTATTCACTAGGGACCCCCGCAAAGCGGTATGGACTCCGCTGCAGGAACATGCAGGTTGCGGTCCTTCCACGAGTCAAGTAGCGGGGTATAAGAGGACAGTGTCAGACTGGCCGGGTCGGTAACTGTGCTGGCAAATAGAAGTACACAAGGAAAATCCGGAGGGATGGTGAGACAAGCCGGGTCGGTAACGTCTGGAAGCACAGTACAATAGGGAGATCCAAAAGGGGTGGTCAAAACGGTCCGGGTCAGAAGGATCACAGGCAAACAAGAGAAGTCAGGAACAAGGCTAGTAACTGGAAACACAGGAAACGCTGGAGGCAGGTTAGACCTGATACTCTGGCACAGGTGTAAACACAGGAAGCTCGTTATAAAGGCTGAGGAGCCAATGGGACAGCAGGGGGCGGCGGGGCTGTTCTCAGCTGCCGCCGCGAGTCTTGAGTGGCATCCCGTTGCCTAGCAATGGGACGCGCATGCGCAGACGAACACGCTGGGCGGCCGGAACTTCAGCGTCTGGTTGCCTGGCAACCAGATGCGGGACGGGACATTGGGACGGTGCATGACAGCGGGACAGCGCCTGACAAGGCGACTCTCTGATTTCCGATCCCAGGGGTATTAACCAAACATTCCGTGACTTTTATAACAAACTGTATAACTTGCCCCCTTCTGGGACCGCTCACTCACAGGATGCTGATACTAAAGCCTACCTAACCACGTGTAACCGTCCTCAACTCAGTCAGGCCAAGGCCTCTGCCCTCTGTGATGATATTTCGGAGGAGATAAAGCTTGCCCTCAGCTCCCAAAAACCCTCCAAAGCACTGGTGTCACAACCATGAGGATGAAGATGGTGACACCTACCAGCAGTTGGCGCTACTGAGTACTGAGGCGCGGAGTCTAACACACCTCTTGTTTTCACCAGGGACGCCCACAAGTAGGTATGGACTCTGCTGCAAGATGCGTGCAGGTCGCATCCCTCAGTATAAATTAGCTAGAGAGGTGTCCAATGATGCAGCGGTGATGGAGCACCAGAATACTAAATGGAAGTCTGGATGCAGCAGTGTACAAGGTAGTCAGCAGACCCGGGTCAAAACCAAAGAGACAATCACAGCCAAAATCAGAAGCAGGAGAATATCCAGAAAGCCAAGTCAGAACCTGGAATCACTCTAAGCCAGAATCAGGAACCAAAGGAGAAGTCAGGAACAAGCCGGGGCCAGAATCCAAATGAGCAAGATACACAGGTACAAATGCTGAAGCAAGACAGAAGACTAAATTCTCTGCCACCCTAAAGGAGTCAGAGTGATCTTTAAATAGAGGGAAGTGTTCCCTGATTGGTGCTGCAGTTTTTGTCACAAGGAACGCAACCAAGTGCTAAACAGGAAGAGAGTGTCTCTTGTCGCTATGCGACGGAATGCCAAGCTCTGTGTATGCATGTGAATAGAAACGGAGAATGTCCCGTCGCTATGCAACGGGACGCGGGCTTCAAAAGGGGGCAGGTGACTGTCTAGAGGCAGAAGCAGGACAGCGCCTAACAACCGGGTCCCAATGGATGCACACCGAGTTATTATCAAACCTTTGCTACTGTTCTTCTCCCAAAGAGTGATCCTTAAATAGAGGGAAGTGTTCCCTGATTGGTGCTGCAGTTTTCGGCGGTAGAAACGCAACCAACCGCTAAACGGAAAGAGAGTGTCTCTTGTCGCTATGCGACGGAATACCAAGCTCTCCGTATGCATGAGAATAGCATGAGAATTTCCCGTCACTATGCAATGGGTCGCGGGCATTGCAAGGGTGCAGGCGACTGTCTAGAGGCAGAAGCAGGAACGGCGCCTGACAGTACTCTTACCTCTCTTCTTAGTCAAGGCTTGTAAGGTCCCTTTCCTTTCCTTTTCACACTTAGCCAATAAGCGAGGGGCATGAATCTCTTGTACATCGACCCAAGACCTCTCCTCTGGACCATAACCCTTCCAGTCAATGAGATATTGGTGGCGACCCCTGGAAATCCGGAAATCCAAAATCCGATTGATCTCATACTCCTCCCCATCTTCCGTGTTCACCGGTATCCAGGGAGCAGGTCTCTTAACAAATCGCTTTAGGATGAGCGGTTTTAGCAAAGAAATATGAAATACGTAATGAATCGGTGGAAGTTGAAGTCTGAACGTGACTGAAGTAATGACTTGATTGATTTGAAAAGGTCCAATATAACGAGGAGTGAGCTTCATGGTAGGAACTCAAAGTTTCAAATTCCGTGTGGACAACAACACTCTGTCCCCAACTTAAAGGCTAGGAACCGGTCTACAGCAGGGCCATCTTAACAACATTATGGGTCCCCGGGCAAAGCAGTGCATCGGGGCCCCTACATATATATATATATATATATATATATATATATAGATATATATAGATATAGATGTATAGAGATACAGATACAGGTATAGATATAGATAGAGATAGATAGATGTACTTGCTCAGTGACCATAGAAGGGTTTTTTTGCAGGTTTTTTCTTTTGCAGGATTATTTATTCTCATTAAGAGCCCTGCCTATGTGGCCTCCTTGCCTGTGGGGCCCCCTGGGCACCTGCCCATTGTGCCCAATGGAAAAGATGGCCCTGGTCTACAGTGATGATCAGCGTTGGACTTGTAGATCCAATAACTTGGATCTAGCTTGAGACCATACTTAGGAGAAATCCTGAAAGAGATTCTGCACGGCCGGGAGAGCTGAACCAGGTTGAGAAGGTTCAGGGATGAGGGGGTGGAGCCCGTAGGTAAGAAAAAATGGAGACAAACCAGTGGATTCGTACACATGGTTATTATGAGCAAACTCTGCCCAACACAGAGAACAACTCCATTCAGACTGATTGTTTGAGGAATAAGTCCTGAGAAACTGCTCCAATCTTGGTTAACCCTCTCGGTCTGACCGTTTTTCTGGGGATGGTACCCTGATGAAAATTTTAGACCGACACCCAACTCTTTGCAAAAATGATCTCTAGAACTTGGAAACAAACTGAACTCCTCTATCAGAGATTATATCTCGGGGACAACCATGAAGACGGAAAATCTCTTTGATAAAAAGTTTGGCAAGAACAGAGGCCAAAGGGAGTCCTTTGAGAGGGATGAATTGAGCTAGTTTGGAAAATATATCCACTACTACCCATATAGTATCGAATCCATGACTAGCTGGTAGGTCGGTGACAAATTCCATAGAAATACTAGTCCATGGTCTCTCTGGAATAGAGGTCCTGATGAAAATTGCCTAGGCGTCTTATGTCTGGCACGGACTCCACAAGCAGAAACATAGACTTGCATATCTGTCTGGATAGAGGGCCACCAATAATGCCTAAGATTAGCGAGAGGGTCTTCTTGACACCAGCATGACCGCCAAACAGGTAATCATGGGCCCACTTGAGAACCTTGAGGCGAAGCTTCGGAACAAGAAAAGAACGGCCAACAGGGGGAACCTTGGACAAGGTTCTAGTGAGGGCCACAAAACTGGAAGGATCCAAGATAGTTCTAGGGGTGGGAGGGTCTTGGAGATCGTTAATATCAAACGAACAGGAGAGAGCATCGGCCCTAGTATTCTTAACTCCAGGTCAAAAGGTTAAAATGAGGTTAAAGTTGGCAAAAAAAATCAAGGACCAGTGGGCCTGGCGCGGGTTTAAACATTGAACTGTTTGCAGGTAAGTTACATTTTTATGGTCCGTGTACACAGTAACATCATGCTCAGCCCCTTCTAAAAAGTGTCTCCACTTCTCTAAGGCAGTCTTAACGGCCAATAACTCTTTATCCCCGATGCCGTAGTTCTGTTCACTAGTGGAGAATATTCTGGAACAAAAAGCAGAGAAATGAAACCTCCCATTAGAAGCTTTCTGTGAAAGAATAGCTCCTATACCAATGGAGAAAGCATTAATCTCAATGAAGAAAGGCCAAGACAGATCAGGTTGTTGCAAAACAGGGCCGGAGGAGAATACCCTTTTTTAAAGACTGGAAGGCACTGAGAGCCTCGGGAGACCATGAATTGGATGCTCCCTTGCGGGTGAGAGCAGTTATTGGGGAGATGAGAGAAGAGAAATCTTGGATAAAATGCCGATAATAATCTTGAGACCCAAGGGTTGTGTCCAATTGAGGATGGCAGCAACTTTCCCTGGATCCATGGATAGACCGGCACCAGACACAATATAACCCTGGAAATGTACCTGAGAAACCTAAAAGACACACTTCTCCAGTTTGCAATATAGATGGTTGAGACGTAGTCGAGAGAGGACCTCCTTAACGTGAGCTCGGTGAGACTCTAGATCCTTGGAGAATATTAAAATATTATCTAGGTAGACAACCACAGAGAGATATAATAGATCTCTAAAAATCTCATTAATGAACACCTGGAAGACCGCTGGGACATTGCAGAGGCCAAAAGGCATTACTAGATATTCATAGTGGCCATCCCGGGTATTAAAGGTCTTCCATTCATCACCCTCATGGATCCTAATCAAATTGTAAGCTCCTCTGAAGTCTAATTTGGTGAGCACCGTGGCCCCTTTGATCCGATCGAATAATTAGGAGAAAAGGGGTATAGGTGTCACGAACACGCTCCCAGCTGCCGTGACTTTGGGGTGTTTGCTGTATGAGGTCACACACGATTTCAGCCCGCATCTCTCTCACCTATCACACAGGTTCTAGACCTATGGAATCACCCCCAAAACACAGCGCTCTCACACCCCCAAACACTTCAAGGTTCAGCCACCACCTATTGGGTACGGGCAATAGGACCCCAATATACTGTCCCACGCTGGCACACAGGCTTTTAGTTATCCACAAACTAAGAAGACCCACACCAGCACACGCAGGGTTAACTCTTCACACCTCCAGACTTTTACACAATTGTAAATACAAGCACACACAGCTTGTTAATCAAACGTATCAACAAATCACACACTGGCATTCCAAGGGTTTACCTTGACGAGCAATCTCTTCTAAAAAGGCTATGGATTCTTTAGAGTATCAAGGACGCAACTTATTCAATTTTAGATTTAATATACAAAAGGTACAGGGCATTCAGATATAAAGAAAAATAATGAATAAACAATTAATAAATTTGACATAACAAGCAAAAACAGTTTAAAATAAAAAGGATTACATTCAGATTTGCATTTACATGAATTGCATTCTGGCCAAGGGGATTTGGCTAAGAAGATGGACAGCTTATCAATGTAACTTGATTTCCCCAGAAGTCTCACAGTTTTTCCCCTCAGAACACAGATTTTTAAGCAAACTCAAATGGGACGGCATTCACAGGGGCAGTGTGAATACTAATGTGGGGGCGGAAATGTCCCCTGGGTGTTATCTCAGGTTTGGTCAAACTGTTCCTAAGTTTTGACCTGTTGGTAATTCTTCACAGATATATCTCAGAGAAATAACACCCCCCTCAATAAACCGGTCATATTCTCCCGCACATTTAAATACCAAACATAATGGAATTACAACAATATCCAATCTCATCCTGAAATACATGTGCCTTCATGTACTGTTTGGAACTCAAGAGTTAAAAAAAATAAAAATAAATAAATCCCCCAAATATTCACCAGTGATGTTTTCATCTGTCGTCAGCAGCTTTTTGAATCCTAAACTGTGTGTAAACCAAGTCTGAATTAAATTTGTATCCAAAGTCCGGCTTGACCATGTCCAAAATAAGTTTGTATCCAAAAGCATGGGAAAATCCCCTAATACTATAAATAGACCTCGCGCAAGAGCTAAGCTCATTGCATATTGGAGCTTATACAATGTAGAAGCTGTTTGCGGCATCTGTCATCTTTTTTTATTTTTAATAAACATATGTGGTATAAATGAGGATGTTTAGTGTCTTTATTGGGGTTTCATTATTTTTATTAAATGTATGTGGTATGAATGAGTGAGTTGTGGTTTATTTAACATTTTGTATTGTGAAGCTACAGGTCAGCCAGCCAGCCAGCCGTGGGTATCAGGGCATGTTGGCACTTGTGGTTCTCCAAGTGCCACAATGCCTTGGCTATGCTGGTGCTTGTAGTTATACAAGCATCAGCATACCCACACTGTTTATGGCACCCTGGCTGGCTGGGACTTGTAGTTTCACAAAAAAAAATGGCATCTCTTTGTTTTTTTACATTTATATAGCCGTTATTACCCTACACCCACCGCCCAGGGGTATAGGAAGAGCCCTAGTGCTAGGCTGTATGTCCCTAGAGAGGGGGGCCCGGTCATTTTTTTCCGGCAGACCCCACTCCCTAAGGAATCCAGCCCAGCGCTGAACAGCCTGGGTTTGGTTGTCATTATGACAGGGGGACCCCTGCCGTGTGTCCCCCTGCTATAGTGCCACCCACCCCAGCTGGTTTGCCTAGTGCTGGTTAAGTGAAAATCATGGGGACCCTACGCAAAATTTTCTCGGATTTTCACGCCTTTCAGCAGTAGGCTGGCAGCACTAGAGTTAATAGTGGCAGGACGTGGGGACCGCACATTTTTTTTTTCAACTTTTATCTATTTTTAAACATTTGACAGCTGCCGGGACCTCCGGCTCTATTGACAGGTGCAGAGTAACAGTGATGTGTTTACTAATCTCAAGGCTAGATAAGGACAACACAGGAGAGTTAGCTAAACATGGGAGTGTTTAACAATGCAGCAAATCGCCAGAGATGACCAGCGATTTTGAAGATCAGGATAAAAATCGCAGCTTCATACATTTGATAACTTTTGGACTAAAATAGTGGGTTAACACCCGCGATTTGCCACAATTTTAAAACGCTGAAAAAATCGGACCTTGATACATTTACCCCCAGATGTCAAAATGTTGTGCCGAGTCATCTGCATCATCAATGGGTGTCTAAGATATTTGCAAAGCACACAACAGTATATAGCACACAGCGGTAGCTGAAAGGAAAAGTGGTGCAAGATGGAATTGTCCTTGGGAATATGTTGGATTGTAATAAGGACTTGCACATGTTAACAAAGCAAGCATTTCAGCGACAAGGAGTGCCACTTTTGAGGCTGATGTTCTTGGTTAGTTTGGGCTCCCCCAAAACAAGATAACAATGGGCTTAAGTCACATAGGGTAACAGTGCTGTTAATGAACTCTACTGTGGCAAGATGTTGTTGTCATCATCCTCAGCCATATTCTCACCCTCATCAGTTTGTACATCATCCTCACACATTATTAATTCATCACAACTGAAATCCACCATTACAGAAGTGTCAGTATTTTGATGTAATTGGCGGGAAAGGCCTTCCTCGTGGAAATTAAAGTTAATTTTTCTTAATATCATCTTTTACACATTTTGAGGAAGTAGCCTCCTGATCGCTGACAAGGTTCCTGGCTGTGCTGAAAACTCTTTCCGAGTACACACTGGAGCGTGGGCAGCTTAGACAGTGCAAAGCGAGTTGGTACATGGGTCTCCAAATTCCCTTTTTCTCCTCCCAGTATGTAAAAGGACTGTCTGATGTGTCTATTTCTATGCTGTCGTTAAAATAATCCTCCACCATCATTTGGATGTTGATAGTAGGATCAGGTGGAGTTACGGCAGAGGTGTCACATTTTTTGGTCAGTTCTTTTAGACCAGACCAGGGGGTAAATGTATCAAGGTGCAATATTGTAAAATCAGCGATTTTCTCAGGAGAGTTGAAACTCGCAGATGTATGAAGCTGAGATTTCATGCAAAATCTCCAGAGTTGTGCTTGTCAAAATCGCTATTTGCAAAATCGATAGAGATCAAACTTCCGACTGTTTGCCACTGCAGCTATACAAGTCTCAAATGTATATAGCTGCGATTAAGCAAACTCAGGAGAGTTTTCTTTCAAACACGCCAGATACAACACGCTGCATTCTAGCAACGAGTTGTATAAACACATCACTGTTGCACTGCCTGTCATACAGCTGGCGGAGCTCCGGCAGCTGTCAAAACTGTAAAGAATAGATAAAAGTAAAAAAAAAAAAAAAAGAGAGGGGTCCCCCCTCTATTTAGTCTTAATCCTAGAGCTGCCAGCCCACTGCTGGTTACGTGAAAATCGGGGAAAACATTTGTGTGGGGTCCCCCCGATTTTCATGAAACCAGCACTAGGCAAATCAGCCGGGGTTGGAGGCACTATAGCAGGGGGACACGCGGCAGGGGTCCCCCTGCCATAATGACTAACCAACCCCAGGCTGTTCAGTGCTGGGCTGGATTCCCTAGGGAGTAGGGTCTGCCAAAAAAGCAGAGACACCCAGCCCAGTGGTGATAGCACTAGGGCTTTTCCTACACCCCTTGACGGTGGGTGTAGGGTAATAACGCCGATATAAATGTAAAAACTAGGGGAATCACTTGGCTCAAGCTAGCAGTGTCTGAACTCACTTCACAGGTGACTACTTCGAAATGCTTCAGCACCTTGCACAACATGGAAAATATTCTCCACTGCGCTTGAGTAAAATACATCCCCCCCTCCTTTCCCCAATCTCATGGCGTGTGGAGAAAGCGTGGATGGCGTTTCGCTGTTCCTCCATCCTCAGAAGCATATACAGGGTGGAATTCCACCTTGTTACCACCTCTTGCTTAAGTTGGTGGCAGGGAAAATTAAATTGCTCTTGCAGCTGCTACAAACTTCTACATGCTGTTGCCAAATGCTAGAAGTGTCCAGATATTTTACGAGCTACAGACAGCATCTCCTGCACGTCCCTGCCATTTTTTAAAAAGCTCTGAACCACCAGCTTTATTGTGTGAGCAAAACAGGGAATGTGATGGAATTCACCCAGCTGTAATGCTCTCACAATATTGGTGGCATTATCAGAAATTACATATCCTGAGGAGAGTCCAAGCGGGATAAGCCATGTTGCAATTACATCCCTTAGCTTTTGTAACAGATTGTCAGCTGTATGCCTCGGATTGTCAGCTGTATGCCTCTTAGTGAAGCCGGTGATACACAGAGTAGCCTGCCTCTGAAAAATGTGACATACTTGGGTATATGCTGCTGCTGTTCCTGCAGGTGAAGGCGAATCACCAACCCAGTGGGCTGTTACAGTCATATAATCTTTAGATTGCCCAGTTCCGCTTGTCCACATAACTCTGGTTAAGTGTACAGTGGCTAGAATGGCATTTTGTAGCACAATAATTAAATTTTTTATGAACCTTCTGGTAGAGATGAGGAATTGTCTTTCTAGTAAAAAGGTGTCATGATGGAATTTGGTAACGGGAACACAAGACCTCAACTAACTGTCTAAAACAAGCTGCATTATTAGTGGAGATTAGATCTAATACTAGCATAGTCGTCATGGCATCTGTGATCCACTTTGTGACTGGGTGACATTGCTCATACTTGCTTTCTCTTGCAAAGGATTGTTTAACAGTCAATTGTTGAAAACTACTAGTAGTCTTCTTCTTGGTCTGCTCTGGGATGAAGATCCACCCCCAGCAGCAGCAGTGGGACCAATGCTCAAGAATTCTTCTGAGAAAGCCAGGATAGTGGAGAACCCATCTAGTCTTAGCAACTTGGATGCAGGACTAAAGCTGGGTACACACTACACTGTTTTCATCCAATAATCGGCTCAAACAGCCGACATACGACCGCTCGTTCAAAAGTCGGGTCAGTGTGTGCAGTGACACGATGGTCGAAAGTCTGCCCAAATGGACGATTATCGCCTCATTTGGTTGGTCGTACCGTTTAATATTTTCGGTGTAATCTCGTTTCCGCTGTGTAGGGTGTATAAACTTCCGACCGATCCACAACAGTGAGCACGAAATTACAGTCATTGCTCACGACAACATGGCTGTAAAAAGTCGCTAAAGGGACGTCCGCTCTTCCCTTTATCGTCCTAAACAAGGCTAGTGTGTATGCAGTCCATGGACCGAGCGATCGGATCATCGATCGCATGTAAAATCGCTCTGCATAAAAAGTTGGTCGAAATTTCTGTAGTGTGTACCCAACTTAACTCAGATCGCTACTGAGGAAATTGATGAGGACGTTGTTGTGGGTGTAGATTGCAGGTGTCGGGATCTAGCTGAGAGAAGAGACCTAGCTGATGCTGGACTGCTTGTTGATATTTTTTTAGAATGTTTCTGATTTTTCCAACAGCTTTCCATGAACTTGCTTCAAATGGTGAAACATGGATGAGATTCCTAGATGGTTAAGGTCCCTACCTCTACTGACTGTGGCTTTACAAATGCTACAAATGGCTAGACGACTGTTGTCAGGACTTGGGTAAAAATAATTTACCCAAATAATTTTTTGGTCTTATGCCCAGGCATGACAGTGGCCTTCTTCTTATGACGTGTAAGAACTGCTTCCACTGGTGCAGGACTTACACATACATCAACATCCTCATTGGCGCCCTCGTCAGCTACACAAATATCCCCCTCATCCTGTTGCAATTTCAAAGTGGCATCCTCAATTTATGTATCACCGGCTACACTTGGGCTGTTCATGCACACATCTGCAGAAATGCTGAAAGGGGCCTTCTGTGTGGGTACACTATCGGAAAGGTCAGGCTTACACATAGCATTCGTCTATAGACTTTTTCAGGGATTTGTGTCATTTCTGAATCTGAACATACATTTTCCTCTAATGCCTTACTGTTTTATTCCAGCTCGGCTCTTACATGTAAAAGTATTTGGGCACCACTTTTTGAGTCAGAATGACAAGGTCTTGCTTGGTCATGACTGACCTTACAAGAAGATGCCTCAGTGACAGTTGCAGAACTAGCACTCATAGAGAAAGACGAAGGCCTCATTCTTTCCTTGCCACTGTGTAGAATGGCATGTTGGCAATTTAGTTTTTTTCTGCAGATAAGTTTGCCTGCATTACAGGGCTTTTTTTCTTTACCATGGTAAAAGGTGTTTTTTTACATTTTTGTTTCCCTAAATTAACAACACTATGCACTTTAACATAGGCTTTGGCAGATGACGTAGAGGGATTACTATCATCATGACTGGTGCCAGCAGCTGCTTTGTGCTCCTAGTCTTCCGTGTACTGCTGTGAATCCATTTTGATAACACAGTACAATGTGAATGCAGATTAAGAACAACACTGCCAGCCCTATTACTTCTATTTCAGCAACAACAATTAGCAATGAAGCTGACTGTCACGACTAGTATAGCGTACCTGCTATCGCTGGTACTACTCGAAGGAAGGTGCGGAATCTAACGTGCCAATGGTGTTCACCAGGGACCCCCGCAAGGAGGTATGGACTCAGCTGCAGGAGACACGCAGGTCGCGGTCCTTCCATGAGTCAGATAGCGAAGCACGAGGAGAATTGTCAGACAAGCCGATTCGGCAATGGTGCGGGCAAGGTAGGTACACAAGGAGAATCCCAAGGGAAGGTGAGTCAAGCCGGGTCGGTAGCGTTCTGGCAGCGCGGTACAAAGGAAGCTCCAAAGGGGTAGTCAAAGGCAATCCGGGTCACGAGGCTCACAGGCAGACAGGCTATAATCAGGAGACAGCCAAAGATCAGGAGATAGGCAAATAGCAGGACCACTGAGGAAAACGCTGGAGACAGGAATGGACCTTAAACTCTGGCACTGGTAGGAGGGCCAGGAAGGTTTAAATATAGTAGTGGGCCAATGAGAGGTCAGCGCCGAGCACTGTCATAATTTAGCGCCATTGCGCTTCTGAGTATAGCGTCCCATTGCCTAGCAATGGGAACGCTCAATAGTCTCTGTAGCCGGGCGGCCAGAAATGAGAGGAGAGACAGGCGGCCGTCCCAGGACTCGTGGGCGGCGCCTGACAGTATGCCCTCCTCCTCCTCCCCTCTGTTGGAGAAATCTCTTGAGTAGCAGAGGAGCATGAAGGTCTGGTTTGTCCACCCAAGATCTCTCTTCTGGACCAAATCCCTTCCAGTGTACAAGGAACTGTTGTCGGCTATAGCGGATACGGGAATCCAGGAAATGATTAGAGAGGAGAGATAGGCGGCCGTTCCGGGACTCACGGGCGGTGCCTGACACTGTCCTGTTGATGTGTTAACTAGATAACAGAGTACAATTTGACTGCAGATTTAGACCAAGACTGACAGCCCTATTATTTCTATTTCAGCAATGACAATCAGCAATGGAGCTCTTCTGTTTGTGTGTGAGCTATATAACACAGTACAATGTGACTGCAAATTTAGAAGACCAAGACTGCCAGCCCCATTATTTCTATTTCAGCAATGACAATTAGCAATGGAGCAATGGAGCTTTCCTGTTTGTGTGTGAGCTATATAACACAGTACAATTTGACTGCAGATTTAGACAAAGACTGCCAGCACTATTATATCTATTTCAGCAATGACAATTAGCAATGGAGCAATGGAGCTCTCCCGAATGTCACTGGAGACTTTGAAAAACACTGCTACCCCTCCTCTTTCTTTTGTACCTATGACAATGCCCAACTGCACTAGAGACTGCCAAGAACCGTGCTACCGCTTCTGTGTCCATCTGTGAAATAGCGCTGGATTGCCATGGAGGGCGGTACTTATAGAATCCAAAACTCACGAGATCCGACGACATAACAATGATGTTTTGCCTCATTTTCAATTCCAAAGGTGCACGAAAGTACTCGGATTGCCAAAGTTCGGATCTGCTCGGTTCTCCAGGAACTGAGCCTGAGTATTTCTAATATTAATGTGATATTCTGGTGTCTACATTCTTTTGGACGTGTTGTGTAGGTAAACAAAAGCTTATAAAACATATATTCTGCTGCTTATAGTTATTCAAGAGGAGCCATATTAAAGACATAATGGTTGTGTTCGATGACTCCAAAATAAATGGATTTATTTTGTTATATATATTATGCTTTTTTTTAAATAAAAAGATCATTCTGATCCTTACAGAATTTACTACTAGTGTTTTTTGACCACATTCTGCCTAGCCCCCAGGCTGGTTGAGACATTTGGGGTACATGGGTCAAAATGTATTTATTTACTAGCACAGCTTCTTACATTCATTGGAAGATGGAAAAATAGGATGTTGGAGAAAGAAGGGAAGCTTGGAGAGAATTATGGTGAAAGTGAGTAGAAGAAAAGGCGAAAATAAATTAAACAGATACATTCAGTGATGTGAGAATAGTTGTAAATTAGAGAATAGTTGTAAAAGGTTTTGCTGCATCATACTGAGATAGAATTGTTTCAATATTCAGACTGGGTTAGAAAATTGAGTCTAGCAGCCATTATTGCAACTATATGAACTATATGCTTCAGCTTTTATAAAACTTGGAAGACTTGGAAAAAATTTAAATGTTAATGATTTTCATAAACACACAAAACAGAACAGCTCCGTAAGAATAGTCAGAAATATATAGATGAGTATATAGAGAGAGGTGGGCTGAAAGTCACTCTCCCGAATCAAAAGATGAAAACAAAAGGATTGGTTTTTAAAATAAAACATATTTAATATACATCACCATACATAAAAAAATAGAAATTCAACAAAATTCACCTATGTAATCCTCCATTAAACATAATTAAAGAAACATTGTTCCCACATGACAGTAATATATAGGCGTTCCGATCCCGATTATTTCCTGAGAGTAATTCGTTGATATATTGTATAATAAAGTGCTCCAACCAATATTTCATATCTATCAATAGATTTCTCACCTTGATAGGTTGTCATATACCACAGTCCTCGTTTCCATAAACAGTAAAGAAAGTTTCTTACTGGTAAGCAACCGTTGTTCATACCCTATGCACTTAAAAAGTCAAACAAATTCTCCTATAGAATCCTCCATAAACATGGGTAGAGAAACATTGTTCCCAGATGACAATAATGTGTAGGACTTCTGATCTTAATTAATATCTGAGAATAATTAGTTGATATGTTGTATAATAAAGTGCTCCAGAAGATATTTGAAATCTTTCAATAAATTTCTCACGTCGATAGGTGATCATATATCACAATCCTCATTTCCATAAACAGTGAAGAAAGTTTGTCTTACCAGTAAGTAACCGTTGTTCATACCCTCCAGAGGGATTTGAAAAGCGCTAAATTGGATTAGCAGCTGCAGATCCTGCCGTTTATGTAATAATCAATCACTTACTCCGACAGCAACGCTGAGTGCTACCTTGTCTGGAAACAAGTTAGCATGAAAGGTTGATTCCACCTCATTAGTTCCTTATTGTGCAGGGATAAAATTAGGAGCTTACGCCTGTGAAGAGTTTTCTAACGCGTTTCGTCCTGGAACACCAGGACTTTCTCAAAGCTACCGGATTCAGCCCTCTGTGGGAACTAGGTTGCTACCTTATGACTTTTATGTTTCATGGACTGTACCCTTTGCAAGGAGTACTGTCTTGTACTAGTCCTTATTTAGAAATATTGATAAGAGAATTAGTGTTTCCAAACCTCGGAAACAAGGAGGCACATTCTTTGAGTAGAGGTGCACGTAATTAATAGTTATCCAATCAATGTAAATGCTAATCTAAATGCCCCTCTGCGTAAGGGTGCCAAGATCATAGCTTATAATAAATATATACAAATGTATTATGGTTATCTTCTGCTCTAATCAGACTAGTTGGTCTGCATACACAAGGGTTAATATATTTGACACTATTTATTTCAGACTGCTTCTTTGAAGCAGCTATGACAATAACAATCCAGTAACTCTAGGTAAAGCTGCTACACATCAAGGCAATTATTATGCCTGTACTTTTTTGTGGCAAGATATTTTTGGATAAATATAGAAGTGGAAGTTGCTCAATCAATTGCTGGCTATAGCAGTGTGCTGGGGGATCTCTCTGTGTGTTTGTTTCTTCAGGATAACCCCACCCTTTCAAGCACCTGCTATAGCCTATAAATTGATTGAGCAACTTCCACTTCTTTGTTTGTCTGAGAGGCATGTTGGTGTCAGTAGCTGAGTGGGAGTGCTGACATTGGATTGCTATTTGGAGGCTTCTGGGGTACATCTTTGGTAAGTTAGCTCTCAATTTAAAAACACATATGTATGGCCCAAATATATGGGACTCTCAATGTTTAGAGTTAGGACCACCCTATTAGCAAAAACGCAGTGGAGTGGCGGGTGGCTTTAACATACATTTGCAAATGTGTGCAACTAAGACTTATGCATTTTTATCTACAGTAGAAATGGCAGATCTGCTGCTGGCTATAGCAGTGTGCTGGGGGATCTCTCTGAAGGTAATTATGGATGCTGATTGTTCAAAACATGTCATTGCACTAGATAAAGCCTATTATTCTTTATGGCAGCATATTTTATACATATCCACTAGGCGTTAACATGAGAGGTTTAACCAGCACGTCTTTATATTTCCATTGATTTCTATGGCCAATAAATTCCTGTGGCCTTTTCATTTCAATGCAGTTGAAATAAATCGGCCCTATATCTCAATGAAGCTGCATAATACTAGTAATTGTTTTTTCTCACACATCAATAGACATCAATAGACATTCAATTAATCTCTATTGATGACTGATTAAAGCAGTGAGTTCACATCTCGTTTAGTGTGGCATAACCGTATCATTTGTCTCAACTGCTTTTGAAATATGCAATGATACAATGCAGTGTGCCCTCTCGTCCCATTGATCTTTGCACTAATGTTGGAGCCCTTCACCGCAAAAATCAGAATGAATCCATACATTTCTGGTGTCATTGTTGGCTCTGTGTGAAGAAAATCCCACTATAAGCTGATGGCATCTTACATACAGTATAAACCCTATCACAATATTACCAAAGCTGCAGCGGGAAATTCATTCCAGTGAAATATGCCCCATTAAAATGAACTCTGTAAAAAAAAGAGTTAATAGATCTTAATCTACTGCCAGAACTTGCAGCAAATTTAAACAGCAAGTGGAAAAAACTGTCTCAATTACCTTGGGTATTCCCTAAGCTGTACAGTCATGGACAAACGTTTTGAGAATGACACAAATATTATTTTTCACAAAGTCTGCTGCCTCCGTTTTCATATACTCCAGAATGTCATGAAGTGAGATCAGATGAATTGAAATTCATTTCAAAGTTCCTCTTTGCCATGACAATGAACTTTATCCCCAAACCAATATTTCCACTGCATTTCAGCCCTGCCACAAAATGACCAGCTAACATCAGGTCAGTGATTCTCTTGTTAACACAGGTGAGAGTGTTGATGAGGAAGGACAAGCCTGGAACTCACTCTGCATGCTGAATGACTTAGAATAACAGACTGGAAGCTTTAAAAAGAGGGTGGTGCTTGAAATCATTGTTCTTCCTTGGTTAACCATGGTTACCTGCAAGGAAACAGGTGCAGTCATCATTGCTTTGCACAAAAAGGGCTTCACAGGCAAGGATATTGCTGATAGTAAGATTGCACCTAAATCAACCATTTAACGGATCATCAAAAACTTCAAGAAGAGAGGTTTAAAAGTTGTGAAGAAGGCTACAGGGCACCCAAAAACATCCAACAAGCGCCAGGACTGTCTCCTAAAGTTGATTCAGCTGCGGGATCGGGGCACCATCAGTGCAAAGCTTGGTCAGGAATGGCAGCAGGCAGGTGTGAATGCATCTGCACGCACAGTGAGGCGAAGACGTTTGGAGGATGGCCTGGTGTCAAGAAGGCCAGCAAAGAATCCACTTCTCTCCTGGAAAAACATCAGGGACAGACTGATATTCTGCAAAAGGTACAGGGATTGGACTGCTGAGGACTGGTATAAAGTATTTTTCTCTTATGAATCCCCTTTCAGATTGTTTGGGGCATTTGGAAAAATGCTTGTCCAGAGAAGGAAAGGTGAGCAGTACCATCAGTCCTGTGTCATGCCAATAGTAAAGCATCCTGAGACCATTCATGTGTGAGGTTGCTTCTCATCCAAGAGAGTGAGCTCACTCACAATTTTGCCTAAGAACACAGCCATAAATAAAGAATAGTACCAAAACATCCTCCAATAGCAACTTCTCCCAACCATCCAAGAACAGTTTGGTGACTAACAATGCCTTTTCCAGCATGATGGAGCACCTTGCATAAGGCAAAAGTGATAACTAAGTGGCTCTGGGATCAAAACATCAAAATTTTGGGTCCATAGCCAGGAAACTCCCCAGACCTTAATCCCATTGAGAACTTGTGGTCAATCCTCATGAGGCAGATGGACAAACAAAAGCCCACAAATTCTGACAAATTGACAAGCATTGATTAGGCTAGAATGGGAGTCCATCAGTCAGTATGTGGTATGTCAGTATTCTTCCCCCTCTTGGTTGCCTCTCAGAACAGGAACGCCAAATTCAAAATGCACCGATGGTGGCTTTCTTCCTTAAAATATGGGATCAAGATGTCCTTAAATTTGTTCTTCTTTCAGCTCGCCCCATTCTCATCGAAATTTGGGAGAAACCGGTCTTCTTTTCTGGCCTTGATACTATTGTTTCTCTATGTGGATAAGGCAGAGAATATTGATTCTTACAGACATCAAGCCCCTTTGGGGCTTCCCTTCCTACACAGATATTAACAAGTATCTTATCCTAGACACAGTTATGTTTCAATATTTTAACTGCAATCATTTTACAGAAGATACTGCAGAGGACACACCCCTTCAGAGTGGTCTACACTTGAATCCCTAAGCTGACTATAGGCTTCCGCTAGGGGTTGTTATCCATAATTTATCGACTCCTTTAGCCTTCTGGGATGCCACCTAAAAACTTGTGAGGTGGCATGGGAGTGAGTAAACCCTGTCCCCAAAGATGTGGTTGCGAATCCGAACTAAGGTTACTTGGTCCTCCACTTGTTTGCTCAATAGAAAGAATGCTGCTAAGGTGTATTTATGGTAGTACCTTTTTACTCAACAAACCTTGGATGCATCTTGGGCAGGAGGGTACCTTACCCCACATCTTTTTTTAAAAAAAAAAAAATGTGATAGGATGTAATGTATGACTGCCACAGTCTATTTCATGCTCCTACAAACTGACACTGCAAAGCACACACAAAGGCTAATAAGGCATATCCTGAATGCTGTCAGATGCCAAATAACCTCTTACTGGAAAACCATTTATTGTGCTGCACCCTTACTTCCTTCAACTTTTTGCTTTTTGTTCCACCCCCAAATTTTCAAATACTGACATTGTCTTTCAAATCATATTTTTTAAACTATGTCTATAATAATTTCACTCTGGACAATGACTGGTTTACTTTTGCTAGTATCAGTCTTCATTATAGAACAAAAATTATCTTTACCTTCTCTGGAAACAATCCGTGAAAGATGAATACTTTGCATCTGTTTGAATTCTGAACCTAAAAGAGTTTTCAAGTTTCTTGCATCGCTCTGCTTTCTTCCACTATGGTCTGTGAACTTAAAAGAAAATTTTTTGCTTTGAACCTAGCACAAGAAACAATTAATTATTTTTCCCAAAATATATATATTTTGGACACTATACAGATCTATCAAGAAAACCACCAGGAACTAAACAAAATATATATTTTTTTAATCATTCTTTGTCCCAAACCACACATCCCTCCGTTCTCTCTAACAATGTACCCTGGTAAGTCCTGCTGTATAAGTTGTTATTTCTCCTTGCTAATAGTGAAGTTAACAGCCTTTTCAGCTGTTCAAACAAGCACAGTCAGAGCCGGATTTAGACCTCATAGGGCCCTAGGCAGGATACTGTTTTTGGGCCCCCTCCCTGAAACAATCCATAGCACTATATTTTTGCAGCCTACCATATACCCCTATAGTTACGTAGAAGTGAAAGCATGTGCCGCCGCATGCCTACCATATACCCTTATAGTTAAGTAGATATGAAAGCATGTGCCACCGCATGCCTACCATATAACCCTATAGTTAAGTAGATATGAAAGCATGTGCCGCCGCGCAGCGGCGGCACGCCGCCAAAGGAGGTGAGGGCGTGGCTTGCATCTTTGGGGGCGTACCTAACATGTGAAAAGAGCAAGGCCACCCTGCTGCAGAAAAAGGCACCCCTAAATAATTACCAAGCAGTCCTGTTTTTTAAGTAGTTGGGTCAAAACAACATAATAAATATTGAATTCAGGGCAGAAATACTTACTTAAGGTGTTTGCAAAAATAATACGCATAAATCCAAGTATGTGCTCTTGTCACTTTTGTCCCTCTATCATCACACTGTGCCCCTTCATTGTCACTTTTGCCCCGTCACAATATCACATGTGCCCTTTCACCATCACCTCTGTGCCCATCACCATCACCACCTCTGTGCCAATCACCATCATCACCACTGTGCCAATCACCATCACCACCTCTGTGCCCATTACCACCTCTGTGCCCTTCACCATCACCACTTCTGTGCCAATCACCATCACCACCTCTGTGCCTCTTCACCATCACCACCTCTGTGCCCATCACCACCTCTGTGCCTCTTCACCATCACCACCTCGGTGCCCTTCACCATCACCACCTCTGTGCCCTTCACCATCACCACCTCTGTGCCAATCACCATCACCACCTCTGTGTCATTACCACCTCTGTGCCCTTCACCATCACCACTTCTGTGCCAATCACCATCACCACCTCGGTGCCCTTCACCATCACCACCTCTGTGCCCTTCACCATCACCACCTCTGTGCCAATCACCATCACCACCTCTGTGCCCATTACCACCTCTGTGCCCTTCACCATCACCACCTCTGTGCCAATCACCATCACCACCTCTGTGCCCATTACCACCTCTGTGCCCTTCACCATCACCACTTCTGTGCCAATCACCATCACCACCTCGGTGCCCTTCACCATCACCAGCTCTGTGCCCTTCACCATCACCACCTCTGTGCCAATCACCATCACCACCTCTGTGCCCATTACCACCTCTGTGCCCTTCACCATCACCACTTCTGTGCCAATCACCATCACCACCTCTGTGCCTCTTCACCATCACCACCTCTGTGCCCATCACCACCTCTGTGCCTCTTCACCATCACCAATTCTGTGCCCCTTCACCATCACCACCTCTGTGCCCTTCACCATCACCACCTCTGTGCCCTTCACCACCTCTGTGCCACCTCTGTGCCCTTCACCATCACCACCTCTGTGCCCTTCACCACCTCTGTGCCAATCACCATCACCAATTCTGTGCCCCTTCACCATCACCACCTCTGTGCCAATCACCATCACCACCTCTGTGCCCTTCACCATCACCACCTCTGTGCCCATCACCACTTCTGTGCCAATCACCATCACCACTTCTGTGCCAATCACCATCTCTGTGCCCTTCACCATCACCACCTCTGTGCCCATCACCACCTCTGTGCCCTTCACCATCACTTCTGTGCCAATCACCATCACCACCTCTGTGCCCTTCACCATCACCACCTCTGTGCCCATCACCATCACTTCTGTGCCAATCACCATCACCACCTCTGTGCCAATCACCATCACCACTTCTGTGCCAATCACCATCTCTGTGCCCTTCACCATCACCACCTCTGTGCCCATCACCACCTCTGTGCCCTTCACCATCACCACTTCTGTGCCAATCACCATCACCACTTCTGTGCCAATCACCATCTCTGTGCCCTTCACCACCTCTGTGCCCATCACCATCACCACTTCTGTGCCCCTTCACCATCACCACTTCTGTTCCCCTTCACCATCACCACTTCTGTGCCCCTTCACCATCACCACTTCTGTCCCTTGTTTTACTTACCTTTCTATTGCGCGCTGCTCCTCCTCGGTCAGTCCAGATGTAAAAAAAAAAAAAAAAAAAGAAAGAGTCACGTGATCGCTCGTCGGGTCCCGGCAGCCTCTCCTCCTCTCTCTATCACTGAGACACTGAGAGGAGAAGAGGCTGCCGGGACCCAACTCGTGGCACCCGACCCCCCCTCTCCCGATTCGTGGCACCCGACCCCCCCCTCCCCCGACTCGCGGCACCCCCCCCCCCGCACGAGTCGCGGGGGGGGGGGGGGGCGCGAGTCGGGGAAGGGGCCGAATTTATTTTTTTTTTCATTTTTTTTTAAATTGATCCTGTCCCCCCCAGCTGGGCCCTTCGAGAGCCGCTAGGCCCTAGGCAGGTGCCTAGGCTGCCTAGCGGTAAATCCGGCCCTGAGCACAGTGGGCGAAAGACTACAGGAGTAATACATACACTAAATAAGATCATTTAGAAAAAGTTTAACAATAATTTGCAGATTACATGAATTCACAAAAGACTTATATGGACTGATTTGCTTTTCCCCTGCAAATCTGCTGACAGACAGTTCTTAGAATATTTTCCAGTTTGCATATAACAAATTGCTCTTGCTTAACTGCCAAGAAATGTTATTACAATCACAAACACACTATTTCTTAGTGGGGAATTATCAGATATTAGTATATATTATACACACTAATATGAAAACACAGACTGTAATCAGTGTTAAGTGTAATATACAAATATCATAAATGAGTCACTTTAAATATTGCTGGCAGTGGAGATTTTTCACATTGATCAATGCATTTCTATATACAGTTATATAAGCAAGTTGATTCTGCAGGTAAATAATATATTAACATAGGGCTTTAAATGTAATTTTTAAGCAGCATAGAAAAGCACCCATGTGACATGCAGAAAAGTCTGCTTTGCTTTATGTACCATTAAAACAGGTCTATATAATTATTCCTGCTAATTCTAGCAGGAAAAAAGAGAATACTGAGATAAAGATTTTCAATGCTGAAAACTGGGGTATCCAGTTTAAAATACACTACAAATAAATATAATTATTCCACACTATAGATATTATTTTGTCACAGTAAGTATGGTAGTTTATTCTATGGAACTTCACTAACCTCATACATGTAACCTTCTTCTTTGCCTTGCTCCACAAAATTGTGTATGCTGCTTTTCAAATTTAGAGCTCCAATTTCCACCTCATCCATGTCTGAAATGTTCAGCAATGTCCTTTGTAAAAAATCTCCTGTCCTAGAGCTTTCAGAGATTAAAACACACTTGCTAAGCCTAGAAGTAAATAAAAAAGGAAAGGAAAAAAAGGACTGAATCGTGAAACAGTAACTTCAGTAGTATTGATAATTGAAAATAAGCTATCTAAAGTTAAAACAATCTCTCAGGTTTTAAATATGTGCAAAACTGCCCTAGAGATTATTCACTGAATACTTCTATGCAACATTAAACATAATAAAAATATTTTTTAATGTGGATCTGTCAACATGTAGGCAAAGGGTTTTATTTATTTATTGAAAGAATTCCTGTTATGATGTGCTAAAATAAAATGTTTCTGTACCACTCATTCACATTAGAGGGACTGTATTGTAGCTCGCAAAATGCCTCCCCCATCCTCACCCATCATCAGCTCCTCCACAAAGTAAAACATTTCAGGGTGGCTGACATAGAGAGACTGAGCTGTGCCTGCTCAAGAGATGGGGGAGGGACTTGTGAAAGGGAGAGAACATTGACCACATATTCGGTTTAGGATTTCTACATGTGTCCCATCTACATGGTAAATTGGGGGAAATATTTTGAACTACCTAGTAAAAAAACTATAATATTTCTAATAAATATAAACACAAATATAACATTCCATAACCCAACCTCAAGGTTTTGTCAGAAGCTGTAATAAACTTTATTAAGAATATAGAAGCTTTAAAAAAAAAAAAAAAAAAAATTCATGAGCTTAGAAACTAAAAAGGTGGGTTACCATAGATATTCAACTAATATCCCTGGCACCTTATAAGGCTAGGTACACACTGAAGCTATTTCGTCCAATAATCGGGCAAATCAGCCGACATACGACCGTTCAGTCGGAAGTCGGGTTAGTGTGTATAGTGACATGTTGGTCAAAAGTCGTACCAAAGTGTCGATTGTCGGCTCATTTGGTTAGTCATACTGTTTAATATTTGCCGACCAAAACGACCTAATGATCATGTAGTGTGTATAATTTTTTGATTGATACACGACCAAGTGGCAATAGTTCCTTGAGCTGCGACTCCTTTGGGGGCATGTGTATGTTAATTTATGATGCCTATACCAGTCCCATGTGGTGTGGTGTCCGCACGTCACTCATTTTGCAATTAGGTGCTTCTAGCAGTAAAGCAATAGCAGGTGTCTTTCGCATTAATGCATATAGCATATGTCTGCCAGTTTAATTATAAACCTTTGTCAGTGTAGTCTTATAAAAAACAAAGTTTTATTTATATGTGTATTGCTTATGTCTGCCTCCTTAGTTATAGCTATGTGTCACTTTATTGTACACTCAATACACATTAAAAAATTTTTGAGAGGCCAGTGGCTCAATTACTAGAGCAAAAATAAGGGGAGAGAGGGGGCAACCTTGTCTTGTACCGTTTTGGATAGATATCGAATTTGAAGGAGTGCTGTTGATCAGGACTTTAGCCGAAGGCAAGGAGTACAGTGCCAGGACGCCAATGAGAAAATCACCACTGAAGCCAAAGGCCTCGAGAGCTGCTCTCATAAAACTCCAGGAGATCCTATCAAATGCTTTTTCAGCATCCAAAGAGAGAAGAATAGTGGGGGATCTCCTGGTGTTTGCAATATGGATGACATCAATGGCTCTCCTGGTGTTATCCCTTGCCTGGCGTCCCGGGATGAATCCCACCTGGTCATAGTGGATCAATGATGGGAGGAATTCATTCAGGCGATTTGCCAGGATTTTAGCATATATCTTCAGGTCCAGGTTAAGGAGGGAGATTGGTCTGTAGCTGGCGCAATGGAGTAGATCCTTTCCATCTTTTCGGATCACTACAATTCTGGCTTCGAGCATTTCGGGTGGGAAGGGGGTCCCTTGAAGGGCACCATTGTACAGAGAGTGCAGGTGGGGAGCAAGCAAGCTCAAAATTTTTTTGTAATAGAGTAACGTAAAGCCATCGGGGCCTGGGGATTTGCCACTTTTTTGTGACTTAATAGCGAGTTGGATTTCCTCTAATGAGATTTCTTCATTAAGCTGTTGAAGGGCTTGAGGGAATAGCTTAGGGAGTTTAGATGCAGCAAGGAAGTCTGAGGTCAGTGCGGCGTTGGAATGCTGTGAGGAGGGGGGTGGGCCTGGGAGGTTATAGAGGGTGGAATAGTATTGTTAGAAAGCTTCTCTAATAGCAGCGGGGTCATGGCGGAGTTGGTTGTTTGAATCCCGGATTGATATAATATTTTTGTGGGTCCTAACTGAGCGAAGCCGTGCCGCTAGAATTTTGTCCGCCTTGTCTCCCTTTTCATAAAAGGATTGACGGAGCCATTTAAGGCGCTTGGCTACCAGTTTGGAAAAAAGGAGATCAAGTTGGGCCTTGGTCTCGCGGAGGGCTAGTAAAGTGGCAGGGTCTGGAGTAGTCTTGTGTTGGGCTTCCAGGGATTGAAGTTTGAGGGATAGATCATTAGTCAAGGTGAAAGTTTCTTTTTTCTTCCTAGAGGCGATGCTGATTAAGTGTCCCTTCAGGACTGCCTTATGCGCCGTCCAAAGAGTGGTCCTAGAGATTCCTGGGTTGTCGTTGAGTTTGAAGAATTCTTTGAGGCGAGCCCCGAGCTGGGAGAGTATATCCGCGTTGTGAAGTAGAGAATCATTGAGGTGCCACGTCATGGGGCGGGGGTGGTTTGAGAAGCCGCAGAGGTCTATAGAAATTGGAGAGAGGTCAGACCAGATCATCGGGTGTACTTGAGCCGTCTGGAGTCTCAGTGCTAAATCATGGCTGAGCAGGATCATGTCTATGCGTGAATAAGAAAGATGGGGTGGAGAGTAATATGTATAATCACACGCAGATGGTTCCTTCACACTCCAGGAGTCATAAAGAAGCTGGGAATTCATGAGACTGAGGAGCGACTTAGAGGATGTTGGGTCCGAAGCAGAAGGGGGTGCAGCCACAGGGGTGGAACGGTCCAAGGAATTATTCAAGACAGTCTCCCGCTACGATAAGATCTCCCTGACGCAGTCAGGACACTAAGACATCTAGTTTTGAGAAAAAGCGGTTCTGGTGTTGGTTGGGAGCGTAAACATTAACAAGGGTGCAAAGTTTATTATTAATTTTGCCTACTAAGATAAGGTACCTACCCTCTTTGTCTGCTAGGGAATCAATGGGTTCGAAGGTGAGATGGCTGGCAAATAAGATTGTAACTCCTCGTTTTTTAGTTGTGTGATCACATGCATGGTGTGTATCAGGATATGCTTTTGAACGGAGTTCGGGATGGGAATTGTATTGGAAATGTGTTTCTTAAAGGAAAATTATATCGCCCGAATAGAGTTTGAGGGTAGTGAAAAGCTTACCCTTTTTCTGAGGGCTATTCATCCCTTTAACATTAAATGAGAGGACTCTAAGACCCAAGTGCAGCGAGGAGGAAAAAGATCAGGAGATAGCTTGGAGCAGTGCGGCTGAATAGTGGGGGGGGGGAAGGGTTTGGGAAGGTGAGCGAAAAGGTTAAATGTGGATGCTCCATGTGGTCGGTTGAAAAAGGGAAGGAGTTGGTGAAAGGGAAGGGGGGGGAGGGCAGGAAGTGTGTCACACGGCAAAAAAGGCCGGGACCAGTGGTGCCGACATTGGGAGAGGTTACTATGTACTGGGGGAGTACATAGGTCAGCATAGGAGCTAACAGCTCCAGGGGGACGCGGCGAGGCATCCAATAGACGCATCGCGTTGATCCAAAAATATGGATCAGGAGATTGTGTTCCCTTGGGGTTTCTGAACTAGGAGTTTCTAAGGTAGGATTAGGTGCGGATAATGGGCGAAGCAACCTGGGAGGTGGGCAGGAATGGCGAGAGTATGGGATATTGTGGGCGGATTGAATTGAGGTGAGATGAGATAGAGGAGGGGAGGGGTAATAGGGGTCGAGAAGAAAGGGCACAGGTATAGAGGAGAATAGGAATGTGGAGCAAAACAAAACAATGTAAGCAGACAATTTATAATAAAACAGTATAAACTAGTATCAAGTGGTCCTACGATAAAGGTAACATTAATGAGTAGTCAGGTGGTCCCATGCAGCAACCCCCAACCGAAACAGGTTAGGTAATAGGATGATGTAGAGTAACTAGGTAAATATCATAATCAAGTGGGTTCCATGAGAGGTAACTGCACCACAGGAACACCCCCCAAAAATGTTAAAAGTAGATCTAACAGAGAACACAATGCAGTATGGTATAGGGGACCTCAGGTCGAGCGGTCACCAACCTCCAAGGAGGAAAAAGACCGATAGGACCCGCACACACCCAAATAATAACAGGTAAGGCTAACAAATTGGTATGGTAGTAAGGGAAGCAGTGTGTAAAACAATACAGGGGGGTAAGTATAGTGGTATTAGGTGGCATTCTGGTGTGGGCCGCTTTAGTGCAATAACCAGAACAAAAAACAGTATAGGTATGCATTTTAAGATTGAACAAGGTAAATTGGCAACATCTGGTGATACAATAAAACAAAGGTTAATAAATAGTCGGGTGGTCCCGCGCGACAGCTTCCACTCGAAGTAGGTCAAGTGGGTGAGTGATGTCGGGAGAGTAGGAAGGTGTCAATGTGGACAATCAAATAGCACATGTGGTGAGGAGCTGCAACACAGGAGCACCCAACAGATTTGTTATGAAACAGAACTACCAGTGAACATAAGCCATTATGGAGCCATCTAGCACATGAAAGGGGGGGGGATCGCACTGAAGGTGGAGACCCAGAATTATATTTGGACCCTCCCCAACATGTGACATTCAATCCGGACCTCCGAGGAGGAAAAGAATAGCAGGGAGAAGAGCATGGAAAAAAGACAAAACAGAACATTGGGAGTAGAGAGAAACAAAACCTGGCAGAGAAATTCAAGTCCCAGAGTTCTCGACAGGTGGTGGTGATGAAACCGGTATGGTGGTCCATTCGGTACTGGGAGCTTGACGCGGCGAAGGTCTTGATGCTCTCCGAGGAAGAGGAGATGATTCAGAGGGGGAGTGGGAGATCAGTGGTAATTCCCAGTTTCGGAAGCAGGGACTGAGCTTCAGAGAGAGTTCTGGCCATGAGCATCGAACCCTGATGCCAAATCAGAATGCGGAAGGGAAATCCCCAACGGTATTTGATTTGTCTTTGCCGGAGAAGTGTAGTAATAGGTTTGAAGTCCCTTCTTTTGGCTAGGGTAAGTGGGGAAAGGTCTTGAAAGATTTGAAGACTAACGTTGTCAAAGGTGATGGATTGTAGGCGGCGGACTTCCCTCAAGATGTCCTCTTTCGCCGTGAAGTAGTGCATTCTAAGAATGACATCTCTAGGTTGGGACAGATCTTGGGAGCGGGGCCTCAACGCCCGATGAGCTCTATCTAGAAGAAGGTGTTCCTCAGGAGTCGAAGGGGAAAGCTGAGAAAAAAGTTTTTTGAGGTAGAGTTCCAAGTGGACGGATTCAATCTGTTCCGGTATCCCAAGGATCCTCATATTGTTGCGACGTGCTCGATTATCTTGGTGTCATGGGCACTAGGAGTCTTTACCCAGTATCACCCGCTGATGGTCTTATCAGAGCAGTAGAGTTGGTATATGATACTCTGGTGGCAGGGTGATAATGGAACTGGAAACAGCAGATGGTTAGAGAATGCTCAGAAAGTCTATGACTAGCAGCACTGGTAAACAATAGGTAACTGAATACGAGGATCTGGATGGACAAGGACACGTGAGGGTAGTCAGTGGTCTGCGCACGGCAAGTTGTACCACTGCTATAGTGAGAAGAATGTCCAGGAGTAATAAGGAGGTGGAAGTCAGCGGTCTGCGTATAGCAAGTTGTACCGCTGTCTGTAGTGAAGGAATGGAATCCAGGTGAAGGTAACGGGGAAGTCAGTGGTCTGCGTGTAGCAAGTTGTACCACTGAATATATATGTGAGGAAGGACACGAGGAGATAAATGCAATGCAGAGTCTACACGGGTACACTGAACTTGATCCCACGTTGAACTGCACACAATAATAATAATGAATGAACAGCACTGCACAGATAAACAAAGTCACTAGAATAGTCCAGCAAAAGGAAACACAGTCAATAATAGCAATAGTCTCAGAGAATGGAAACTCCGGAGGAGAACAACTCAGTCCAGATGGATATGCAATACACCAGCACAGTCAATGAGAAGTATGCATACCGTGGTTCAGATGAGCAGGCTGTTAGAGATAGCTGCAGGGATACCTGAGCGGCAGGGAACTGACGAGATGAGAAGTCCTTGCAGAATGGAAGCGGCAGGTAGGTGCAGCGCACTGTAGGTAGGCCAGCAAGGATGACAAAATACTCAGGAAGCAGTAGTATATCGAATTGAACAGCAGACCACGTGAGAGCTGAAGCGATGTAGCAGAGCTGGAAGCTGAGCAGCGTTGACTCGATGCTTAACAGGCAAGTTGACATGAATGGACACACTGTAGAAGCAGTAGGCAGCGGGTAAGCTGACGGCAGGTGGAATGCAGACTGGAGCGCTGAGACGAGCAGGACTCTGTAGACACGCTGAAGTAGCTAACAGGAATCAGCTGGAACAGTAGCGATGTAACACAGGAGAGTTGGAGAGATCTGTAACTTGTTAGACACACGGAGGCAGCGGATAGGAATCAGCTGCTGGAGTCAAGATGAAACACAGGAGAGTTTGCAGTAATCTGTAACTGTAGATATACGGAGGCAGCGGATAGGAATCAGCTGCTGAAGACACTAGGAACACGAGGAGTAGAAGTGGTCTGGAAACCACAAACGGCAAACAGGAATCAGCATCAGCTGAACACACGAGGAGGCACTGGAACACCTTCAGAGACTCATGAGGAATGAGACTCCAAGATCAGGCAACGTGGTATTGACCACAGGTGCTTAATATAGGGAGTGTTGCCTGATCAGCCAATTAAGTTAAAGGAACAGAACTGAAGGTTAAAAGGGACTGCACATGCGCAGTACCTCATAATAATGGATGGACACGGTTCCTAGCTACCTTAGAAGTAGCACTCACAGTCCGGTGAGTGACACTTGGTCTTCTTGACCTTCTTGTAATTGGACGATGTCTTGGCGGATTTGGTGGAGCTCCGTTCCGACTGATTTTTGGTGGGTCACCACCTCCTCCACTCTGTGTTCAAGATGATCGGCTCTGCCGCCTATTTGAGCGATGTCTGATTTTAGTGAGTGGAGGGCTTGGTCTGAGGCTTTGACATCTTTCAGCTCTTTAAGGAGGGATAGAAAGTCTCGGCGAGTTATTGGAGCAGAGTCCTCAGTGTCAGGGTCCGAGTCAGAATGATCACTGGATCTGGCAGGAATTTTCTGTTTGGAGAGGTAGGGTAGGAGATCTCCTCCTGGGGTATTTTTTACCCCCCCTAGGCATCCTGGTAGAAAAGGGGTTCAACAGTTTACAGAAGCAGTGGGAAGGAGATATTGGTTGCTTCGCTGTAGATGGTTCAGAACCAAGTGGAGTAGGAAGGCATAATTAGCACCCAAACATCAGCATTTCGTATGGCGGAGATGTTGTAAGGGAGCGTGGGGGTTCCCACATTGTGAGAGAGTTCACGGCCAAAGCCTCACTCAGCCAACGAGGTCACCGTAGAGTGTTGGTAGCAAATATTGTATGTTGATGAGCTGAAGTGTGACAATAGCTACCAGGTGAAGAAGCTATAGATTGTTATTATTATTTCCCTGGTCATATGCAGGTACGTTTGGAGGGGATCCGACACAGATGGCTATCACGTCACGACCCAAAGAGCGAATCCTTGATGGATCTAATGAGGGTTTAATGTGGTGAGAACTATTTCACAGTAGTATAGGGGGCGACCACTAGATGGCGGCATACACTGATTGTTAAATGCAGGCAACCAGTGGCTGTTATATAGACTTTTATGCAAGTGCCAGTTACACTTTTTTAGCAGGCTTAATATTGAAATCTATAAGCAGCTATGTTGGGTTGTCCCCTTATTAAATGTGCTCAGCTTCAAAGAGGTTCAGCTTAAAGATGGAAGCAGGCTGGTAAATCACTCTGGTTGCTGAGCCCTGACAGATTTTATCGTGCAGAGTGGGGGCTTTGTGAGTGTAGAGCTAGCTGTGTAATAGGTATAGATAGAGGCAGGTCACTTCACCTTCACAGCACCGCTGCTCCTTCCTCTGTGTCAGGGCGATTCCCAGCAGACCTTGCAGAGGCTGTTCCGGAAGAGAAGGCGGCTATGGCATCCCGGAACTTCCGGGCAATCACCGCCACAGCCACCTGACCCAGCCGCCACAGAGAAGGCACCAAAGGAAAGGGGACAGCGCCCGGGCGATATGAGCACTGGGGGAGACAGCCGCACTCGGACGTCTGCCCGCCTCAGCCCCGAAGGCGCTCCGCTCCTTAGCTCCCCGGGACTGCAAGACAGATCCCCGCCTCGCCGGTCCACGTCCGCTGCCGGGGCAGTAAAAGGTTCACTTTATGTCAATTTGTGGGTGGAGGTGAACCCCAGACCGCCGGTATACTCTGTTTTTCAAGGTACTTGCCCGGAGCTCACAGGCAGTGCGGCCATGTAGTTCGGACGCCAAGCCACGCCCCATAGATGTGTATTTTATATAAGTCTGGTTGCATATTAGTTAGAGATGCTCACTGACCCCCATGTTTTGGTTTTGGATCTGGATTACCTTCGGGTTTTGGTTTTGCCAAAACCGCCCTTGCGTGTTTTGGTTTTGGATCTGTATTTTTTTGAAAAATTGCAAAAATATGCTAAAATCATATAATTTTGCTGTTTTATTGATCCTACATTATTATTTACCTCAATACACTAATTTCAAGTAACTTGCAGTCAGTTTTTACCACCTCACTGGTCACATTATTATTTTCATACACTTTTGGACCAATACTGCAGCGACCTGGCTGGTAAGCGTCAGAGCAATGACTCAAACACATGGCAGTTCCTAGCACATCTAGGACACATTGGCACACAGCAGTGGCAGAAAAAAAAAGTGGTGCAAGATGGAATTGTCCTTGGATCATGAAATCAGTTATGGTTTATTTGATCGCTCCACCCGTTCCTTGGATAACTGGGGTAATTCTACAGCTAATACATGGACAGTGTGAAGCACAAGGACCAGGGATGGTCCAGCAGATTCAGTCTGTATGCCCAAAGTGCCAAGGGCAGGGGGAGAGAATTAATCCAAAAGACCGGTGTAAGAGTTGCAATGGTCGAAAGATTGTCACAGTAGAAGATTCTTGAAGTTCAAGGAGACCCTCAAAGTGGGAAAGGGATCCCGGATATCCCCACAATGCTGCAAGCCTTCTTTGTCTGCAACTGCATCCGTAGAACTCTATTGAAAAGAACATTTGCTCTGCTGGGAAGTCCATGTCTCGCTTTTTACTCCTGCCTCTTTGGAGAACCCTTGGTTGGGACAAGTGGGACAGCTCCTTCCCTTACAACTGGACTACACCTTGGTTTTACCTGGATGTTGAAAAATTTGTGAGAGAGCACCATATGGAGGAACTTAAACCAGACTTGTGGAAGCCAAAAACTGTCCACAAGCTCATTAGAGCTAAAGACATTATGGAGTCTGTTCCAGGGCTCCCTGCTGCAACAACAAAACATGTGTGAGAGAATGTGGCCTCTAATAGGCTGACTAATAGACACAAAAACATTGCATGGAGGCTATCCAGGGATGTTTGCCTCTCAAGACATTCATGCACTCCTGGAACCTGTGCCGATATGTCCATTGCCTCTTTTGCATCAGCAGAAGGGAAACAGCACAGCATATTTTTTCGGACTGCCCCACTGCACAGGCTTTGGAACATGGACATAAGGACAGTGTGCCCAGAACTTGCCTTTCATACCATTCGGTATTTTTGGGATTATTTCCTGGGACCCACATCATTGGGGCAATCCAGGAGGCCTGGAACCTAATGAACTGCTTTAAGGATGCTATTAGGCTTGACCGGAATCGCCTCATCTTGAAAAGGGACAAGATGATCATCCAGGACTGTCGCAGGCTGATCCACAGCCTAGTAAGAGACTAAAACAGCATTGACAGTCCTGAGGAAGATGATTAATTTTCTGTCTCCCTCTTCTCTTTCTCCCCCTATGTGTCTGTTTATTCAATATAACACTGTTGAATTTGCCTGCAAATTCAGAAGACAAGCCTGCATGTCTTCCTATTCATCAATGACTCTCAGCAATGGAGCACTTGTCTTTGGGTGTATATTAGACCCTACACTTATTAGTGCAAATTCAGAAAAAAAGCCTGCAAGGACTTGTAGATTACTATTTCAGCAATCACCAAATGACCAACGCAGCTCTTCTCTTTGGGTGTATATTAGACCCTACACTTATTTGTGCAAATTCAGAAAAAAAGACTGTAAGGACTGGTATATTAGGATTTCAGCAATGACCAAATGACCAAAGCAGCTCTTCGATTTGGGTGTATATTAGACCCTACACTTAGTAGTGCAAATTCAGAAAAAAAAGCCTGCATGGACTTGTAAATTACTATTTCAGCAATGACCAAATGACCAAAGCAGCTCTTCGATTTGGGTGTATATTAGACCCTACACTTAGTAGTGCAAATTAAGACAAAAAGCCTGCAAGGAATTTATATTTGTATTTCAGCACACTGCTACCACCCTCCTCCTTCTCTTCTATCACTTTGCCTGCCCAACTGCTCTATACTCTGTCCCACCCTTCTCTGTCCCTCTCTCAAATAGTGCTAGATCGCCGTGGAGGGCGGTATTTATTGATTCCAAAACTCGCAAGATCCGACGATGTCACAATGACGTTTTGCCTTGTTTTGGAATCCGAATAGCGCTTAGGAACCCCCGAAGTTCGGGTGGGCTCGGTTTTCGGGAAACTGAGCCCGCCCACCTCTAATATTAGTACACCTATGTAAATTGTTCTGCATCTAGAACCTGTGTTCTGTAAAACCCTTTACATGTACATATAAGATGTTTTATAATCTTTATTTACTTGTTAATGCATATATTTGTAAAATACATAGAATAAACCACACATTGTACATCCAACAGATTTATTGTAGATTTATGTGTCAAAAAATAACGTGAAAAAAATAAATAAATAAAATAAAACGTTTCAACATATTTTTATTATTACTATAAACTTTTACTTTTTAATGCTGAAAGTGCCTAGTGCTTTGTGGCACAAGCTTTTGAAACAAACTGAAACATCTCTATTTTTTTTTACATCATTGATGTTTGTCCTCAATTCTTTAAAATATTTGTCAAGCTTTTCCATCTTCTGTACCACACCCTGCAAAGGACTACCAACATTCTTTTCTCCTTCAGAACTTTCATCCGATATGACGATGGTATCTACGAGAAAATGAAAAAAGAAAGTTTAGCATTTAGCTTCTATATCTGTAATAAAGTTTAGTTATATAATGTGCTCACCTTCTACACTGCTCTCAATAACTTTATGTTGTAGTCCCTATTGTATCTCTGCAAAGGTGCCTTTACCTCCATAGATTCTGTAAAACAGGCGCGATTTTGGTTATTATAATGGTATACGTTTCTCGCTAAAGCATTTTACAGTTCCACCTGTGACTTTAAATACCTTCTTTTAATACATCTTTTTTTTCTTCAAATTCGGTATCTATTTTTTCAGCTTTAATAAGTACGTGTTCAGCCTTAAAATTTTCTGTACCTACGCAGCACATGTCATCATACATTCTTCTTTCTGGAAATAATAGTATATAGTATATTAAAATGTTGTATTATCAGTTGTTTATCTACAAATTCACTTACAAGTCCTTCAAGCAGTCAAACTCACTTTTTTTTAATGTTTCTATGAATTCGCATCAGTCTCCGTTGTTCTTTATTTTTCAGGTCTGACCAACGCTTCTGTACTTGAAATTTATTTATTTTCTTTCCAAGTTTCTCCTTAATTTGTTTTAGCAATTTGTGCACTATTAGTTCCTTTCTGGCATTAACGTTTCAGTATTTTCTCTTTTGGCAGTCGTAGTCGTTCTGGTCCAGTACTTTTTCCATCATCTCCACTTCTCTCAGGCTCATTGCCTTTGCTCTTTTCACACCCGTTAATTGTATTTCTTCTTGTTCTCCATCCCCCTCCACTACTTCTGCATATTGTTTCTCTACTTCTCACATCCCCACCGACACCTGCTCCTCATCCGGCATCTTTTTACATCCCTTGGCACCAGACAGGATCTTCGGTAATTTTATACACTCAGACATGGGTGTTTGTTTCAGTTGTGGACCAATCAGCGGTGGTATCTGTACAAAATGGAGCATTGTGGGTGAAGGCCATTCGTGTATAATTACCTCGTGTTTGGCGAATATATTAATATATTTAACCACTAGTGGTCTTAGAAATACAAACGGATACTACAAGCTTTATACACCTTACATCTATTGCCAGACAAGGGAAGTTGTGATTATTACTTTTTTCTTGTACCAGTGTGCTTATCGTAACAACTGCAAAAATATATATTTTGTGAATGTTAATATGTGTATATGCAAAATACTTTGGTTATACTTATTAGTATTATTTATGATACACTAGTACTAGTACATAAAATTATACTGAAAATATTTTATAAATATAGTACCACATTTTGTAAAGGTTTTTTTCTTATATTATCAGTGGACATAAGATAACTATGACTCTTTCTTTTTATTTTTAAACAGAACCTGAAAATGTGATATGACCGCAATGTGGAGCTCATGAGGGATTTCATCGAGATTTATAGAGCGCACCCGTTTGTGGAAAATAAAATCAAAGGAATATTGTAACAGAATGTTACGTAATGTGGCTATGCAAGAACTTGTGAAAGCATGCCTGCCATATTACCCTGGAGCAAATTTGGAATGGGCAAAGCGCAAAATACAAAACCTTCAGACTGTATACAAAAAAAAGCTAAATAAGGTTGAGGCCTCAACAATATCAGGAGCAGGTGCAGATCATGTTTAAGTGCCAAAGCTGTGTTACTTTGACCTTCTGCACTTCATTCGTGAAAATGAAATTACACACCAGTCCACCTGCAGCCTGGATATGAACAGTAGTTCTCCTACTGATGTGGTCCAAGCAGATGACATACCTCTAGTGGAACTGTAAGTATAAATATATTACGCTGTTGCTGTGTAACAGGTTTATTAAAGTAAAAATACATAACAATAAAGTTTGCACACATAACATGTTTATGCACAATTGTTACATATACTCATTCTGCCATAGCAGAGGACCCTCCCCGTTAAAATATTGAAGGTATGCCTCCCTGTTTAATTTTGCACTTGCACTTGCATTTCTAATTTGGCATGACTCTAGAGTTGTGAAGCCAACTACCTCCGTTTCCTCAACACTGTTGTCCTCATATGTACACAGGAGGTTTTTTAACGTCTTAGAAAGTTATGCAGAACACAACAGGCCATCACCACTTTGTCTATCTCGTCCAAACACAGATTAATAGCAGAATGGAAAATTATGAATCCGTTAGTAAGAATTCCAAATGCATTTTCAACAAAAAGTCTAGCTCGTGACAGTCTATAATTAAATATCCACCTTTATATAGACAAATTTCATCGTGGGTAAGGTTTCAACACATTGTTGTGCAATGCAAATGCTTTATTCGCCACAAACACAACATTTAGTCAATATTTTGTATTACTTCCAGTTGGAATATTAAGTTCATCGTTTTATAATTATGCATGAAAGGGAGTTTGCTCCAATGCACAGCCATCAGACACTTTCCCATTTTTACCAATGTCCACAAATACGAATTCATAGTTCGCATCCACTATGGTCATTAGAATGATGCTGAAAAATCCTTTATAATTATAATAAAAAGATCCACTGTTGGATGGAGACATGATTCGAACATGTTTCCCATCCATGGCACCACCACAGTTTGGACAATTCCAGTGCTTCTCAAATTCGTCCACAATAATTTGCCATTGTTCTACCGTTGCAGGAAACTGAAACATAAAGATGAGTGAAAAAGTTTAATTACATGCATTTAATATTGTACCCTTTTTTTCGATACTCAGTCAGCTGTCCTGTCACAAGAACTCATGATGAAATTTGATGACCAAGAAGAGACAACTACAACTATCATACAGGGAACACAGGTGACAGTCAACAGCTAGGATGTACCTGAGGTTGTAATTCCACCACAAACACAACAGAAGAGGGAAAAAAAAGGCTCTGTGAGGTTGATGAAAGTGATGCGCTAACTACAAAGGTGGCGGAATGCGCAAACACTTTGATGGCCAAAGAACCTGAACCACACACACTTTTGACCTACTTGGACAAACACTAGCAAGCAAAATGAAAAGTGCTAGTAGACCGATATAAGTGGAAATGAAGCGTTTGGCGTGAGAAAGGTAGATTTGTACCCAGATACCATTATAACGCCAGCAAACCACAGCCAGACACCTTTGTACACATTTTGGCATACACAGATGCAGCATGGTAGTATGGGAGGACAACATTTAATGTCAAAACAATTCCTGACTTCTACCCCTATACCCAGCTCAAACATGCAACACTTCAGTTGAAGGTCATCACAAATGGATAATAGCGAAGTGTTTCAATATGAACAACTATAAACTGTATATTTGGCTGCTTTTATTGGTTTGTACTTTATAAATTTAATATATATTGCAAATTATATGTATGTAAACAAAATTATACATTTATATATAAAAAACACTATTTATGTTTACTAACCTTCATATACTGTTCATGGAGAACTTCAATGATAGCATCACAGGTCTCAGGTATTATCAAACCCAGAGCTTGCGGTGAAATTGCTGTGCTGTATTTCAGATCAGCCAGTGTCCATCCTGTTGCCAGAAATCTTAGGGTAGCAACCAGTCTCTGCTCAGCAGGTATGGGTATCCTTAAACGGGTGTCCTCCTTCTGGATGATGGGGATGACTAGTTGGTGCAGTTCTTGGAATGTGGGCTCATTCATTCTCAGGAAATTCCTGAAGTCATCGGGGTTGTTATCTCGTATCTACTGCAGCAGGGACATATGAGAGAATGAGTCTCTCCTCTTGAACCACTGTTTCATCCAAGAAGTTCTATTCTTTCTCCTTCTTTCCCTTCGGGTCTGTAATTGCAATTTTCTTGCCACAGTGAGCAGAAAAAGAGCAGTTGCTTGTCGTTTTTAAAAAATATCCATATTAGTAAGAAAAAAAAATTTGTGTGCAGTTGAGAACGAACGTACAATGTACACATGCTTGAGAATGTATGAAGAAAACGTGTTGCCTTCACTTTTTTATGAGGTTTGGGGTGGTTACTATTGAACATGCTCTGCCCCTTATTTAAATTTCTTGGGGTATCATTACATAGTCGTTTAAGTGTGTACAAATTTCTAATATTTCCTCATGACAATATGGCGCTGAAAAGTTGCTTCCCGGACGGTCGGTCTTTCGTCAATCGTCTAAAATGTGGCATACGCATTAATCGTCCTAACAATCGGACCTTTGGTCAGAGGGAAAGTCATTGTAGATTACACGTCAGTCAGAAAATTCTTCAGTGTGTACCTAGCCTTAGAGTGGTCAATAAGCAGGTGTTTAAACTTTCACATAAGATTGTTGATATCAATAGATAGACTCATATTCAGCTGTTCAGCACTCACATAGAAGACAAATTCTGCCACAAGGAATTCTACACCAATATTGCCATCCATTCATCCACTTTGTTCCACTCATCGCAACTAGGAAGATTCACATCAGATCAACCACTTTTTAGAAACATGATTTTACTGTTTTTTTAAAATGATTGCTCTACTTGCAAGACTACCAGTCTCCTTCACAGTGAAAGAATGAGCAGTTTGAGCAAATGGTACCTTGGATTAGGATTACAGTTCTGTATAAGGAACATTGTGCCTAAACCAAACCAGCATATCTTCACCAAATGAAACCATTATACCAACTAGCTAAATTCTCAATCCAGGTAGTGAAAATAAAAAAAAAAAAACCTCACATGATACATGATAAGATGGAACGAAATATTACTGAAAGCCCAATGACTGGATGATACAGTATCAGCTCTGCCATGATCTATATTTATTTGGCGGAACACTGGGCATCTTATGTATTCAAATGATCATTTAATGACCTAGGGTTAAAGTGGGTGTTAGGTCCCTCACTAACTTAGAACCCCAAGTGGAATTAACAAGAATCAATGTCCTTCATAAACAGGTGTGTGAACCTGCCACTGGCACCATACTGATGTACAGGAAGAATATGTAGCATATGAATTCTAAATTGCTGTGCATATACACATAATATAAAGTAGCAAGAGTAGTCTCATTTTGTACCACGCACAATTAAAGGATTACCCTTAAAATAAAATTTCCCTGGAGGGGGGAGCAATAAAACTTCTTGTAAGAGTGTGCAAGACTTCCTTCCAACGGGTTAATTGACTTCCTTCCAATGAGTTAGTTGACTTCCTTCCAACGGGTTAATTGTGGTATCCCTTTGGGGGTCTTTGGTGACTTTGAGTAGCTCCCTTAGGACCTCCCTGCCCTGTGCTGCACTTAAAAGTTTTTTGGTAGGCATATCGTTTGTAGTTGTTGGTATAATCCTGGGGAGCATTGAACTGTGGTTGTGAATAACCATTCTTTGTAGGGTTTGGGAAGGCAGGACAGTAACTATTATAACTTCCTCTGAAACCATTAGATGGTGGTCTGTAGCCATTTATCAAGACTCTGCTGCCACATTGCCCACTTCCAGTCAATCCTTGGTGGTTGTATAAGGGCTAGATCTTCCTCTGATATCACAGGAACCCCATTTAAACCTTAAATCAAGTCACTGCGCACTTCCTCTTTGCCAGGCTTATCCAAGACAAACTGCATCTCTAGCACCGCCGTTTTTATGTTTTTCCGAATATCTTGGCCCAAACCCATAAAACTTGTCTGCAGTTCATTGGCAAAAGTTGGTTACAACCTCCTGATATTTTGCCAGTGCACCCAGTTGATCTTAATTCAGTTGCTCTATTCGATCCTGGTAGTCATCAAATTTGCTTTTTTCTTTTCGAGGTTGCATAGTTTCTTGTCCAGAACTACCAGGATTTGTTTCATGGCCTCACTGTTAGGAACCCCTCTAGTCGGTACAGCACAACACGGAGTCTACTCTGCCAGTATGGTGTTCACTGGAGCCCCTAGTGGTGGGGACAGACTTGGCCGCAGACTAACAGAGGGTTGTGAAGTGCGTTATCAGATGCCGTCCCTGCGCCTCCTCATCACGCAGGGACGAGCGTCTACTTCCGGCCGGGCGCCCCACTGCTAAGCAACGGGGACGCTTCTCCCGGTGACGTGGTGCGCATGCGCGCCCGTCGCCGTAGCAACGGGACGCGCTCTGGAGCTTCCTGTCAGCGGTCAGCACCACTGACCGCCGAATCACTGCCCACCAATGAGGAGCAGCCACTTCCTACATATATCTGGCTCTGACACCATTAGGGTACCAGAGCAACTAGTTATCTAGCCTCCAGCGTTCCTGTATTGTATATATACCTCCATATATACCTCTATTACTCTTTTGACTCCTGTTACCGACCCGGCTTCCTCTGACCTCGCTCTTGGATCTCCCTTTTGTCCTGCACCGAATACTCCGGTTTGACCTCGGCCTGCTGACTCCTCTTTTGCCTTCTGATTCGGTAAATTATCTGCCCGCCTGGATCCTGACTCTGCCTGTACGACCACGTATAGCCTACCATCTCGCAAGTAGCTACCTGGGAGGGCCGTGACCTGCATGTCGTTCTCCCCGAAGTGCAAACTTCCTTGCGGGGGTCCCTGGTGAATACCGGCGGCGTATTAGACTCCGCGCCTCCTTGTGTAGTTGTGCCAATACTTGCAGGTGTTGCTACCTCCTCCGTGACAGCTTGCTCTGGCCATGTCAACCGAGACGTCTAACGAACCTTCTGCTCGGGACCTCCTACTCCACTTGGCTCACAGAGTTGAGAAACAGGAGTCTGAACAGGCGCAGCTGCTCCAATGTATTCAAGGAGTCGCTGCACGCCTCGAGTCCCTCCAGGCCTCTGTGACATCTGCTCAAATTATTCCCGTGGCGACTTGGGCAACTGCAGCAACCTCATCCACTCCTGCTGTGGCGTCCACCGCTGCGTTGAAGCTTTCTCCGCCGGATAAGTTTGACGGAGAGCCCAAAAGATGTAGAGGATTTCTGAATCAGTGTCTTATCCACTTTGAGTGTAATCCAGCATCCTTTCCCTCGGAACGCATAAAAGTGGCCTTCATTATATCCTTGTTGTCCGGACAAGCCCTAGCCTGGGCCTCTCCTCTGTGGGAACGGAATGACCCAATCCTATCCAACGCCTCTACCTTCATCGAGGCCTTCCGGAAGGTCTTTGATGAGCCCGGTCGTATATCTTCTGCTGCCTCCAGTCTCCTAGCTCTCCGCCAGGGATCTCTGACAGTCGGTCAGTATGCTATTCAGTTCCGCACCTTGTCCTCTGAGCTTGCTTGGAACAATGAAGCCTTGGTAGCGACATTTTGGCAAGGGTTGACAGACCGAGTCAAAGACAAGTTAACCTCACGGGAACTTCCTACAGATTTGGATTCTCTGATCTCCCTATGCAATCGCATAGATCTACGTTTCCGAGAGCGTACCCAGGAATGTTCAGCCACCAGACGGACCTCCACTCGCCTTGCTCCCCTGTTCCAGAACCCGGTACCTCAGGAGGAGCCAATGCAGATTGGTCGGTCCAGGCTTACCCCAGAGGAACGCCAGCGACGCTTCAAGCAAAATCTTTGCCTATATTGCGGGGACCCTGGGCATACCCTATCGTCTTGCACCAAAAGACCGGGAAACGCCTCCTCCTAGTCGGTGGCAGGGAGGCCGACTTAGGAGTTGGAGTTACTACTCCATACACCGTTTCTGGCACTGATTGCCTCATGCCCATCTCCTTGGACACACCTGTCGGCCTCTTCGAGACCTTAGCCTTTGTGGACTCCGGCTCTGCCGGGAATTTCATCTCTGCCACTCTGGCATTGCAACTCCAATTAAGTGTACAAAAATTGCCTCAGCCGTTATTTCTCACCGCGGTGGATGGGAATCGGATCTCCAATGGGTCAGTTTCCCATATCTCCTCCCCTATCCGGTTGATGGTAGGGGTACTACATTTTGAAGTCATCGAGTTCCTGGTTCTCCCTCGTTCTGTTATACAGTTATTCTTGGATTACATTGGCTCAAGCTTCACTCACCCCAATTTGATTGGAATCGTGCGATGGTTACCTCTTGGGGCCCACAATGTTTCAAGTCCTGCCTCGCTGGCCTGAGACCTGGCCACTCCTCTCTCCCTTGTCGCCTGACATCTCAGATTGAACTACCATCTGCATACCTCTCCTACCAAGATGTTTTCTGCAAGGCCGCTGCTGAGGCTTTACCTCCTCACCGTCCCTGGGATTGCTCAATTGAATTATTACCAGACAAACCTCTCCCTAAGGGCAGAATCTACCCCTTATCTCTTCCCAAGAACTCTGCTATGTCTACTTATATATCTGAGAATCTACAGCGTGGATTCATTAGGAAGTCCTCTTCCCCCGCGGGCGCGGGATTTTTCTTTGTTAAGAAGAAAGATGGCTCCTTACGGCCTTGTATTGATTATTGGCGACTGAATGCCATCACCGTTAAAAACAGATACCCGTTGCCACTCATCTCTGAACTGTTTGATAGGATCGCAGGATCAAAAATCTTCACTAAACTGGATCTGCGGGGCGCGTATAACCTCATTCGTATACGCTCTGGAGACGAGTGAAAGACCGCCTTCTGCACCAAAGAGGGTCACTTTGAGTATCTTGTGATGCCTTTCGGATTGTGCAACGCTCCTGCTGTTTTTCAGTCCTCCATTAACAAAATTTTTCAAGACCTCCTCTATGTTTCTGTAGTACCTTACCTAGACGACATCTTAATATTCTCTTCTGACTTGACCAGTCATCGTGGTCATGTAAGGGAGGTCCTCTCTCGTTTACGAGCAAATAAGCTCTATTGCAAACTCGAGAAGTGTGTTTTTGAGATGCCACAGATTCCCTTCCTGGGCTACATAGTATCGGGGGCTGGTCTGCAGATGGATCCTGTGAAGTTATCCACAATCCTCAAGTGACCTAGACCTATGGGACTGAAAGCTAATCAGAGATTTATTGGCTTTGCCAACTACTACCGGCAGTTCATACCGCAATTCTCCTCCATCATCGCGCCTATCACCGCTTTGACCAGAAAATCAGCTAACCCCCAGGTGTGGTCTCCGGAGGCTGTCACCGCTTTTGGAATCCTTAAGAAAGCCTTCTCTTCTGCTTCTGTGCTTGCTCAACCGGATCAAAACAGACCATTCATAGTCGAAGTTGACGCTTCTTCTGTCGGTGTTAGGGCAGTTCTGTCGCAAGAGACTACTTCGGGGAGACTATAACCCTGTGGGTTCTTCTCTAGTAGGTTCTCTCCCTCGGAGTCTAACTACGGCATTGGAGATAAAGAGTTACTTGCAGTAAAGTCTGCACTTGAGGAATGGCGTAATCTTCTGGAGGGTGCTCTTTACCCGGTTACGGTTCTTAACGATCACAAGAACCTCATCTACCTTCGGGATGCCCGGTGTCTAAACCCTCGTCAAGCCAGATGGTCCTCATTTTTTGCCCGGTTTAATCTAAAACTCACCTACCGTGCTGGGTCTCTGAATTCTAAGGCCGATGCTCTTTCTCGTTCTTTTGACACCTCTGACACTCCACCCTCAGTAGAACCTCCACCAGTCTTAGAACCTTCATGTATTGTGGCTATCACTCATACACCTCCATCCGGTTGTTCCTTTCTGGAGCCACACCTACACTTGAGGGCACTCCGTTAGGCACATGCCTCAAAATTCGCTGGTCATGCCGGTACAGAGAAGACTCTCTCACTGCTTTCTCGACATTATTGGTGGCCCACTGTCCATACAGATGTTCGGGAGTTCGTAGCCTCATGCACTACTGTGCTCAAAATAAAGTACCTAGACAACTTCCAGCTGGACTGTTACTACCTCTCCCAATTCCTGATCTTCCATGGTCTAGCATATCGATGGATTTCATCACTGATTTGCCACCCAGCAATGGCTACAACACTATTTGGGTCACTGTGGACAGATTCTCCAAGATGGCCCATTTCGTTCCACTAAAGCTAGCACAAATCTTTATTAAAGAGATCTTTCGCCTCCACGGTTGTCCTCAGGAAATAATCTCTGACCGTGGTGTCCAGTTTGTTTCTCGCTTCTGGAGAGCCTTTTGCAAGGATCTAGGTATTGGTCTTAAATTCTCCTCTGGCTATCACCCACAGACCAACTGACAGACGGAGCGAGTAAACCAAGACTTAGAATTATTTCTATGTTGCTTTTCCTGACACAACCAGTCCAATTGGAGTCTTCTACTGCCTTGGGCCGAATTTGCACAAGACAACCATAATCATTCTTCTTCTGGATATTCTCCCTTCTTCACTGTGTATGGGACCCACCCTATTCTTCCCACGTTTTCCTCCCCTCCCTCTGCGTTCCTGCCGCCCATGCCATGACTCAAGATATGGCTAAACTATGGACTTCCACTAAACAAAATCTTCTAAGATCCGGACGTCAGTACAAGTCTTCTGCTGACCACCATAGAGGACTGGTGCCGGTTCTCCAGGTTGGGGATAAAGTGTGGTTGTCCACTCGGAACCTAAAACTACGGGTTCACTCCATGAAACTTGCACCTCGCTTTATTGGACCTTTTTCGGTGATTCAGGTTATTAATCCAGTTACTGTCAGACTCCAACTCCCTCCAGCACTGAAGATTCACAACACCTTCCATATCTCCCTCCTCAAACCGTTGGTACTCAACAAATTTCATCATACCACTTCTGCTCCTCAAGCCATTCCCACGACTATGGGCGATGAATATGAGGTTAGTCAAGTCCTTGCTGAACGTAAGGTCCGAGGACGCTATCAGTACCTGGTACACTGGAAGGGCTTCGGCCCGGAGGAGAGATCTTGGGTTTTTAAGGAAGATCTGCATGCCCCAAAACTATTGGCCGCCTTCTTTAAGCGACACCCTGGACCCGATGTTCTTCCCAATTGTGAGGAGGGGGGTACTATCAGACGCTGTCCCTGCGCCTCCTCATCACGCAGGAACGAGCGTCTACTTCCGGCCGGGCGCCCCGCTGCTAAGCAACGGGACGCTTCTCCCGGCGACGTGGTGCGCATGCGCGCCCGTCGCCGTAGCAACGGGACGCGCTCTGGAGCTTCCTGTCGGCGGTCAGCACCACTGACCGCCGAATCACTGCCCACCAATGAGGAGCAGCCACTTCCTATATATATCTGGCTCTGACACCATTAGGGTGCCAGAGCAACTAGTTATCTAGCCTCCAGCGTTCCTGTATTGTATATATAACTCCATATATACCTCCATTACTCTTTTGACTCCTGTTACCGACCCGGCTTCCTCTGACCTCGCTCTTGGATCTCCCTTCTGTCCTGCACCGAATACTCCGGTTTGACCTCAGCCTGCTGACTCCTCTTTTGCCTTTTGATTCGGTACCTTATCTGCCCGCCTGGATCCTGACTCTGCCTGTACGACCACGTATAGCCTACCATCTCGCAAGTAGCTACCTGGGAGGGCCGTGACCTGCACGTCGTTCGCCGCGAAGTCCAAACTTCCTTGCGGGGGTCCCTGGTGAATACCGGTGGCGTGTTAGACTCCGCGCATCCTTGTGTAGTTGTGCCAATACTTGCAGGTGTTGCTACCTCCTCCGTGACATGCGTACTGGCTGGGGAGAACCCAGGAAAGCAGAGTGAAGTCCAGGCAAGGGTCGAGGGCCGGCAGCAGACAGCGAACCCAATAAACAAGCAGAGATCAAGGGTCACGAGCAAACAGGAAAGTCGGTAAACACGCCAGGGGTCGTGGTCACAAGAAACACAGCCAGGGTCCAAATCCAGGCAAGGGGTCATACACAGGCAATCCAACAGAATATCCACAGGACAAGAACTAGGAGAAGAGCAGGTCAGCAGAACTGGTGACAGAAGCTATAACCGGCAGTGAGGCTGCAGACCTCGCTGCCTTAAATACCAGCATCAGCCAATCAGAGCCTAGCTCTGAAATTACATACAGCCCCTACTTAATTAATAATGCTCTTATTAAATTAGCCCACAGGCTTGTGTCTATTCCTGCGCACGCGCCCGGCTGTCCCCAGCTTCCGGAACGCGGCGCTACTACCGCTGGCGTTCGACCAATAGACTCCGGAAATGACGTTCCGGTCGTCAAGGTGAAGAGCACCAGAAGCGAGCCGCGGCGGCTGTGAGTACCGCTGCGGATTGTAACAGTACCCCCCCTTGAGGAGGGGTTAAGGAACCCCGACACCCAGGCTTCTTAGGACATTTTTTGAAGAAATTCCTCAGATGTTTGGTAGCATGAAGCTGTTTTCGTGGAACCCAAGACCACTCTTCTAAAACACGAATCCTCCATTTAACTAGGAAGTGCACCTGCCCCTGCACTCTCTAAGAATCAAGGATCTTATGAATGATGTATCTGTTCGTGCTCCGTGTCGGGTAACTCGAAGACTGGGATTGATTTGGGTATAACACAGGCTTAAGCAGAGAGCAATGGAATGTGTTAGGGATCCTCAAGGAACCAGGGATTTTCAATCTGAAGGCTACAGAATTAATCTTCTTGATAATGAGGGAAGGACCGATGAATTTAGGCCCCAGTTTTTTGAAAGGCTGTCTGAGCCTAATATTGCGTGTAGACAGCCACACTTTCTAGCCCACTTTGAGGGAGCAGGTGGTACAGGGGCGGTCCGAATTTTTTTTTTCAAAAAATGAGGCTTGTCTCAATGATGACTGCACTTTTTTCTAGATGACTTTGAGATCCCTGGCTGTGGAATGAATTTCCGGAATACCAGCAGACTTGAGAGAGTACAAGGAATTAGATCTGGGGTGAAAACCAAAATTGCAGTAAAATGGAGAGGTTTGGGTAGATGAGTGACATGAATTATTATAAGCAAATTCTGCCCAGGGTAACAAGGAGGACCAGTTATCATGAAATTTCGATGTGTAACATCATAAGAATTTTCTAAGGACTGGTTAACCCTTTCAGTTTGCCCATTCGACTGAGGATGGTATGCAGATGAGAAGATGAGAGGCTAATCTTGATCCCAAGAAGGGTACAAAAAGATTTCCAGAATTGTGCAATGAATTGGTAACCACGATTAGAAACGATGTCAGAAGAAAGTCCATGGAGCCGGAATATATGCTGGATGAAAAAAATGGCCAGATCTCGAGCACCAGGGAGCCTGGGTAGTGGTATATATTGTGACATCTTGCTGGGCGGTCAACTACCACCCAGATGGTGTTGTGTCCTGCAGAGAGTGGCAGATCGAATATAAAGTCCATAGACAAGTGTGTCCAGGGTTTTACGGGAATGGGCAATGGAAGCAACTGGCCTACAGGACGACTCCTGGGAACCTTACTCCTGGCACAACCCTCACAAGAGAGGACATAACTCTTGACATCAGCATACAATGATGGCCACCAGACAGTACTGGAGAGGATCTCCAAAGTCTTCTGTATTCCAGGATGTCCAGCAGTCTTACTATCATGTGCTTCTGCAAGGACCGCCTTCCTTAAATGAACTGGAATGAATAAACATCCCTCCGGAGTATTGTCAGGAGCTAATTTTTGAAACCTTTTGTCACTCACCGGACAGTTAGTGCCTCTGGTCTGGTACGTGGCTCTCTCTCATTCCTGCCGGCGCCTGTCCTAAGCCGCGGCCGTCCGCCATCTTGACTGGATTGCGCATGTGCAGAACTCTTGAACTTAAAACCTTGCTTTTAATCCTATTGGTGAATCAATCACCACTCACTATTTAAGGCACCTGTGTCCTTAGTATCGTTGCCTGTTCTTGGTTCTCATTCCCTTGAGACTCCTAGGTGTTTCCTGTGTTCTGCTCGTGTGATCGGTTTTGCTCATCCGTGGTAAACTTGCCCGCTACAGACTACCTCTACTCCGCTGCATGCCTACACCTGGACAAGCCTTATCTGCTCTTCCGTGGTAAACGTACCCGCTATAGACTGCTTGCCATTCCGCTGCATACCTGCACCTGGACAAGCCTGCTCTGCTTATCAGTGGTAATGTACCCGCCACAGACTATTCGCTATTCAGCTGCTTACCTGCATTTGGACAAGTCTCCCTTGTTCAACAGTGGTATACTTGCCGCTACAGACTACCCGCTATCACGCCACCTACCTGCACCTGGACAAGTCTTCCCATCACTGTATGGTACAACTTGCTATCCGCAGACCACTGACGCTCCCGCTACCTACCTGCACCTGGACAAGTCTTCCCATCACCGCAGTGGTACAACTTGTTATCCGCAGACCACTGACGCTCCCGCTACCAACCTGCACCTGGACAAGTCTTCCCATCACCGCAGTGGTACAACTTGCTATCCGCCTACCACTGACGCTCCTGCTACCTACCTGCACCTGGGCAACTCTTCCCATCACAGCAGTGGTACAACTTGCTATCCGCAGACCACTGACGCTCCCGCTCCTACCTGCACCTGGACAACTCTTCCCATCACAGCACTGGTACAACTTGCTATCCGCAGACCACTGACTCTCCCTGTTACCCTCCTGCACTGGCACGAGTCTTCACTGCACATCAGTTGTTATACCTACCTCCGCATTATAGTTGCAAGTCGCTGACTCTCCTGCTGCATAGCTGCAAGTCGCTGACTCTCCTGCTGCATAGCTGCAAGTTGCTGACTCTCCATTGACATTCCTTATCCTAAGTTGTTGTACTTGTCCAACCATTCACCATACTGCCCAGAGGATCGCTGTGATAAACTCCGCCCCTCTGGTAAGCATAATCACACCTGGTGAATCCTGGATAGAAACTCCTAGTGCCCGTGACACCTTTGCAGTGTGATGCTCAGGTCTTGAGTTAACCGAGCATGGATCATGGAAGAGGGAACGATAGACTCAGGACTAGTAACTGGAACATGGTGTGCCAAGAAGCTTCTGGACAGAGCATCTGCTCGGACATTTTTAGAACCTGGACTGTAGGTGATCACAAAGTTGAAACGGATGAAGAATAGCGACCAACGGGCCTGTCTGGGGTTCAGGCGTTTGGCCGACTGTTTGTATTGTAAATTCTTGTGATCCGTTATAACAGAGATCAGATGTGTAGCGCCTTCCAGCCAATGTCGCCACTCCTCAAAGGCCCATTTGATTGCCAATAGCTCCAGGTTACCCACATCATAGTTGGCTTCTGCTGAAGAGAACTGACGGGAAAAGTAGGCACATGGGTGTAGGCGGCGGGTATGGGGATCCTTTAGCGATAAGATGGCACCAGCACCAACGTCGGAGGCATCAACTTCAAGAACAAACGATACTTCGGGATCTGGGTGTCTAAGGACCTGAGCGGATACAAACGCTTTCTTTAAGGTCTCAAATGCGGTTACTGCCTGGGGTGACCAGTTAGTTGGATCCATTACTTTGCGAGCCAGGGTGACAATAGGAGCCACATTATCAGCAAAGCCACGAATGAATCTTCTATAATAATTGGCAAAGCCCAGGAACCTCTGTATCGCCTTGAGATTATTCGGTTGTACCAAATCCAGGATAGCTTGGACCTTGGTTGGATCCATGGAGAATCCCTCAGAAGAGATTACATAACCCAGGAAGGATACCTTTTGCACCTCAAACTCACATTTTTCTAATTTAGCGTAGAGGTGGTGTTCTCGTAATTTCTGTAGAACTTGTCTGACGTGACCCCGATGTACAGGTAATGATTTAGAATATATGAGGATATCGTCTAAATAGACGACCACAAAATGATCAAGGAACTCCCGTAGCACTTCATTAATCAGAACTTGGAACACCGCAGGGGCATTGAAAAGACCAAACGGCATGACCAGATACTCATAGTGGCCAGAATGCGTATTGAATGCCGTCTTCCATTCATCTCCTTCTTTGATACGGATTAGGTTATATGCACCACAAAGATCGATTTTGGTGAAGACTGTAGCACCTCTTAATTGATCGAATAATACGGAGATGAGAGGAAGGGGATAAGTGTTCTTGACTGTAATGAGATTCAATCCTTGGTAGTCAATACAGGGTCTTAGTCCTCCGTCTTTTTTGGATACAAAAAAGCATCCAGCTCCCATTGGAGATTTAGATGGCCTGATGAAGCCTTTCTCCAAAATCTCATCAATATATTCCTGCATGGATTTGGTCTCTGGACCAGAGAGAGAGTACAAGCGTCCCTTGGGCAATTTAGAACCAGGAATAAGCTCAATAACACAGTCAAAGTCACTATGAGGTGGTAAGGTGTCGGTAGCCTTTTTAGAAAACACATCCCAGAACTCATGATATTGGGAGGGAAGCTGCTCAGGAATTGACTGAATAATTTGCAAAGGCATAGTTAATCAAGACTGTGTACAATAAGAGCTCCACTGGATAATTTCTCTTTTCACCCAATCCACGAGAGGGTTATGACGGGAAAGCCAAGGATGGCCCAGGATCAATGGAACCGACGGACAGTTGATAAGGAAGAAGGTCAAAAACTCTAAATGGAGTGCTCCAATGTTCAATTGCAGTAGCGGGGTCTCCCAGGTAATCTTGCCACCAGGCAATGGACTCCCATCTAAACCAAATACAGTAATGGCAGAGTTGAGCTTCACGGTGGGAATTCCCGCCGAGCGGGCAAACCCGATGTCAAGGAAATTGCCTGCAGTTCCACTATCAATGAAGGCCGACAGGGCCACGGAACTGGCACCGAAAGTGACTTGTGCTGGAATCATGACAGCATTCTTTTGGGAAACAACTTGCAGACCCAGGTGGACCTTCCCCAGATATGCTGCTTTTTCAGGTTTGTGAGGACAAGAGCAGGAGAAGTGGCCTTTATTACCACAATAAAGACATAAGCCTTGTGACCGTCTCTTGTCTCTTTCCTCAGGAGAGAGGCGATACGCCCCTGACTGCATAGGCTCCTCAAGGTCCGTGGAAACTGTAACAAATGCAGACGAAAAGGAAGATGCCTCTTTCTCTGTCCTCCTCTCCTTGATTCTCCTGTCAATTTTAATGGCGAGTTGCATCAGGCTCTCCAATGAGGTGGGGGAAGGATACTGCACCAGTGAATCTTTAATCTGCTCTGACAGTCCTAGGCGAAACTGGCTGCGTAACGCCGGATCATTCCACTCACTGTCAGGCGACCATCTGCTCAATTCAGCGCAGTATTCTTCTGCCGAACGCCGGCCTTGCTTTAAGGCCCGTAGATCAGCCTCAGCAGAGGCAACTCTATCTGGGTCATCGTAGAGGAGACCCAATGCGTTAAAGAAAGCTTCCAAAGATTGCAAGAAAGGACTAGACTGCGGAAGAGTGAAAGACCAAGACTGGGAGCCACCCTGCAAAAAGGAGGTGACAATTCCAACTCTCTGCTGTTCTGAACAAGAAGACCGAGGTTTCAGCTGAAAGTAGAGTTTGCAGCTCTCCTTAAAGTTCCGGAACAGGGCTCTATTTCCGGAGAACCGGTCCGGCAAATTTAACTTTGGTTCATCAACGGGACCGGAAGTGGCTAGTGTAGTCCAGGAGTCCTCCTCTTGAGCGGACAAACGCTGGGACAATCCCCGGACCATTTGGTACAGGGTCTCAACATGACCCGCTAGGGCTTGAAAAGGAGACGATTTGGTTCCGCATTCATCCATCCCAACTTTGTCTTCGGAACGTCTGTTTTGGGCCAGTTATAATGTTAGGAACCCCTCTAGCCGGTACAGCACAACCCGTCTGCTCTGCCAGTCTGGTGTTCACTGGGCCGGCAGCAGACAGCGGATCCAATAAACAAGCCGAGGTCAAGGGTCACGAGCAAACAGGAAAGTCGGTAAACAAGCCAGGGGTCGGGGTCACAAGAAACACAGCCAGGGTCCAAATCCAGGCAAGGGGTCATACACAGGCAATCCAACAGGATATCCACAGGACAGGAACTAGGAGCAGAGCAGGTCAGCAGAACTGGTGACAGAAGTTATAACCGGCAGTGAGGCTGCAGACCTCGCTGCCTTAAATACCAGCATCAGCCAATCAGAGCCTAACTCTGAAATTACATACAGCCCCTACTTAATTAATAATGCTCTTATTAAATTAGCCCACAGGCTTGTGTCTATTCCTGCGCACGCGCCCGGCTGTCCCCAGCCGCCGGGACGCGGCGCTAGACTCCGGAAATGACATCTCGGTCGTCAAGAAGCGAGCCGCAGCGGCTGTGAGTACCGCCGCAGCTCGTAACACTCACTCTGGATGTTTCCTATATTCCAGGCTGCTACCTCGCTGAAGCCCGCAAAGCCTTGCCAATTTTGGGGCATCTTTTGCTGTCTTAGCAGCTGTGTTGACCATGAAGCCTGAGCGTGAGGATAAGAGAGGAGGCGGCGCACCACCACTGCCACCTCACTGAGCTAATGAGTAAGGCAGGACCATTTAAAGTCCCATTTCACTGTTGCACTAAGTAAATTTTGCTCCTCTGAGACTGGGAGTGTTACGAGCCTCGGCGGTGCCCAGCCGCCGCGACTCACTCACCTGCGTCCCGGTTGTCGCTATGGCGACCGGGACGTCACTTCCGGCCCTGACCCGGCCGTTGCCGGGGCAACGAGAAGACGCTTCAGCGCTGCGTCCCGGCAATGAGAGGAAGCCGGGCGCAGCGCTCACCATATGTCCTAGCCTGTGGGCTAATTAATGCAGCCTATTAATTATGCTGGGGGCTGTGTCTAATTCAGAGCTAGGCTCTGATTGGTGGCCACTGGTATTTAAGGCAATGCTGCCTCATTGCCGGTTATAGCTCCTGTGTTCCAGTCTGCTAACCTGCTAGTTCCTGTCCTGTATCCTGATATCTCTATTTGACTCCCCGTGTATGACCCTTGGCTTTGATTTGGACCTTGCTCGTGTTTCCTGTGACCCTGATCTTTGGCCTGTTTACCCGTTCTGCTATTTGCCTGTGACCCCTGACCTCAGCTTGTTCATCGATACTGTTGTCTGCTGCCGGCCCTTGACCTCTGCGTGGACCTGACTCCTCTTGCCTGGGTTCTCCCCAGCTGGTACGCACTTCACGACCCTCTGTCAGTCTGCGGCCCAGTCTGTCCCCACCATCAGGGGCTCCAGTGAACACCTGACTGGCAGAGTAGATTCCGGGTTGTGTTGTGCCGGCTGGAGGGGTTCCTAACATTATAACCGGCCCACTCACGGAGACGAGGTTGGAATGGATGCAAGTGGATCCTCACCGTCTCCGGCACAAGCCCTAGAAGCCCATGTTGAGTCCTTATATCAGATGATCCAGGGATTGGCTGAGCGTCTGTCTGTTCAAGAAGAAGCCGCAAAAGTGTCACAACCCACTCCAAGTTCCGTCTGTGAACCTAAGATGAACTTGCCGGATCGCTTCTCTGGAAATAGGTCCCTGTTTCGGAATTTCAGGGAGAGCTGCAAGCTCTATTTCCGATTGAGACCCCGCTCCTCCGGGTCAGAGCATCAAAGAGTCGGGATTATCATTTCCCTTCTATAGGGTGACCCCCAGTCCTGGGCGTTTTCCTTGCCGCAGACCAGTCCTGCCATGCAGTCAGTAGACGCTTTCTTCGAGGCGTTAGGTTTTACTATATGACGACCCGGACCGTACTGCCTCCGCTGAAACTCATCTACGGGCCTTGAAACAAGGCCGGCGCTCGGCAGAGGAATACTGCGCTGAATTCCGTAGATGGTCACCTGATAGTGGATGGAATGATCCTGCCTTGCGGAGTCAGTTCCGTCTTGGCCTGTCGGAACAGGTCAAAGACTCTTTGGTGCAGTACCCATCTCCTACCTCTCTGGAGGATCTGATGCACCTCTCCATTAAAATCGACAGGAGATTTAAAGAGCGGAAAATCGAAAAGGAGACATCATCACCTCTATCCGGCTTCATTCCTGTTCCCACGGATGGTGAGGAACCCATGCAATTGGGGGCGTATCGTCTCTCCCATGAGGAAAGAGACAAGAGAAGATCACAGGGCCTATGTCTCTATTGCGGCACAAAAGGCCACTTCTCCCGTTCCTGCCCGAATAAGCCGGGAAAAGAGCATGCCTAGGGAATGAGGGGAAAGTTCACCTAGGTCTGCAGATTGTCTCCCCGAAAAACGCCGTATTGATCCCTGCACAGCTCATGTTTAGTGCTCGTTCAATGGACCTGTCCGCCTTCGTTGATAGTGGAGCTGCAGGCAACTTCCTGGACATCGGGTTCGCCCGCGCTGCTAAAATTCCGATGGCAAAACTCAAGTCCGCTATTACTGTCTGTGGATTAGATGGAGGTCCGTTGCCTGGTGGCAAGATTTCCTGGGAGACCTCGCCACTACAATTGAAAATCGGAGCTCTCCATTCAGAGTCAATAACCTTCCTTCTTATCGATTGTTCATCAGTTCCCTTGATCTTGGGCCACCCATGGCTTTCCCGTCATAACCCTGTCATGGACTGGGTAAAAGGAGAAATTGTCCAGTGGAGCTCTTACTGTACACAGTCCTGCTTGTCACTGCCCCTGCGGGTGATTCAGTCTATTCCGGAGCAGCTTCCCTCACAATATCATGAGTTCTGGGATGTGTTCTCCAAGAAAGCTGCTGACACCTTACCACCTCACCGTGACTTTGACTGTGCCATCGAGCTTATTCCTGGTTCCAAGTTGCCTAAGGGTCGCCTGTACTCTCTCTCTGGTCCGGAGACCAAGTCCATGCAGGAATACATTGAAGAAAATCTGGAGAAGGGCTTCATCAGGCCATCTAAATCTCCCGTAGGAGCAGGATGCTTCTTTGTATCCAAAAAGGACGGAGGACTAAGACCCTGTATTGATTACCGGGGATTGAATCTTATTACAATCAAGAATACCTATCCCCTTCCGCTCATCTCCGTATTATTTGATCAGCTGAGAGGTGCTACTGTCTTCTCAAAAATCGATCTTCGTGGAGCGTATAACCTCATCCGTATCAAGGAGGGAGACGAGTGGAAGACGGCATTCAATACGCACTCTGGCCATTATGAATACTTGGTTATGCCGTTCGGTCTTAGCAATGCACCTGCAGTATTCCAGGACTTAATCAATGAGGTTCTTCGGGACTTTCTTGGTAGTTTCGTGGTCGTCTATTTAGATGATATCCTCATCTATTCCAGATCTCTGTCTGTACATCAGAATCACGTTAAACAACTTCTACGAAGACTGCGAGAGAACCACCTTTACGCCAAACTAGAAAAGTGTGAGTTCGAGGTGCAGAAAGTATCCTTTTTAGGTTACATAATCTCTTCTGAGGGATTCTCCATGGATCCAACTAAGGTTCAGGCTGTTCTAGATTGGGTGCAACCAAACAACCTTAAGGCGGTGCAGAGGTTTCTGGGCTTCTCCAATTATTATAGAAGGTTCATTCCAGGTTTTGCGGACATCGTGGCTCCCATTGTCGCCCTAACCCGTAAAAGAATGGATCCAACTAATTGGTCGCCTCAAGCAGTAGCCTCATTCGAAAGCCTGAAAAAAGCCTTTGTCTCTGCTCAGGTCCTTAGACACCCGGATCCAGCTAAATCATTTGTTCTTGAGGTCGACGCCTCTGACGTCGGTGCTGGGGCTATACTATCACAGAAGGACCCTCATACTAATCGTCTACACCCGTGTGCCTATTTCTCCCGCCAGTTCTCTTCAGCAGAAGCCAACTATGATGTCGGGAATAGGGAACTGTTGGCAATCAAATGGGCCTTCGAGGAGTGGCTGGAGGGTGCTCCACATCAGATCTCTGTCATTACCGACCACAAGAACTTGCAATATATACAATCGGCCAAACGTCTAAATCCCAGACAGGCCCGTTGGTCGTTATTCTTTACCCGGTTCAATTTCCTGATCACCTATCGACCAGGTACCAAAAATGTCCGGGCAGATGCTCTGTCCAGAAGTTTCTTGGCACACCACGTTCCAGTTTCGAACCCAGAGCCTATTATTCCTCCTTCCATAATCCATGTTGGATTAACCCAAGATCTGAGTATCACACTTCAGAGATTCCAGAAATTAGCCACTGATACTACTCCGGAACAACGTCTTTTTGTTCCAGTCCATCTAAGGAAGGCGGTTCTTGCAGAGGCGCATAATAGTAGGTCTGCTGGACACCCTGGAGTTTATAAGATGCTGGAGATCCTTTCCCGTACGGTCTGGTGGCCATCCTTGTCCGCTGACGTCAAGAGTCATGTCCTCTCGTGTGAAATTTGTGCCAGGAACAAAGTCCCCAGGACTCGCCCGGTGGGTCAATTGCTTCCATTGCCCATTCCTGCAAAACCTTGGACACATTTGTCCATGGATTTTATTGTTGATTTGCCACCTTCTGCAGGACATAATACTATTTGGGTTGTGGTGGACCGTTTAAGTAAAATGCAACATTTCATCCCATTAACCAGGCTTCCTACAGCTCGAGATCTGGCCATTCTCTTCATACAACATGTTTTCCGGCTCCATGGACTTCCTTCCGATATTGTTTCTGATCGTGGTTCACAATTCATAGCACAATTCTGGAAATCCTTCTGCACCCTCCTCGGAATCCGGATCAGTCTGTCATCTGCATACCACCCTCAGTCTAACGGGCAAACTGAAAGGGTTAACCAAGCACTTGAACAGTTCCTCCGATGTTATTCCTCAGAATTCCATGACAACTGGTCATCTTTGCTGCCTTGGGCAGAGTTTGCCTACAATAACTCATCTCACTCATCTACTCAAACTTCCCCGTTCTACTGTAACTTCGGTTTCCATCCCAGGTCTAATTCTCTGTACTCTCTCAAATCTGCTGGTATTCCGGAGATTCATTCCACAGTTGCTGATCTGAAAGTAATTTGGGGGAAAGTTCAGTCCTCCTTGAAAAAATCCTCATTGTCGGCCAAAAATTTTTCGGATCGCCACCGTACCACCTGCCCATTCAAAGTGGGCCAGAAAGTATGGCTATCAACTAGAAATCTTAGGCTCAGACAGCCTTGTAAAAAACTAGGGCCTAAATTTATTGGGCCGTTCATGATTACCAAACAGATCAATCCGGTAGCTTTTAGATTGAAGATTTCTAGTTCACTAAAAATTCCGAACACATTTCATTGTTCATTGTTGAAGCCGGTATTGTATCCTAGCCAATCCTCAACTGTGCCTGGGGGAAGTTCGAGTAAGCCACTAAGATATGTGGTTCAAAGGATTTTAGATTCCAAAAAAGTGCAAGGACAGGTGCACTTCCTGGTGCAGTGGAGGAACCGCGGGTTAGAAGAGCGATCTTGGGTTCCGCGAAGACAACTCCATGCCCCTAAACAATTGAGGGAATTCTTCAGGAGGTTCCCAAGAAAACCTGGATGTCGGGGTCCCTCGACCCCTCCTCAAGGGGGGGTACTGTTACGAGCCACGGCGGTGCCCAGCCGCCGCGACTCACTCACCTGCATCCCGGCCGTCGCTATGGCGACCGGGACGTCACTTCCGGCCCTGACCCGGCCGTTGCCGGGGCAACGAGAAGACGCTTCAGCGCTGCGTCCCGGCAATGAGAGGAAGCCGGGCGCAGCGCTCACCATATGTCCTAGCCTGTGGGCTAATTAATGCAGCCTATTAATTATGCTGGGGGCTGTGTCTAATTCAGAGCTAGGCTCTAGATTGGTGGCCACTGGTATTTAAGGCAATGAGGTCTGCTGCCTCATTGCCGGTTATAGCTCCTGTGTTCCAGTCTGCTAACCTGCTAGTTCCTGTCCTGTATCCTGATATCTCTATTTGACTCCCCGTGTATGACCCTTGGCTTTGATTTGGATCTTGCTCGTGTTTCCTGTGACCCTGATCTTTGGCCTGTTTACCCGTTCTGCTATTTGCCTGTGACCCCTGACCTCAGCTTGTTCATCGATACTGTTGTCTGCTGCCGGCCCTTGACCTCTGCGTGGACCTGACTCCTCTTGCCTGGGTTCTCCCCAGCTGGTACGCACTTCACGACCCTCTGTCAGTCTGCGGCCCAGTCTGTCCCCACCAGTGAACACCTGACTGGCAGAGTAGATTCCGGGTTGTGTTGTGCCGGCTGGAGGGGTTCCTAACAGGGAGTCTGGTTAAGGTACACTTAAGTGTTGCGTGAAAATCAAGTCTGTCAGTGTTTGCATGGACTAGTGTACAGTCAAGCATTATAATTTGTCAGAATCAAAGAGCAAGTAATGTGTGAATAATGATTACTGTCAAGTCATGAGTGAAGAGCAATGGGTAATAAGCAAAGAGTGAAGAGTGACAAGAATCTGATATACGGGATGTCCACTGACTGACGAAAGATAAAGAATTACTCAGAAGACACTCCCAAGAATTCACGGTGAGGTATTATATGTGGTAAATATTTTACCAGAGAATCAAAGCGATCTCTCTGATTTCTCCAACTCTCCCTTCCCACTCTCTGACCATCATCTCCTCTCTTTCACTCTGTCCTCCTCCCCTGCTCCTTCCCCGCCCAAAGCCACCCTCACCAGACGCAACCTTGAAACGACTGACCCCATCTCTTTCTCCTCCTCTCTTGATTCTCTTGATTCTCTCCTTTCTCCCCTTCCCTCACTGGCCTGCCCCGACCAGGCATCCTGTCTCTACAACCACTCCCTCACTACTGCCCTGGACACTGTCGCCCCTGCCTCTCCCATCCGCCGACGCCGTCTCATCCCCCAACCATGGCACTCCAAACTCACCCACTTCCTCAAAAAGTGCTCTCGCACTGTGAAACGTCTCTGGAGAAAATCTCGCTCCCTGGCTGACTTCCTCCACTTTAAATATATCCTCTCCTCATTCTGCTCTGCCATCTCCCTTGCTAAACAAGCCTTCTTTAAATCCCTCATTTCTTCTCAGTCCTCTAATCCCCGCCGTCTTTTCGCTACCTTTAACTCCCTCCTTTCTCCCCCCCTCCCCCTCCGGTCCCTCTTTCCCTCTCCGCTGCTGACTTCGCCACTTTTTTCTCTTCCAAAATTGAAGCCATCAGACTTAACATCTCCTCCTCCAACCCCTCTCCTACTGCCCTCATTGCTCCACCCCTCTGTAACAAACAACTCTGGTGCTCCTTCTGCCCCACATCAGGCGAAGAAGATCGCTCCCTTATTCTTTCCTCTCCACCCTCCACCTGTCCTCTTGATCCCAACCCATCTAACCTCCTTCGCTTTCTTTCTCCCACTGCCTGCTCCTACCTGGCACACCTCCTTAACCTATCACTCTCCTCTGGTGTAGTACCCTCCTCATTTAAACACGCTCTTATCTCTCCTATCCTCAAAAAACCCAATCTTGTCCCCACCTCCGTCATCAACTATCGCCCCATCTCACTTCTCCCCTATGCCTCCAAACTACTTGAGCGGTTAGTCTGCTGTCGTCTCACCAGATACCTCTCGGACAATTCCCTCCTTGACCCTCTCCAATCTGGGTACCGCCCCCTCCACTCCACTGAAACTGCCCTGGCCAAGGTCACCAATGACCTCCTATCAGCCAAATCCAGGAGCCACTTCTCCTTACTTATCCTCCTTGACCTCTCCGCGGCCTTTGACACCGTGGACCACCCCCTCCTTCTGCAAACTCTTCTCTCTCTCGGCCTCTCTGGTTCTGTCCATGCCTGGTTCTGCTCTTACCTCGCCAACCACACCTTCTCTGTCTCCACGTCTGGCTCTTCCTCTGACCCCTCCAAGTAGGAGTCCCCCAGGGCTCTGTTCTTGGCCCCCTTCTCTTCTCGCTCTACACTTCCTCCCTTGGTGCGCTCATCTCCTCCTTTGGTCTGCAGTATCACCTTTATGCTGACGACATTCAACTCTACATCTCTTCTCCTGACCTCTCACCCACCCTCCTCTCTCGTATATCTGACTGCCACTCTGCCATCTCCTCCTGGATGTCGTCACGCTTTCTCAAAATTAACATCTCTAAGACTGAACTCATTGTCTTTCCTCCCTCCAGACTCTCCTCCCACCACAACCTCTCTATCGTTGTTAATAACACTACCATCTCCTCTGTCACCCAACTCCGTTGCTTAGGTGTCACCCTTGACTCCTCTCTCTCTTTTACCCACCACGTCCAATCCCTTGCACAAGCCTGTTGCTTCCAACCGCGAAACATTACCCGCATCCGACCCTTCCTCTCACAAGACGCCACCAAAACTATCATCCACGCACTCATCATCTCCCGCTGCTAGACTCATATTTCTCTCACGCCGCTCCTCCTCTGCCTCCCCTCTCTACCATGCCTTACACTGGCTCCCTTTCCCCTACAGAATCCTCTCTAAACTCCTTACTACCACTTACAAAGCTCTCTCCCAGTCTACTGACCCCTACATCTCTAACCTCCTCACCATCCACACTCCTGCCCGCTCCCTGCGCTCGGCAAACGACCGTGGCCTCTCCTCCACTCTATTTACCTCTTCCCACTCCAGAATCCAAGACTTCCCCTGAGCTGCCCCCCTGTACTGGAATGACCTCCCTCGCTCCATCCGTCTCGCTACCAATCTGTGCTCCTTCAAACGTGCACTCAAAACTCACCTGATCCTGATAGCCTTCCCAACCATCCACTTAACCCCTCAACTACTCTGCAGTTCTCCCCCTCTCCCCTGGTCCCTTTTTCTCCCTAGCATCACTGCCTCCCTTTCGTGCCTGTTTTGTCCACCTTCCCTTAGGATATAAGCTCGCATGAGCAGGGCCTCTCTCCCCTACCGTCTCCATACCGACTCTTTTGCTCCGTATTTACTCCATATGTCTGCCTGGAGTTTCTGAAGCATTGGTACTTTGTGTTTACTGTTCTGTAATGTTTCACCCTGTATGGTCTACTGTTTGTACTATGTAAGGCGCTGCGGAAACCTTGTGGCACCCAACAAATAAATGATAATAATAATAATAATAATAATAATAATGCATGGTGGAAAAATCATAATTGACTACCACAGTGTATAGGTACATAAACTTTTCTCTAATTCTTGGGAGCGTTGGTGAGAGCAGTGATCTGTTCTGTAACTGCCTGGAGAAAAAATGATTTGAAAGATACTAAAGTAAGAAATAACCATGCAAATCAACCATTGTGAACCAGTCCTAAAAAAAATAATGGATAGATGATAACTTTGTTAGGCTGTGAATAAGGTTAGGATGAGATACTAAAGTAAGAAATAACCATGCAAATCAACCATTGTAAAACCAGTCCTAAAAAAAATAATGGATAGATGATAACTTTGTTAGGCTGTGAATAAGGTTAGGATGGATCATTATTTAACATATCACATTTTAATCTCTACCTCCAACAACCTACATAAAAGGAAATATATGCAAATAAAGCAGTTAGTTGTTCTTTCACTGGTATCAATATAAAGGATTGGAATATATTTTACATTGTAGAACAATCTGCACCGACTAGCTCCATCTATTTGAAACAGAGGATTGTATACCTGATACTAGGGTGTACTCGACCCCTCCATGGAAGCCCACACCAATGGGTTAATCAATCCTTTTCTCAAGTCAGGACAGGAAAAGAAAACATACCTGGAAGGTATAGGATGATCCTCACATCTTCCTGTTTCTTCTTGTGTTCTCAAAGTTGTAACTCAACAAGTTAGTATAACAACTTAGGGCTGGGCAGTGTGCTGACATGGAGATGAGGAAACCCTATCATCGGGTATATAATCTTCTTTCCTCATACTCCCCCATAGCACGACACACACCAATGGGTGATACCCATTCAGTTACATCATTAGGGTGGACAACATTAGATTCTTCAAATAAAAACTTAAACTCTAATCGGAATTTTTTTGGGGGGGGAAAACAAATATTTCCCTGGTCTATATAGCATGATTTCTTTAAATATAATCTGTAAGCTTCCTCTCACTGCCCTAGTATTGTATTGTTTCCTAGGTGTCCTGACTTATGGCAACCAACTTGAAATTCCCACAGACATCTTCTGTTTCATGTAATCCAACTATTGGCAAACAAATATTCACCTTCAAATGGTAAATATATAAGCTTATTTTTTATTGCGCATTAGCCACAACAGCTGTCATGCTTGTTACTGTAAATCTTCATCATGTGCACAGACGCCTCACATATAATAACAATTCACTCCTCTTTACCACATCTTGGATGCATCTCTACAAATCATTTCCACACATGCAATGCTCTTTAAGACTGGAAACGGTCAGCCCTAAAGTTGCTCCTGTTATCATATGCACCCTATTTACACCTAACTATATCTTCCTATCCATAGCATCTTTGAAACTATGTCCATCCTCTAACGGAAGAGTACTCTTTTTTGAGATCTGGGCCACTGCTGCATCAATCTTAGGGGATTCATCACAATTCCTAGTATCATCTACCCCAAAGGGATGCATGCACCTCAACTTGTTAGTGTTAAACATGTGCGTGTCTGGGTGCTTCCATACTTCTGCAGTCACACCTATATGCCTTTTATCATTGCCTGGAATAATACATCTTGTGATTGATGTTTCTCTTTATTATCTGCATAACTCATTATTCATTACTAGTGAGTCATTATAATAACTTGCTGATAACTCATTCCTCATCATACATTTGTCATCCTTCATCACACACCCAACAAATTACCCCTCAAACTCACTCTTCACACACCATGTGCACACATTTTATTCTGATGAATAATGATGTTTGACAAATGATGATGTCCAAATTCTATATACATTGTTCAATCAGCAACCCCATGAAAAATATAAGTTGTGTTTTTTTTTAACATAAATCACTGTGGCAGACTATAAGAAGACTGGTGGCATTTACCATTTTGCCTTGTTTTTTTTATTCAAGCTGCTATTACTGATTTATAATTCTGTACTACCATGGCAACCACATTCTTATGACACATGATGTAGTGAGCAGAGAGGCTTTGGAACACCCCTCTGAACAGCCATCATATGATATGCTGACATCTGCGAGCCAGTGTCTGTCAGACATTTTTGTTTCTCAACCAGGAGAATGGAAATAATGATTTGTAGGAGAACAGTTAAGAAACATTACATCAGATGCATGCTTCAAAAGGTACTTAACTTGCTATTTAAAGAAAAATAAAGAAAAAAATCTATGTGGGATTGCTGCTTTAAGTGCATTATTTGAAACATCAAATAAAGTGCTTCTCTTCTTTTAGTACAAGATATTATGCATAAAAAGGGCAGGCCTCTCTGTTTTCCTAAGCTGTAACCTTACTTCTGGGTGTTACTCTGTTTCATCCTCTCTTGTGTGTGACACAGATGGTTAATCCCATACTTCCTTTTCTTTGGCCTTCCTGGGCCTCGCCTTGTTAAGTTCTTAAGAATCTCATCAGGTTTCTCCCTGTAAAGAATTTATGGTTATAAAAGCTGGGTGTATACTATAAAAACACGACTCATATCAGGATAGTTCAATAATTTCAAGAAAACATATCTCCTCTTAAGTGTGAGCTGGAAAAGCAAAATAAAATCAAACCATACAAGAAAAACTTTCTAGATCTATTTCTCATGTGTAACTGACTACTAAGTATCACCAAAATGTACATTTTCAGTTTGCTCCATCAAAAATGTATTACTTACTCTGAGTCACTCCTCCTCTGCAGCTTTGCCAGTTCCCTTTGCTTTGCTTTGTATCGCCTCTGTAACTCTGCAAGCCTCTCCCTACAGTCAAGTTCAACTGAATCCATGTCTTCAATGACAGATGCGACTGAAAAACGCTGCACAAAAAATGGGTTGCAGAAATGTTAACTTCAGACAGCAGATTTTATATTATATGAAGTCATGGCTGTCAATGTGCCTTAGTTAATTGATATTTCCAATTGGACTGTGGGAGGAGAGAAGATTCTCATTGTATTATTAAAGGGGTAAATTATAGATGTTTGTGTTTAAATATAGACCTATAGAAACAATCTACGTCATCTCTATTGTTCAAGTGTAACACTGTACTGTATATAATATAGCTGCGCTTCCTTTGGCTCTCAGTCTACTCTGACCACAGTTATCTAACAGATACACTGTTCCATTGGGACCCATGGAAGCGCAGCGATTGCAGCGGTATGTATGTATGTAACTTTTGGTATTGGCTGTGCTGTACTGTACTTTATTAGAATATAATAATGTATTGAATTATTGACTATTTACATCTGCTAAAAATAAATAACTTTGTGCTTTGGAAACACATACAATTGATTAAGCAATGCTTATTTTAAAACGATAGAATTACGTTAATAATTTGGGGGCTCATGAGTTAGGAGTTACGTTACCGGCAGGTATGCAACGCTTACGATATTCGGTTCCTCAACAAAGGGTGGATTGACGGACGCGTCGCATAAAGCAGGAAAGAACGTAATACATTTAAGACCTGTGGTTCACTGTGTGTTGCGAAACCGAATGTCCGTTGTTGCATAGACTGAAGGAACGCTAATTAGAATCTAGGGACAAGAAAGAAAAATGTTTCTTTTTATTGTCGTTTTATGTTTTAAAGTGTATTGCATTGCTGAGCGTATGTGTATTTCCCGCTGTGCGTACGCGAACTTCCGGTAGATTTGCCACGTGGTTGAACAATCGTTTTGATAGTTATTATATGCATACTGTAAGCACTTGGTAAAGTCTCTGAAAAGATAGTGCCATTGTTTGGGAAAGTTATTTTCTGTACAGAAAACAAAGGTTATGTGTGTGTATGTGAATAAATACATAAAGGCAAAAATATACTGGTAACTATAGGCAACTATAGGTTTTTGCACGTGCACCCAATACTAATCACGACATTCACTGATAAAGGGTATTGTTTGCTGGAAGGGACAGAGCATTGCGGTGTTATCTGTGGTCCGCATAATGAATCATTGAGCTGTGCAAATCGACCGCATGGCAAGGCCGAGATTGAGTATTGGGAGGGCAGTGTAGTACTATTTAAAATTCATAGCGCTTTAGTTCAGGTGTGTCTGACGGGGCATGTTAAAAAAAAGGTGACCTGACAACAAAGGTTCTGTTCTAGGGCTGAGCAGGATATAAAGAAACCTTTGTGTGAGTGGTGTTCTGTTCTAATAAGAGCAGGTGATAAAGAGACACCACAGAGTATGCATGGTATACTCGAAGCGAAAATAACAGGTTTTCGCGGCATTCCCAAATATTAATCGCAAAGCTTACTGATAGTTAGTATCCGTAAGCCGTGCGATCGGACCGCATGGTTGATTTAGTGCAGCCGTGATTGCGACTTGGGAGATGTGGGAGGAAATACGCTGCAACCACTGATATTCTTGATTGATATCGGGTGCTAACAGTGGTAAAGTACTCAAACTAGGAAGGGCATTGATATCTTTAAGGGGACGTGCCTGTTGAAAACGTCCATGAATAAAAAAAATCTCTAGTAAGTTCTGTTTGAAAGGAGAACAGGTTAAAAGTATTTTTGTGTAGCGTTGAGAAATAGGCTGTTTTCATGATGGATACGAAGCAAATGCTAGAGATAGTTCATGCTGTGCTGCCTAATGAATGGCCGGTTGGTTTCGGCAAAATATGTTATGTATAATAAATACGGTGCGTATGCTACGGCATATTGCAACAAATAGGTCAAGATGACCCGGGAGTGTGTGAAACCTTTCCCAAACATAGGTACTCTTGACTCAGAGGTGTTAAATAATGTTAGAGATAAAGTGCGGTTGATTAAATCAACAAAAACGAGAATTGAACATGATGACTGTTTAAAATTGTGGCAACAAGAAGGGTACACGTGGCAAGGAAACGCGCGCTCAGCGGAAGTAAGCATATCGGAAACAAGCATTCCGGAAGTGTGCATTGCAAAGCGTGGCGAACTGAGCGCAAACACGCCCCCGACAAATTCGGTCGGGGCAGATAGTACAGCCAATACCAAAGATGTAAAAACTGTAACTAGTAAGTTGTATGATGTCTTAAGTAATGTTTTAAAGGAAGAAGATGTACCCACAGTCATTTCAGCCATTGCCCATGCCAGTAACATATACAGACAAGGAAAGGGAATGGTTCCACCAGCAGGGGCAGTAGCTGAAATTGGTAAGAATAATGAAAAGGTTATCGAAGGGGGAGATATTCATTATACTGCAACAGCGATTCCAGCAACTAGGTCAGAACAGAGTGATTTGGTAGGCTTATATCCTATCCGCAGAACAGCAGTTCCCAATGGGAAAGCGGACAGAGATGATGTAGTTCCCATGAAACAGGTAGCAATGTATTCTCCATGGACTAAGACGGAACTATTTACAATTATGTCTGATTTCCCTGATCCTAGAAAAGATTTGGCCAAGTGTCAGAAATTTATTAGACATTTAGGAAATGCACATGAACCTACTAATAAAGATTGGCGAGTGTTGTTTAGAGCTTGTCTTCCTCTCGATACTAATATACAGAAGTTCATTGAGGGTTGTAGTTTGGAGAAGGATAAACCCTTAACTGAGGATAACAATCAGGATAATATTGGACGTATAATCAAAGAGTTGGCCGTATATTTTCCAGTGACTATGGAATGGGGCAAAATATACAACATCAAACAAAAAGGTAATGAGAATACAACTGATTATTTTTCAAGGGCTCTAGCGACCATTATTAAGTACACAGGAATATGGGATATAAGGGTAAATCCACATTACAGGGAGGTAGCTGTTGCAGTACTAATGGACGGCCTCCGGGAGGATCTAAGGACCTGGATACAAACCTCTTTTCCTAATTGGAGAGGTCTCACGGTAAATGATATTAGAGAGCATGCTATAAAACATGATAAAAATATATGTAAAAAGGAAAAAGCACAGAGTGATAGGTTAATGATGTTGAGTATCCAGGCATTAGAAAAACTACATCCACAACCTCAGAATTATAAAAACCACTATAAGGGACGAAAGAAACAGAAATCTTTGAAGTGTTTTAACTGTCTTAAGAAGGGACATTTGAGGAAAGATTGCAAAGAAAATATTAGAGCCAAGGCTAAGAAAATGGGACACGAAGCAAAGAGACTTGGCCCATCTAAGGGGGAATCACACAGACACCCACAGAGGCGGCGCACACAAGTCTCAGAGATTTCTCAACAGTTTCCTGTGCACCTCATAGCAGCCAATGCCTTGGGGGAGAACCATAGCCAACCCTAGAGGTTAGGTCAGACCTGTAGTCCTACAACCAGGTGGGGTTTAAACTGTGGTAAGTATTAGTGTGCAGGAAACTGATTTTAAAAGGTAATCTTTGATGATTGTGTTTGTTCATTTTATGTTGTCAAATGTTTGCTTTCCTAAATCGCTGGCCGATGGAAAAGAATGGAAATGTTTGTTTTGCTTGCTGTTTGAAGATAACTATCTTGTTTTTCTTCTCACAGATAAGGGTACACAGAAGGTATATGAACTTAGTGTTTAAAAGGGGTGAGATAGAGTAGAAGAATTACTTTTGAAAGACAAATTAACATTAGACAAATGAAACACTCTTTGTTTTAGGCTGCAGTGTCTCATGATAATTTGTTTGGCTGAGAATCATTATCCAACAATGAAGTATGTACATACTTTGCTCCAAAATATCGTTTTATGTATTTCAGAGAAAATATGAGTCACTAAGAGTAAATTTTTACATTTCTCCATTATAAGTTAGGAAAGTCCGTTGAAAAGGTATGTAGTCGATGTTATACCGAGTTCTTAATGAACAAATGACGGACGACACTGGATTGCACTGTTAAGACCCCCTAGTCAAGTATGGGGAGGGGTCATAGTTAGCAAATAGCTAAGGGGAGCAGTGGAATGAATACAGCCATTTCCCCATAGTGTCAGAGTCCAATCCAGCTGTCATTTTGTTGTAAAAATCTCCCTTTCTACATGTATGTTTGTATTCAAATCTTTGTATTCCCATCATTCATTGTTTTCCTATTTCCCATTCTTTACACAAATGCTAGTATCCCTCTCTCTCTCTCCCTCCTCTCTCCCTCTCTCTCTGCTCTGGTAGAGATAAAATCAGACACAGTCTCAACAATGGGGCTAAAACATATTTTATTTTTTATACATAAGACAAATTCAGAGATACACACACTAGATTGACATGAGTTACAGAAACAGTTAAGGGTTTTGTTTTCATGTGTATAGAAACTGCTGATTTTTAAGCAGAAAGGTTCTGTTGTGGAAATACGATTCATGTTTTATAGATTGCATATCTGTTTTGTTTTTTTTGTTTTATGATTCGTGCCTCCTGTACAAAATTGTGCCTTTATATGGATGCAAAAAGGGTGGATAGGAGATTGCTGGAGATTAGGCATACAGATATGCATCTCTGTATAGAACATTGGAGTAGGATTTTTACCACAAGATACGACATAATGTGAAACCCTAGAAAATGTAGAATTTTCATGTTTTATATTTTTTTCACTGTTAGACAGGCATGTACTGGATACTGTTATATTTGAAGAAAGTGTTATAGAAATAGACCCCTTTGCCTTTCCCACTTAGCTGAATGTGAGGTACTGAGAATGACATGTGAGTTGGCAGAGAGAAAATCGATTGATATACATTGATCTTCAGCATTTTTCTAGTCAAGTGGGCGATGTTGAGGTGACTGAGAAATCGTTTTATAGCAATACCAGCACATGATTAGGACACTACATAGAGGACTTTATACAGTGACACAGTTACCAACTGAAGTAGCTGCTAGTAAGGTCCACACTTACACACACGACCATACATGGCTGTCACACCAGGGCGAACATAGCTGTCAAATAGACAGCAGGGTTTTATGTGACAGTTAACAAATCTATGTTTTGTTTTGTTCTTCGTTGTATTGTTTTAATTCTGAAATGTGAACACACACACACACACACACACATGCACGCATACACATATTGGTTAATATATAAAGATTTGTGTTACCTGAGGAATAAACTGTCTGGAAGGTGAAGAGATGTGGTGAGGAGTCTGGTGGACTCTGGAGAGATGGACAAGGTAGACAAATAGAGCCATCCCATATCCCTCCTGCTGATGGGTTTTCCTCCAGGTAAAACAAATACATGTCATCCAATTACCACCATGCAGGATCCTCAAGTATACACTGGTGTGCCAATGAAATATGTCTGGGTAGAGGTGTATTGAAATGTGTCTAATGTATTACTGTATCATACTCAAAGCTTTTGTTATTCAATGTGATAGTCCTAGAGTTATAATTGATAATAGAGGTATAATGTATGAGTAGTGGTAACAAATCACATACTTTCAATTAACCATAAACCAGTGTGAACATAAAGTAGTGGTACTCGGTAGAACAAATTGAATAGAATAAGAGTTGGAACTTGATTGAAGTGACTGATAGCTTCGGCCACTAGTCCTTTCCCGCTACCAAAAGATCACTCCTGGGCAGACTCCTAACCTGTCAGTTTTTTAAATGTTCTTGACCCCTCGTGAGATGAGCTTGCAACTGGGAGGCTAGGTTAGATCTTGAGAGAAGGTAAATAGTGAGACAGCAACCAAGAACGTCCAAAACACTGTTTCCTGAAAGGTCACACTAACTGTCAGGATGTTGGATCGGGAGAGTAAGTTGTGGAGCAGAAATTTCTTAAGCTTAGGTTATTTAACAGACAGGTACCAGGTGTAGGCTACCAGCATCACGGCTTCAAGGGTAGCAGAGACACACTGGTGCCCATTCCACCCACTGCAGAGGGGCCAACACTCAGAGAAGGGTCCAAGAGCACTCATGAGTCTGTACTGGAAGGCCTCAAATGCAGTTAGTAGCACCTGAGCCAAAGGCCAAGACTGTTGTCCAGCATGAAGTTGTAGTTTTTCCTGTTTTGTGTTCTCTCATTTATTTCTCTTCTCAGTGCTGTTAATTCTTTTGATTATTAGCATGTGACAGAGACTGGGTCAGGTAATGATAAGGAGGTATTGGGGAGGAAGAAGTTAGTAGCATAATCAGTCCAGCCAATTAATCTATTCAATTCAGGGGTAAAGGAAAATTTAGAAACCTTGGAGCTTGGAGAAAGTGCGAGGGGCTATTGTCTGAGTAGCATTACGTCCGTAAGTACGGCGACCCCATGGTTAGAAAAGAGATACACCCAGCGATGCCAGTCCAGTAACATTCGGACTTGAGCAGGCATCATTGAGAATGATTATCATTCTTGGGAGGGTAAGGTTTTAGACCAAACAAAGTGCTGGGCATGCTCACACGTGCCTCAGTGATTATATCAAGTAGGATTAGTTCTCTTTCCACTAAATATTCTTGAGGTACCCGAACTACAGGCAGGAGGTAACTAAGGGAAAAAGTAGGACACCTAGGTCCCTTAGTCTGAAGTCTCCCAATGCTTTGCAAGCCGATCACTGTTCAATCTGAGTATTGGGAGACTGGGAAGAACGAACAGACAATAGCCCGCCCACAAGTGTTGATGAAAAGAACAGATGACAATATTAGAAGTGTGTATATTAACGCAAGCTGAAGGAGATTGTGTATGACATTATTGATAGACATAGGATGATGCTATTGATGAACATGAAGTGTTTAAATGTATTCTGAGCTTAAAGACATGCGTTGGACAGAAGAACCTGTTAAACTTGAAGAACTGTAGTAGAGAATTCTGTATAGCTGATACATGTTCTACTGTAAATTGTACCTTTCCAAATAATGTATTAAGTGTTTTTGCACCCTTGAAGGGCATACAAAAGGTTATCTCCAAGCTCCAGAAGTATACGGTTTATAGTAAAAGAAGAAGTCGTTTAGAGGATTAAGACTTTCTCTTATGATAACTTGTTTAGATCTACTAACAGCGTGGACATACACCAAGGGGGATTTGTATTACATAACAATGAAACGTGGTACTGAGATCCTGCATATAACATCTTTAAGGTGATAGTTTATTATACTATCAAAGGGTGGACTGTTGAAGTCGTATAATTGGATTAACGAAAGTATATTGGTTTCATATTGGTTTGCCGTGCGTATTGCGAAGCGTACGCCACGTGTTACGTGGCGTGGTGCGTAAAAATACGCACGCACACACTCTCATTACAACATTTAGTTATATATATAATTTCATATTGGTTCTGTTACACTGTAATTCAGGCGCAGATAGTATTCGGTTTATTATTAGTCTATATATATATATATATAAATATATATATATATATATATACACACATATATATATATATATATATAGTGATTATATGTACATTGTAGTGTTATTAAAGGTTTAGGTTATAGGAAAGGTGGCATGCCTGATATCATATTGAAGCCCTAATCATCAGCAGCTGTCCGGAGCAGTCAGCGAAGAGATCGCACATTGCATACTTTAGTTATTGATATTAGAGAGTAAACCTTTGTATGATACTGGCTATGAAAGGAGCAGACCCCCTGGAGAGAAGACCCCCACCTTTGGATTCCTTAGATTGAATCAACCTATTACCTGTCTGGCCTGGACCCACCCAACGTCTGGACCTATAGAAACAATCTACGTCATCTCTATTGTTCAAGTGTAACACTGTACTGTATATAATATAGCTGCGCTTCCTTTGGCTCTCAGTCTACTCTGACCACAGTTATCTAACAGATACACTGTTCCATTGGGACCCATGGAAGCGCAGCGATTGCAGCGGTATGTATGTATGTAACTTTTGGTATTGGCTGTGCTGTACTGTACTTTATTAGAATATAATAATGTATTGAATTGTTGACTATTTACATCTGCTAAAAATAAATAACTTTGGGCAATGCTTATTTTAAAACGATAGAATTACTTTAATAAGGTGCGGGCTGCGTTGAGGGGCAGGGGGCCATATGCCCACCGGGCAGCTCATTCTGGTACCTCCTTTGGGCCACCTGTGTTGGTGATTGCGGTGCCGTCCGCATATACAGAATGCTAGCCAGTGCACAGGCATATACACAATACTTATCACTAATTATACAAATAGCCTATCACTGGCAAAATGGAACTCCTGTGCATGTGCAGCCGAAGCAGCTCCTCACAGGCATAGCCAGACAGTGGAAATAGTCACTGGCGCCCTGCGGCTGAACGGTGAGTCCCAGTGACACTGGCCATTCAGTTAATTATATATAAAAATATAGGATATATATTCTTTATTTAAATATACTATATTTTTTACTTTAATTGTGTTCTACAGTTACTGTGTACTATATAAACTGAAAGTTAGCTAGATGGCATAGGATTGTTTCTATCAGTTTAAACAGCAAAAATGTTATAGAATACCCTATTTTATATTTTATTAATCATTACTAAAGCCCGCCTGCCTCTAAGCTTTAATCAGTTTTCATATATATATATATATATATATATATATATATATATATATATAAAAAAGTATATATATATATATATATATATATATATATATATATATATACTATGTATACACACACATATACATTTATAAATATCTATATATAAATATATATATATATATTTCTATATCTATATATATATATATATATATTATAACAAAGGGAGGCATTTATCTGACAAGATTCAGAGAAAGCATACAAGCAGAATAAAACATTGGCGCAGTTATGCACCTAGATTGAGGTAAAACCAGGTAAAAACTTATGTGTAGTTTAAAGTTTGGTTAACTTACATGATTTGAAAGCTACTTCCTCTCAGCAAACAGACAGGGTGTCTGTTAGTGCAAACAGAGCCCGTGATGGGAGTTTCCTCTTAAAGAGAAGGTGGGTGTGTCTCCTGCCCATCAACCTAAGGCTGGGGAAGGAGCATCATGTATAAAAGCTGGATTGTGTCATTTGTTCACTGAGACCATCGCTGGGAAAGCTGGCTGGTCTTGAGAGAGCTGGTCTATGTCTAGCTAGTGTTTAGGGTCTCCATAATTGCTGTGAAAGTTATATGGTGTCAAATACGTTTTAACCATCCTGACAATAAAGCTGCATAAAAACAAGAAGTTATTCGCGTGTGCTTCAGCAGTAGCGGGCTGTTGCCACAAGTGGTGTCAGAAGTGGGATACTCCGGGAAGCAAGTTTCCGCTACCCAACCCGCGCAGACGTCAACATGGAGGAAGTATTGAGAACCCTTGTGAATGTGGCCGCTGCGCAGCAACAGCAGCAAGCTCAGATGCTACGAGTTGCCGAGGCACAGGTGGAAAACATAAGGCTCTTAAGGGAAGATTTAAGCCAGGTAAGGCATGACAGAAATGAACCACCTGAACCAGTACGCCAGAAAATGTCACCAGGTGATGACATAGAAGCATATCTGGTGTCCTTTGAGAGACTTGCAAAAAGGGCAAAATGGCCTCCTAAAGATTAGGCTGAGAGGCTGGCGCCATATCTGACTGGTGAAGCTCAGCGAGCTTATATGGATTTAGATGAGGAATGGGCCTCTGATAATTTGTGCCTAAAGTCTGAGATATTGGCTTGCATTGGAGTTTCCGGGCCAGGCCGAGCCCAGCGCTATCACCAATGGCGCTATGATAAAGAAAAACCGGTCAGAGCGCAAGTGGCTGAGCTTTCTAAAATTTTAAAGAAATGGCTGCAGCCTGAGGAGAATTCGCCTTCTCGGATTATTGAAGTTCTGGCAATAGATCACTGCATCCGGGGGCTGAACCGCGATTTGCAAAGGTGGGTTCTGCAATCAGACCCACAAGCTTATGAAGCGTTTGCCACCATGGTAGAAAGGTTTTGTGCGCTACAGCAAATGACTAAAGGATCTGCATTCGTGCCAAAGCCGCTGCCACGCCAAAAGCCAGGTTTGACAATCCTTGCTACAGGGCCCAAATGCAAAACTGCTACGGACAGAGGGCCAGGTGCAAAGTGTCTAATCTGAAGTGTTTTGAGTGTGGTGAGCCAGGTCACTTTAAGGCAGTGTGTCCTTAACCACAGGAACCCATGGACTGTTCTGTGGCACATATTGGGCCTGCTTTTCCAAGCTGTTTTTCCATGAGTTCCACATCAGGAAGTCCTTGTTTGCTCCGGGTGACTGTGCTAATCAACCAATGAAAGAACAATACTACCAGTCACACTCAAAGACAAAACTGTTATGGTGGTAGCTGCCATAGCACCTAAACTCCCATATCCACTCATTTTGGGGCGAGACTTCCCACTGTTTAATGATGTCCTCGGTGAGCGGATCCGGCCGGACATGCCGGCAACTGATGCAACAGTCGGAAGCCCGGTCTTAAAGGAACCGCCTAAGAATCCACAACATCTGGACATCGATCTTTGGGAACCGCCAAACCGGAATGCCATTCTGGGAGTCACAGCAGGAGTTCCACAAAATCATCCACCTGCGGGGAAACATGGACAGTCCAAACTAGCATTGGTCTGTGATGTGGCAGATGAGCCCACCCCGCCTGTCAGTGAGGATACGGACTGGTCCGCAATACCAATTTTGTTTCCTCTGCAGGACTTTGCTCGGGACCAACTTAATGATGCCACTTTGGAACATGCCTTTAAAAGTGTGACTGAGGTAAAGGGGTAGCGAAAGCCACCCAGCCTGCAGAAGGTATACCCTATTTTATTGTCAAAAATAATTTCCTGTATAGAGTTGCTATTGTACAGGGGGAAAAAGTAGAACAATTAATGGTTCCTCAGGTCCATGTACCCCTAGTGTTAAAAGCAGCACACACACATGTCTGTGGGGGACACCTAGGGGAGGATAAAACACGGGAACGAGTTCTGCTTAGGTTTTACTGGCCCAGTGTACACATGGCAGTGAAAAAGTATTGCCGGTCCTGTCCCATTTGTCAGAGAACCTGTCCCAAACCCATGTACAGGGCACCTCTCATTCCAATACCAATAGTACAAGTTCCCTTTGAACGGATAGCTATGGACCTTGTGGGGACACTGGAAAAATCTGCATGTGGGCACCAATATATACTCGTAGTGCTTGACTATGCAACCAGGTATCCAGAGGCAATTCCCCTACGAAACATAAAGTCCAGCACCATAGCTAGAGAACTTGTATTGATGTTTACACACTTAGGAATACCCAAAGAAATTCTCACAGATCAGGGTACTCCATTCATGTATAAACTGAAGAAGGACATGTGCCAGTTGCAAGGGGTTACGGCGCTTCATACCTCCGTGTACCATCCACAAACAGACAGCTTGGTGGAACGCTTTAACCGCACATTAAAGCACATGCTCAGGAAAGCAGTGGCTCAAGAGAAAAAAGATTGGGACACTTATTCCCTATTTGATGTTTGCCATCCGTGAGGTACCTCAAGCTTCAACAGGGTTTAGTCTCTTTGAGTTATTGTTTGGGAGACAGCCCAGGGGTATCTTGGATATGTTAAAAGAAGGGTGGGAGCAGCAAGGTCCCAGGGAGCCGAATCTGGTACAATTTGTGTCCCAAATGTATGAGAGGCTAGGAAAGATAGGACCCATTGTGCAGCAACATGTAAAAGAGGCTCAGGAACGACAGAAGAAAAGTTATGACAAAAGTGCTGTTGTTTGATCTTTTATGCCTGGGGACAAGGTCCTAGTCCAGGTTCATACCCAAGAAAGCAAACTTTTCGCCCATTGGCAGGGGCCATGTGAAGTTCTAGAGGCTGTCGGTCCTGTCAATTACAGAGTCCGCCAGTTAGGTAGGAGAAGGGAGGAGAAAATATATCATGTTAACCTCTTTAAACCTTGGCATGATGAGGAAACCTTTCCTCAGGTAGTGAGTACTGCCATTGAAAAGTCTGAAGTGCCCATAGAGCCAGCATTGTCTGTTAAGCACAGACAACAGACTGAAGAAATGATTCGCCGGAACAGGGATGTCTTCTCTTCCCTCCCTGGGCGCACTACCTTAATCGAACACAACATTGTCACTCCGCCAGGAGTCATTGTAAAGCAGAAGCCGTATCGTATTCCAGAAGCCAGACGGGTGGACGTGAGAAAGGAGATCGAGAAGATGCTCCAGTTAGACGTAATTGTAGAGTCCACTAGTGAGTGGAATAGTCCCATTGTGCTTGTTCCGAAACCCAATGGGACAATTAGGTTCGGCAATGACTTTAGGCGCCTAAACAGTATGTCGCAGTTTGATGCCTATCCGATGCCACGTGTGGATGAACTGGTGGAAAATCTTGCTGGTAGCAACTATTTGACAACTCTTGATCTAACAAAGGGTTATTGGCAAGTTCCCCTGACTTCCACGGCCAAGCCAAAGACTGCATTTTCCACCCCTGATGGTCTCTATCAATATAAAGTCCTACCCTTTGGAATGCATGGGGCACCTGCCACCTTCCAAAGGGCCATGAATAAATTGCTACAACCTCACACAGCTTATGCAACCGCTGACTTGGACGATATAGTGGTTTATACCCCAGGCTGGGGATCACATTTAGCCAAAGTTGAGGCGGTCTTAGCTTCATTAACGTCAGCAGGATTAACAGCTAACCCAGAGAAATGTGCCATAGCCATGAGAGAAGCCAAAAATTTGGGGTACTTTGTTGGTCGAGGGCGTGTAAAACCCCAGCTAGACAAACTAGAGGCAGTCAAAAATTGGGCACAACCAGAAAAAAAATTGCAGTTAAGAACCTTTCTAGGCTTAGTAGGTTACTACAGGCGGTTTGCAAGCCACTTCGCCACTAGAGCTGCTCCACTAACGGACATGTTATAAAAAAGTTGTCCAGATAGATTAATCTGTCTGACTCTGCAGAAACCGCCTGGTCTGATCTTCGGTTAGCTCTTTGTTCCTCCCCAGTTCTACAAGCACCGGATTTTACCCGGAGGTTCTTCCTCCAAACAGATGCTTCTGCTGTTGGCTTAGGAGCAGTCTTGTCACAGGAGAAGATTGGAGTAGAAAATCCTGTCCTGTACCTAAGTCGTAAGTTGCTTCCAAGGGAACAAAAATATGCCACTGTGGAGAAAGAATGTCTCGCCATAAAATGGGCTACAGAAGCTCTGCGCTGTTAGCTCCTAGACAGAGTTCACCCTAATAACAGATCATGCACCATTGAGATGGATGCAGAACAACCAGGAGGTAAATGCCAAGGTAACCCGCTGGTTCTTGGCACTGCAACCTTTCAAGTTCTCAGTAGAATATAGACCTGGGATTCTGCACAAGAATGCAGATGAATTGTCATGAAAATATGCGCTCCTCTTGAAGTCCGATTCCTCCTACTTGGGAGACGGTAGGGGGAGGGATATGTAACAAAGGGAGGCATCTATCTGACAAGATTCAGAGAAAGCATACAAGCAGAATAAAACATTGGCGCAGTTATGCACCTAGATTGAGGTAAAACCAGGTAAAAACTTATGTGTAATTTAAAGTTTGGTTAACTTACATGATTTGAAAGCTCCTTCCTCTCAGCAAACAGACAGGGTGTGTCTGTTAGTGCAAACAGAGCCTGTGATAGGAGTTTCCTCTTAAAGAGAAGGTGGGTGTGTCACCTGCCCATCAAGGCTGGGGGAGGAGCATCATGTATAAAAGCTGTATTGTGTCATTTGTTCACTGAGACAAATGCTGGGGAAGCTGGCTGGTCTTGAGAGAGCTGGTCTATGTCTAGCTAGTGTCTCCAAAATTGCTGTGAAAGTCATACGGTGTCAAATACGTTTTAACCATCCTGACAATAAAGCTGCATAAAAAGAAGAAGTTGTTCGCGTGTGCTTCAGCAGTAGTGGGCTCTTGCCACAATATATATATATATCTATAGATATGGGCCATATATGGGCCAGTGCTGTGTGCTTTTCCCCTGGGCTAACGTCTGCCAGCCAGCCCCTGGTCATGTAGTACACAAAAACTATAGCTTTATTTGTAGACTGAAATATAAAGTTGATCTAGAACATGCCTTACTGCAACTATAAATCTGCCATCACATTTTAAATTTGCCTCCCCCACCAATGCTACATGGTTTTGCCCAGATGCAAAGTTACAGTTTTTTTTTTGCTTTACTTTACTTAATGAATCAGGCCCACTGTGTACAAATAGGGTAATGTGACTTTAGCATTTACTGCTAATACTGTCACGCCACGTCTCCATGTTTTCTCTATGCTGTTGAGGTGTTTAAGAAAACACAGTTGTTGCTTCCAAGAGAAACCTGGACAATGGAGAATGATCCAACATAAGACGCATACAACCGAACATATACATGAACTGAGCTTTTTCATGCATGCTTCTTTTCCAGCTAACAATAGGGGCTCAAATTTGTCCAACTCTACACGAGCCCCAAAATTTTCAGCTAAGCTCTACATTAGAGCCAACCCTATTCCTTTACTTTCACCAACAGATGCTATCTTCTTGAGAAAGGTGTATCAATCTATTTTACAGATGCACATCAGGTAAATCATACATGCCCAATCTCCTGAAATGTCTGGGTAGGTCTCCCAGACTCCAGGAAGAGCAGACCATTCTCCCGCATCCTGCAGGAGGGTGGGCTTCAATTTCGACCACACCTCTATGGCAAAATTAATACTGTAATCTTGCCAACATTATGCAATTTTCAGTGTCCTACTGTCCTATGGAACATACATTATGGTTGTACAAAGTGCCAAAATCGACTTTTATTGGTACTGACATTTGACATAAAAACGGCTCTGTGTTTGATTAGATAATGTTTGTTAAAAAACAGAGATTATATTTCTTTAGTTACTATGATGCAGATGCAACGATTATTAGTGAGCTAAAAGTGATACTTTATTGCCTGAATTAAAAATGTTAGATTAACAAAAGTATTTTTTTTATTATAGGACAAATTTAGAATTGCAATCATGTGAAGATATGCTCACATGCACAACCTATAAAATAACAGGTTCACTCATTGGCCTCTGTAAGAATTATTAGATATTTCTTTGTTTTCTCTGTAATGGCGTGAGACATATGTAAAAGCTGTGCTATAGATCTTTTGAAATATTAGGAAGTAGAAACATGGTAATGCTATTGAAGTCATACATGAGAATTAGTCTTAGTTGTACCTAGCAATCTTATCATTCAGCATTGCAATGTTTTAAACCCTGCTACACGTCTCCCTTTAAATGAAGAGAGATGCAAATGATAAGAGGTAGGAGGCTTTATATCTCCTCCAGGAAGAACAAGCGCACTCTTCTTTGTTTGTGGACAAGCCCTTTCAGAGGTTCATTGAGGTCCGGAGAAATCCAAATTAAGAGGCCTCCCACCCCCTCTTTCTTAAAAAGAAAAAAAAAACATTACAAATGCATTTAAAATGTATGTTAAATTGATTTTAATGCTTAACTTTATTAAAATTTAAAAATGAACTACTGTATACCATACTTACCAACCTTCTGTTCTTCAAATCCGGGAGCCTGCAGAGGAGGTGGGCGTAACGGGGGGCGGGGCTCCAAAATGTGCATCATTTTGGACCCGCCCCCATAACGTGATGACGCAAAATGCGTTATTTGACAGCAGGGGCGGGGCCAAACACCGCCATTCACCGGGAATCGCGGCGTTTGGGATTCAATTCTGCCCACTTCACTAGGAAGTGGGCAGAATTATCCAGATGCGGGAGATTACCACACTCGCCCGGGAGTCTCTCACAAAATGCGGGAGTCTCCTGGAAATTCCAGGAGAGTTGGCAAGTATGCTGTATACATATACTGATGTGCTGAATTATTGGAGATTTCAAATTAGAAGTGCTTTTCTAGCAAATGTAGCAATCAATTTGGAAAAATCCAACTTCCATGTCACGTCTCAGGTAATATTGAGCATGGCCAGCCCATTCAATCTCTCTTGCCCCATAATTTGTAGTTTTTTTACATTCTTCAGCATACTGAACGTTCGTTCACCAGACGAAACAGATGCTGGCAAACTGAGGAAAATGTGCAAATCAACTGTGATGTTGGGAAACACACCAGAAAGTCCTAGTTCTAGGCTTGCTTTCCAACTTAAAGTTTGTACTATAAATTTGTTTCAGGAAAATTAGTTTGTCACTGAAATCTTGGGCAATATCTTTCTTGTATTGTTCCTGAAAGTTTTTAGCTGCGGAGCACAGGTATTCATTACTCATTATTTTGAACTCGCAAAGAAACTTAAACAAGTTAAAAATGAAGTAAATCGATGATGAAGACCAGACAGTATAGAGTCTAAGGGCTAGATTTACTAAGCTGCGGGTTTGAAAAAGTGGGGATGTTGCCTATAGCAAGCAATCAGATTCTAGCTTTCATTTATTTAGTACTTTCTACAAAATGACAAATATAATCTGATTGGTTGCTATAGGCAACATCCCCACTTTTTCAAACCCGCAGCTTAGTAAATCTAGCCCTAAGACTACATAAAAACCGCTGACCCTATAGTGCTTTTCAGCATCGGATTGTGTGGGGAAGTGGCTACTGGTGGAGAACTCAGTTGAAATCTCAATGTTTTTGCTACAATTTTTCACTCTCGATCTCATCACATTTATCGCACATCTGTTTAATGTCTTTGATAAGACATTTGGGGGTAAATGTATCAAGCTGAGAGTTTTCCAGCGGGTTTGAAAAACCAATCAGATTCTAGCTATCATTTATTTAGTACATTCTACAAAATAACAGCTAGAATCTGATTGGTTGCTATAGGCAACATGTCCACTTTTCAAACTCGCCGGGAAAACTCTCAGCTTGATACATTTACCCCTTGATGTTGTCCAGCTCAATGTCCAATGTAGCAATGTGCGCTTCAAAAAGGAGGGTAGTTTGGTCTATCATTGTAAGTAGCATTATCCCCAAAGATGACATTAGAACAAATTCAAATTTCGACAAGTACTTCTTAGTGGACTGAATTTCTGACCCAATTTGTACAATGAGATGAGAATATCAATTTTTGATAAAGCCGTTCCCAAATGATGCAGAGCTGGTTTAACAGAATCAATACATGCAGATCATCTAGGATATATTATGAAGTGAAGCCGGGAGATACCCTTTTAGAATTTCCCACCTTTGTGGAGAGGAACTGAAGATATTGTACATTTGTTGCACAGTTCCAAAATAATTGTCTCCTTACAAGAATCAGCGCAGTCAACACCCACAAGTTTTAACGTGTGGTTTCCACAACATTTCTTGATTCAAGTGGTACTGGAACACTACCTTCTGAAACAAAGGAGGGTTTAGTGCAGAGCACCGCCCTATCGTCATGGAATACCAGGAAAGGAGGATTGCAGCATAGCGCTCCCAGCACTCATACTTGGCAAGCTGAGGTGATGGCTAAGAGAAACACTGTCTCTCAAGAAACATAATGTATGTCTATGGAATCCAACGGCTCAAAGGGATCCCTAGTGAGAGCTCTCAGTACGAGATTGAGATCCCATGACTCCAATGGATGGACAAAATTCCCTGAAGGAACGTTTATAATCCCAAAAACCCACCAGTCAGCACTGAAAAAATATGGACAGTGTAGATACCTGCACCTTGACAGAACCTAGATGTAGTCCCTAATCCAGACCCACCTGCAAAGAGGAAAGCAAATGGGAAAGACTGAAACATGAAGTGTGAAAACCCTGAGACCCACTCCAGAGGATATATATCTTCCAAACTCGATAATAAATGGCAGAGGAAGAGAACTTCCTTGCCCTGATCATGGAGCTCACCACTACCTGCGAGAATCCTTGGGCCCTAAGAATCACAACCACGCCGTCTAAGTCAGCTGATATAAATAATTGCAGATAAGAGGACCCTGAACCAGAAGTCTAGACAAAGAGGCAGTCGAAATGGGGGCCTCATCACCATTCCCTGTAAGTCGGAGTACCATGCCCGGTACAGCCAATCTGGAGCCACCAGAATGGCGGGAACGCGCTCCCTCTTTAGCTTTTTGAGTACCCACTGCAGTATGGGAAATGGAGGAAACAGGTACACTAGGCTGAAGCACCAGGGGATTGTCATGGCATTTGTGTATACCGCTCTCGGATCCCTTGACTTCCAGCAGTAAACAGGAACCTGAGAGTTTAATAAGTACAACATGAGGTCAATCTCTGGTGTGCCCCAACACTGTACCAGAAGGGCAAAAACATCCTTGTGAAGGGATCATTCCCTGGAATGGACCTTGTGCCGGCTGAGGAAGTCGACTTCCTAAGTTTCCACCCCCTGGGATGAAGATGGCTGAGATTATGGGAACATGGCGTACCACCCAGGACACAATCCTGGTTATAGCTTGCATCACCATGGAGCTGCGTATGTACCCCTGATGGTTTAGATAAGCCATTGCTGTGGCATTGTCTGACTGGATCTTCACGGGTTTCCCGGTCAGGAACCGCTGGCCATGAAGTAATGAATTCCAGGACATTGATGGGTAGCAAACCCTCCCGAGCAGACCGAAGACCTTGAAACCTGAACGACCGCGCCACAGCCGGACAGACTGACATCTGTGGTGACCAGGGTCCAAGTTCATGCGCAGAATGACTGGACCTTTTCTAGATTCAGTCTGGTTAGCCACCATGAGACGGATAAGCACATGGCTCTGGACAATACAATGATCTGTCTGTCCAAATGTACGGGAAAGCCGGATCATTTCCAAAGAATCTCCTTCTGGGGAGGTTGAGAGTGGAACTGTGAGGAGGGCACCACATCAAACACCAATACCACGAATCTCAGCAGTTTCATAGAACGGAAAAGAGACACTTCCCTTCTTGCCAGGATAGCCAGAGTCTTGTGTAGAAGCGTAAAGACCTAGGGCTAGATTTACTAAGCTGCGGGTTTGAAAAAGTGGGGATGTTGCCTACAGCAACCAATCAGATTCTAGCTTACATTTATTTAGTACCTTCTACAAAATGACAGCTAGAATCTGATTGGTTGCTATAGGCAACATCCCCACTTTTTCAAACCCGCAGCTTAGTAAATCTAGCCCCTAGACTCTCGGGGTTATGCACAGAAACCACATCTGTTGCACAGGATTGAGCAAGGACTTGCCTAGGTTTATAAATTATAGGGAGGGAGAGAGTGAGGCAGCCTATAGTAAACTATAGGAAGTGAGGGGGGCTGCCTATACTAAACTACAGGGAGGAGTGGCTGCCAATACTAAATTATAAGGAACCGTGGTACACAGAGAAAACTATAGGGAGGGGGGCTACAATGTAAGGGGGAATGGGGGGGTTGTCTTAATAGTACATGGATGGAAGGTAGGCTATTAATTTAATAGTGGAATTTAGGTGGAGGCTAATTATTTAATGGATGCTATTTTATTTGTGGTGTGATAGTGGGGGAATTTAATTTATGTGAAGTGAAAAACACCTGTTTAGCCTGTATACCCAGCAGGGGGCCGCTGCGTGGCTGTCTGGTGTGGCTGCATCTCAGATAATGCAAGCATTAAGTTTTAGCACATAACAGAGAAGTGCAAATATTGTTAGCTTTGCATTGCATGTAAATCCTTGTTTGGGAAACATATATTGTATCCTGATACTAAAAATAGCTCAGTCGTTGCGGCACCATCTCAGATCAGGGGGCTGGCTTACCCCCTGCGAGGAGTTATGTCAAAACTGTATAAAAAGTGAGATGCTTCAGCATGTAATGTATCATCATTGATATTGGGGCTGAAGAGTAGCCTAATTATTAAATGTGGGTGCTGTTGATTTAATGTCGGGGATGGTTGGAGTTTTCTAAATTTTATGTACCTATTTTTTGTTACAATAGGGCCTCTAAGGATCCAGACAAGTAGCAATTGATCTAAAGAAACCAGCAGCCACAGATGGCGAAAGTGACAAAACAGGTAGGAGACAGCAGGACAGTGTCACGGGCAGTAGGAGTTCTACCCAGGATTCACCAGTTGATAATGCTTACCAGAGGGGCGGGGTTTACACAGCGATCCTCTGGGCAGTAGGGTGAATAGTGGGAACGTATATAACAGCAGATGGAGAGAGAATGCCAATGGAATAGATGAGAGTCAGCGACTTGCAGCTATACTGGTAGGAGAGTCAGCGACTTGCAGCTATAGTGGAAAGTTCGGTCTCAACCAAGGAGAGCAGAGTGGACGTGGATAGGTGAAGGAAGGTAACGGGAGAGTCAGTGGTCTGCGGATAACAAGTTGTACCACTGCTGTGATGAGAAGACTTGTCCAGGTGCAGGTAGTTAGCGGGAGAGTCAGTGGTCTGCGTATAGCAAGTTGTACCACTGCTGTGAAGGGAAGACTTGTCCAGGTGCAGATAGGTAGTGGAGGAGTCAGTGGTCTGCGGATAGCAAGTTGTACCACTGCTGTGATGGGAAGACTTGTCCAGATGCAGGTAGGTAGCGGGAGAGTCAGTGGTCTGCGTATAGCAAGTTGTACCACTGCTGTGAAGGGAAGACTTGTCCAGGTGCAGGTAGGTAGTGGAGGAGTCAGTGGTCTGCGGATAGCAAGTTGTACCACTGCGAGGAGGTGAGGACTTGTCCAGGTGCGGATAAGTGGAGTAATGATAAGAGTCTATGGCTGTATGAATACAGCTGGAGAACAGAGGAGCTTGTCCCAAACAGATATGCAGAGTAACAGCTAATAGTCTATAGCGGGTATGTATACCGCTGCTGAGTAGAGAGGCTTGTCCAAAACGGATATGCAGTATAACAACTGGTAGTCAATAACAAGTATGCATACCGCTGCTGAGTAGAGAAGCTTGTTCAAACAGATATGCAGCGTAACAGCTTATAGTCTATAGCGGGTATGTATACCGCTGCTGAGTAGAGAAGCTTGTCCAAAGCGGATATGCAGGATAACAGCTGAAAGTCAATAACAAGTATGCATACCGCTGCTGAGTAGAGAAGCTTGTCCAACGAGGATATGCAGGCACAGCAGGAGAGCTGGGAGACTGTAGCGGGTATGGGAACCGCAGGTGAGCAGAGCAGGTAATCCAGCAGGCAGCTGAAGACACGAGCAGGAGAACTAGGAGTCAGTAGCGGGTATGGGAACCGCCACTGAGCAGAGCAGGTAATCCAGCAGGAAACTGAAGATACGAGCAGGACACAGGAGACACCTTCAGAGACTCACAGGGAGTGAGACTCAAGATCAGGCAACGATACAATGGCCACAGATGCCTTAAATAGGGAGAGGTGATTGATAAACCAATTAGGTTAAAAGCAAGGTCATAAGAGTTCATGGATCCTGCGCATGCGCAGTCCATCGAGATGGCGGACGGCCGCGGCTCAGGACAGGCGCCGGCAGGAAGGAGAGAGAACCACGCACCAGCGCAGAGGCACTCACGGTCCGGTGAGTGACAGACAGTCTGCCAACTGTCCTGAATCTGGTGGGGCAGTCCTGAATTTGGGTGACTGTCTTGCTTAGTCAGGACTTGGTCCTACTACAAGGACAGTTGGAAGGTATGTCTGCTTCACACAGTACTGCCCGTGAAGGTAGAGCTGCGTGCATCTAACAGTAGAGCACACAGTTTTGGCTCTGTATTTGTCTAAAATGATAACTCCCTTTCTTAAGTGCACCAGGCCCCCCAACACCCACTTTGCAGCGCTACATGGTATTAGGTGGGCCCCAGTCATTGGTTTCCCTGGTGGGACCTTCATGCCCCAGTCCAACACTGCTTATACGAATGACCCTGCACAACTCAATAAATTTGTTTTGTATGCGCGTTGATAGGCAATGAACTTGCAGGCGTTTTTGACTCACCTTCGAACGGTGGTAATCATTTTCCCGATTACCACAAACCCGACAAGCAGGATCCCTACAATGAAACTCCGATTGGCAACAAAACGACTGGAATATAAACAGACTTACTTAAAAACATAATTTGCACATTTCCGATCCACGCATGCTGACAGCAACTCATTCCAAATACACAGCTTTCCGGCAGTTCAGTTTCACGTCAGTTAACAGTGCGACCTAGATAAATGTTAATTTAAAGCTGCAATGTCGGGACCCCGCAGGTTAACTGTTTCATTAAACAGTTTCATTAAATTGGATTCTTTGAGAGGACTGAGCCCACATCCATGGCAGAGGCATCAACTTCTAGAAAAAAATGGCTGGGTAAAGCGCTACGGAATTTGCTGGCGCTATATAAATAAAAGTTGATGATGATGATGATGATGGTATACGGTTGTTTGAGAATAGGAGCAGACGAAAAAGCTTCCTTGAGAAAACTGAAAGCTTCCAGAGCCTCTGGGGGCCAATCCTTGGTGTTGGATTGTAGGCCCTTCGAAGGTCTAATTTGGTGAAGATCTTAGTCCCCTTGATGTAGTCAAAGAGTTCTGTAATTAGCAAGATGGGGTAATGATTCTTAATAGTAATCACATTAAAACCACGGCAATCAAAGCAGGGTTGCAGGGACCGTCCTTTTCCTTTACAAAAAAGAACCCTGCTCCTGCAGGAGAGACAGAAGGTTTCATAAAGCCAAGTTGGAGACTCTCCTTTATGGCTTTTGTATCGGGTAGGGAAAGACCAGAAGGAAGAGTCTTATCTGGAAGAAGATTGATTGGACAGTCCCAGGAGCGATGAGGTGGTAGAAACTCTGACTGGCCTTTATCGAATACATCTGAGAAGGCAGACTATTGAGGAGGAAGAGTCAAGGATACATGGTCAGAAGAGGTGTAAGTCACTGGGAGAAGCCTAACTTGAGTCAGGCAACATGACTGGCAGGTAGTACCCCAGGCCAGGATTTGTGAGGCTTTCCATCCACTTGCAGAGAATGTAGTTGGAGCCAGGGTAGACCCAGAATAAATGGTGTAGTGGTTTGGGAAAGAACAAAGAAAGAAATTTGTTCAGAATGCAGAGCTTCAATTGTGATGGGCTTAGTCTGCACGTGAATAGTCCTGTTTGCCTGACGAAAACCATCAAGGGTGGTGAGAACCACAGGAGTTTTCCAAGGGACCGTAGGCAGGGCCACAGGGAGACCAAGGAATGGGAAATTAAATTCCTATCTGCGCCAGAATCCAAGAGAGCAGAGGTGTCAAAGGTATCAGAGGTACTCTGCAGAGAAACAGGGATGGATCAAAAACAAAAAGTGGTGGAGGATTTTGATGTTTCAAGCCTGACCTCCCAAGAGCAGGTTAGGACTTGGTGTTTTCCAATCTTTTTGGACACGACTTGAGGAATTGACCAGACTCGGCACAATAAATGCAGAGGTTGTTCCTACGCCTCCTCTCTCGTTCCTCAAAAGTTTAATGAACTTGACCAAGTTGCATTGGTTCAGCTGAAGGTGTAGTGTGCTAGAAACGGTGAGCCAACTTGACGGTAGGCTGACAAGAGGTTTCCTTTTCAGCAGAACTTTCTCTGTACTGGAGGTCCACCTGACTGCATAAGGAACAAGGATATACTATAGGAGACCATTGTCCTGTCAGTAGGGAAATTGCGAGGCTGGAGTTCAAATTGAATTGAACACTGGTTCAAAAAACACTGCAAATCTTGTGGTCACCGTCAAATTTAGTAGGTTCTGGGACTTGAAAAGAAGAAGCAGCTGAGTCGCCAAAGGCATGCAGTCTAACGAGGCAGGTTGTCTTCGCCAGGAACCTCCGCAGGTATGGACTTTGCGGTCTCTGCCCTGCAGGTCACGGCTCTCTGAGAGAGTGTTAGACAAGACCCGTTAGGAGAATACAGGAATACGAGATAGTCTGCAGATGAGCTCCACTGAATAGCGAATCGAGAAATCACTGGAACAGCGAGCTGAGCACAGGAGGTGATAGTCTACGAATGAGATTATCACTAGAGAGCAAGCGAGGAACACGGCGCTCAGCGAAAGAGAGGAGACTTGCATGGAGCAGGTAAGTATGCCAGGACCCAACTGCGAGCCCGGCGTGTAACATATATACATTTAAATTAATAACCATTCCTTATAATACATTTTTACATCCCCTAGAGCTGGGGTTTAACCCAGTCGGCACAACAGCATCAGGTATTAACCTAGTCGATGCTGAACCGGCCACAAGATGTATGTCCAGATACAGCTAAATATCTCCTAAAAGGAGCATAGCAGGTGTTCCTGCAAGTGCAGGAAGAGTTTAGCTTCCGTCACTGGGTACAACAATGCGGCTCTTCCCAGTTTATCACAGACAGTCCTCACAGAGGTGCTTTTGGAATCTATGAGTATAAGAGCTATGGCCTGCAACATCCTAATACAAAGCAAAGAAGACCTGTGGGATAAAACATTAGAAGGTTTTGGAGCCATTAATCCAGTCCTTAACACCCTCACAGTGTCTGATGACAATGAAAAGAGGTAATTAACAAAAGGGAGAGGAGTTGGATTAAAGGTAGGAAAACATTGGGGATCAAAACTGACCAAAATTATTAGACTGACCTTCAAAGCAGACCTTCAAAGCACAACAGATATTACGTTCCCTGGGTAACTGTGAGCGGATGGGCTTACTTTGCCACCCAATGGGAGGAAGAGGAAAAGAGGGACGTTCTTTCCGCGGTTTATCTGGGTTTCCTTCTCACCATCTGTAACCGACTGTTACTGACCACTCCTACTAGTGTCACCTTGCCACCACACACTTGCTAACAGTGAATGCCAACTGCGCAATAGTGGTAGGAGAATTGGATGCCACCACTGGGCTGCTAAGTGGCACCCAGAACCGCTTACTTCTGGGGTAGCTGGTATAGCTGCTGCAATGCCTCTTTGCTGTGGGCTGACTGGTACCTCCTGACAGCTTTCTATAGATCAGAACTACTGGGCAGCGGGCAGAGAGTTGACACAGAGACTCTGGGTTCAACACAGGGCCACCAGGGAACAGATTAGAGTGTAAGCTCTTATCTTTTGGTCACAGGATACAGCAAGTAAAAGTCTCAGGCAGAATCTTCCAGCAGTGATGTTTTATTGCTCAAGAGTGCTCACAAGGACTTTTATATGCTAGTTTTACATACTAGAGATTCTCCAGAAGTTACATATGAAATGATACAAAACATGGTCAAACAGTGCTCTTTTTATACAGTTTGTGACTCATATGTTGCAGGGGGTACACCAATGTCCTTTTCCGCCCAGGCAAGAGTCTGAATTATTACATTCAAAGATTAGCATCAGGATGTAATATATTTTCTAAACTTGGATTTTAAATGCAATTTATACTTAACGAAATTTACACGAATTTGTTTTTTACCAATTCACTTGAAGTCTACATTGTTTAGAGTTCGTCTATATTTTTAACAAGACAGGATACAGGTAACTGCCCCATACTGTGTATTCAAGTGCTGGTCCCTGACATGAAAAGGTCTAATTAACATGAGATTACCTGCCTTCAGACAGTGCAGAAAATACATTTCCACCACACATATA